>NC_060144.1:60029533-60654533 GCF_021461385.2 Schistocerca piceifrons | reverse complement strand
CCTCACTTTATATATTGTATCTCCTGTCTATTGACTATTTATAAAACTATTGTAATATTGTACTTATAACTCCCGCATTTCACTTTCTTTATACTTTGTAATTTGACGTTGTCTATTGCTTCTGTAAGCATAACGACAATAAAATCTTACTACTACTACTACTACTACTACTATCTCCAGTTACCATTCCGCGTTCAAAGCCTGTTAGTTCCCATCGTATAGCCATAATCATGTAGGACACATTTTGACATGAATCACCTGAATACAAAAGACAGCTGCGCCAATGCGCTGCCCATTTATACCTCTTGCACGCGATAGTACCGCCATCTGTTTATGTGTATATCGCTGTCCCATGACCTGTCACCTCAGCGTAAGTACCGCTGCTACGTGCTGTTGAAATTATTGCCGACTTTTGACTCTACATTCAATTTTGTACACGCTTTGCAACCAGTTTCAAAATTTGGCTTCTTATATCAAAGGGACTGAAGTATCCTAAGAAAATGAAAAGTTTTAATTAAAAAATATGGCGAGAAATGAGCGAAATTGACGGTATCAGAGAACATCACTTATTTGTACAATTCGACTCGAACTCGGTTCGTGTCAGCAAATTTTCTAATGTCACAATAAATTTTGCTACCCAGAGTATCTAGCGCACCTATGATAAGTCTGAGATTGACCCAGTTCTTACCTGGGCGCTATACTGCCTGTATGTTTCATAATGAAAGGAGTGACATATCAATGGAACGAAAAGATGCACTGATAAAATTTATGCAGCTACAAGGCCCAGCACACCTATTTTATTGGCTCGAAAGACTGTTTGCTTGTTGGATAACGGAACAACACCTCATTTTTCACGCTCCCTTTTTCTTAAGTATCACCATCTGAGCTGACGGTATTAATTCCCAGAAAATGAACTGCAGAAACTGGCTCAAAATTTCGAACAAATATTAACTACAGTGTTCAGAGTGTAAATCCAAAACCGATATTACTTTTGGCTTGCTACATACGTTAGATACTCCTGGAGATTTGAGAATCGGACGTAAGGTACTTAGCAAATGGCTCTGTAAGCGAACAGGTACCATCATAACGCTATGGAACCTTAGTTAAGAAACGAAATTACAGGCTTGGTAACCTGGATCAAGTAACTGGTAACGCAATGTTCCCATGGCGATGGGGTTGCCGATTCATGTTCTTCAACATTAGTGACAGTATCACCATGGACCAACACACTACAGTGGCACATTACTTGTAGTATCAAAATAAAAACCGCTTGTAACGGAACATGGACAGCAGGTCGCTGCAACGTAGCCTGTCGCCGCGGTACACTCCCACAAATCTGCCCGTCGTTCTCAGGTAATGTTGGCGCACAGTGGAAAACTGAACATCATTTTCTGGGTGCTGGAAAACATGTTCTTTTGAACCATAACGAGTCTGAAATCGTTTAAGAAAAAATAGATTTTTCTGGAAGCAAAGTGAATGTAAACTATTTTTGTAATTTTTACGAAAACTGAGTTTTAACTGATTCTGTAAAAGTTTGGAAGGCAATGCATGACTGGTATTTTGTATTGGATCACCTTATGTTGCTAACCAGTTGTGTCCGAAATTTCATGTTTATCGTGCCTCTGATCGACAAGATATACGAAGCCAAAGGTAAAGCTTTATTCGCAGCGCAATGTTTCCGGCTGCTTTGCCTCAATTTATGTAGCATTGTTAGCTCATGTTGTAAATTAAGCCATTGTTCTGGAGGAGTTGAAAACGCGTTGTTTCTAATGAGACTGGTTTCGAAACTCTAACAGAAATTGGTAGTTGTAAACGAAGTGTCGAATATGCACTATTTTCACCTTTTCACAAAAATCATCCTCTTTTCGACGAATTTGTATATTATTGGAAAATAGCAGGGGGAATGAAACTTTGTATTCCACATCCTTGCTCTACCGAGCTATTCTAAGTTTTATGTTCAGCATGTGTTTACAAGAACCCAAAATTTATATTTTTTCTTGACACAATTTTGGCGTCCAACTTTGATTCAGATTATCTAGCATTCGTATCCCGCGTTGGATAATCAAATACACTTTGTTTGTCAGCTAAAACTGTGGTTTTTATAATGATCCCAGTTTGGAGAGTTTTATAGAACTTAGTTCTTTGCACAATGAGATCCAATACACGGCATTTTTGTCCTTTTTACAAAATCTTAAATTCTGCTCCTTATATATTTGAGAACCTTGTGTTGCTAGGTTACCACACGCCAAGTTTCACGTTCATCATGCCTTTAGTCCCTTAGATATAAGAGGCCAAACGTGAAAGCTTTTCGGGTTCCGATCCCTTCGGGTGATTTTGCTTAAACTGTTCTGGCAGAATAAGATTCGTAAAATTTTTTTCGTTATTATTCTTAACAGAACTAAAACAGTTGTATAAGACGGCTAAAATATTGACCGAGATGTAACAGCTCAAAGTCGCCAGATGTTCACGCTTGCTATGCGGAGAATCGTACATGGAGTCAAACAAGTGACTACATCTCGGCCAGCATTGCTTCGACGAACGTTAAACCTTACCAATGTTCACTGGGGACTCGTACCAATGTTCCCATTAAATTTAGAGGAGACACTAGATGGTCGACCAGAGAAGCCTAGGTGAGCTGACGTGGAATAACCCATAATAACAACCGAAACAGCCTATAGCGCCAACACTAAGATAGCTATACCCTTGAACGACGTGTAGCTCTTCTGGAATAAATGGACTCTGAAATATTAACTATGTTAGTGTAAACTGGAAAGACAAACGCAGTTAGGAGTGCTCTGTCGTTGAAGATTAATAAACTCAGTGAAGGGCATCGCCCCTTATTTCTGGGGATCCTCGTCATGAATTTTTCTAATATTGTCTGGTTGTTAAACAAAGGTACGTTGCGGCCAGTAGCCACACAGTTTCCCCATTTTTATCAGGTGTAATCTGTTTGTCAGTTTGTAAGAGGTCCATGAATAAGGAATTCATTGCTAGCGCACTCGAGCAGATGTAATTCGATGGATTGCTGAAGCGCTGCCTGCGATATGTAAGCTACAATAGAATCGCAGACCAGAGAGCATTGTCGGCAGCAGCAGGAGTAGTAGCTCGCAGTGGGGCGGTTGGGCCGCTCGTGCCTGAGCGATGTAGTATAAGGTAAAAGCAGCCGCGCGCATATGTAATTTGTAACAACTGATTTTGTACTATTGTTATATCAAGTCCCATGTAAATGTTTTTTTTTAATCTTTCAATAATAATCTTTCTTATAAAGATAACTTTTGATAATCATTCATCTGAATTTAAAGATTTTACTAATTTCTCCGATCTGTGGTCATCCCTATTATCGTAAAGAAAACTCAGTTGTTTCCTTTTATACATAACAAATATACTGGCCAGCATTGCACTGGGCTGCGCCAGAAAAACTTCTTATAGGAGCAGATATATACACTTTATCCGGCTACATAATTGAGGTAAGAATTTTCAGTTTATTCATAATAACTTTTGGGCCATGACGCAGCATTGCTGACGTCCATATTTACCAGTTTAGATTCACAGTCAGTTAATTATTGAAACGTTATATGTGAGCCACAATTTTATTGAGAGGTTAGTCGCATTTTTATTCCGAGGTTACAGAAGGAATTTAAACTGTTGGGAGGTTACACCAAATGTGAATGTTATATTTATTTTTTCTGTTGGGAGGTTACAGGTTGTCTACCCTGGAATGATAGGATTGCCTTCACATTAAATGGACTGTATTATTATAAGATTAATAGTGGCGCACCGTATACGGCTCGAAGCTACTTACAAGTACACATTTAACAGTAGAGATTTTTTGGCTCTTGTAGATAGGTGACTCTACCTTTTAATCAGAAACAAAATATACGTGACAATATTTTTTCTACAGACATGACAGTTAAAGTCAAAAATGTGAAACAAATATCGATCCTATGAACTCAAAATACCACTGTATTTTGTTAAGAGGACTCGCCTGAGGGGTTGGTTATACACCTTTTACTGTATTTTGTTTCAGCCAGTAGATGTTTTATAAATAATTCCTCTGTTCTGTTCTTACTTATCTTTCTCTGTATGAACCTGATGCTGGAAACATGTCATATAGTGACCACTTATGGAATGATGTCCCAAAATATAATTTGATAAACTATTTCGTAGTGTTTGCTGAAATACCTTATTTAAATACCATTTTTTAATTACATGCATTATTTATATTTTTCAGAGGGCCATCTTCAAATGCTTGGGGCCAGATTATTCAGTGACCAAATGATTCCATCTACATTTGTGCTCCTTCACTAACCATACTCTTCATTGGCAAGAACATATCTTTAACAATATCAAGGTCCGTTTCCCTTAACTTCTACAAAATTTCAGAGAATGAATTTAATGAGACTTTTATGGTCAATAGATAACCAAAATATGTTAGCAGATAACCAAAACATGTTGGCCTGACACAGAATAAAATTTTTTTAAGTGGCTGGTGTGATTAATAACGTTCCTTATTCACATCATATCGCCAATAGTTGCTCGTAAAATGCATAAATGTTTTTATAGGACCAAATATAAGCATCTACATCTACATGGATACTCTGCAAATCACATTTAAGTGCCTGGCAGAGGGTTCATCGAACCACCTTCCAATTCTCTATTATTCCAATCTCGTATAGCGCGTGGAAGAATGAACACCTATATCTTTCCGTACGAGCTCTGATTTCCCTTATTTTATTGTGGTGATCGTTCCTCCCTATGTAGGTCGGTGTCAACAAAATATTTTCGCATTCGAAGGAGAAAGTTGGTGATTGGAATTTCGTGAGAAACGCCTTTCTTTTAATGATTTCCAGCCCAAATCCTGTATCATTTCTGTGACACTCTCTCTCATACTTCGTGATAATACATGCTGCCTTGCTTTGAACTTTTTCGATGTACTGCGTCAGTCCTATCTGGTAAGGATCCCACACCGTGCAGCAGTATTCTAAAAGAGGACGGACAAGGCAGTCTCCTTAGTAGGTCTGTTACGTTTTCTAAGTGTCCTGCCAACAAAACGCAGCCTTTGGATTGCCTTCCCCACAACATTTTCTATGTGTTATTTCCAGTTTAAGTTGTTCGTAATTGTAATACCTAGGTATTTAGTTGAATTTACGGCTTTTAGATTAGACTGATTTATCGTGTAACCGCAGTTTAACGAGTTCCTTTCAGCACTCATGTGGAAGACCTCACACTTTTCGCTATTTAGGGTCAACTGGCACTTTTCGCACCATTCAGATATTTTTTTCTAAATCGTTTTGCAGTTTGTTTTGATCTTCTGGTAACATTATTAGTCGATAAACGACAGCGTCATCTGCAAACAACCGAAGACGGTTGCTCAGATTGTCTCCCAAATCGTTTATATAGATAAGGAACAGCAAAGGGCCTATAACACTACCTTGGGGAACGCCTGAAATCACTTCTGTTTTACTCGATGACGTTCCGTCTTTTACTACGAACTGTGACCTCTCTGACAGGAAATCGCAAATCCAGTCACATAACTGAGACGATATTCCATAAGCACGCAATTTCACTACTAGCCGCATATCACTGTTAAAGTGTGCCTTCTTGTCATGATAAAATTTTCACTCGAAATTTGGAATTGTTTGCATTTTTCAGTGTCGCTTAGCTGGAGGGTTGTTCCTTTGTAAAGCTTCCTCTATCAAGGTGGTGCATTTCAACTAGCGGCCGTTTATTAGGACCCTTCTTGCAAAACATTTATTGCACCCCTTTACAACTGTACTTTTTGTTGCACCTAAATCAACATACATCTGAGCAAAATACATCTCTGAATGCAAATACAATTGTGTAAGAAAGCCGTAAGAGCGCAAAGCAACCAAGGAGAAGCGCAGAAAACTCTTTTGGAAGCAACAGTTATAAAAAGTTTTAAATGACGAAAAAGTTCCAGCCCAATAATTACAGGTAGGGGAATCACTGTTGAACCGCTTGAATTTGTGTGTTACAATTCTTGAAACACACAGTAGATGATAGTTCATAACCCATCCTGAAATTTTTTGGTGATTTCTAATTTATAATGTAAAAATGGCCATCTGTGGCAGGGCGAAGCTAATATCGAGCGTTGATTTCAGGTTGTTTCCATAGGTCCATGCACACCATCTGGTAGATTCATTTTCTTTAAAGTTACATCTCCGTGCATATTTCTGGTAAACAATAACAAGTGGTACAGATGTTTTTTAAAGTAAAAACAAAAACTGTTTCTGTGTGTTATGGATGAATTTGGAGAAAATACAGAAATGGAGTCACCAAATAACAGTAAAGTAGAATCTCATGTTGAAGGTAGAATTACAGCTCCAACAATATAAGACATACGAGGAAGGACCCAAAGAAAACTGGAAATTCGTCGTAACGTCTTTTTCCTTAATATTTTTACACCAGATTTTATCACCTTCTCCACTGACCACAATGCACTTCTTCAAAAGGTGCTTCAATTTTTCAAAACAAATTTTTAATTCGCTTATCAGGATGTTCTTTGTATTTTCCAGTGAATACTGTTTTACCTCCTCCAAAGAGGCAACACGCTTTCCTTTCATGTCCCTTTGAGCCTGGAGAACAAAAAGAAATCACAGGGGCTAGATCCAGTGAGTAGGGGTGGGGGGGGGGGGGGGGGGGAGGTGGAGTGATGGAAGAGCCAGTCGCCTGTGCGCCAAAGATCTGCCTTTTTCTTCCGGATACTATCCCTAAATCTTTTCAAAACCTCCAATTAGAACCCCTGGTTGACTGTTTCACCCATGGGAACGAACTCCGTGTGCACAACGTCTCTGCAATCGGCGAAGTAAATGAACATTGCCTTGATGTTTGACTTCACTTGGCGAGCTGTTTTGGGATGAGGAGAGCCACTCATCTTCCACTGGCTCGATTGCTGCTTTGTTTTGGGGCACCACTATTCATGACCAGTAATCAGCTTGGCAAAAAATTCAGGGTCCTCTTTAAGCTGACTCTGAAGCTCAAAACATGCCTGAAGTCGGCGCTCCCTTTGCTCGTCTGTGAGAAGCCGAGGAACTGCAACCCTTCTCATATGCAAATCGTAGCATAAATTCCTCTGAATGGAACTGCATGATATTCCAGACTCGTCTCATAGTTGATCAATGGTTCAGTGACGGTCGTCACGAACGAGGGCATTCATTTTATCGACGTTCCATCTTTTTTTTTTTTACGTTGAGGGGCTCCTGAATGGGGTTGGTCTTCAATTGACGTTTTTCCATTTTTAAAACGTGAAAACCGCTTGTAGACTGTGGTTTTACTTTGGGCAGCATCCCCATAAGTAGTCTTAAGCATTACTGTAAGTTCCATGGTCGATCTCCCCAACAGGAAACAAAATTTCACAGCAGCGCATGAGTCTCGACAATCTGCCATCACGTTTTCGCCGAAATGGGAAAAAGTTGTCATAGTAAAAAAAACTCTTACAGGCTAACTGATGCACTCACAGAGACAGAACTTCGCACGCTGACTCAGGTGGCGCGACCGTAACAGACACCTGGTTAAACAGTGGGTTTCCCCACTCTCCCTCCCCACGGCAGCCCCATTACAGTCACTTTTCGGTCCCCCCTCGTACATACCAACTCTGTTGAAACCAAACCAGAATCCCAGTCACAGACCACAGCTAGTGCTTCTCAGATGTTCGGAGGCTCAAATCCCATGACCAAATTATTACAAAGTCTTGCATCTCAAATGGACACACAGTCCAAATTATTAGCCCAAGAGCAATCTGCCAAGGTCGATGCTAATTTAAGACTATCAGCCCGCTCAAATAAACCATCATTTTAAAAACATTTCATCCGAAATTTCAGAAATGAAACGAATTTAAAAAACTGCATAAGAGGTAACTAAGAAATTATCATCTGATATTCATTCACTTAAAATGGCTCAGCCTGAAACTGAGAAAACCATTAAGTCATTCATTTAAAAGCTTATGAGATTGAGTATTAACCAAGATGTAAAGTTACAGGAATGATTTAATGCTGAGGAGAAAAGATTTTCCAACAGTTTTTCGAAATTAGAAAAGTTAGATAAGGAATTACAATTCCCAGTACATATAGTTCATGTGCATGTGGTGTCCGAACACTGTACTGGTTGATAGGAATTTAATCAAATGAAAACATAGCTAGGGGTCTCCCTGGGCTATGAGCTTATGTTGCTGCACAAATATGTAAAGAAATGTCAGCAGTCATAAGAAGTGCCCTTAAAACACTGTGCTTCATTACTATAACACATGACAGGCATATGGTCACAAGTCTGTATGGTGGGGTGCATAGGCACAATATAGAGCAGTTTTGTCCACCTACCAAGCCTAAGGTTTTCTCTCCAGCAACGAAAACCACACATCTGTTCTTATTTATAAAACATTTGTAGGTGTTTTGCAAAAAACGTGGATAAATTACCAGAAAATTTTAGTTTGGCACCAGCTACATTCAGGGTGAAGCCTCCCCTGGGCAACTGAAAGTGCACAAAAATGTGCTCCATGCAAACAACTTGCACAGGTGCTCTTAATAAAATATTGATTAGTTTGCGTCCAAGAATGACTACAAAAGGAAGGTTTTAATTCTGACCAATTTAACAGCAAGCAGCTCAGCATGATACAACATTCTGAATGATTCGCAAACAAAACACTATACTGGGATGGACCTATTTTGAATGGGGACATCTTAAGAATACTGAAATCAAAATTACCACTCAGTACTTATGAAAAATTCATTCATGACTCGAAACCCAAACTATAACGCTTCCTATAAATATTACATTCAAAAGACCTCATACAGGAAGACTCTAAGAGTAATGATGGCAATAGTGGTGCGCATTCTCCACATTCCAGCACCCATGCGAAAAACCACAGCTAAAACACTGATGACGTGGCAATGGCACACCATCACAAGGCAGATCTGTATGTCAAGACAGACGGATCAAGACAGGCAGCAAAATACACAGAATTAGTCACTTTTTAACACCAGACGATGAAACAGTAACAAGTTTAGTTTTGGGTACGATCTGAAACGAAACGAATCATCAAAATCAGTGGTAAAGTTAGTTCAAGAATCAGTGGCACCGGAAATATATGAATCACCCGCCACCTAACATAATTGCTTCAACTCCAGGCCACAGGAAAAACCTGAACCATACACCGTCTCCAAACTGACAGCAACAACAACAGAATCATATGGTACACATTGTGAAGTGCCTCTCTATACCTATTAGCGTATCAAACTAAACTCACTGATGCCCGTCATGGTCTGGTGTGGGGTCACTAAATCAAATCAAACAGTTTCCATGCTACATTATGTGATGGCATAGATATGAGAGGTGGCTTCTGTTATGATTGTGATTTATGTAAATAACAGGATGAAGAAATTGTTCAGCCTTTACCAACAATCATCGATAGGTGCACAGGCTATTACATACCTGTCCAACGTGTCAAAATACAAACCCTTTAAATCAGTCTAATAAAATAGAGTTACACGCAATTTTACCCATAAAAACACACGATATCTTATCAGTTGACATATCAGGACTGATGCCCTAAGGTAGGGGAGGTATCTTGTTGCTCTTTGTAATCTTCTCTCGATGCATTTTAGATAGTATGTAACTATCACCATTAAGAGCCACTCTAGTAATAAAAAGGTTGGTGAGCAATTATATACCTAGGTTTGGGAAGCGAAAGGTGATTTTGCATGAAAGTGTGTCAAATCTCACATGTGAACCACGTAAATCATTTATACAGGAACAGGGGGTTAGACAGATGTTACTTTCAAAATTTCATCTCGAATCAAATCTCACTGAGTGGGTTTTTACAGAACGTAACTGCTTAATCAGGATGTATGCAAAAAATGAACAACCTAAATGGGTAGAATTTTTACTAGCTCTCTTTGAACTAATTGTTAAAATTTATCTCACACCTGAGATCATGCTTGGCGAATGAGAAAGAAATTAATGACTGGACTCCCATCCTTATATATCGAATAATGATGGAACTTGTGAAGAAAAGATTAGACAAACTCTTGTTACATTAACAGATTGTCATATATATGAATGTTAGCCTGTGACAAGAAACGCATACAGTGACATTGTGTGCGTAATAAAATATTATTTAGCACCCACCCAAAGCCACTGTTACTTCAAAATAAACATAAGAAGTCATAACACGTGTGCCCTGGGCCCTACAATATAATTACGATTCATCACAAGCCAAGCTATCCTAGAGTATCCAGAATCTGACAAAATATCAGGCTTGTCCTGTGCATAAAAGGCAATGTCCTGATTGACTCATGGACTGACTCATCACGCCCAGCCCAAACCGCTTAGGGTAGAAACTTGAAATTTGGAGAAGGTGTGGATCACATTACTGTAGGTGTCGTTTAAGAAGGGATTCGTCGAAATTCCAATCCTTGTGGGGTGATATAAAGGATGAAGTGTTTTTTTTAAATGTCGCTATTAAGGCAATTTTGAAGCTAGACCTATGAAAATTGGTATTTGGTTTCTCAGTCAGGAATAAAGAAATCCATGATTCAGCATTTTTGGAAATTTAATCCTGTGGTGGTAAAATAGTGGGTGAAAGCTTTTTTGTAAATATGTCATTACTAAAGAACTACTAAAGTATTTTTAAAGTTACATCTATGAACACTGGTATTTGACTTCTCAGTTACATATAAGAAAATTATGTGTTTCTGTGTTTATAGAAATTGGGCCCCTTTGGTGGTGAAATAGGCCATCAGATCTTTTATGAAAATAATTTATTAGGAAAGCATTATAAGGCTAAATCTGTTGTGTTGTTGTGGTCTTCAGTCCAACTGTGCAAGCCTCTTAATCTCCAAGTACCTACTGCAACCTACATCCTTCTGAATCTGCTTACTGTATTTATCTCTTGGTCTCCCCCTACGATTTTTACCTTCATGTTTCCCTTCAGTACTAAATTGGTGATCTCTTGATGGCTCAGAATGTGTCCTACCAACCGATCACTTCTTCTAGCCAGATGGTACCACAAATCTATGAAAATTAAAATTTGGCTTCTCAGTTAGAAATAAAAAAAAACGTGTTTCATTCTTTTTGGAAGTTAACCCCTAAGGAGATGAAATAGAGGGTGGAATATTTTATGAAAATACTTCTATGCATGTGGTGTGCGTACTGTAAGACCTTCAGTACACACACCATCAGATTATTTGACTGGTCGCTCTAACGAAGTAGGCGAGTGTCAGCAATGTGTCTCGTGGTCTTATCGTGGCGTGTTTATCTTCTGCCGTTAGGTCAGGCAATAGAAATTCCACTTGCACGCTTAGAGTAGCAGATTGACGGTGACAAAATTTAAACAGAACTTGATTAATTTTCACACACATTTATTAAAATAATAACAACAATAAATTACTTAACTTGATTCTGGATGCTATTTACAACTGACAATCTGAAGTTCCTTTGGTCTTGGTATGTTAATCTTATTCTCACATATCTCTGATTCTTGACAAAGTGTCTATACATTTATCTCCATGGCTATGTACAGGAATATGATAATTTTATTAGGCGCAGACTGAAACTTGACTACAGACTAATGTCGACTAATACAGACTAATGCAGACTGACTAATCGGAGGTCTGTACACTCGTTATAATACCTCGAGCGTTCAGGTATCACTGCGCGAGTGTGATCCGCGAGGAGAACGGGTTCTACGTTAGCAGCAATCTCATTGGCTGCGTTACATATTAATGCGGATCGGCGGAAGCAGAATTTGGTCCGTCTGTAAGGCAGCGCCATCTCGTAGTGCGGAGACGGACGATCGCTGCGCCTGCGCTGTTGTGCTTAGCGGGGCGCGCTCTATTGGGAAAGTTGTGTACGCGCTGACTACGCGGAACTATGTACACAACACTGCGAAAGCATTTTTACTGTAAATCTTTGAACATTGGTGTTTGGCTTCTGAATTTGAGATAAAGAAATACGTGTTTCACTATTTTTGGAAACTCAACCCCTAAGAGGGTTAGATATGCTCAAACTGATTCAGTGACTCGTCACCCAACCCAAACCGCTAAGAATGTAAAGTTGGAATTTGGAGAGGGTGTGGATCTTATACTGTATGCATTGTCAAAGAAAGAATTGTCCGAAATTCCACTTCTAATGGGGTGAAATAGGGGAAGAAAGGCTTTTTGAAAGTATGTCGCTGTTAAAGAAACTTTGATCCTAGAACTGAAAACCTGATATTAAACTTGTCAGGCAGAAAATAAAAAATACGTATTTGATCATTTTTGGACATTCAACCACTTATGCTGTGAACTAGTGGGTGAAAACTTTTTTAAGAAATAAATAATTACTAAGGAACTACTGAAATTTTTCAAGGATACGTCTATGATAGCTGGTATTTGAGTTCTCAGTTAGAAATGAAAAAAATACATGTTTCAGTGTTTCTTGAAATTCAACCTATAATGGAGAGCAATAGCAGATGAATATTTTTAAAAATGTATTTCATAACCTTAAAAAAAATTTGAAGCTAAATTTATGATAACTGGTATTTCACTTCTCAGTTATAAATAAAGAAATATTTGTTAGAGAATGACAGTTGCTATGGAAATATCTTCACAGGAATGTAAAAGGCACAATTAACAAAAACTTTGGTCTCCAACTACCAGAATCACCTTTTGGTCAGAAGATCATTCAGAAAGCACCAAGGTGTTGGAATTTGAGAACAACATAAATATTCTATAAATAAAAACAAAACAAAATCTCTGCAAAGCATACAGTTAATGCGAGTGAAGCAGTGGGTGCTAAGATAAAGATATGAAGAATTATGTTCAATGGCAATATGACCTTCGACCTGCTTTTACTTTTCCCTATCATTTTTACTTCATATATGTTTAAATCTTTATCTTGCAGTTTATGTAATGAACTATCATCTCGAGACACGAATGTGTGAACATTGTCTTAAAGTAAAGTATCTATGTGATTAAAACAAGAAAACAGAAACACAGCAAGCGAGGTGGCACAGTGGTTAGCACACTGAACTTGCATTTGGGATGAAAACGGCTGAAACCTGCATCCAGCCATCCTGATTTCCGTTTCCTGTGACTTCCATAAATCGTTTCAGGCAAATGGTGGGATGGTTCTTTTGAAAGGGCATGCCTGACTTCCTTCCCCATCCTTCCCCAATACGATGTGACTGATGACCTCACCTAAATCAACCAACATATAAGAGAGAGAGAGAGAGAGAGTTGTGTGTGTGTTTAATTCTGTGTGTGAACGACATTAAAAACTGGTCATTAATGTGTGCACATCACGATGATCAATTTTTCTAAATGGCTCCTGATCAAATATCCTGAGAATGAGAACTGTTTATTTCTGTTCATAAATTTTATGTATGCATATATTTATGTCGAGAGGCATGTAGCATAGACTCTCTCCTACACTTCAGTCAGACTGTCACACTGCCTGTGCTAAAAGGTACTGAATGTTGTATACTAAAACAGGTAAATCGCTGACTGATTAACGTTTTTAGTGAAGTATGCTACATTTGTATGGAGTGTAGCCATGTATGGAAGTGAAACGTGGACGATAAATAGTTTAGACAAAAAGAGAATAGAAGCTTTTGAAATGTGGTGCTACAGAAGAATGCTGAAGATTAGATGGGTAGACCACATAACTAATGAGGAGGTATTGAATAGAATTGGGGAGAAGAGGAGTTTGTGGCACAACTTGTCTAGAAGAAGGGATCGGTTGGTAGGACATGTTTTGAGGCATCAAGGGATCACTAATTTAGTATTGGAGGGCAGTGTGGAGGGTAAAAATCATAGAGAGAGACCAAAAGATGAATATACTAAGCAGATTCAGAAGGATGTAGGCTGCAGTAGGTACTGGGAGATGAAGAAGCTTGCACAGGATAGAGTAGCATGGAGAGCTGCATCAAACCAGTCTCAGGACTGAAGACCACAATAACAACAACAACAACAACAACAACATGCTACATTCCATGCATAACGCAACATCTTGTAATGCACAGCGTTCACTGGACTATATGGTGAAATCACAGAAAAAACTGTCGTAAAGCAATGTCTTTTGTCCAGGCGATCATTAATACTAAGGAGAATTCTAAGACATTAAGACATTCATTTTTCGGTCTCGGAAACTGACATACAGCCGGGAGAGCAGTGTGCTGACCACATGCCCCTCCATATCCGCATCCAGTGACACCTGTGGCCTGAGGATGACTCGGCGGCCAATAGGTACCTTTGGTCCTTCGTGGCCTGTGCGGGAGTAGTAGTTTTAGTTAAGACATTCATTTTAGTATTAAGAGAATGCATAAACTTATTAATTTGTAACCGCATATTTGTTTACACTTCTCTATTCAGTATAATATAAGATTGATCGTTATTTCCATGTGCAGCTACAAATGATAATTCATTATCTTTTCATTTCATGGATGGTTCAGAATCATGGTACTATATTCAGTGTAGGCATGACTTATCTGGCCAATATTTAACTGTAGTTACCTCATTTTTTTCTTGTGCTTTTGGGTGCATTTCTTTTCATGTCCACAGTGTCTTTCCTGACTTGCATTCCATTTGACACTGGGACATTTCACTAGGAAATGCATGAACTAATATATGTCAATGCTGCATTCCTTGGCTGCCATGTTATGATTCCATTGTAACAAAAATGCAATGGAAGCAGGTAGCTTTGTATTTTTTATGTCCCCTAGGCCTTGGAAGGAAACTGCAAGATTCATAAAACACTCAGAATTTTTTATCATGAGTGGAAAATAAAGGTATTAACACATTCTGAAAGTAACTACCATTCACGAAATGAAGGTGCTTCCAAATATTTTCCCCTCAGTTACATGAGAATATATTACTCTCCTTTTTCCAAATGATAATTATTCTTCCCAGTAAAGAGATTAATTATTTGATATCAATAGAGAGGCTGCTATGAACAAGTCAGATGTGTTTCATGAATTAAGACTCTTTCTTGACAGTTTAACTGAAACAAAACATGAGTACCCCCTGCATTCTCGCTAGCAGCTGAATTTTCATTAAATTACAAATTTTCCTTAGAGGTGCGATGTATAAATATACTCTATACAGCACATCCATATCAGAGCAGAATTTTTCAACTTATACATTAATAAATACTGTAGTTGCTCTAGTTATTTAGTCTTTGACCACTTCCTCCTCCCCAACGGCCTTGGGAGTGAAAGAGCCTGAATAAGGAAATATGCAGAGGATGAGATAAAATACGAGACAATAGAATCTAGAACTATCCACACTAAATGTATAGTCAAGAGTCTTAGGCTTGTAAAGTAAGATGTGATACCAAGTCTCCCAAATCGGTCATGGAAATTCTGGGAAAGTATGAAAAAAGATACAGACGACTTTCTTCCCTATCCTTGTCCGTTCAGTGCTTGTGCTCTGTCTCATAACCCTACATTGATCACAGACCTACAGGTTAGTCAGGACTCCCGCAGAGAGTTAACATTACACTCTGAAAGGCAACGATAATGACACTGAGGGCTACAAAAATCATGGAACAGAACTGATCACTTATGTGTGGCTGGTATGCTCACATCTCATACATACAACATGGCTTAAAAGAGGGACAAAAAACACCACTTACCATCTGCTCGAATGCGAGGGGAACGAACAGCTTTGAGAGATGCCTCACGCGAAGTGATACCAGCTCCACTGAGTCTCGCCAGTAGTCGGAGTATTGTTTCAAGTACTCTGGAGAAGAATAGAGATGACATACTAGTGGACACTTGTTAGATCACACCTCAGTAGAAGCACATTATTCAGTTTCTGCCACCATCGGGTTACAGAGTGTATGAAAGCGGAATTTACGTTTTGAAACTAGATGGACATACACTGACAAAAGTGGTGAAGTGTCACAGGATAGAACACATTGACAGTATGTTACCAAACTCACACTCGAGTATTTTTTCTGACTGTATGACCTGCTTGTCTAAATGTCATCCTTATGCGAGCCTATGTTCGGTATTTTCAGTTCAGAAACAAAAACATTCCTAAAGATTAAGAATGGTGTGAATATATAACGACCACTGTGTGAATCTGACGCTATTGTAGCTAAGCAGTGGCAGGTGGAAACACCAAATGTCTAATGTACGAGCACTTGCAGCGTACCACTATCTTTGTGGGAAAGATCGAATCTTCGACATGAGAGGATTGAGAACATCATTCCTACAGAAGGCACAAGCATTTGACTTTAGTGCAGTTACTATAGAACATGTGCATATACAAGACGTAAGAGGACACATACATGAACAGCAATCATGCACTGAAATAACAATGGCGACAAGTGAAAATTTGTGCCATACCAAGAATCGAACCCTGATTTACATGAGCTGCCATCATAACGGCTTCAGCTATCCATGTGAACCTCCTGTCCAACCCACATTCTCAACTTGTTGCATACAACCAGTTTATCATCCATCACCCATTATCCTCACTGCTTGCAGCTTTCCATGATACCTGCAAAGGTATCACATTGCATCTGTACTAAACTTATCACCAGCCATCAAGGCTCATATATGTTACTATTACATGTGTGGTGCCTCCTCTAGAGGACATGTCTGACAGAACAGAAACCATTTTTGATAGAGCAGCTATATACACACATCAAAAGAAGTTCCCAGCACTCCTGACAATAGATGTTGACTGTGGATATTGTACCACAGACAAAGTCCCTTTGACTATTCAGAGGTCACTAAACCTGCCCAAAAATGTAAACAACCACGCATGAGCAGCGCCTGTTAGATGGAGGGGGTCCGACAGCCGACCAGTTCCAGTCATTCAACCAGGAAGGATGTACATGGCTCGTGTTGTCTGTAGTTCAACCACGCCTAGACGATCAATACCGTTGTTTGAGCGTGTTTGCATTGTCACTTTGTGCCAGGAAGGGGTGTCAACAAGGAAGCGTCAAGGCGTCTCGAAGTGAACGAAAGATATGTTGTTCGGACATGGAGGAGATACAGAGAGAGAGGAATTGTCGATGACATGGCTCGCTCAGGCTGCCCAAGGGCTACTACTGCTGTGGATGACCACTACCAATGGATTTAGCTCGGAGGAACACTGACAGCAACGCCACCATGTTGAATAATGCTTTTCGTGCATTCACAGGAAGTCGTGTTACGACTCAAACTGTGTGCAAAGCTGCACGATACGCAACTTCGCTACCTACGACCAGGGCGAGGTCCATCTTTGCATCCACGACACCATGCAGTGCGGTAGAGATGGACCCAGTAACATGCCAAATGGACTGCTCAGGACTCTTCACCAATGAGTGTCGCATATGCCTTCAACCAGACAACGGAGACGTGTCTGGAGACAACACGGTAAGGCTGAACGCCTTACACACATTATCCAGCGAGTGCAGCAAAACTGCTGTTTTGGTGTGGGGCCGACGTACGCCGCAGATGGCCATGGAAGGAGGCATACTGGCTGCATGATACATGATTGACATCCTCCGACTGATAGTGCAACCACATCGGCAGCATATTGGCGAGGCATTCGTCTTCATGGAGGACAATTCGCGCTCCCATCGTGCACATCTTGTGAATGACTTCCTTCAGGATAACAATATCGCTTGACTAGAGTGGCCAGCATGTTCTCCAGACATGAACCGTATGGAACATGCCTAGAATAGATTGAAAAAGGCTGTTTATGGACGAGGTGACCCACCAACCAATGTGAGGGATCTACGCCGAATCGCTATTGAGGTGTGGGAAATCTGGACCAACAGTGCCTTGATGAACTTGTGGATAGTATACCACGACGGATACAGGCACGCATCAATGCAAGAGGACGTGCTACTGGGTATTAGAGGTACCAGTGTGTACCACAGTGAGGACCACCACCTCTGAATGTCTCGCTGTATGGTGGTACAAAAAGCAATGTATGGTTGTCATGAGCAATAAAAAGGGTGGAAATGATGTTTATGTTGATCTCTCTTCCAATTTTCTCTGTAGGTTCCGAAACTCTGGGTGACGCAAAACTTTTTTGATATATATGTATTGGGCAGAGTCTCAGGGAAGCATCCAACAACTCTATCAAGGACCACTTTTTTCGCTTTGTGATAGATGGCACTGTAATAGTCGCAAACGTATAAGTGCATGATATCGCGTAACATTCCGCCAGTGCGGACGGTATTTGCTTCGTGATACTGTACTCGTGTTAAAATGGACCATTTACCAATTGCGGAATAGGTCGATATCGTGTTGATGTATGGCTATTGTGATCAAATTGCCCAAAGGGCGTGTGCTATGTATGCTGCTCGGGATCCTGGACAACATCATCCAAGTGTCCGGACCGTTCGCCAGATAGTTACGTTATTTAAGGAAACAGGAAGTGTACAGCCACATTTGAAACGTCAGCCACGACCTGCAACAAGTGATGATGCCCAAGTAGGTGTTTTAGCTGCTGTCGCGGCTAATCCGCACATCAGTAGCAGACAAACTGCGCGAGAATCGGGCATCTCAAAAACGTCAGTGTTGAGAATGCTAAATCAACATCGATTGCACCCGTACCATATTTCTATGCACCAGGAATTGCATGGAGACGACTTTGAACGTCGTGTACAGTTATGCCACTGGGCACAAGAGAAATTACGAGACGATGACAGATTTTTTGCACGCGTTCTCTTTACCGATGAAGCGTCATTCACCAACAGCGGTAACGTAAACCGGCATAATATGCACTATTGGGCAACGGAAAATCCACGATGGCTGCGACAAGTGGAACATCAGCGACCTTGGCGGGTTAATGTATGGTGCGGCATTATGGGAGGTAGGATAATTGGCCACCATTTTATCGATGGCAATCTAAATGGTGCAATGTATGCTGATTTCCTACGTAATGTTCTACCGATGTTACTACCAGATGTTTCACTGCATGACAGAATGGCCATGTACTTCCATCACGATGGATATCCGGCACATAGCTCGCGTGTGGTTGAAGCAGTATTGAATAGCATATTTCGTGACAGGTGGATTGGTCGTCGAAGCACCGTACCATGGCCCACACGTTCATCGGATCTGACGTCCCCGGATTTCTTTCTGTGGGGAAAATTGAAGGATATTTGCTATCGTGATCCACCGACAACGCCTGACAACATGCGTCAGCGCATTCTCAATGCATGTGCGAACATTACGGAAGGTGAATTACTCGCTGTTGAGAGGAATGTCGTTACACGTATTGCCAAATGCATTGAGGTTGACGAACATCATTTTGAGCATTTATTACGTTAAAAAAATGATCCAAATGGCTCTGAGCACTATGGGACTTAGGTCATCATTCCCCTAGAACTTAGAACTACTTAAACCTAACTAATCTAAGGACATCACACACATCCATGCCCGAGGCAGGATTCGAACCTGCGACTGAAGCGTCCAGAACCGCATTAATACATTAATGTGGTATTTACAGGTAATCACGCTGTAACAGCATGCGTTCTCAGAGATGATAACTTCAGAAAGGTTCATGCATCACATTGGAACAACCTAAATAAAATGTTCAAACGTACCTACGTTCTGTATTTTAATTTAAAAAACCTACCTGTTACCAACTGTTCGTCTAAAATTGTGAGCCATATGTTTGTGACTATCACAGCGCCTTCTATCACAAAGCGAAAAATGTAGTCCAAGTAAAAAATTCATATTTCTTTACGTACTACACGAATATGTAATAAAAATGGGGGTTCCCATTTAAAAAAACGCAGTTGATATCCGTTTGACCTATGGCAGCGCCATCTGGCGGGCCAACCATAGCGCCATCTGGTTTTCCCCTTCAAGCTAGACAAGTTTCGTTCTTTGTAGTTTATTCGTTTGACGCTTATTTCGTGAGACATTTGGCCTGGTCACGATCAATGGACCACCCTATATATATATATATATATATATATATATATATATATATATATATATATATATATATATATAGTAGTGTGCAAGATTTGTCCCATCTGGTCTATACGGCAGTTTGTCGCTGTCATTGCCGGACATCACTTGTATTACAGAATAGCACCATTCCTAGTCTGGAAGCATTTTACGAAGTACCGTGCAGTACAGTACCCCATTTGCCTACAAATATTAAAAAAGGACGATCCACAATAATCTTACAATATAATGTAAGGAGGAAACGGAAAATAACCGCTCATTCATAGTTTACAATAAGCATAGGAAGCAGCTGATCTGATGTCTGTGTCTACACAACATGCCTTTATCTGCTTGTAGCCCTTCAAAACGGACAAGTTGACACGAAAAATAGAGTTGTTCAGCCTGTTTCCACCCTTTAGAAATAACTATTCGAAATGTCTGGTGTGATTCCTGATTTCAACATGATTTTTGAGCAGAGTTTTGTGGTCGCCTGTCGTGGGTGGTGGTGGTTGCTGACTTTTGCCTGTTGTGCTTTTCTGACATTAGCTGAAATCATTCTTCAAAGTTCATGTTTATTACTGGGGCTAGTAGGTACCTCAGGTACAATATCTTTAACGGCGTGAACTCATTTTTTTTCTTCCCCTGTGGTTATTCCTTACTTCAAAATTACTTGTTTGCTATGTATCAGGGCAAGTCAGAACGTCTTTGCCCCTATTTTTTTTATCCAAATTACGGCTGTAAGTGCGAAGTCAGCATATCCTTTTCCAGTATTAAATCTTTCTTGGTTCGGGCCAGCCTTAACTCCTGATAGCTGCGCCGCACGGCGCTGCTGTCAGTTGTTAAAGATGGCGGTTGTGCTTCACGCGTCCATAGTTTTACAGCAGCGAATTGTAGTTCGTTTTCTATGGAGCAAGGTACGGACGCCCAGCGAGATCTACAGGGAAATGCAGCCCATATATGGGGGAAACTGTCTCGCTTTGAGAACTGTGAGGTGGTGGTGGTGTTGTGAGTTCAAAAGAAGCCGTGAAGTCTTGCATGACGATGAGCAGTCGGGGAGGCCGCGTTCACGGCTGTGTGACAACATTTCCCACGTGGATGCAGTCGTGGAAGGAGATCGGCTTGTGCACGTCACAGTCATTTCCCGAGAGCTTGACATATCGCATGGGAATGCTTACGACATCGTTCATGGATCCTTAGGGAACCGGATGGTTTCGTGTCAGTAGGTGGCTAAGCAGTTGGAGACATAAGGCAGGCGAATGATGTCTCCAGTTTATCATCCCTACAAGGAGGGTTTCTCGATGTGGACGACGTGATTCTGCTCCACGACAATGCGAGACCGCTTGTGGCAGTCAGAACTGCGAAAAAGCCCCGGGCATTTCACTGGGAGATTCTGGACCATCCACCATGCAGTCCAGACCTCGCACCTAGTGATCTCCACGGTTTTGGACTGCTGCAGAAGTTCCTGGAAGGACAGTGATTCACAAGTAATGATGAAGAAAAGGCAACAGCCCAACGGTGGTCCAACTGGACGAATTCTATCGCAGGGGCATCTCAAATTTAGTGCTGTGATGGGACAAATGTGTGAACCATTGTGGGGACTATGTGGAAAATTGTGTAAGGAGTGAAGGATAGGATGTATATTTGTCATGTATGTACCTTACTTTGGCTAGTAAAAAATTGGGGAAAAATCAGAATGTGATTTGCCCTCATACTTCGATTACGGTACTGTTGCCAGCTGCAACCCAGACCCATCATTTACATGTTCATTACGTTGGATGAGGTTTTCTTGATAGCACAGATTAATGAGAACATTACGCTTTAGTTAACAATAATAGGCTTCCAAGTAAGATACTTACCAGTTTTGTTGAAGCGCTGCACAGGAAACTTAAGTCCCATATAACAAGTATGCCGGGCATGTCCGGCTCTTGTGATACGCCGCACAGCGTGCAGTAACTGGGATTGGATGCTATTCCTCAGATCATCTGTTTTCAGTGTGCCCACGTTCCATTCGATGTCTTCCAACCTATCAAAATTAAGTGGAGTTACTTGATGTAATAAACGGTATTCTGAAATCTGATTGTATTTTCTAGAACATAATAGTAGAAGCTAAACTCAACTTACACCATCTTCAGTTTTTATGTTGCCCAGGTCATTGGAGATGAATCAGGGTATTAGGCTGCGTTATTCTGGCGTAAGTTATGGGTTTTGTGTGAGTCTGTTAACACGTTCTGGTAAAGTGAGCTGTGTCTGTTGAGATACAGGGTGGCGCACGGAAACGGGAAATTTCGAAATAACGTCATTTCCATCAATAAATTCATAAAACTAGTAATTTATTAACGAAATTGATAGTATTCAGTATGTCATTATTCAGTATGTCTTTACAATCAAAATGTCCAAAAGTTCTCTTTACTTTTTAAAGATGACATCGGAAAGATGTGCTCCCATTCGGCGTTCACACTCGAACAGCCTGTTATGAAAACTCTGGAATGCGCGGTGTAGCAAATCTTGGGGAATGGCAGTGATTTCGTTTCCAATGTTCTCCTTCAGTTCATGGATTGTTGCAGGACGTGTACGGTACACCTTGCCTTTAACATATCCCCACAGGAAGAAGTCGCACACACTAAGATCAGGGGATCTCGCAGGCCATGCAATGTCACCGTTACGTGAAATAATGCGTCTTCCAAACAATTGACGAACTGCTGCCATCGATTGTCGAGCAGTGTGGGACGTGGCTCCATCCTGCTGAAACCACATGTTCTCGACGTTCAGATTAAGCTCGTACAGTCTCGGTGTAAAGAATGTTCGAAGCATTTCAACATATCGAGCGGATGTTACTGTCACTGCACTACCATCCTCACGTTCAAAAAAATAAGGGCCGATTACACCATGACATGATACAGCACACCATATTGTGACCTTGGCGCTATGTAGTGGTCGCTGGTGAAACTTACAAGGATTGTCCTGTGCCCAATAACGAAAATTCTGTTTGTTCACGAATCCGTTCAGGTGGAAATGGGCTTCGTCTGATATCCATAAGTTACCAAGGAAATTCGCGTCCCCGTTGATTTTAGCCAATATCTGGCCACTAAACTCCATACGTGACGCTGGATCTCGTTCATGTAAGTGTTGCACAACTTATAGGGATGGAAGTCTAATTCGTGCAGTATTCTTTGTAAGCTTCGTCGATTAATCCCTAGCGAAGATGCATGCTGTCGAACGGAGCGGCGAGGACTTGTCTCGATTGCAGCTCTAGCAGCTGCAATGTTCTCTGGGGTACGTACCGTTGGAATGCCACCTGGAGGTTTCTTTTTCAAGGCAGATCCTGTTTCTTAAAAATTACGCACCCACGTTGTAATCGCATGCGCAAATGGAACACGTCCATGACGTCCAAACTGGTAATGCTGTCGAAATGTTCTCTGCGCGGCAGTCGCACTATCACCATTTTTGAAAAACGCTCTCACAGCTACTGCACATTCCGCACCAGTCCAATTCTCCATGATTACTAAATGGCAATGCGTTCACATCAATTGTGCTAAGTTTCGAACATCTGCCGGCGCTACAGTGCTGCCAACTGTAACGTTCAAAATTTCCCGTTCCCCTGCGCCAACCTGTACAGGAGTGCCTGCACACATATTCATCCAAAACAATGACAGGGCATGGGCATGTTCTAGTATTGGAGGATCGTAATTATCGTATGGACTTACAGAAAATACACATATCCACTGGTAAGCCAAAACACTATGAAAAAATGAAATGATTGTGTGGTGTTAGCCAGAAGGCCCTGCTCAGGGACGTTCAGCCGCGAGGTGCAAGTCTTATTTCAGGTGACGCCACATTGGGCGACGGTTATGTCGGTGGTGATCAAATGATGATGACAACACAACACTCAGTCCATGGGTGGAGAAGATCTCCAACCCCACCAGGAATCGAACCCAAGCCTGCTACATGGTAGAGAAGTACGTTACTACTCAGCTAAACAGGCTGACAGCCAAGACGCTACGACCACTGCCGACCGCGACGTTCGATGCCGCCTGTTGGCTTTGCGGGCACGTGACACAATAAGGAAAGTATGTAAGTAGAGCAGACACGCACGGGGACCACACTAGCAAAGATATGGGCTGCAAATGGGGATATCCATTGAGATAAGCGACTTTGAAAAAGGTTAGATTATTATTACACAGCGGCTGTGAACGAGTATCTGGAAACCGAGAATCTGGTGGGACTGTCGTCAGCAACTAAGGAAAGAGGCAAAGAGGCAGAAGGACAGTGAAACTACCACTAGACGCTAAATGGTTGGACGTCAACGACTCTGCACAGAACGTGGGGTTCGGAGGCTTGTCTGCTTTGTAAAGTAGGATAGATGGTGATCTGTGGCATCTCTGCCGAAAGAGCACAATGCTGGTGGGTGCATAAGTGTTTCGCAGCACACCGTTCGTACACTGCTGAACATGGATTTCGGCAGCAGACCATCCCTACGTGTTCACATGTTCATTCAGCAACATCGTCAGTTACGATTGCAGTGGGCATGGGACCATCAGGCTTCAACAGTCGATCAATGAAAATGTGTCGGCTCCTCGAATGTATCAGATTTTCAAGAATGCTACACTAGGTCGATGTTCGTCTCCGCAAACGTCGCCATCGACGCAACGGGGAAGATCAAACCGTGCAACAATCCTCGTTGGGTTTTGAATTAGATGGAACTTTTGCGTGGATAAATCCTTGCACAACACGAAAAAATGGCTGACATCGAAATAAGTGTCCAAGGAATAGAAAAGCAACTGAAATCACTCAACAGAGGAAAGTCCACTGGACCTGACGGGATACCAATTCGATTCTACACAGAGTACGCAAAAGAACTTGCTCCCCTTCTAACAGCCGTGTACCGCAAGTCTCTAGAGGAACGGAAGGTTCCAAATGATTGGAAAAGAGCACAGGTAGTCCCAGTCTTCAAGAAGGGTCGTCGAGCAGATGCGCAAAACTATAGACCTATACCTCTGACATCGATCTGTTGTAGAATTTCAGAACATGTTTTTTGCTCGCGTATCATGTCATTTCTGGAAACCCAGAATCTACTCTGTAGGAATCAACAGCGATCGTGTGAGACCCAACTCGCTTTATCCGCCCATGAGACCCAGAAAATATTAGATACAGGCTCCCAGGTAGATGCCATTTTCGTTGACTTCCGGAAGGCGTTCGATACAGATCCGCACTGTTGCCTAATAAACAAAGTAAGAGCTTACGGAATATCAGTCCAGTTGTGTGGCTGGATGGAAGAGTTTTTAGCAAACAGAACACTGCATGTTGTTCTCAATGGAGAGACGTCTACAGACGTTAAAGTAACTTCTGGCGTGCCACAGGGGAGTGTTATGGGACCATTGCTTTTCACAATATATATAAATGACGTAGTAGATAGTGTCGGAAGGTCGATCCGGCTTTTCGCGGATGAAGCTGTAGTATACAGAGAAGTTGCAGCATTAGAAAATTGTAGCGAAATGCAGGAAGATCTGCAGCGGATAGGCACTTGGTGAAGGTAATGGAAACCTACCCTTAACATAGACAAATGTAATGTATTGCGAATACATAGAAAGAAGGATCCTTTATTGTATGATTATATGACAGCGGAACAAACACTGGTAGCAGTTCCTTTTGTGCCGGCCGGAGTGGCCGTGCGGTTCTAGGCGCTACACTCTAGAACCGAGCGACCGCTACGGTCGCAGGTTCGAATCCTGTCTCGGGCATGGATGTGTGTGATTTCCTTAGGTTAGTTAGATTTAATTAGTTTTAAGTTCTAGGCGATTGATGACCTCAGAAGTTAAGTCGCATAGTGCTCAGAGCCATTTAGTTCCTTCTGGAAAATATCTGGGAGTATGCATGCGGAACGATTTGAAGTGGAATGATCATATAAAATTAATTGTTGGCAAGGCGGGTGCGAGGTTGAGATTCATTAAGGGAGTCCTTAGAAAATGTAGTCCATCATCAAAGGAGGTGGCTTACAAAACACTCGTTCGACCTATACTTGAGTATTCCTCATCAGTGTGGGATCCGTGCCAGGTCGGGTAGACAGAGGAGATAGAGAAGGTGCAAAGAAAAGCGGCGCGTTTCGTCACAGGGTTATTTGGTAAGCATGATAGCGTTACGAAGATGTTTAGCAAACTCAAGTGGCAGCCCCTGCAAGAGAGGAGCTCTGCATCGCGGTGTAGCTTGCTGTCCAGGTTTCGAGAGGGTGCGTTTCTGGATGAGGTATTGAATATATTGCTTCCCCCTACTTATAACCCCGATGAGATCACGAATGTAAATTTAGAGAGATTCGAGCGCGCACGGAGGCTTTCCGGCAGTCGTTCTTCCCGCAAACCGTACGCGACTGGAACACGAAAGGGAGGTAATGATAGTGGCACGTAAAGTGCCCTCCACCACACACCATTGGGTGGCTTGCGGAGTATAAATGTAGATGTAGATGTAGATGTTCATTCTCAGTTCGGTCCTTCACGTCATTGGAAACTGATGTTCCCATGAAACCGACTGAGTCTAATGAGATCAGTTGAAACTCTGAACGCGTCGTTGCAGGAGCCAGACTAAGACTGGATAACTGAAAAGAGGGTAACATACTATGAGTCGCAGCGTGGAAGGTCATAAGCGTGAACATGGTACGGAACCAAATCTGATTCCTGATAATGACGGTACACTCGTGAAACGGTTGTACGAGAGAATCCCCACTTCATCGCTACTTCGGAGATGCTGTGTCTCGCAGCTCATGCGCTGACTATAACCCCACGTACAAACTCAGTTAAATCGTGATAATCTGCCATTGTAGAAGCAGTAACCCATCTAACAACTGCGCCAGACACTTCTTGTCTTATATAGGCATTCCTGACCGCTCCGCAATATTCTGCCTCTTTGCAGTCCTCTGTATTACAATATGCATGCCCATACCAGTTTCTTTGGCGCTTCAGTGTACTTGCTGCACTGGGTCAGATGAAGTAAAACATTGCACGAAATTTCCCACTAGAGCGCGCCCCGCTAAGCACAACAGCACAGGCGCAGCACTCGTCCGTCTCCGCACTACGAGATGGCGCTGTCTTAGAGACGGACCAAATTCTGCTTCCGCTGATCTGCGTATTATATGTAATGCAGCCAATGAGATTGCTGCTAACGTAGAACCTTTTCTCCTCGTGGATCACACTCGCGCAGTGATACCTGAACGCTCAAGGTATTATAACGAGTGTACAGACCTCCGATTAGTCAGTCTGCATCAGTCTGCATTTGTCTGCACCAGTCTATAGTCAAGTTTCAGTCTGCGCCTAATAAGATTATCATATTCCTGTACATAGCCATGGAGATAAATGTATAGACACTTTGTCAAGAATCAGAGGTATGTGAGAATAAGATTAACATACCAAGACCAAAGGAACTTCAGATTGTCAATTGTAAACAGCATCCAGAATCAAGTAATTTCTCTGCTTTTTATTATTTTAATAAACGTGTGTGAAAATTAATCAAGTTCTGGTTAACGTTGGTCACCGTCAGTCTGCTACTCTAAGCGTGCAAGTGGCATTTCTATCATCTGACCTAACGGCAGAAGATAAACACGCCATGATAAGACCACGAGACACATTGCTGACACTCGCCTACTTCGTTAGGGCGACAAGTCAAATAATGTGATGGTGTGTGTACCGAAGGTCTTACAGTACGCACACCACAGAAGGTTTCTCGTTTCCTTCTCGATTTATTGAGTTTTATAAACGAACGACGGTCAATGCCGACTTGCCAGCTGCTATGAAACAGATATTAATCGTTTTTAAGAAAACTGCTTTGTGAAAAAATTTGATGTTTGCTCATTTTATAGTCTGACATCTTCGCTTGGCACAGGACTGATTTTTTTCCGTCATGTGGCACGTTACTGCGCTGCGTCAAATTAAGTGAAACATTAGGCAAAACGTCAAAGATTTTAACCAAAATAAAACGTTTATCAGTTGCGGACGTGGAGAACACAGCGACTGTAATATGAAAAGGTTTTCAGAAATTGCCACAACCAGCCGCCTCTTTAAACAGGAATATCAGGGGTCCGGTAAAATATCGCTGCGGCTGGAAAAAGATCCTACAAGAGCGGGAGCAACGACGACTAAAGAGAATCGTTCAACGTGATAGAAGTGCTACCCTTCCGCAAATTGCTGCAGATTTCAGCGCTGGGCCACCAACAAGTGTCAACGGGCGAACCATTCAACGAAACATCATCGACATGGGCCCTCTCGTGTACCCTTGACGACTCTCTGACCCAAAGCTTTACGCCTCGCCTGGACCTGGGCCTGGGCCTGTCAACACCGACATTGGACTGTTGATAGTGGAAACACGTTGCCTGGTCGGACGAGTCTCGTTTCAAGTTGTATCGAGCGAATGGACGTGTACGGTTATGGAGACGACATCACGAAATTTGTGATAAGGCCTTATGGGACCAAACTGCTGAAGTCATCGGTCCCTAAGCCTACACACTACTTAATCTAACTTACGCCAAGGACAACACACACACCCATGCCCGAGGGAAGACTCGAACCTCCGACTGGGGGGGGGGGGGGGGGAGGGGAGGAGCCGTAGGGACCGTGACAAGGCACCCTGGACCACGTGGCTACCCTGCGCGGCCAACCTCATGAGTCTATGGACCCTCCATGTCGGCAGGGGACTGCTCAAGCTGGTGGAGCCTCTGTAATGGTGTGGGGCGTGTGCAGTTCGAGTAATATGGAACTCCTGATACCTCTAAATACGACTCTGGCAGGTGACACATACTTAAGCATCCCGTTTGATCTCCTGCATCGATTCATGTCCATTGTACATTCTGACGGTCTTGGGTAATTCCAGCAAGACGTAGCGACACTCCACACGTCCAGAATTGCTACAGAGTGGCTCCAGGAACAGTCTTCTGAGTTTAAATACTTTCGCTGGCCACCAAACAAGAACAGTGTTGAGCGTATCTGGGATGCCTAGTAATGTGCAGTTCAGAAGAGATGTCCGCACGCTCGTAATCTTAAAGGTTAATGGACAGCTCTGCAGGATTTATAGTGTTAATTCCCCCCTGCACTACTTCAGACATTAGTCGAGTCTATGCCACGGCGAGTGGCGGCACCTTGCGTGCTCGCGCTGGCCCTACACGATATTAGGCAGGTGTACCAGTTTCTTTGGGTCTTCAGTGAGTATCCCAATGACGGTTGCACGGCGCTTCAAAGACCGTTCACGTCACTGCACGTCGTGCATTATGTGATCATATCTATCATCATTTCTCATCAACGGTCCAAGATATCGAGACGAGATTTTCTGCAAATGATAGCACGCACTGAGACACGTATGTGGTGTGATAAATACTCGAAACGTTTTTTCATTCGGCGAGATATGGAAGTAACTCGTCCACAGCAACGAGAGGTCGGCGGCGCATATCGCATTCAGACGCCCACAGCACGGTAGGAAAATCCTAGCAGCGCGTATGTATCCGTACACAACACCTGGGGAACAGTGAAGCAGGACGTGTGTACGCCCCACAGAAGCGAAAGGGACCAGGGTGCGAACACACTTTAATGGGACGCGTCTGTCTGCAATGTGCTGCACAGGCCTGTACCACCATCTGATGGACTGCAGCGCTCCTGAAGTCGCCTAGCGAGTGTGGACAGGGTTCCTGCGAAGACTTGCCTGCAGTCTCACCCAGTCTCAAGCATGCTCAAACCGGATCACGGAACCTCTGAAGCAGTAGTAGTTTTACTCACCTGCAAGTCGCTTGTTCAAGGATGCCGGACATATCGTTGTTTTACACGTTGACAACAGAAAATATGATTCTTATATACAGGCATTACAGTGGAGCTATTAATTAATCAGAACACATCGTATTTTTGTGACTGAATGCCAGTTGTAATCTGTCACGAAAGACACATCTCCAGAGGCGGAACGAGGTACATTCACGATTGAAAGATTGTCCACAGCACCAAAACTTCACTGAACCCTTTTTACCGTGACGATATGCCAGATAAAATTTCAAAGAAATTCATTGCAGTGGAAAATAAGCAATCTGTGCTGTGTGTGATGTCCATTCGCGAAAGTCATGCAGACTTTGATTTAATGAGCTGGATATTCCCACACTTTGGAAGGGGAAGCAGCAGCTCTTCAAGAGTATTCAAAAAGAAAAAGGAGATACAGAGGTCTGTGAAGGCGAGTTGGAACGCCCTATCCAGACAATGTTAAATTTAGTGACTTGGCTTCCCAGTATTTCAGGAACCACTGTAGCCATTGACATGAAACTTCTACAGGACATTAAATTCTATGTAGCACCACAATCGATTGACTTACAACCAAGTATCATTTTCCAGCAAGATAGTGAACCACCACATTGGTGACTGCATGTTCGTCGGTTCCTCAATGAAGCATATCCAGGCAGATGGATTCGGAGGCATGGGCCAATTCCTTGGCCACCACGTTCTCCAGATATCACTCCCTTGAACTTTTTTCTATGATTGTAGGAAAAAGGTACCGGTATCAAACACAGATACGGGACATTGTTGACTTGAAAGAAAGGATTCGTAATGCCATTGCCACCGTTGATGACGCTATGCTACAGCGAACATCGCAAGAAATCGAGCACCGTCTTGATGTGCTTCGTGCGACTAAATGCGCCCATAAAGAGGTCTGTTAAACACTGTCAAAAAGAAAAAAAAGCTTTATAAACACTGCGTCCGTCACCTAAGACACTGCAACTAAGAATGTAACAGACTGCGCAGAGGCAAAGACTGTGCCACTACAACACCAAAGATTGTCTCATAGAAACGGCACTCACTCTCTCCCCTCGGCGTGCACGTCGATAACATACAGAAACCGAAATGACAGGACCATCTTACGGAGGCATCGATTGTCTCCTGCCGCTAGCATACTTTACACACGACCAGAACCTCTTCGGGTTTTCTGCCAGGTTTCGACACAAAGTACCATAGCGTAAACTACACTACTTGCCATTCAAATTGCTACACAACGAAGGTGACGTGCTACAGACGCGAAATTTAACCGACAGGAAGAAGATGCTGTGATATGCAAATGATTAGCTTTTCAGAGCATTCACACAAGGTTGGCGCCGGTGGCGAAACCTACAACGTGCAGACACGAGGAAAGTTTCCAACCGATTTCTCATACACAAACAGCAGTTGACCGGCGTTGCCTGGTGAAAAGTTGTTGTGATGCCTCGTGTAAGGAGGGGAAATGCGTACCATCATGTTTCCGACTTTGATAAAGGTCGGATTGTAGCCTACCACGATTGCGGTTTATCGTATCGCGAAATTGCTGCTCGCGTTGGTCGAGATCCAATGACTGTTAGCAGAATATGGAATCGGTGGGTTCAGGAGGGTAATACGGAATGCCGTGCTGGATCCCAACAGCCTCGTATCACTAGCAGTCGAGATGACAGGCATCTTATCCGCATAGCTGTAACGGATCGTGCTGCCACGTCTCGATCCCTGAGTCAACAGATGAGGACGTTTGCAAGACAACAACCATTTGCACGAACAGTTCGACGACGTTTGCAGTAGCAGGGACTATCAGCTCGGAGACCATGGCTACGGTTACCCTTGACTCTGCATCACAGACAGGAGCGCTTGCGATGGTGTACTCGACGACGAACCTGGGTGCACGAATGGCAAAACGTCATTTTTTCGGATGAATCCAGGTTCTGTTTACACCATCATGATGGTCGCATCCGTGTCAGACGACATCGCGGTGAACGCATATTGGAAGCGTGTATTCGTCATCGCCATACTGGGGTATCACCCGGCGTGATGGTACCGGCTGCCATTGGTTACACGTCTCGGTCACCTCTTGTTTGCACTGACGGCACTTTGAACAGTGGACGTTACATTTCAGATGTGTTAAGAGCCGTGGCTCTACCCTTCATTCGATCCCTGTGAAACCCTACATTTCAGTAGGATAATGCACGACCGCATGTTGCAGGTCCTGTACAGGGCTTTCTGGATACAGAAAATGTTCGACTGCTGCCCTGGCCAAAAAATTCTCCAGATCGCTCTCCAATTGAAAAGGCCTGGTCAATGGTGGTCGAGCAACTGGCTCGTCACAATACGCCAGTCACTACTCTTGATGAACTGGTGTTGAAGCTGCATGGGCAGCTGTACCTGTACACGCCATCCAAGCTCTGTTTGACTCAATGCCCAGGCGTATCAAGGCCGTTATTACGGCCATAGGTGGTTGTTCTGGGTACTGATTTCTCAGGATGTATGCACCCAAATTGCGTGAAAATGTAATCACATGTCAGTTCTAGTATAATATATTTGTCCAATGAATAACCGTTCATCATCTGCATTTCTTCTTGGTGTAGCAATTTTAATGACCAGTAGTGTATATAAGTATGTCGCGTTTAGGTCCGCGCTAAATTCAAGTTTCTGTAAAATATCGCCAGTTTTGGAGATCTTGGGTTCGTTTAAATTTGGCATGCTTTTTTCGTTGTTTCTGCAACAGTCTTCTGACCCGATTTGCGTACCAAGGGGAATGAGCTCCGTGGTTTGTTAATTTGATTATATGTTCCAGAATACTGCTGCATATCGACGTTAACGATATGCGACTGTAATTTAGTGGATTACTCCTACTGCCATTCTCGAACACTGCCTGGTGTAACCGGGGAAACCCTGCAGTCTTTGGGCACGGGTCTTTCGTCGAGCGAGCAGTTGTATGTGATTTTTAAGTGTTGTGCACATAGTTCCCCTTAGTCAGGGCGTACACAACTTTCCCACTAGAGCGCGCCCCGTTAAGCACAACAGCGCAGGCGCAGCGCTTGTCCGTCTCCGCACTACGAGATGGCGCTGCGATAGAGACTGACCAGATTCTGCTTCTTCTTTTTTTTTTTTTTCTTTATTGTGATTTCATGCCCCTGCCCCATACGGGCAGGGGAGGGCTGTCAGCAGCACAATCCGCCGCTCTTCAGCCGAGTGAATGACAACTAAAACAAGAATAAAATAATACATACATAAGGAGTTAAAAAAGGGGAACATAAAACAGAGTAAGGGGAGAAAATGGAGGTAAAAATACACTGACATGTAGAAGTGCATTGGGGACAGTTAAAAAAGTCATCAGATAGTTAAAAAACACAGTTGGCGATTCTTAAAACACAGAAGACATTGGATGCGCATGCACAGGTTAAAAGTTGGCCACAGTATTAAAAACACTCCGAAACAACACACTTAAAACCCACTTGGAGCACACACGACGAAGAATAAAACTACCAGGCGGGACCTGCCGAGGGAAAGGTCAGAGAGGATGGAAAAGGAGGGGAGAGCATGGGGCAGCTGGGGAAGCGGCGGGATGAAGAGAGGAGGGGCAACCGTGGGTGCACGAAGAGGCAGGAGACACATGGGGCGGGAGAGGAAAAGGGAAGACAGGGCAGGAGGGAGCGCAGAGACACTGAAAGAAGGCACAAGAGATGGACGGGGAGTAGGAGGGGAAATCCGCTCAGAAGGAGGGATGGGGAGGAGAGGGAGCCCTGAGGAGGAGGCAGGAAGAGGGGGTTAGAGTTGGTAGGAAGGGTAGATGTCAGGGCGAAGCTCATCATCCGGGAGTGGTAGACGGTGGAAGTTGTGTTGGGAAAGGAGATGGAGGGTGTGGAGATGGAGAGAGGGAGGGACACAACGGTAAAGGCGCGGCAACTGGTTGGGAGTGGAGAGGAAGGGAGACACCAGGGGGTGAGGGGGATCAAGGTGGCGGACAATATATAGTGTGCGGATGTGTTCAAGGAAAAGGAGAAGGTGGGGGAAGGGGAGGAGGTCATAGAGGATGCGCGTGGGGGACGGAAGGCGGATGCGGAAGGCGAGGCGGAGTGCATGGCGTTCGAGGATTTGGAGGGCTTTATAGAACCGGGGAGGGGCGATTCTGCTTCCGCCGATCCGCGTATTAATATGTAGCGCAGCCAATGTGATCGCTGCTAACGTAGAACCTTTTCTCCTCGCTGATCACACTCGCCCAGTGATACATGAACGCGCGAGGTATTATAACGAGTGTACAGACCTCCAATTAGTCAGTCTGCATTTGTCTGCACCAGTCTGCGTTGGTCTGCTCCATTCGGTACCAGTCTACATTTGTCTGTACCAGTCTATAGTCAAGATCCAGTCTGCGCCTAAAAGATTACCATATTCCTGTAGATAGCCATGAAGATAAATATATAGACACTTTTGTCAAGTATCAGAGATATATGTGAGAATAACATTAACGTACCAATACCAACGGAACTTCAGATTGTCAATCATAAATAGCATCCAGAACCAAGTTAAGTAATTTTTATGCTTGTTACTATTTTAATAAATGTGTGTGAAAATTAACCAAGTTCTGGTTAAAGTTGGTCACCGTCAATCTGCTACTCTAAGTGTGCAAGTGGCATTTCTATCGTCTGACCTAACGGCAGAAGATAAACACGCCACGATAAGACCACGAGACATATCGCTGACACTCGCCTCCTTCGTTAGGGCGACAAGTCAAATAATCTGATGGTGTGTGTAGTGAAGGTCTTACAGTACGCACACCACATTAAGTTTGGAGCTATTGCATCGGCGTACTCTGAAAGGACAGAATAGAAAAGAAATCTGAGAAGAGGGCACTGTGTGAGGCTAGTGTTTGCGGGCTGCAGAGGCGTACGCACCCGTGTACAGGGCAGGCGTGGACGCAGTCGGCAGCGATTCGGCAGCTCAGAGCCGTGGCGAGCTCGAAGGGCTCGTCGACGGTGAGGCGGCGGAGGCCCTCCAGGGCGCCGCCACACCCACCCCCGCCTGCGGGCGGCGGCGGCCCGCAGAGCCAGTCCCGGGGCAGCAGCCGCCCCACGGCGGCCAGCCAGGCCGGCGGCGGCTCCAGCCCCCGGCAGTCCTCCGTCACCGTAAAGAACCAGCCTGCGCAGCGCCGCCCGATTAGATTAGATTAGTACTTGTTCCATAGATCATAAATACGACACTTCGTAATGATGTGGAACGTGTCAGGATAATAATACAAGATATTACATTAGGCAAAATATTACATGACACTCAATAACGTTTTTTTTTTTTTTTTTTTTTTTTTTTGAGGTTGGGAAATTACCCACTTACTATATCCAAAAATTCATCTAATGAGTTGAAGGAGCTTCCATTAAGAAAGTCTTTTAATTTCTTTTTAAATGCTATATGGCTATCTGTCAGACTTTTGATGCTGTTAGGTAAGTGACCAAAGACTTTTGCGGCAGCATAATTTAGCCCCTTCTGAGCCAAAGTTAGATTTAACCTTCAGTAGTGAAGATCATCCTTTCTCCTAGTATTGTAGCCATGTACACTGCTATTACTTTTGAATTCGCTCGGATTGTTAATAACAAACTTCATAAGTGAATATATATATTGTGAGGCTACAATTAATATTTCTAGCTCGTTAAATAAGTGTCTCCAGGATGATCTTGGATGAGCTCCAGCAATTATTCAGATTACACTCTTTTACCCCAGAATATGATGCCATACGAAAGCAGAGAATGAAAATAGGCGTGGTAAGCTAATTTACTCAGATGTATATCGCCAAAATTTGTAATGACCCTAATAGCATAAGTAGCTGAACTCAAACGTTTCAGCAGATCCTCAGTGTGTTTTTTTTCAGTTCAACCCCTCACCAATGCATACACCTAGAAATTTTGAATATTCTACCTTAGCTACCGATTTCTGATCGAAGTCTATATTTATTAATGGGGTCATTCCATTTACTGTGTGGAACTGTATACAGGGTGTTACAAAAAGGTACGGCCAAACTTTCAGGAAACATTCCTCACACACAAAGAAAGAAAATATGTTATGTGGACATGTGTCCGGAAACGCTTACTTTCCATGTTAGAGCTCATTTTAGTACTTCTCTTCAAATCACATTAATCATGGAATGGAAACACACAGCAACAGAACGTGCCAGCGTGACTTCAAACACTTTGTTACAGGAAATGTTCAAAATGTCCTCCGTTAGCGAGGATACATGCATCCACCCTCCGTCGCATGGAATCCCTGATGCGCTGATGCAGCCCTGGAGAATGGCGTATTGTATCACAGCCGTCCACAATACGAGCACGAAGAGTCTTTACATTTGGTACCAGGGTTGTGTAGACAAGAGCTTTCAAATGCCCCCATAAATGAAAGTCAAGAGGGTTGAGGTCAGGAGAGAGTGGAGGCCGTGGAATTGGTCCGCCTCTATCAATCCATCGGTCACCGAATCTGTTGTTGGAAGCATACGAACACTTCGACTTAAATGTGCATGAACCACATGTTGTGTCGTACTTGTAAAGGCACATGTTCTAGCAGCACAGGTAGAGTATCCCGTATGAACTCATGGCAGTGAATCGAGGAAGTACAGTACACACTGACGAAACTAAAATGAGCTCTAACATGGAAATTAAGCGTTTCCGAATACATGTTCACATAACATCTTTTCTTTATTTGTGTGTGAGGAATGTTTCCTGAAAGTTTGGCCGTACCTTTTTGTAACACCCTGTATACTGTGTTTTGTCAAAGTTTAATGAGAGCCCATTTGCAGAGAACCACTTAATGATTTTCTGAAAAACATCGTTTACAACTTCACCAGTTAATTCTTGTCTGTCGGTTGTGATAGCTATACTTGAATCATCGCTCGCCCACAGCTCTGCACACTGACTGCTCACACAGCCTTCCCTTCACTACGCCCGTCCACATCGACACCGGGACTGTCGGTATTTCTACAAATATTGCGCATCCTGTTATATTGATATTTAAGAACGTATCATTATCAGCCGTCCATATATATAGAATAAATATCGATATATCGATATATCGGTATACTCACAGAAAAAACTATCGACGTACTGGCCAAAAAAATATCGGTTGCGCATAGTAAATATGCTGCCCGTCTTAGTCAATTTAAGAATTGATTTGTTATAGTTACTTACTTTCCGTGTCCGGAACTAGACTTCAGACTTCCAAAAATCAGAAGCCAATATGACCTTGTCATTTGCCTCCCATAAGTCATTCATTGTGCAGGGCTGGTCCAAATATGGACAGATAAGCAGGTGTTGATGATCCTGGACAGAACCACACAGACAGTGTTATTCTCTTTTAGGAAACCGCATTGCTGCAGGTTTGTCTCGCACTTTGGCACTTCTACCGTCATACGGCTTAGGGTTCTCCATACTGTGTATTGTAGGTCTCCACCAGGCGCCAGTTCTTCTTTTACATCTTTATGGGGGTTTCTCAGGTCGATTTCCCTCCTTTTCAAACGATTCTCTGCAGCCGACCCTTCCAGGGCTCGGGTACGTGACAGGAAACTCTTCCTTGGACAAAGCCGTAGGTCAGCAGGCTGGTGTCCATATAAAGGGTGACGCATGTCCTTTTCTTGCTTGGTTTTTTCGGCTTCGGCAGCGATGTCACGTCGTATGTTGGGCGGTGCGATCCCCATGATTAAGTACATCTTGTGCACTGGGGTTGGCCTCAAGCATCCGGTAACAATCCGTGCCATTTCATTCACCGCGACATCGACTTTTCTCGCGTGTGTTGATGCAGACCATACTGGAGCGGCGTATTCCACGACTGACACACTGAGCGCAAGGGCTGAAGTTCTCAGGAATTTTGGGTTTGCACCGCAGGAACCACTGGTTAGTTTCCTGATGATGTTGTTTCTAGTTGAGACTTTTTCCCTTGTGGCATTACAATGATGTTTATAGGTCAGTGTGCGATCCAAAGTGACACCAAGGTATTTGGGCGTTTTAAAATGCACGAGACGTTCACCTCTCCATATTACATTTAATTCACGATTTGCCTCCCTGTTCTTTAAATGGAATGCACAGACCTGAGTCTTGGAAGGGTTCGGCCTTAGGTGGTTCGCCTCATAATACTGAGAGAGAGCTTCCAAGGTACTGGTTAATTTCTCCTCTACATCCATTAAATTGTTACCTTGGGTTGCAACTGCAGTGTCATCGGCATACATAAATTGCCGCGTGATGTTTGGCACTGGTTGGTCATTTATATATATATTATACAGAGCTGGGGCGAGGACGCTTCCCAGAGGTAGGCCATTCCTCTGATTTCTCCACCTGCTCTTCTTGCCCTGGAGAAAGGCGAAAAATCTCCTATTATGCAAGAAAGTACCTCAGTGATGTTAAATGGTAATCTCTTGTCACATTGTATACTTTCCTAAGGAGCCTCCGATGGCTTACAGTATCATATGCAGCTGAAATATCTATGAATGCCACTCCCGTGATCTATTTCGTGTCAAACCCATCCTCGATATGTTGGGTCAGGTTCAGGACTTGACCGCAGCACGATTTGCCTGGTCGGAAACCTGCCTGCTGTGGGATGATCTGTTGTTCCAAGACGCTTTCTATGCTACTTAGCGTCAGGCGTTCCAAGATCTTAAAACAGTGACATTAAAGAGACACAGGTCGGAAGTTTTTTGGATCATCAGAGTCCTTTCCCGGTTTCAGAAGTGCAATCACTTGGGCTTTCCTCCACATCTTTGGAATATGGAGCCTTTCTACACTTGCGTTTATCAAATCTAGCAGCCACTGTAGGGTATTACTGCCAAAGTTTTTTAATTTGCTCGACTCTAAGTTCATCGATACCAGGAGCTCTGTTAATCTTCAAGCTGGAAATGGCTGCAGTAAGTTCTGACATTGTAAATGGTGCCTTGAGGTGATGATTTTCCTCTGCCGGATCATGTGCTAATGGTTCCTGGTACTTTCTGCTTTGGGTTTTGCCATTTGTTATTAGATATTCTGTACACGAACAAGCTAGCAGCCTGCTTGTCCCCCCACCTAGAGCGAGAACTGAAAGGAAGACGATGCACGTTCACCCTTCGCGATAGCCACTTTGCTAGCAGTGGTGACACCCATAGAGTAAATATCTCTGGAGTGAGCATTGCGTTCTGTGCATGTTGTCAACATTAAACCAGGACTGTCACGTGTTTTCGGGACTTCGCGGTGCGTGTGTGCTTTCCGCGGAGTTTCAAGTTTATAATATCAAGAGTTTTTGTTGTGTTTTCACCGTTTGTTCATAGTGTAATAGCGATGCCGAATTACTGTTGTTGCTACGGATGCAAAGAAAAATATGTGAAAGGAGGGATAGTAACTTTTCATGGGTACTATGTTTAAAAATTTCTAGACGCATTATAATTAAGGCTTGATTCTGTAGACCTATTTTTCTACGATTTTATGACTATATAACAGATATTACGGCTCGTACAAAACCTTACAAACAATCGCTTCCTCTCGTAAATTTGCTAGTGGAACATGAAAGGGAATGGTTAGTTGTTTCAGTAAATACTATCCTCCATGCATTTATCAGTGACTTGTAGATTATGTATATAGATTTGAAAGACGGGAGACAGATAAATTCAATAGAGTGCGAGTCTGTAATTGTCTTCGTATAATATGTGTGTCCAAACCTTTTTGTTTACTATAAAGTTACAGTAGGAGACCATGTTAAGTGTGTCTAGGACATGGAGAATGATTATGTGTGATTTATATTTTAGTTTACCGAAGGATGAACAACGAGTAAATATGTGGCTCCAGAAAATTAGGAGCAGTAATTTTGTCCCCACAAAATATTCCAAAGTGTGTTCAAAACACTTTCAAGATGGCTGTTTAGAGAAAAATTTGGACGTGTGTGGCTGAGGGTAGATGCTATACCAACTATTTTTAATTTTCCACAGCACCTACTACCAATTTCTGCATTCAGCTTAAATACATTTCCTGCATAAATCAAATAAAAAACACAATAGTGTACCTAATCAAAGTACACGTTCATCTTCTTTGGTGTATTTTGCCTTCAATTTATTTTCTTCACCATTTGATTAAGAAGCGTAAAATATTGGTAAACATGCCACCAAACTCTTTCATTTGTGTCACTTTCCACTTCCCTTAACGGTGTTATATGGGTTGACTGTTAGATGACCAACTGTATTTACTTTAGAGTACATTTATTCTCCGATCGCCTTTTTTCCCCCTTCTTACTCAGTCTACTATTTATCTAATAAACTGGGAGCAAGTACGTAAAATGCTTTAAATAAACACTTCAAAGTGTCACCAGTAAGGAAAATTGTGCTTTAGGTCGCAAAAACGAGAAAATAAATACTCAGAAATAGCAGAAAAAAGGACGAATTAGAAAGGATATAATCGCTAATGTGTGTCAAATTCGGTGTTTTTCGGACACTTGCAAAAGTACTAGCGTACTGTCAAGTCGTTTTGCAAGACTATCACTGCAAAAATTTACGTCAGACTCTGTAATACTATAAAGTGCCGTATCATACCGAAAACTACCAAAAATCGAGTGCATCTGAACTGTGACACCTATCGCAAAGAAGCAAAATGCAATATCACTTGCCCTTAAAAGTTACGTAGCTGGTTTATTCCCGGTATGAAATAGATACTGTTAAAATGTCCGTGCAGAATATAAAAATAATCCACGATACGTACGAAAAGAATTCGTCTGTACTAGGGATGTAGTGACATTCGAAATATACAGGGCGCTATACGACCCGAGAACACGTAACCAGGCCGGCAATGTATGGTGACAACGCAAGATCTGTTCTGCGCATGTGGAATGCTCACTCCAGAGACATTTACTCTATGGTGACACCATTTGGTGGCACAATAAAAGGCAGTCCATGGGTCCGTCGTTCGATTTCGTCACATATCGACTTGTCTGGAACACTCCATGTCGACTTCCCTGTTTTTTCCATTTCTGCAAACGTCAGCGACCCAGCGGCTGTAGTGTCATAATTAATGGTGAAGTTAAAAGTTGCAGTTTCTGTTGGTAGCGCCGAGCGCCCACAAGCTTGTCATTTCCTCTCACACGTATCCACCCACCACAAAGACACATGTTGTGATTCAGATTTTTATTCATCATTTTCAGCTGTTGTTTTTGAAGAATGCGGATGTGAACAAATGGCACACTAGTTGCGTCAAAAATTATTTTTGATATTTCTTCACATCGGGTAACTCGTTATTCCATTCATACCGCCAAGCACAGTGCAATCGGACTTCTCCTTCGTGCCATCTATAGTTGCTTCACACAGTGAAAGAGAGAGACTGGACGTGATGAATGCTCAAAAAAGCAGTCAGATCCCTTCACAATTTCAAAAGAACAACTTCAAATATTTATCGAATTCTGCGAAATAAATCTACACTACTGACCATTAAAATTGCTACACCAAGAAGAAATATAGATAATAAACGGGTATTCATTGGACACATATATTATACTAGAACTGACATGTGATTACATTTTCACGCAATTTGGGTGGATACATACCGAGAAATCAGTACCCAGAACAACCACCTCTGGCCGTAATAACGGCATTGATACGCCTCGGCATTGAGTCAAACAGAGCTTGCATGGCATGTACAGATACAGCTGCCCATGCAGCTTCAACACGATACCACAGTTCATCAAGAGTAGTGACTGGCGTATTGTGACGAGCTAGTTGCTCGGCCACCATTGACCAGCCGTTTTCAATTGGTCAGAGATCTGGAGAATGTGCTGGCCAGGGCAGCAGTCGAACATTTTCTGTATTCAGAAAGGGCCGTACAGGACCTGCAACATGCGGTCATGCATTATCCTGCTGAAATGTACGGTTTTGCAGGCATCGAATGAAGGGTAGAACCACGGCTCTTAACACATCTGAAATGTAACGTCCACTGTTCAAAGTGCCGTCAATGCGAAGAAGAGGTGACCGAGACGTGTAACCAATGGCACCCCATACCATCACGCCGGGTGATACACCAGTACGGCGATGACGAATACACACTTCCAATGTGCGTTCACCGCGATGTCGCCAAACACGGATGCGACCATCACGATGCTGTAAACAGCACCTGGATTCGTCTGATAAAATGACGTTTTGCCATTCGTGCACCGAGGTTCGTCGTCGAGTACACCATCGCAAGCGGTCCTGTCTGTGATGCAGCGTCAACGGTAACCGTAGCCATGGTCTCTGAGCTGATAGTCCATGCTGCTGCAAACGTCGTCGAACTGTTCGTGCAGATGGTTGTCGTCTTTCAAACGTCCCCATCTGTTGACTCAGGAATCGAGACGTGGTTGCACGATCCGTTACAGCCATGCGGATAAGATGCCTGTCATCTCGACTGCTAGTGATACGAGGCCCTTGTGATCCAGCACGGCATTCCGTATTACCCTCCTGAACCCACCGATTCCATATTCTGCTAACAGTCATTGGATCTCGACCAACGCGAACAGCAATGTCGCGATACGATAAACCTCAATCGCGACAGGCTACAATCCGACCTTTATCAAAATCGGAAACGTGATGGTACGCATTTCTCCTCCTTACACGAGGCATCACAACAACGTTTCACCAAGCAACGCCGGTCAACTGCTGTTTGTGTATGAGAAATCGGTTGGAAACTTTCCTCAAGTCAGTACGTTGTAGGTGTCGCCACCGGCGCCAATCTTGTGTGAATGCTCTGAAAAGCTAATCATTTGGATATCACAGCATCTTCTTCTTGTTGGTTAAATTTCGCATCTGTAACACGTCATCTTCGTGGTGTAGCAATTTTAATGGACAGTAGTGTAATATGAAACAAAAACAGCTGCACTCGTTTTTGCCATTTCAGTATCAGTGAAATACAATCTCGATGTGAATATCGATATTCTACTGAAACAATGTTGGTGTATCGATATATCGATGTTTTAACAACAGGCTAAATCGACACTACCAGCCACCGTAATCATTTATTTCCTTGCAATGTGCACTGTGTATGTAAACTGCGGACCTAGAAATGACAGAGAGGCTTCGTCTCGCCCTCAGTGGTTCACAACTCCACAACAGGCCACAGCAGTCCACCCACCCCAGCGCCGCCCCACACCGAACCCAGGCTTACTGTGCCGTTTGGCCCCCAGTGGACCCCTCCCCCCTCCCCAGGGAACGTCTCATACCAGACGAGTGTAGCCCCAATGTTCAAGCGGTAGAGTAATTGTGGTGTACAATCACGTGGAGACAGTGTTTGCGCAGGAATCGCCGACACAGTGTAACTGAGGCGGAAAACAAGGGGAGCGAGCCCGCACTCGCCGAGGCAGATGGCAAACCGTCTTACAAACCAACCACAGGCTGGCCGCCACACTGGAGCTCGACACCAATCTGCCGCGCGGCTAGCCGGCTCGCATTTATTTCCTTACTCGCTGTTTTCTTTCAGTCTGTTGTCTGTGTAGAAGAATAGATGGAATGGTGCACGTGAATTGACACGAATATAGCGCATAATATTTTAACGTAATTTCAGATTTGTCGGTAACAAGCTGGCCGGAGTGGCCGAGCGGTTCTAGGCGCTACAGTCTGGAACCGCGCGACCGCTACGGTCGCAGCTTCGAATCCTGCCTCGGGCATAGATGTGTGTGATGTCCTTAGGTCAGTTAGGTTTAAGTAGTTCTAAGTTCTAGGGGACTGATGACCTCAGAAGTTAAGACCCATAGCGCTCAGAGCCATTTGAACCATTTTTTTTTTCTTTCTTTTTGTCAGTAACAATTATTTCCCGGATTATAGTTCAGTGGGGAGGTGGGCGCCGCTTCGGGCAGCTGCCGCTGCGCTGCTTGTCGCCCGTGTATCTTGGGGGGGGGGGGGGGGGGGGGCAGCAGACACACTTGCTTCACTACGTGGGCGGCCCATCTGCCGCCTCTCACCAACGATTTTGAAGAAACAGACACTCGGTGACAAAATTTGATTCTCGCTCTCTCATACCTGTACTCGCCATACTCTCCAGTTTCATGATGAACTGTCAATCATTGGCAGCATCTTATCTTGGATGAAGAGTCATCTTCAGATGTAGAAGAAACCTCGGGTGTGCCCCTGTGGAAATGTGTTGCTGTTGTTGTTGTTGTACATTAATGACCTTGCAGGCAATATTAACAGCAAAATCTGGCTTTTTGCAGGTGATTCAATTACCTTTAAGTGGGGTAGGACGTCAAACGGGCCGACTTGGAACAGGAGAGGCACCACAGGACATTTTAATTTCCACTGTCTATACTTTCACAAGTAAATTCATAAAACTTTGTCAGCATGACCAGGAAGGATTCAGAATTCACACTTGTAGCATCAGAAGTTCAAAAACATAACAAAATAATTTTTTTACATTTGAAATTTCATCGTTTTTTCACTTACTATTGGCTGCATTTGTTGCTATAGGTACACTTTTCTTCATAAGTAAGAGAGACTGTTCGATGAATTTTGCACAGCATACAAACCATACTTACAGGTGTCTGAAACACTAGAATCTATTTAATTTATGAAAAAATTAATGGACTGTTACGTTTTAAACTTAATGCTTAGAAAAAAAATCAAATTTTGTAGTTAATTATCTCAATTTTACCACAGTTTTTAATAGATTTGGAAACTTCTAGAATTTCATACACCTGTAAGTATGGTTTGTATGCTGTGCAAAATTCATCAAAGAATCTCTATTACTTGTGAAGAAAAATGTACCTATAGCAACAAATGCAGCCAACAGTAAGTGAAAAAATGATGAGACTTCATATCTAAACAAAATTTTTTGTGTTATGTTTTTGCACTTCCACTGCTATGAGTGTGAATCCTGAATCGTTCCTGGTCATACTGACAAAGTTTTATGAATTTATTTGTAAAAGTATAGACAGTAGAAAATAAAATGTCCTGTGGTGCCACTGCTGCTCCAAGTCAGCCTGTTTGACGTCCTACCCCCCTTAATGAAGTACTATCTGAGAGAAGCTGCATAAATATTGAGTCAAATCTCGATAAGCTTTCAACGTGGTACAGAGATTGGCAACTTGCTCTAAATATTCAGAAATGTAAGATGTTGCCCTTCCCAAAACGAAAAAAACGTAATATCGTATGACTAAAATATCACTGAGTCACTATGGGAATCGGCCAACTCATGCAAACACCTGGGTGTAACATTTTGTACGGTTACGAAATGGAATGATCACATAGGTTCAGTCGTGGGAAATGGAGGTGGTAGACTTCAGTCCATTTGTAGAATACTGGGGAAGTGCAATCAGTCTACGAAAGGGATTGCTTACAAATCACATGTGAGGACGGTTCTAGGACGTTGCTCAAGTTTGTCGCACCCGTAGCAGATGCTATTAACAAAGGATATTGAACGTATACAGAGAAGGGCAGCACAGCTTTGTTCAAGCCGTGGGACAGTGCCACAGAATACTGAACGAACTGAATTGGCACACTCCTGAAGACAGACGTAAAATAAACTGAGAAAGTCTATTAAGAGCCAGCTTTAAATGATTACTGTAGGGAAATACTACAGCTCCCTACGTATCGCTCACAGGGGTATAGTGAGGATAAGATTAGAATAATTACTGCACGGATTCAAACAATCTTGCTTCCCGTGCCCCATGCGCGAATCGAACAGGAAAAAGCCCTAATAACTGGTACAATGGGACGTATCCCCCGCCATGCATCTCACAGTCGTTTGCAGAGTATAGTTGGTGATTTCACTTATGGTAGTAGTTATTGTGCTATTTCAGAATTAACTAACCTACTGCAAGAATGTCCAAAAGTTTGCATTGAAAAACTGGAGTCGCTATGAGTTTGCATTTGGTGCATATTAGCTCGTATATTTTTGTATATATGGAAAGTAGCTAATATACTGAAGTAGAAGGATCACCAATACACTGGCGGAAAAGAAAATACCAACACAAAGAAGGAGTTGTGCATTATAAACGAAAGCCGACAGGTGTGTTTCTACGTCTGAAAGATGGTGTCTTTTCAGATTGCGCCACAGTCGCATAAGCGTGGCGCTAGTAACGTTAGTTACCTCTGCTACTGGGTGTGATGAATTGATGTTAGTCAAGAATGCCTTTCAAAAATGGTTCAAATGGCTCTGAGCACTATAGGACTTAACATCTGAGGTCATCTGTCCCCTAGAACTCAGAACTACTTAAACCTAACTAACCTAAGGACATCACACACATCCATGCCCGAGGCAGGCTTCGAACCTGCGACCGTAGCAGCAGCGCGGTTCCGGACTGAAGCGCCTAGATCCGCTCGGTCACAGCGGCCGGCAAGAATGCCTTTAAGGAGACAAAGATGCCATTATCAACGTCTTACTGAGTTTCAATGAGGCTGTATGGTTAATGCTACGCGAAGCTCGATGTTCCGTCTGTGATACTGCAAAAAGACTTAGCTGGAAAGTACTCACTGTGCATTATTCCTATCAGCGGTGGTCACGAAAACGTACAGTCACAAGAAGATTGAGCTCCAGACAGGCACGCGGCAGTATCAAGAGGGACGATCATCGTGTTCGGCGTCTGCACCAGGAGTCTGAGCAGCAGTTGGCTCCACAGTGACACAACGAACTGTTAGGAACCGGTTGCTTCAAGAACAGCTGCGAGCCAGCCGCCTTGTAACGTGCACTCCACTGAACCCAAGCCACCGCCATTTGCGACTTAATTAGTGTCAAGGGAGAGCTCATTGGACGGCAGGGTGCGGTCTGTTGTGTTTTCTCATGAGAGCTTCTTGTCCCAGTCGGTGCCAGTGATGGCCGTGTGTTGTTTAGGACTTGGCCAGCTGAAGACCTGCAAGCAACCTGTCTGCGTGGTAGGCACAATAGACATATACTTGGAGCCATTGTCTGGAGTGCGATTTCGTGTGACAGCAGGAGCACTCTCGTGGATATCCTACGCACTCTGGCCGCAAATTTGTATTCAGTCCGGTGATTCGATCTGTTGTGGTGCCACTCATCAACAGCATTCCAGGAGGTGTTTTCCAACAGGATAACGCTCGACGGCATACAGCTATTGTAGCCCAATACGCTCTACAGAGTATCGACATGTTGCTTCAGCCTTCTCCATCACCCATCTGTCTCTGATCGAGCACATATGAGACATCATTGGACGACAGATGCAGTGATATCCACAACCAGCAGTTATTGACCGACCCAGTGTAACAGATGTAAGTAGGCTGTTTAGGTTTTTATATTGGTAACGCCACGTAGCGCTCTGTATGAAAATCACTGACTGTGCTGTGGGCAGTCTGTGGCTGGTGGGCATTGTTGAAATAGTCGCTATTGTAGTGTTGGGCAGTTGGCTATTAACAGCGCGTAGTGTTGCGCAGCTGGAGGTGAGCCGCCAGCAGTGGTGGATGTGGGGAGAGAGATGGCGGAGTTTTGAAAGCGGATGAGCTGGACGTGTGTCCATCAGAGGCAGTAAATTTGTAAGACTGTATGCCATGAACTGATATATATATATATATATATATATATATTATGACTTTTGAACACTATTAAGGTAAATACATTGTTTGTTCTCTATCAAAATCTTTCATTTGCTAACTATGCCTATCAGTAGTTAGTGCCTTCACTAGTTAGAATGTTTTATTCAGCTGGCAGTATTGGCGCACGCTGTATTGCAGTAGTTCGAGTAACGAAGATTTTTGTGAGGTAAGTGATTCATGAAAGGTATAGGTTATTGTTAGTCAAGGCCATTCTTCTGTAGGGATTTTTCAAAGTCAGATTACGTTGCGGTAAAAATATTGTGTGTCAGGTTAAGCACAGTCATTTATAATTTTTCTAAGGGGACGTTTCACAGACAAGGACCTCCATCCCACAAATTGACACCTGGGACCTGTGCAACACATTGCATGCACGTTTACATGCTTTCAGTCAACATTTTGGAACTTACACTGGTTATTAGTTTACTTTCCCTTCATATTTGCGACGGGCTTATCTCGCACTTAAATCAACCTGTGATCTTGCAATGTTAATCACTGAAATATGTTACCAAAGCAGCCCATAAAGCTCATTACTATACAGTAATTATTATTTGGTGCTGCGATTTTTCTTGTCAGTGTATTGCCGACCGGGGTTGCCAAGCGGTTCTAGGCGCTACAGCCTGGAACCGCGCGACCGCTACGGTCGCAGGTTCGAATCCTGCCTCGGGCATGGATGTGTGTGCTGTCGTTAGGTTAGTTAGGTTTAAGTAGTTCTAAGTTCTAGGGGACTGATGACCTCAGAAGTTAAGTCCCATAGTGCTCAGAGCCATTTGAACCATTTGTCAGTGTATTGACAATCTCTCTGTTCAACCTGTTCTCACACACCCGGACTCAATAAAGGGACATAGACGGTTAATTTACAGCCTTTCCCAATCGTACTTCACGATGTCTTATCAATCGCAAAAGGCTGCGCAAAGTATATTCTCATAAAAATTTGAAAATGAAGAGCAGTTTCACCTTACGAAACACAAACTATGTGATCAAAAGTGTTGTGACTTGGCAAGACAGCCAAGCCACTAGGAGGTAGCCGAAAGGCACGCGTTTAAGCTCACGCAGGCTGGCGTGAGGTCTGGTAAATGACAAGGAATTGAGACTAGCAAAAAAGGTACGTAGCTTCTGGAATACTTAACTTTAATCCATAAATTGGTGAACATCGGTCTGACGGTACATGCATCACAAGATAAATAGCAAATAATAATGGCGCCTTGCTAGGTCGTAGCAAATGACGTAGCTGAAGGCTATGCTAACTATCGTCTCGGCAAATGAGAGCGTAATTTGTCAGTAGACCATCGCTAGCAAAGTCGGCTGTACAACTGGGGCGAGTGCTAGGAAGTCTCTCTAGACCTGCCGTGTGGCGGCGCTCGGTCTGCAATCACTGGCAGTGGCGACACGCGGGTCCGACGTATACTACCGGACCGCGGCCGATTTAAAGGCTACCACCTAGCAAGTGTGGTGTCTGGCGGTGACACCACAAAAAGTATCCGGAAACCTGGCTGAAAATGACTTACAAGTTCGTGGCGCCCTCCATCGGTAATGCTGGAATTCAGTATGGTGTTGGTCTACACTTAGCCTTGATGACAGCTTCCACACACGCAGGCATACGTTCAGTCACTTGCTGGAACGTTTTTTGGGGAATGGCTGCCCATTCTCCACACGGAGTGCTGCACTGAGATGAGGTATCGATGTTGGTCAGCGAGGCCTGGCACGAAGTCGGTGTTCCAAAACATTCCAAAGGTGTTCTATAGGATTCAGGTCAGGACTCTCTCGAGGCCAGTCCATGACAGCGATGTTATTGTGTAACAACTCCGCCACAGGCCGTGCATTATGAACAGGTGCTCGATCATGTTGAAAGATGCAGTCGCCATACCCGAATTGCTCTTCAACAGTGCGGAACCAGAAGGTACTTAAAACATCAATGGAGGCCGGTGCTGTGATATTGCCACGCAAAACAACAAGGGGTGCATGAGAAACGCGACCACACCATAACACCACCGCCTCCGAATTTTACTGATGGCACTACACAGGCTGGCAGATAACGTTCGCCACACATTCGCCATACCCACACCCTGCCATCGGATCGGCACATTGCATACCGTGATTCGTCACTCCACACAACGTTTTTCCACTGTTCAATCGTCCACTCTTTACTCTCCTTACACCAAGCAAGGCGTCGTTTGGCATTTAGTAGCGTGATGTGTGGTTTTTGAGCAGCCGGTCGACCATGAAACCCAAGTTTTCTCACCTCCCTCCTAACTGTCATAGTACTTGCAGTGGTTAGCACACTGGGCTCGCATTGGGGAGGACGACGGTTCAATCTCGCGTCCGGCCATCCTGATTTAGGTTTTCCGTGATTTCCCTAAATCGCTCTAGGCAAATGCAGGAATGGTTCTTTTGAAAGGGCACGGCGGACTTCCTTTCCCGTCCTTCCCTAATCCGATGAGACCGATGACCTCCCTGTCTGATCTTCTCACCGAAACAACTCAACCCCTTGCAGTGGATCGTGATGCAGTTTGGAACTCCTGTGTGACGGTCAGGATAGATGTGTGCCTACTTCAAATAACGACCGTCTTCAATTGACGGCGGTCTCTGTCAGTCAACAGACGAGGACCACCTGTGTTGTACGTGTTACTTCACGTTTCCACTTTACTATCAGTGGACCTAGGGAAGTTTAGGAGTGTGGAAGTCTCGCGTACAGACGTATGACACGAGTGACACCCAATCACCTGACCACGTTCAAAGTCCGTGAGTTCCGCAGAGCACCCCATTCTGCTCTCTCACGATGTCTAATGAGGTCGCTGATACGGAGTACCTGTAAGTAGGTGGCTGCACAATGCATCTAATACGAAAAAATGTTTTTCGGGGTGTCCGGATACTGTCGATCACGTAGTGTAGTGCCTCTTTGACAGCCTTAGAACGTTTAGTCTGTCTCTGTCACAGTACGTGGAAACAATGCTGCCCCTCAGTAGTTCAAAACTGCACTGGTGTGCGAATCCGTACTGTGCGCAGACGTACAGTACAGGTAAATCACTCGTTGGAGAAGTATGTGCCGAAAAAGTGGGTTACAGACGGAAAAGACCCACCGCGGTTTAACAGCGCAATTCGGAGAATGCTCAGCAAGCAAAGACAGTTGCACTCGCGGTACAAGAAAGATCGGGAGAATGAGGACAGGCAAAAGTTAGTAGATTCGTGCTGCTGTAAAAAAAAGCGATGCGCAATGCATACAACCACTACCACCGTCATACCTTAGCAAAAGATCTTGCTGAAAACCCAAGGAAATTCCGGTCTTACGTGAAATCGGTAAGCGCGTCGAAGGCTTCCATCCAGTCACTCACTGATAAGTCTGGCCTGGCAACGGAAGACAGCAAAACTAAAGCTGAAATTTTAAATTTAGCATTTGAGATATCTTTCACGCAGGAGAATCGTACAAACATACCGCCGTTGGAGTCTCGTACAGATTCCCGTATGGAGGACATAGTGATAGACATCCCTGGGTTTGTGAAGCAGCTGAATGAGTTGAAAATAATTAAATCGCCAGGTCCTGATAGGATTCCAATTCGATTTTACAGAGAGTACTCTATTGCACTGCCTCATTACTTAGCTTGCATTTATCGCGAATCTCTTGCCCATCGTAAAGTCCCTAGCGACTGGAAAAAAGCGCAGGTGAAGTTTGTATATAAGAAGGGTAGAAGGACGGATCATCAAATTTACAGACCAATATCCTTAACATCAGTTTGTTGCAGGATTCTCGAACATATTCTTAGTTCGAATATCATGAATTTCCTAGAGACAGAGAAGTTGCTGTCCATGATTCAGCACGGCTTTAGAAAGCATCGCTCCTGCGAAACGCAACTCGCCTTTTTTTTCACATGATATCTTGCGAACCATGGATGAAGGGTATCAGACGGATGCCATATTCCTCGGCTTCCGGAAAGCGTTTGAGTGGGTGCCCCACTGCAGACTCCTAACTAAGGTACGACGAGCATATGGGATTGGTTCCCAAATATCTGAGTGTCTCGAAGAATTCTTAAGTAATAGAACGCATTACGTTGTCCTCGATGGTGAGTGTTCATCGGAGCCGGCCGGAGTGGCCGTGCGGTTCTAGGCGCTACAGTCTGGAGCCGAGCGACCGCTACGGTCGCAGGTTCGAATCCTGCCTCGGGCATGGATGTGTGTGATGTCCTTAGGTTAGTTAGGTTTAATTTGTTCTAAGTTCTAGGCGACTGATGACCTCAGAAGTTAAGTCGCATAGTGCTCAGAGCCATTTGAACCGTTTGTTCATCGGAGGTGAGGGTATCATCTGGAGCGCCCAGGGAAGTCTGGTAGATCCGCTTTTTTTTCTATCTACATAAATAATCTTTTGGATTGGGTGGGTAGTAATGTGCGGCTGTTTGCTGATGATGCTGTGGTGTACGGAAAGGTGTCGCCGTTGAGTGACTGTAGGAGGATACAAGATAACTTGTACAGGATTTGTGACTAGTGTAAAGAATGGCAGGTGACTCTACATATAATTTAATGTAAATTGTAAGGTGTATGCTTCGCCGGCGATGGGCGAGGCATGACAGAATCTCTGACCAGAGAGTAGTTTATCGTTAGTTGTTGCTTGTCGTGAGTCTGCGCTTGTCTGCAGTAGTAGTCAGTCGGATACAGTAGTAGTCGGTCGGCTTTAGTTGCGAGTGGACGGTAGTAGCCTGCGGGAGTCGGCATGCGTCGGCTGTGTGCTCTGCTCGCGACTCTGGTCAGGATTCTGGACGATGAGTATTGTTGTAGAAGGTAAAGAAGCAGCCTTGCGCATAATTAATAATGTATGTTAATTGCAATTTAATTTGTTCAGAAAAAATTCCCCAATAATAATTTTTTTATAAAGTAACTCTTTTAAAGAAAAGTATTCATTTCAATTTAAAGAATTTTTCCACTCTTTTGAAGAAAAAGCATTCATTTCAATTTAAAGAATATTTCCTATGCATTCCTTCCAAGAATCAAATATATATATATATATATATATATATACACCAGTATTGCACATAGCTGTGTCGATAAATAAGAGCAGATATAGTTGCAGTTTTTATTGACGTAAGAATTTTGCTTTTCTTATTCAGAATACAGGGCCAAAGGTCAGCGCTGCTGTCCTTATAAAATTTACCAGATATTATTATTTCTGTTAGGAGGTTACATTTCATTCATGGTTCATTATTTAATTAATATTATTATTGGTTTATGGTCAATTTTCATTCCTTAATTTTTGTGGGGAGGTTACGCTTGGCTCCATTTCCATTCTCATTTAATAAAAATTTCTGCGGAGAGGTTACAGTTGGCGACCCTGCCAGGATCGTATTTCTTTGTGAATCTTCTGAGAAGTAGTCATATATCTCCTCTTATTTACTTAAATGTAATTAGCATTTGGCACAATGCATTTACTAATTTATCACTCTTTCTTTCACAGATCATCGGCAATTTGTTGCTCTTTCTTGTATTTGTGTTTGCTGCATTTTACATTGTCTGTGTTTCATTTGTGAATAATTTTGATTTTTTGATTTGTGAAAAATGCCGCAAAAAACTGTTAATAGTACATCACGATGTATAATGAGTGAAATAGCCGACTCAAATAACTTGACTGATAGTACCTGTGACACTCGGTGTCTTAATGACAGTCCTCTATTTACAGACAATCAGAGTGTCCGGATTATTAATAATGATTTTGATCATAATGATGAACAAATAAATTCAATTGTGTCCTCTGTTAATTTAACGACAATTGATGACGCGGGACGTTCTGTTGCAATGAACGCTGTCCAGCTTGACACACCCGGTTTGCAAAATTTACGTTGTGAACAGATAAATTTTTCTATAGAAAATGAAGAGTGTACGCAAAGTACGACAGATTTATCTGTGTCTGAGGTAGTGACCAACAGTGCACATTCGATTGGCAAACCTTTTCAAGAATCACAGAATATCCAAATGGATACACAAAACGTGACAATTGCAGGTACGCCATTAAACAGCACAAAGAATACAGTAGCTAATTTTGACATGGATCGAATTATAGCATTAATGCTACAACTTAATGAAAATCTCAAACAACAAATTATTGAAAATAGTGAAAAACTAGACAACTATTCCAAACAACTTAATGAATCGTGCAAACAACTCAATGAAAATTTTGACAGGTCGATCAAACTAATTAATGAAAGTTTCAAACAGTCAAATGAAAAACACGATAACTTTAATGAACAGAATAAACAACTTAGTGAACAGATTACAGCCGTTACCGTGCAACGTGATGATACTAAAGAACAATTACGTGACGAAATTAAGGTTTGTGCGAGTAACAGTAGTGAAGAAATTAGATCTGTTGCACGTGAATTAAGTAATACAGATGCAGCGACAACAGAATCACTTAGAGATGAAATTATTGTGGTCACTGAACAATGTTCTGAAAATGCGACACAGTTACACGACGAGTTTAATTTAAAGTCACCAGAACTTTCACACACTGTGGATACGGAAGTCGATAAGAAATGTGAACAACAGAACAGCCAAATTGACGAATGTTTTAAAGTGACAGAAATTAAAATTGTTTCACTCATTAACACGTCACAGCATACGCCACGTTGCGAGTATTTGTCACACTCACACAGCCAGTATAATTTAGGTAATTTACAGAGAGTACGTAACTTAAAATCCGAAATGACACAGACAAACAAATTCTCACACAAACCTGAACGTGTTCCCAAAATCAGAGACGATAACGTTGATTATAAGCAATTTTTGTCCGTGAGAAAATCTAAGGTATTTGAAAACGACAGAGCACAGGTACACGCTTTGAACTGGATACGACAATTTATTTTTGTACTTTCACCGCCATTGCCTGTAATGCAGAAACTAGCTTTGGACTGGATACAACAATTTACTTTTGAATTTTCACCGGCATTGCCTGTAACGCAAAAGCTAAAATTTATTTGCAGCGCGTAATAGACCTCAGGGGATTCATTACGCTTTAATGAATATGTGCCATAGCGTGCACAGGGCCCCGAGCCGTAGTAGTGCTGTTTCATCTTTAGTTTTCTGCACTGCTGCCTTCTCTTCTACTAACCTTTATATCTATCAAAACAGCTAACTATTGCTCTATCTAGGATTAAGAATGAGTAAAGAAAACCCGATAAGACAAGTTTTACCGAAAGTGACAGTTATCATTAGACGCTCCAGAAATGACAACCACGAGAACTTTAATACCTGACAAAAATTTAATCATCAGTATGTGTGAAATTATCAGCAACAGCAACCACATTTAGGTAACAATAGACGTTTTTCACCTCAATAGCAACAAAACCAACCGGTTAGCATACCCAACCAACAATGTAACGCACAAGGTCAACCAAGCTTTAATGTTTCGCCGCGTGCACGTATAGCATCAGCTCCAACAAACAGTATCGCACAGCAACAGGGGAATCAGTACGTAAAGAAAACACAGTATTTCAATTCCTATCGCAATGCACTGTATAGAAATGACTATCACGACAGACGTAAAAATAATGAGCACAATTTTCAGCGTACATTTAATAACAGTCTATCTTATCAGCAGCAAGAACATCAGCAACAACATATTATCATGAATGAACCAGACAGTAGGTATCATCCAGAACATAAAACGTCAGGAAGAAATAACAGAACAGTTCAAATAGTCGAAATGCCACAGAATCCTCCTGAAAATAATAACACGTCAGATAGAATTTGACTAGACACAGTACAGGTTGCATCTTCCAGCAACGTAAGCAATACTTCAGATTCACAGAATCTTGTTCACGAAAATGTTATTACTTTTGACGATATGCGAGACACTCTTTTGCAGGAAAGACCAGTTGTTCAGAAAACCATTTCACACCCTGTCATCGAAGTAAAAATTGGATCATCGAAATTTTCAGCAGTAATCGATTCTGGATCACCTATGTCGGTTATAAATGAAGAAACTTTCAACAAGTGTAACAAAGAGAATACCTATCCTACATTACCATTAGGCAAAACTAAAGTAAAAGGAGCAGTATCTAGTAAAGGAGTAGATGTAAAATTACAGACACATTTATCATTTTGTATTGCAGGTCATACGTTTCACTCAAATTTTTGGATTATTCCGTTATTGACGTCAGACATTATTTTAGGTTCGAATTTTCTGGTACAACATGACGCAATTATTGACTTTCGAAATTCCTATTTAATGTTAAAGGATGAGAACGTACAACTGGCTTTAGAATTTCAGCATTCTTTATCTGCAGAAGAGCAAACAATTAATCGTACAGATGTCATTTCCGCATCACGTAACATAGACTGTAATTCCACATTGTTCACAGATACATACGTACACAACTATAATACTCCAGATGAAACCGACTATGACGTTATGCAGACGATTTCTGATAAAGTTAAACAGAGCAGTGCAAATACAGACGACGAACGCACGCAACTACACAAAATTCTTTTACAGCAAGCTCCAGTTTTTGACAACGTTCCTGGTACTATGTCCGGTTTTATGTATGAATTTCAAATTAAACAGCACGACACATTTAAAGCCAAGCATTATCCCATTCCATATATGCATAGAGAACGAGTTCAGAAAGAATTGCAAGCTATGCTTGACCAAGGAATTATTGAACCGGCAGTTAGTCCGTACATAAACCCGCTCCATATTGTTAAGAAAAAAGATGGTTCACTTCGCCTCGTACTTGATTCGCGTCACATCAATGACATTATTATTAATGAAACAGATCGCCCACAGACACTAGAAGAACTTCTACAGAAATTTCATGGTACTGCCATTTATTCCACATTAGATTTGAAATCGGGATTTTGGCAAATTCAGCTCCATCCGAACTGCAGAAAGTACACAGCATTTCTCTGTTTTGGTGACTTATCAGTTTTGTAAATTACCGTTCGGTTTAACAATTTCTTCAGCAGCTTTTATTCGCGGTTTGAATACAATACTTCCGACAGAACTTAAAGACAGAATCACAACGTACGTAGACGACATTCTTATTGCAGAAGCTAACTGGTCTGAACACAATCTGATTCTTGAACGACTGTTGCAAACTTTTCGTGCAGAAGGACTCCTGCCTCGGGAATGGATGTGTGTGATATCCTTAGGTTAGTTAGGTTTAAGTAGTTCTAAGTTCTAGGAGTTAATCTCAGTAAATCGCACTTTGGTAAAACTTCTATAAAATTTGTTGGACATGTAATTTCAGCAGAAGGCATTGCGCCTGACCCGGAAAAACTTCAAGCTTTACGTGACATTACTGTTCCTACGACGAAGAAACAACTACGCAGTTTTTTGGGTTTAATTAACTTTTTTCGTAAATTTATTCATTACTCTGCTTTAGACACCCCTAGATTATGTCAATTGACAGGTAAAAACACTATTTGGTCCTGGGATGGGCAAGCACATTCTGAATTTGTGAACCTGAAACAAGCCTTGTTGAATGCACCACTTTTATCGCACCCAGATCTTACTAAAAAAAATTTCCATTGCTACCGACAGTTCTAACACCGCTTTAGGCGTACACATTTTTCAAGAAATTGAAGAAGATGGGTGCACAGTAATAAAAAACATCGCTTTTGCAAGTCGCATTCTGTCACCTGCTGAACGAAATTATTCTGTTACAGAACTTGAAACATTATGTGTTGTATGGGCTTTTACCAGATTTAGGCATTTTCTTTATGGAAGACACACTACCGTTTACACAGATCATAGAGCGATACAATTTTTACTTTCGGCTAAAATTACACACGACAGATTAAGCAGATGGAAACTTTATCTACAGGAATTTAATTTTACAATTGTTCACATTTCCGGTACACAAAATATTGTAGCAGATGCACTATCCCGTTCTCTCAGCAACAATCAGCAAGACATCGCAACCAACTTCTGTAAAGCAAATTTCAGCGTCATGTACATTCAACAAGTTGCATTTGAAAATTTCATTTCGTCGTCATTACAATACATAGCACAAGAACAGAGTAAAGGCAACGTATGGAAAGAGATTAAACACCTTTGGCAAGATAAGAATAATGTTACTATTAGAAACCATTACACTGTACGCAATGACGTTCTTTTTCGCCGCTCTCATCCTGACAGCAACAATTGGTTATTATGCATTCCTGACGAACTTGTTAACAAATTAATCTGGTATACTCATTTAAGTTATGCACATTACGGAGCTAGAAAATGTTTTCTTATACTGAGCCAGAACTGTTATTTTACCAACATGGAGAAACGTATACGACGAGTTTTAGCGTCATGTAAAATCTGCCAGAATCAGATACGACTTCACATATTCCTCCATTACATCCCACTGTACCTGTTAAATTGAGACATATGGCCGCTGTAGACATTTTTGGTCCGATTCCCAGAACTAATAGAGGTTTTTGCTACATCTTTGTCGCTGTTGAACACTTCAAAATTTGTTACCTTCACTCCGTTACGCAAAGCTACTGCTAAAACTGTTTCGCAAGCATTTGTAAAACATTTTTTTATTTCATGTTGGGCATGTGTTGAAAGCAATTTCCGACAATGGACCACAGTTTCGATCTGCTATATGGACACGTATGTTACGAGCTAGAAACATTTCTCCGATATTTATATCCAGGTACCATGCTTCTTCGAACCCTTGTGAACGATTAATGAAAGAAATTGGTAAACTGTGTAGAATTTACTGCCATAAAAAACATATTGATTGGGACACACACATACTCTCATTCCAAGATGAAATTAATTCCATACCGAATGAATCTACTATGCTACCTCCGTCTGTTATACTGCAAAATTTGAACCACCTGACAAAATTAAAGAATTAGTAACATTTCCTACATCTCGTCGACTACGACACCATGAAATAATTGACATTGCGCTGAACAACATCAAACGTGCCGCAGAGCGCCGGAGAAGACAGCAAAAACAGGTTTGTATACGCCGTGACTTTCACACTGGACAGAAGATATTAGTACGTACACACTATTTATCGAATAGATGAAAAGGTAGGTGCAGTAAATTTGAACTTCTATACGCAGGTCTATATCGGATTCGCAGCATTCCTCACCCCAATGTAGTACACGTCGAAACTTTGAGAACCAGAAAAACCAAAGGGAACCACCACGTGTCGAACGTCAAACCTTTTATTGAATGAAGATACTTTATGATTTATCACACTGTAATGCCATTTCCTGATTTTTATGACCACTTATGCAATTATATCCACATGAACACTTACTGATGATTATCGCATTTTTTCTTGGCAAGTGCCCGGCAAGGCAAGGTTAGCAGGTCGCTTTTCTTGTCGTTACACATCAGACCGTGCGAATTTTTCCAGATGAACTTACACATTTTATGACCACTTATGCAATTATATTTATGTGACTACTTACTGATGATTGTCGTATTTTTTCTTGGCAAGTGCCCGGCAGGGTAAGGTTAGCAGGTCGCTTTTCTTGTCGTTACACACCAGACCGTGCATATTTTTCCAGAAGAACTTACACATTTTATGATCACTTATGCAATTATATATATGTGACTACTTACTGATGATTATCGCATTTTTTCTTGGCAAGTGCCCGGCAAGGTAAGGTTAGCAGGTCGCTTTTCTTGTCGTTACACATTAGACAGTGCACATTTTCCGGATAAAATTACGTATCTTACGAATAATTATGCAATTCTATCTAGTGATATATTAATTTTATCAAATTTTCTCTCTATTAAAGTCTTCAATTCTCGCCTCTATTAACTACACAACATACAAGCTGTACACAGAGAAGATCACATTTCTTGTCGTTATGCACCCTAGACCGTGCATATTTTCCATTTTTTATGTATGTATGATTGTTTTCCTGTTTTGTTTGTATGTACTATGAAATATTTAAGATATAACAAACACCAGTTGACTTTAACATTTTGCCTTATGATAGCTAAACATCGTGACTACTTTACTTTTTTTGCTGCTACATTGTGATACACTGTGTACATTTTTGCTTTTGAACACTGTCAATGTTTTTGACATATTACGTTTTCTGTCATGCTATGCTGTATGCTCAATTATGTTACTATAAACCAGTTTTTATCTAATGGGTATATGAATTAAATGCAAGGCATTAATCTTTGTTCATCATTTTCAGAAAGAAATAACGTGTAAACGAAATAAATTAAACGGAAATGGGAATTTCACCTTCGGAATGAACGAAAGAGGATGCAATACCTCGTGATGAAGAGTAAATGGATCAGAATTAACAAGCATTAACAAGAATATACTATACACATCGTAGAATAGCAGTCTTAACTAATTTTTTCTTTCAGAATACGAGGCGATTGATGCAGGCTGTCAGACAGAACTACACATCTTAGTTTTGGTGATGAAATATGATAGAAATAAGGAATAGTTGTATAATGAATAATGAAGTGACTCTTTTGCAGATGATAATGAATGGTAATGAATAATGACGAAGAATATGCTACTATGGATAATGAAGTTTTTCTTTACAGGTGATGATAATAATGGAGTTATGATAATATGGATAATGAAGTTTTTCTTTGCAGATGAGGATAATGTTGAAGTTTATGTATTTATGCTATGTAGTTATTTAAGTATTTGTTGCAGTTCATTTTGACAGCATGTCATATCGCATGGTATGATGACTGAAGGTTTTAGTAAGGACAGCTAGAGAACATATATATTTTTATACACATTTCACTACCTGTTAATTCGAAGTTCACTACTTTTCAGCATAATATGCGTTTCTTCTTTCAGTTTCATAATCCATTTTTGTATATTTTGCAGGAGAAATCATTCATGAAATTAATGTGCTATAAATAGTTGTTTATTAAACCTATGTCGTTTATGAATGTGATCACATATACTCTACTTGTTTCATAACCTTGCTACAGCTGACTCATGACGAATGACGTTACACATCTTCATTTGCAGCAATAACTCAAAAGCAAACAAAGTAATTACCAGTCCTAAATAATGCTACTAGTTTAAAAGAGTTCTGAATAATACTGATCACCTCTGAATAGTACGTCACTTCAATAATGACTTCTGAATAATACAAAAAAAAATGCTTTGTAACTGGCCAATGAATGCCACTATTTATTGTAATAAGATTACCTATGATGCCAATGATTACTATAATTAGATTAATTATGTATAAATGCTATGCCAATAATTAACTCATTTTCAGTAATGACTTCTGAATAATACAAAAAAAATGCTTGGTAGCTGGCCAATGAATGCCACTGTTTATTGTAATAAGATTACCTATGATGCCAATGATTACTATAATTAAGTGAATTATGTTAATACTATGCCATTCATTAGCTTCTGTTTTGAATGATGACTTCTGATGGTTTGTAACTGGGCAATGAGTGCCAATAATTACTATCTTCAGATAATTTTATGAACATTATTCTGTAATACTAGATACATGTTACAGAAATGTTCAGTAACTGGGCGATGAGTGCCACCAATTACTCAAATCAGTAATTAGACTAGTGTAATTCTCAATGAAGACTACTATGTGACTTAATGTCCTTCACCTTCTGACCTAATTACCAGAAATTACTGCAATATCCATTTGTCCTGTCTATCCTCATGATCATGGAGCACTAATTTGGTTTTTGCACTAATTCAACGTTGGTCTACTTTACAAGAACATGGTGTTGACACGACATGCTGTCCACCACCTTGAGCGATGGAGATGTTATTATGGTCCCACTGTTTGGTGTACCTAGTGTACTACCAAAATGATAGCATGGAATATTATTACGACATTTCAGTCTCTTGACTACACTGATTAATACTTCAAGGAAAAGAGCTTCAGATTGTCTCATTTGGTGTTGTGCTTCTGTAGAAAGATATGGACTTTCAGTGCAGCTGCGTGCAACCTTAAGTGCTACAACCATGACGCAATCCTTCTCATTCCTTTCCTAATTCTTGTAAAATGATAAAGACATATACTGTGCGTGTGCACTTCCTTTCATTTGTTAATAAGATCAGTTGTCCTGAAAATACTAAAGACTTCTATAGTGCATGTGCACTTTATTTCACTCCTTAATATGTTTATTTGTTGCAAAAAAAATATTAGAGAGTGCGTGTGCACTTTATGCCATTTGTACTCATTACGTATACATTTTTTTTGTGATTCCCAGATATGTTCTGTATTACAGTGCGTGTGCACTTTCATCATTTTGTTAACATGATTTGTATTCATTGCATATACATTTTTGTGATTTGCTGATATGTTCTGAACTTCAGTGCGTGTGCACTTTTGTCATTTGTCAATATGATTTGTGCTCATTATGTTTATTTGTTTTTAAAAAAATAGTGAGTTTTACAGTGTGTGTGCACTTTATGCCATTTGTACTCATTACGTATACATTTTTTTTTGTGATTCCCAGATACGTTCTGTATTACAGTGCGTGTGCACTTTCGTCATTTTGTTAACATGATTTGTATTCATTGCATATACATTTTTGTGATTTGCTGATATGTTCTGAACTTCAGTGCGTGTGCACTTTTGTCATTTGTCAATATGATTTGTACTCATTATGTTTATTTGTTGTAAAAATATTAGAGAGTTTTTCAGTGTGAGTGCACTTTATGCCATTTGTACTCATTATGTATACATTTTTTTTGTGATTCCCAGATATGTTCTGTATTACAGTGCATGTGCACTTTCGTCATTTTGTTAACATGATTTGTATTCATTGCTTATACATTTTGTGATTTGCTGATACGTTCTGAACTACAGTGCGTGTGCACTTTTGTCATTTCTCAATATGATTTGTACTCGTTGCCTATACGTTTGTGATTTCCTGATATGTTAACTACTACAGTGCGTGTGCACTTTTGCCATTTGTTAATATGTTTTGTACTCGTTGTGTATACATTTTGCCATTGCTTGATATGTCTGTATCCAGTGCATGTGCACTATATTTTATTTTAATGTTCTGCACTTATATATATATGTATCTATTCTGTGACTGTAAAGTTAGTTAATTATGAAAAATTTGTTGCTCATGGCAAGTCCAATTGACTCACCATCGCTGCCAAATTGTTGTCCCCCCCCCCCCACCCCCAGTGGAGGGTTATGTAAGGTGTATGCTTCGCCGGCGATGGGCGAGGCATGACAGAATCTCTGACCAGAGAGTAGTTTATCGTTAGTTGTTGCTTGTCGTGAGTCTGCGCTTGTCTGCAGTAGTAGTCAGTCGGATACAGTAGTAGTCGGTCGGCTTTAGTTGCGAGTGGACGGTAGTAGTCTGCGGGAGTCGGCATGCGTCGGCTGTGTGCTCTGCTCGCGACTCTGGTCAGGATTCTGGACGATGAGTATTGTTGTAGAAGGTAAAAAAGCAGCCTTGCGCATAATTAATAATGTATGTTAATTGCAATTTAATTTGTTCAGAAAAAATGTCCCAATAATAATTTTTTTATAAAGTAACTCTTTTAAAGAAATGTATTCATTTCAATTTAAAGAATTTTTCCACTCTTTTGAAGAAAAAGCATTCATTTCAATTTAAAGAATATTTCCTATGCATTCCTTCCAAGAATCAAAAAAATATATATATACGCCAGCATCGCACGAAGCTGTGTCGATAAATAAGAGCAGATATAGTTGCAGTTTTTATTGACGTAAGAATTTTGCTTTTGTTATTCAGAATACAGGGCCGAAGGTCAGTGCTGCTGTCCTTATAAAATTTACCAGATATTATTATTTCTGTTAGGAGGTTACATTTCGTTCATGGTTCATTATTTAATTAATATTATTGTTGGTTTATGGTCAATTTTCATTCCTTAATTTGTGTGGGGAGGTTACGCTTGGCTCCATTTCCATTCTCATTTAATAAAAATTTCTGCGGAGAGGTTACAAAATTAATGCAGATGAATAGGAAAAAGAATCCTGTAATGTTTGAATACTCAATTAGTAGTGTAGCGCTTGACGCAGTCACGCCGATTAAATATTTGGGCGTAACATTGCAGAGCGATATGAAGTGGGACAAGCATGTAATGGCAGCTGTAGGGAAGGCGGATAGTCGTCTTCGTTTCATTGGTAGAATTTTGGGAAGATGTGGTTCATCTTTAAAGGAGACCTCTTATAAAACACTAATACGACCTATTCTTGAGTACTGGTCGAGCGTTTGGGATCCCTATCAGATCGGATTGAGGAAGGACATAGAAGCAATTCAGAGGCGGGCCGCTAGATTTGTTACTGGTAGGTTTAATCATCACGCGAGTGTTACGGAAATGTTTCAGGAACTCGGGCGGGAGTCTCTAGAGGAAAGAAGGCATTCTTTTCGTGAATCGCTACTGAGGAAATTTAGAGACCAGCATTTGAGGCTGACTGCAGTACAATTTTACTGCCGCCAACTTATATTTCGCGGAAAGACCACAAAGATAAGATAAGAGAGATTAGGGCTCGTACAGAGGCATATACGCAGACATTTTTCCCTCGTTCTGTTTGGGAGTGAAACAGGGAGAGAAGATGCTAGTTGTGGTACGAGGTATCCTCCAAAACGCACCTTATGGTGGATTGCGGAGTATGTATGTCTATACAAGGGCGATGTACTCGAGGACAATATTATGGAAATGGAAGAGGATGTAGATCAAGATGAAATGGGAGATACGATACTGCGTGAAGAGTTTGACAGAGCAATGAAAGACCTGAGACGAAACAAGGCCCCTGGAGTAGACAACATTCCATTAGAACTACTGACGGCCTTGGAAGAGCCAGTCCTGACAAAACTCTACCACCTGATGAGCAAGACGTATGAGACAGGCGAAATACCCTCAGACTTCAAGAAGAATATAATAATTCCAATCCCAAAGAAAGCAGGTGTTGACAAATGTAAAAATTACCGAACTATCAGTTAATAAGTCACAGCTGCAAAATACTAACACGAATTCTTCATAGACGAATGGAAAAACTGGTAGAAGCCGACCTCAGGGAAAATCAGTTTAGATTCCGTAGAAATGTTAGAAGACGTGAGGCAATACTGATCTTACGATTTATCTTAGAAGAAAGATTAAGGAAAGGCAAACCTACGTTTCTAGCATTTGTAGACTTAGAGAAAGCTTTTGACAATGTTGACTGGAATATTCTCTTTCAAATTGTAAAGGTGGCAGGGCTAAAATACAGGGAGCGAAAGGCTATTTACAATTTGTACAGAAAGCAGATGGCAGTTATAAGAGTCGAGGGGCATGAAAGGGAAGCAGTGGTTGGGAAGGGAGTGAGACAGGGTTGTAGCCTCTTCCCGATGTTATTCAATCTGTATATTGAGCAAGCAGTGAAGGAAACAAAAGAAAAATTCGGAGTAGGTATTAAAATTCATGGAGAAGAAATAAAAAGTTTGAGGTTCGCCGATGACATTGTAATTCTGTCAGAGACAGCAAAGGACTTGGAAGAGCAATTGAACAGAATGGACAGTGTCTTGAAAGGAGGATATAAGATGAACATCAACAAAAGCAAAACGAAAATAATGGAATGTAGTCGAATTAAGTCGGGTGATGCAGAGGGAATTAGATTAGGAACTGAGACACTTAAAGTAGTAAAGGAGTTTTGCTATTTAGGGAGCAAAATAACTGATGATGGTCAAAGTAGAGAGGATATAAAATGTAGACTGGCAATGGCAAGGAAAGCGTTTCTGAAGAAGAAAAATTTGTTAACATCGAGTATAGATTTAAGTGTCAGGAAGTCATTTCTGAAAGTATTTGTGTGGAGTGCAGCCATGTATGGAAGTCAAACATGGACGATAAATAGTTTGGACAAGAAGAGAATAGAAGCTTTCGAAATGTGGTGCTACAGAAGAATGTGAAGATTAGGTGGGAAGAAAACGTAACTAATGAGAAGGTATTGAATAGGATTAGGGAGAAGTTTGTGGCACAAGTTGACTAGAAGAAGGGATCGGTTGGTAGGACATGTTCTGAGGCATCAAGGGATCACCAATTTAGTACTGGAGGGCAGCGTGGAGGGTAAAAATCGTAGAGGGAGACCAAGAGATGAATACATTAAACAGATTCAGAAGGATGTAGGCTGTAGTAGGTACTGGGAGATGAAGAAACTTGCACAGGATAGAGTAGCATGGAGAGCTGCATCAAACCAGTCTCAGGACTGAAGACCACAACAACAACAATGTAGACGTACTCACCCTCACTACAGAACCTCCTGTGCATCACTTGCTCACCGGGAGAGAGCGGCTCTAGGCCGCTGAGTTCGAAGGCACCGTTGATGCGGCTGCAGACGCAGTCTAGGAGCGCGGTGTCGTTGGCCAGCAGCAGACCCAGCAGCGCCACGGCGGGGTGCATCGCGGGGCGCGGCCAGCGGCGGCTGGGCTGAGTGCAGCCTAGCGACGTGCGCGGCGGAAGCCTCTGCGCGGGACGAGTAAACCGCAGCAAGTGCGGCGGCGTCCGTCGTCCGCAGTGCGGCCGTCTTCCTTTCTGCTGCGAAAGTGGCCAGCTGCCCACGCACTGGCGTCACAGGAAGTTATTCGTCCGTTTTATGCGGGAAAACCAGTTCTGAGCAAAGGTGGAAAAGCAGAAAGGTGGAAAGAGTGTATAGAGGGTCTGAAAAAGGGCGATGTGCTGCTTAAGGGCAATATTATGGAAATGGTAGAGGACATAGATGAAGATGAAACGGGAGATATTGCGAGGTGCCCGGGCTAGCAGTGTATTTAACACTAAATTCTTCTAGAATCTTCATATGGAAATTATGCTCTAAGCCCCGCCCCCCCCCCCCCCCCCCCCATTTTCTAATTCCGACTTTTGCTGTTGCACATGGATTAAGCAAAAACGCGAACTGACTCTAATCGACCCTGAAAGTGGAGTAGAAAAGAGTTTGGCACCTGCAATAATTTAATTTGATAGAAATTAATTTGATAAATAAATTTCATTAATGTGGTGAGAAATGAAAGGGTTGCTCTACCGATCTACAGAATTAAAGTTCTGTCCAAAATAACAATTTGATTTATTATGACTAAACTCAAAATAATAAACACAACACATGAAACATTTACAATACGTCAAATTGGATACTCAAATAAATGCTGTGAAGGTGAAGCTGTCTGTAAACTAGCTTGCGACGTTTATAATTAAGTGGTATGTGGAGCCAATTCTTTGCAACTCAAATCTTAAGAGAAACGCCCAGCCAATCCAACATTAATTGCTGCTACAGTAGTGAGAACTTAGACAATGAACACCCAAGACAGAACCACGCAAGAAAAGATGGGATCAGGCGCCCTCTGCTGATCTCTGATTATCACAGAGCAAAATTCCCTAACCTGCCGGTGCTGCGGACATACATTACCAAGCTGTCTTCTTAACTGCAAGGACACGATCTGGTGTACCGGAAGCTATGGCTGGTTGCTTCGAAGTCCAGTCGTGTTGACGATAATGTCGCGAGTATAGCCCAAAGCAAATTATCCTGGTCTGGTTGTTCCAGACTAAAGACTTCCAATCAATACAAACGCGCCTCTGAGGGAGACGAAGAAGGCTCGCCACACAATCACTGACGGTACAGTGATTCATTTTAACAAGCGACGTCACACAGTAACTCCGATACAGTCAACTTTAGCCAAAACTGCCCAAGACGGGCAACATAGTACGCTTGTACGCAGAACGCTTAATTGCCAACTGTACTCGGAAAGTTACGTTGAAGTTGAAAGTTCAGCAACTTCGTCAAAAGTTAGAATTAAATGAAAGTATATTAGACAGCCAACGGAAGGCAGGCTATCCAGGGCAGCGAGAGCTCACACTATCAAGAGCACCCGTGCAAGCCGAACACAGAACATTCACGCCCACACGAAAGTGGCCGTGGTTAAACGTCATAATCAGCAACTCGAAAACCGGCGGAAAATTCCACTCTATTGCCACCGCACTACTATTCCACCAATGGAGATACTTGGTCCCAATTTCTGCGCCTATTTTGCTACGTCAAGAAGCTATCCCCTGAGCAAGCCAATCACAGTTATGATTTTGCAGAAATTTGCGCACCAAGATTGCCTGGGAACACAAGTCATTCCCATGCTTCAATGGTAGCCCACCAGAAAGTGTTTTCACTAAGTTCCTGCGAAGTAACGGAATCTCTAGCCCAGCCACCCCGTCAGGCCCCTGTGTGCGTGTCGCCCCCACACTTATGACAATGTCGGCATCTGGAAAGCATCCACTCGACTCTCTCACACCCGCTGGCTTAACCCTTTCAAGATCGGCAGAACCCGCCTGTCACCGGACCACCCGGGTGACCAGAGACGCTGAGTGTGAAGTCTGCGTGTGGAGGAACAGCAACTTTTTACCGCATGCAATTAGAGAGAAAATTGGAATTACTCAGAGTAAGATAGAAATCTGAGAGGGGGCTCATGCCACATCTCAATATGATACTGCGTGGAGAATTTGGCACAGCACTGAAAGACCTAAGTCGAAACAAGGTCCCGGGGGTAGACAACACTCTTTTACAACTAGTGATAGCCCTGGGAGCCATGATCAAACTCTTCCATCTGGTGGGCAAGATGTATGAGACAGGCGAAATACCCTCAGATTACAAGAAGAATATAATAATTCCAAGCCCAAAGAAAGCATGTGTTGACAGGTGTGAAACTTACCGAACTATCAGTTTAATAAATCACAGTTGCAAAATACTGACGCGAATTCTTTGCAGACGAATGGAAAAACTGGTGGAAGAATACCTCGGGGAAGATCAGTCTGGATTCCATAGAAATGCTGGAACATCTGAGGCTATACCGACTCTACGACTTATCTTAGAAGGTAGATTAAGGAAAGGCAAACCTACGTTTCTAGCATTTGTAGACTTAGAGAAAGCTTTTGACAATGTTGACTGGAATACTCTCTTTCAAATTTTGAAGGTGTCAAGCGTCAAACACAGGGAGCGATAGGCTATTTACAATTTGTACACAAAACAGATGGCAGTTATAAGAGTTGAGGGGCATGAAAGGGAAGCAGTGGTTGGGAAGGGAGTGAGACAGGGTTGTAGCCTATCACCGCTGTTATTCAATCACTGCATTGAACAACTAGTAAAGCAAACCAAAGAAAAAGTAGGAATTAAAACCCATGGTGAAGAAATAAAAACTTTGTGGTTTGCCGATGACATTCAAATTCTGTCAGAGACAGGAAAGAACCTGAAAGAGCAGTTGAATGGAATGGGCAGTGTCTTGAAAGGAGGATATTAGGTGAACATCAACAAAAGCAAAACGAGGATAATGCAATGTAGTCGAATTAAGTCAGGTGATGCTGAGGGAATTAGATTAGGAAATGAGTTTTGCCCTTTGGGGAGCAAAATACCTGATGATGGTCGAAATAGAGAGGATATAAAATGTAGAGTAGCTATGACAAGGAAAGCATTTCTGAAGAGGAGAAATTTGTTAACATCGTGTATAGGTTTAAGTGTCAGGACAGGAAGTCCTTTCTAAAAGTATTTGTATGAAGTGCAGCCTTGTATGGAAGTGAAACATGGACGATAAACAGTTCCCACAGAAAGGGAATAGAAGCTTTCGAAATGTGGTGCTACAGAAGAATGTTGAAGATTAAACGGGTAGACCGTGTAACTAATGAGGAGGTACTGAATGGAATTGAGGAAAAGAGAAATTTGTGGCACAAGTTGATTTGAAGAAGAGATCGGTTGGTAGGACACGTACTGAGGCATCAAGTTATCACCAATTTAGTATCGGAAGGAAGAGTGCAGGGTAAAAATCGTAGAGGGAGACCAAGAGATGAATACACTAAGCAGATTCAGAAGGATGTATGTTGCAGTAGTTACTCGGAGATGAAGAAGCTTGCACAGGATAGAGTAGCATGGATAGCTGCATCATACCTGTCTCTGAACTGAGGGCCACAAAAACAAAAACAACGTGCACAAGTCTGCTACATGTTTTTAGGACGACAGCTGATTCCACTGACAGACTTGTGGGCGATGATCATAACTGCTGGTCTGCTATTCCGACACAAAACTCACCAGCCTTGGCCTTGTTTAGCATTGAACAGTAAGGTGGGAGGGTTCGTAGGTAACTGCGCTCATTGTAAAATATAAGTTTGTTGACCACAGTGACTGACGATGAGAACTTTGTGTGGATAACGGCCACCGCCCACAGCGAGCCCCATCTCCGCATGCGGCGTTGCGGGCATGTGACAGGGGAGAGGGAGGTAAGCAGGCGGAGCAGAGGCGAACGGGAAACCACCCCAGGGCCGGTAGAGGCCGCAGATCTGGAAGTCCCGCCGCTATAAACTACTTTGACGAAGGGCAGATTAAGACAGAAAGGAATCACAGCCTTGGCTGCTAGCGGGAATTAATTGAAATCAGTCGACAAAGTTGAAAGTTTGTGCTGGACCGGGATTCGAACCCGGGTATCCTGTTTATTAGATAAATGTTCTAGCCACTAAGCCATCTACAGTACATCTACATTGTTGTTGTTGTTGTTGTCTTCTTCAGTCCTGAGACTGGTTTGATGCAGCTCTCCATGCTACTCTATCCTGTGCAAGCTCCTTCATCTCCCAGTACCTACTGCAGCCTACATCCTCCTGAATCAGCTTAGTGTGTTCATCTCTTGGTCTCCCTCTACGATTTTTACCCTCCACGCTGCCCTCCAATTCTAAATTTGTGATCCCTTGATGCCTCAGAACATGTCCTACCAACCGATCCCTTCTTCTAGTCAACTTGTGCCACAAACGTCTCCCCAATCTTATTCAATACCTTCTCATTAGTTACGTTTTCTTTCCACCTAATCTTCACATTCTTCTGTAGCACCACATTTCGAAAGCTTCTATTCTCTTCTTGTCCAAACTATTTATCGTCCATGTTTCACTTCCATACATGGCTACACTCCATACAAATACTTTCAGAAACGACTTCCTGGCACTTAAATCTATACTCGATGTTAACGGATTTCTCTTCTTCACAAACGCTTTCCTTGCCATTGCCAGTCTACATTTTATATCCTCTCTACTTCGACCATCATCAGTTATTTTGCTCCTCCCCAAATAGCAAAACTCCTTTACTACTTTATGTGTCTCATTTCCTAATCTAATTCCCTCGGCATCACCCGACTTAATTCGACTACACTCCATTATCTTCGTTTTGCTTTTGTTGATGTTCATCTTATATCCTCCTTTCAAGACACTGTCCATTCTGTTCAAGTGCTCTTCCAAGTCCTTTGCTGTCTCTGTCAGAATTACAATGTCAACGGCGAACCTCAAAGTTTTAATTTCTTCTCCCTGGATTTTAATACCTACTCCAAATTTTTCTTTTGTTTCCTTTACTGCTTGCTCAATATACAGATTGAATAACATCGGGGAGAGGCTACAACCCTGTCTCACTCCCTTCCCAACCACTGCTTCCCTTTCATGCCCTTCGACTCTTATAACTGCCATCTGGTGTGTGTACAAATTGTAAACAGCCTTTCGCTCCCTGTATTTGAGCCCTGCCACCTTTACAATTTGAAAGAGAGTATTCCAGTCAATATTGTCAAAAGCTTTCTCTAAGTCTACGAATGCTAGAAACATAGGTTTGCCTTTCCTTAATCTTTCATCTAAGATAAGTCGTAAGGTCAGTATTGCTTCACGTGTTCCAACATTTCTACGGAATCCAAACTGATCTTCCCCGTGGTCGGCTTCTACCCATTTTTCCATTCGTCTGTAAAGAATTCGCGTTAGTATTTTGCAGCTGTGACTTATTAAACTGATAGTCGGTAATTTTCGCATCTGTCAACACCTGCTTTCTTTGGGATTGGAATTATTATATTCTTCTTGAAGTCTGAGGGTATTTCGCTTGTCTCGTACATCTTGCTCACCAGATGGTAGAGTTTTGTCAGGTCTGGCTCTCCCAAGGCCGTCAGTAGTCCTAACTGAATGTTGTCTACTCCCGGGGCCTCGTTTCGACACAGGTCTTTCAGTGCTCTGTCAAACTCTTCACGCAGTATCGTATCTCCCATTTCATCTTGATCTACATCCTCTTCCATTTCCATAATATGGTCCTCAAGTACATCTACATAGATAGTCCATATCGGTGGACTGTACCCTGTATCGCTGCGAGTCATTTACTTTCCTGTTCCACCCGTTAACACAGCGAGGGAAATACTGCTGCCTATATGCCTCCGTATGAGCCCTTATTTCTCGTATTTTGTGTCCGTAGTTTTTATACACAGTGTATGTTGGAGGCAGTAGGTTTCCGAAGCGTCTCTGTAACACTTCCTTGCTGTTCGAACCTACCGGTAACAAATCTAGCAGCCGGCCTGTGAATTTCTTCGATGTCTTCCTTTGTTTAATCGAACTTGTTACGGATCCCAAACACTGAAGGATAGGTCGCAGCAGCGACCTAAACGCGGTCTCCTTTACACGTGATCTACTCTTTCCTAAAATTCTCGCAATAAACCGAAGTCGACCATTCGCCTTTCTTACCACGGTCCTCACATGCTCGTTCCATTTACACTACTGGCCATTAAAATTGCTACACCACGAAGATGACGTGCTACAGACGCGAAATTTATCCGACTGGAAGAAGATGCTGTGGTATGCAAATGATTAGCTTTCCAGAGCTTCACACACGGTTGGCGCCGGTGGCGACACCTACAACGGGCTGACATGAGGAAAGTTTCCAACCGATTTCCCATACACAAACAGCAGTTGACCGGCGTTGCCTGGTGAAACGTTGTTGTGATGTCTCGTGTAAGGAGGAGAAATGCGTACCATCACGTTTCCGACTTTGATAAAGGTCGGATTGTAGCCTACCGCGATTGCGGTTTATCGTATCGCGACATTGCTGCTCGCGTTGGTCGAGATCTAATGACTGTTAGCAAAATATGGAATCGGTGGGTTCAAGAGGCTAATACGGAACACCGTGCTGGATCCCAAAGGCCTCGTATCACTAGCAGTCGAGATGACAGGCATCTTATGCGCATGGCTGTAACGGATCGTGCAGCCACGTCTCGATCCCTGAGTCAACAGATGGGGACGTTTGCAAGACAACAACCATCTGCACGAGCAGTTCGACGACGTTTGCAGCAGCATGGACTATCAGCTCGGAGACCATGGCTGCGGTTACCCTTGGCGCTGCATCACAGACAGGAGCACCTGTGATGGTGTACTCAACGACGAACCTGGGTGCACAGAATGGCACTTAACTGCTAAGGTCATCAGTCCCTAGGGTGAACGCACATTGGAAGCGTGTATTCGTTATCGCCCTACTGGCGCATCACCTGGTTTGATGGTATGGGGTGCCATTGGTTACAGGCCTCGATCACCACTTGTTCGCATTGGCGGCACTTTGAACAGCGGATGTTACATTTCAGATGTGTTACGGCCCGTGGCTCTACCCTTCATTCGATCCCTGCGAAATGCTACATTTCAGCAGGATAATGCACGACCGCATGTTGCAGGTCCTGTACGGGCTTTTCTGGATATAGAAAATGTTCGACTGCTGCCCTGGCCAGCACATTCTCCAGATCTCTCACCAATTGAAAACGTCTGGTCGATGGTGGCCGAGCAAATGGCTCTTCACAATACGCCAGTCACTACTCTTGATGAACTGCGGTATCGTGTTGTAGCTGCATGGGCAGCTGTACCTGTACACGCCATCCAAGCTATGTTAGACTCAATGCCCAGGCCTATCAAGGCCGTTATTACGGCCAGAGGTGGTTGTTCTGGGTACTGATTTCTCAGGATCTATGCACCCAAATTGCGTGAAAATGTAATCACATGTCAGTTCTAGTATAATACATTTGTCCAATGAATACCCGTTTATCATATGCATTTCTTCTTGGTGTAGCAATTTTAATGGCTAGTCGTGTAGTATCGCTTTGCAACGCTACATCCAGATATTTCAGCGACCTGACTGCGTCAAGCAGTACACTAGTAATACTGTATCCGAACATTGCAAGTTTGTCCTTCCTACTTATCCGCGTTAACTTACGAGGTGCATTCAAGTTCTAAGGCCACCAATTTTTTTTCTCCGGACTGGAAAGAGATAGAAACATTCGCACTGTTTTAAAATGAGGCCACATTCATTGTCAATACGTCCCAGAGATGGCAGCACCGTACAGCAGATGGAATTTTACCGCCAGCGGCCGGAATGAGAACTGTTTTAAATACTTAAAATGGCGACGTTTTCCTTACTTGAATAGCGTGCAACCATTCGTTTTCTGAATTTGCGTGGTGTGAAACCAATTGAAATTCATCGACAGTTGAAGGAGACATGTGGTGATGGAGTTACGGATGTGTCGAAAGTGCGTTCGTGGGTGCGACAGTTTAATGAAGGCAGAACATCGTGTGACAACAAACCGAAACAACCTCGGGCTCACACAAGCTGGTCTGACGACATGATCGAGAAAATGGAGAGAATTGTTTTGGGGGATCGCCGAATGACTGTTGAACAGATCGCCTCCAGAGTTGGCATTTCTGTTGGTTCCGTGCACATAATCCTTCATGACGACCCGAAAATGCGAAAAGTGTCATCCACCTGGGTGCCACGAATGCTGACGGACGACCACATGGCTGCCCGTGTGGCATGTTGCCAAGCAATGTTGACGCGCAATGACAGCATGAATGGGACTTTCTTTTCGTCGGTTGTGACAATGGATGAGACGTGGATGCCATTTTTCCATCCAGAAACAAAGCGCCAGTCAGCTCAATGGAAGCACACAGATTCAACGCCACCAAAAAGATTTCGGGTAACCGCCAATGCTGAAAAAATGATGGTGTCCATGTTCTGGGACAGCGAGGGCGTAATCCTTACCCATTGCGTTCCAAAGGGCACTACGGTAAAAGGTGAATCCTACAAAAATGTTTTGAAGAACAAATTCCTTCCTGCACTGCAACAAAAACGTCCGGGAAGGGCTGCGCGTGTGCTGTTTCACCAAGATATCGCGCCTGCACATCGAGCTAACGTTACGCAACAGTTTCTTCGTGATAACAACTTTGAAGTGATTCCTCATGCTTCCTACTCACCTGACCTTGCTCCTAGTGACTTTTGGCTTTTTCCAACAATGAAAGACACTCTCCGTGGCCGCACATTCACCAGCCGTGCTGCTATTGCCTCAGCGATTTTCCAGTGATCAAAACAGACTCCTAAAGAAGCCTTCGCCGCTGCCATGGAATAATGGCGTCAGCGTTGTGAAAAATGTGTACGTCTGCAGGGCGATTACGTCGAGAAGTAACGCCAGTTTCATCGATTTCGGGTGAGTATTTAATTAGAAAAAAAACATCGGAGGCCTTAGAACTTGAATTCACCTCGTACATTTTTCCACAATTAGGTCTAGCTGCCATTCGTCACATTAACTACAAAGTCGTCTTGCATCCTCCACAGCATCATCAGCAAACAACCTCAGGCTGCTGCCCAGCCCGTTCGCCAAATCATTAATGTATGTAGAGTCTAAAAGCCGACCTATCACACTTCCTGGCTCCCTCCAGGCGATCCCCTTATCTCTGATGAACCCTCGCCTTCGAGGAGAACATGCTGAGTTCCATTACTTAAAAAGTTTTCGAGTCACTCACATATCAGTGAACTTATTCCATATGCTCGTACCTTCGTTAACTGCATGCAATGGGGCACTGTCCAAAATGCTTTCCATAAATCTAGAAATGTGGGATCTGCCTGCTGCCCTTCATCCACAGTTCACAGTTTATCACGTGAGAGAAGGGCAATCTGAGCTTCGCACGAGCAGTTTTTTTCTAAAAACCGTGCTGATTCATAAACATAAGCTTCTCAGTCTCAAGAAAGTTTATTATATTCGACCTGAGAATATCTTCAAGGATTCGGCAGTAAACCAAAGTCAGAGACATTGGTCTGTAGTTCTACGGATACAGTGGTTGTCGCAACGGCACCGACTACCATAGCACGCAACCCGTCGGTCTCAAATTCCCAACTTGTCGACATACTACGAATGTAGCGCCCCTTGTTCATTATCCTCATTACGCGCGACATTTCGCCGATTCCCGTAACAGTTCTAACCTGGTGTGCGTCTGCACTGAAAAGATCATTGAGTGTCTCGCCTTAATTATGTATATACAGGATGATTCAAAAGTATCAGCACACCCTTCGAGGATGCTATGTATGGATCCAATTAAGAGTAAAACGTTAAATAAAGTTTTGTCTGAAATGCTTTATTTCCAAGTTGTGATGCATAATGTCATTTGTGGTAAGCATTACAACGTAAGCATTACATCGCTGGCCAGTACAGGATTTTCATGTGTCATGTTCGCCTGCATATCTACTGACGCTGTTTCGTCGATGGCGTCCCTGCACGTTTCAGTCGGGAAGCGCGATATTATCTCTGTGTTGCTTATCCCGATAAGTGGAGGAGTGGTATAGGACCAGCTACTTGTCCTGCCAGATCTCTGTTTCTCACCCCCAGGACTTTGGTGTCATCTCAAGGAGCACTTGTAAAGTGTTGCAACTGACAATGTATCGCAACTACAGCAGCGAACTGAAAATAGTTGAGCAACTGTATAGAATGAGCTTGCAACGTTGCGACACCGCTAAGAAGTCGAGCAGGTCACTGTCTTCGTCCACATGGACATCAAATGGTTCAAATGGCTCTGAGCACTATGGGACTTAAAATCTGTGCTCATCAGTCCCCTAGAACTTAGAACCACTTAAACCTAACTAACCTAAGGACATCACACACATCAATGCCCGAAGCAGGATTCGAACCTGCGACCGTAGCGGTCGCGCGGTTCCAGACTGAAGCGCCTAGAACCGCTCGGCCACTCCGGCCGGACGGCTCAGAAACGCGCAGTTCGGTCAATAAGCGGTGTAAGTTCGCGAACCTCTTGTCCACCCCTTTTCACTAGTCTGGGTTTTTGACATTGCTCTCTCAATATGTATATGTTTTACTGTCGTGCCTTGTTAACAATATCAGCTTATTACCAAGAACAAGCAGCCGAAAGACGACAATTCTGGTGCACGCACAAGTGTTTCGGAGCACACCATTCATCGTACATCGTTGATGAGGGAGCTCCGTGGCAGACAACCCGTACGTGTTCACAAGCTGGCCAGCGATATCTTCAGTTACAATTTCAGTGGGCACGCGGCCGTCGCGATTCGACCGTCGATCAGCGGAAACGTGTCGGCTCCTCCGGTGAATCACATTTTTGCTATACTAGGTCGATGGTCGACTCCGCAATCGCCGTCATCGAGGTGAGCGGCGGCTCGAAACCTGCAGCGCGCCACGTGCACAGCCCGGTGGGAGCTGTAGGAGACATTCTCCTGCGCTTGTGGCATTATTCGAAGACAGGCTGACAGCTGCAAACCAGCCGCATCCCTTCGTGCTTAATGTCTTCCCCGATGGCGATATCATCTTTCAACAGTATAATCGTCCGTGTCTCGGAGCCAAAACCGTGCTACAGTGGTTTGAGGAGCACTGATATCTCGGCGACAAAATTCGACTGATGTAAATGCAATAGCACGCATCTGGGTCGCTATCGGGCACCACCTCCGCGTGCGCAAGTCAGTGGTCGCTTATTTGCACGAATTACACGACCTGTGCGTAGACATCTAATGCCACAACATATCGCCACAGACCTACCAACAAACTGCTGGATCCCTGATACGCAGACTCAGTGATGTATTTCGTTTCAAAGATGGACAAAAAATCAAGTGGTCGTAATGTTTTGGCTCATCAGGGTATGTAGGACACGTTATGGACTCACGCGAGGCATATAAAATGTATAAATGCAATGAAGAGCCAAAAAACTGGCACACCTGACGAATATCGTGTAGGGCATCCGCAAGAACGCAGAAGTGCCGCAACAAGACGCAGCATGCACTCGACTAATGTCTGAAGATATGCTGTAGGGAACAGACACCATGAATCCTGCATTCCTGTCGATAAATCCGTAAGAGTACGAATGGGTGGAGATCTCTTCTGAACAGCTCACTGCAAGGCATCCCAGATATGTTCAATAATGTTCATGTCTGGGTGGGGAGTTTGGTGGCCAGCAGAGTGTTCAAACTCAGGAGTGTGTTTCTGGAGCCAGTCTGTAGCAATTCTGGACTTATGGGTTGTCGCATTGTCATGCTGGAATTGCCCACTTCCGTCGGAATGGACATGAATGGATTCACGTGATCAGACAGGGGGGCGCTTACGTACGTGTCACCTGTCACAGTCGTATTAGGGGCCGTGTATCACTGCAACTGCACACGCCCCACACCAGTACAGAGCCTCCACCAAATTGAACAGCCCCTGACAGCGTCCATGGGTTCATGAGGTTGTGTCCTTACCCCTGCACGTCCATCTGTTCAATACAATTTAAAACGAGACTCGTCCGACCAGGCAATATGTTTCCAGTCTTCAACAGTGCAATGTCGGTGTTGACGTACCCAGGCGAGGCATAAAGCTTTGTGCCGTGCAGTCATCAAGGGTACACGAGTGGGCGTTCAGCTCTGAAAGCCCGTATCGATGATGTTTTGTTTGACTATTCGCACGCTGACACTTGTTGATGGGCCAGCATTGAAATCTGCAACAATTTGCGTTAGGGTTGCGCTTCTACCACCCTGAACGATTCTCTTCAGCTGCCGTTGACCCCGTTCTTGCAGTATGTCGAAGATTTAATTTCTCACCGGATTCCTGATGTTCACGGTACATTCATGAAATGGTCGTACTGGAAAATCCCCACTTCACTGCCACCTCGAAGATGCTGTGTCCAATCGTTCGTGCGCCGTCTATAATACCACGTTCACACTCATTTAAATCTTGATAACCTGCCATTGTAGCAGCAGTAACAGATTAACAACTGCGCCAGACACTTGTCGTATACAGCCGTTGCCGGCCGCAGCTCCGTATTCGGCCTCTTTACATATCTGTGGATTTGAATGCCTATACCAATTTCTTTGGCGCCATCATAAAAATTAAAAAATCTAGATTCAAGACTAGTATTATTTCGTCAAATAAAGGGCGCTCAGCCCAATCATGTCGATTTGTCATTCCACTCCCAGCATCGTTGTACTTACATTTATCGATCTGCCGCCAGGGATTAAGTAGCTAGAATTGTCTGTGCGCTGTATTGATATTTAAGTTGTAAATCACTGTGCGCCTCGTACTTCAGAGTCGGTGTGTTTCGCAGCTAACCTCTGGCTGGCCTTGCGCGTCTGTCGACGCCCACAGTCGTGCTGTCGCAAGCGGGAAGTGACTCGAGGAACGAGGCCGCTATCAGCGGGGATATGGCGCCAGAACGCATGGCTTCCGCTGCTAAAACGCGGGCAAACACACACACACACACACACACACACACACACACACACACACACATACACACATGCACACATGCGTACACGCGAGGGTTATTCCTAGCGCAATACCGCGAAGTTCCGGTTTCGCAAATACGACTCGTAGGCGAGAAACCGCGTTTCCGCTACACCAGCTTCTCGGTAAGGGCCGAACCGGCCGTCAACGAACTTCCTTCTGTTCGCCGTACTGACGTTGGTCCACATTACTCGAGAACCAGCTGTTCAAACCAGACCAAACTTGAAACACACGTAAGCTGCCATATTTTCCTTAAAGTATACAGTAGTGCAAATCGGTATTTGTAGGAAAACTCACAATGTCGGTTGGAATAGTTGTGCACAGTGTATGTGCAGTAGTATGGGATGCAGCATACTGGCAAATACGGTCAAATGGTATCGCATTTGATGTTAGCAGTACAGTATACAACAAGACATCAAAGATTCAGGCGGTAGGGGGTGGAACTCGGTATAGGGGCAGGCGGCTCTGCGCGGTGTTGCGTGTGTGTGTGTGTGTGTGTGTGTGTGTGTGTGTGTGTGTGTGTGTGTGTACGTGCCTTCCCAGCAGATAGGAAACAGGCACCATTAGTGGCAGTTCGTGTTGTGCACATAAACCACGCGGAAAACAGTCATCATTAGAAAAAAGCAAAACTCGGAACATAGAAGCAAATGGTGACCCTCTTATCGTCAAGTCGCCAAGAAGGTGAGCCGTTCAAGTACAGTCATATGACATAAGATGCCAGAAGTTTTTCAGTTCAATTCTGAGGTTAGTCAGTATTCATATCTTCAGAAAAACTTTTCATTCATTCTGAAACTTGCAATTATTTTTATGAGACCATTATTTTAAGCTGAGTTTAACTCAATTAAAAAACTGAAATATGTTTCATTAAAAGTTATTTGCTGAAAAAATTTTGAACTCCCCAATCCCATCCATCACTACTCAACCAACATTTTCAAAATTGTTGACCTCAGGCCAAAAACCCACGTGGTTTAAAATGAACTCCAGACTCAGAATTATAGTTATTCTCATGACCACCAGTTTTGTTGACTTTGCTAACTCACAACGTAAGTGTCAACTTTCAAGCCAATCTACGCTTCTGGTTACACTACAGTAAGATTTCATAACAACTTTCATTTTAGAAATTAACATAAAATCAAATAAATAAATGTTCTGTTGTGTTGCTTTTTGTTCACATATATCTTATGCTACCACATCATTACACTACGGGTCAAAGTAAAAGCCTCGTACCTAAAGGTCTACCTCGTTATTACAGTGGGGGACTGATGACCTTCGCTGTTTAGTCCCCCTTAAACATACCAACAACCACCACCACCACCGTTATTACAGTATTTAACTCATTTTATATAATTAGTTACTTTCTACAATTTCCCAGAGCTGCTTTCAGATTACAGTAGTGATACTGCTGATCAAAATTATCCCAAACTGGTCACGCACTTTGATACATTGTAATGAAGCACATTTATGCACATTCAGATTTAATAATTATACAGGATGAGTCACTAACTATTGCCACCTATAATAACTCCGAAAGTATGATAGTAACTGAAAAGTTTATGGGACAAATGTTGCATGGGACAACGGGGGCCATAATATCACATTGGTTTTTTGTTGCTAGGTGGGGTCTCGTCAAAGATATGAAGGTCAACTTTGTTTCTTTAAATGGGATGCTGTAGTTTAGTACTTATTTTCTGATAGCGGCTACCGAGATGAATCCAATGATGTGTGTCTTTGAAGGTCAACGAAGGTCAAAAAGGTTGGCATGAACGTTCATTCATAGAAGGTGTTCCAAGTGATGACCATTGGTATCAATGTAGTGCTGCAATCTTCTTATCATGGATTGAGTGGTATTCCTTACCACTTCTTCACTTATCTAAGCGCATGCTCTGTCAATTCTCTCGTATATCGTGCAAACAGTAAATATTCGCCGATACGGCGTGTCAATCTAACTTGCCATTGACATGTAAACACCATTCGTTGGTTTCGCAATATAACACTAATAGGAACGGTAAGGCTAGTATCGTCGAATCAAGTGAATGTGAATGATGTACTTCTTTGAAGAACAAGCACATATACTTCTCATTTATGGAGAATGCCAACGAAATTCAGTGGGTGCTAGAGACTTATACTTTAAAGATATCCTCAACATATGCATCCTACATGTCATACATTTAAATATGTATATGATAAACTGCGAACAACCGGGTCTTTAACGAATCGGAAACATATCCGGCAAAGGAAAGTTACTAACAAGGAAACGTAAAATGGTACTCTTGTCGCTGGGGTTCGAGATCCTTGTGTTAGTTCGCGTCAAATCGCAAGGGAATCTGGCACGAGCCAGAATGGTGTTGTTCTTGTTCTGCATCGCCACAAATATCATTCTTACCATATCAGTCTCCACGAAGAATTAACTACTACGGACTGTATGCGTCGCATTGAATTCTGCCGATGGGCTCAATTTCAGATGCAGAGGGATGACATATTTATTAATTTGATTTTATTTACTGATGAAGCTACATTCACGAACCATGGAAATGTTAATTTGCATAACATGCATTATTGGGCACCTGAAAATCCATGTTGGCTGCGTCAAGTTGCACAGTAAAAACCGTGCTCGGTGAATGTATGGAGTGGTATTCTGGAGGACAGAATTATAGGCCCCTATTTCATGGAAGAAAATCTTAATGGTAGGAAGTACATCACATTCCTGCAAGAAACACTAGGTCTGTTACTGGAAGAAATACCATTAGTAACAAGGAACAGAATGTTGTATCAACGCGATGGGTGTCCAGGAAATTTTTGATGATGGCTAGCAATAAGTTGCAGAGACAATTCCCAAATCGTTGGATTGGATGTGGAGGAGATGTGTCGTGGCAAGCTCTTCCACCAGGCTTGACGGCTCTGGATTTCTTCTTGTGGGGATTCGTAAATGGCATTGTTTATAAAGACATTCCAATTTCACCTGCAGATATGAGAGAGAGAATTGTCAGATCATGTGCTTCAACAAGTGCCGATGTGATAAGGAATACCACTCAATCCATGATAAGAAGATTGCAGCACTGCATTGATATCAATGGTCAAGACTTCGAACACCTGTAAATGGACGTTCATGCCACGCTTGTGACCTTTGTTGACCTTCTAAGACCTTACTGTTACACATCATTGGATTCATCTCGGTAGCTGCTATGAGAAAATAAGTACCAAACTATAGCATCCCATTCACAAAAACAAAGTTTACCTTCATATCTCTGAAGTGACCCCACCTAGCAACAAAAAACCGATATCATATTATGGCTCCTGTTGTCCCATGCAACTTTTCAGCTCCTATCATACTTTCAGAGTTATTCTTGGTGCCAATAGTTGGTGACTCACCCTCTATAACAATCCTCCTGCAGTTGGACTAAGATGGATGATAATAGCAATATACATGGTCAATGCAGACTGTTTGCAAGTAGACTGTATGGTTGGGTTAATCCCATCAATCCTGTGTTGCTGCCATTGTAAGAATACTAACCGAACCCCACGAGTTTGTATGCCTGTACACAGCTGACCACCTTCCAAATGCTTGCATTGCATCAAATTTAAAGCCACGTGTAAGTATAGCTTTGTTATTCATGTAAGCAACTGCATTAATTTTCTGCAACACTATCGTAATTTTACAAACACTATTTGTGACACTGTGAAGTGAAGAGGTAGTAAAGAAAAAGTGTGTCAATTATTGATGTATGACCCCCTTAATGTTCACATTAACTGAAAGACAATTTTTTCTTTATTTTTATAGATTTGAGCATGGTTGTTAGTCAACCAAAATTGGTAATCAGGAACTTGTAATTCATTTTTTATTTCAGTCACAATTACCAACAGTTTTAACAAAATAGTAGCTGTAATTTAGTTTTTACGGCAATCACAAATATTAACATTTGTAACAAAATATTTGTTTTAAATCTTCATAAAACTTCTAATATTAATATCCATGCTATGGATAAAATGTAATAGTGCACTCACTGCATATGTTTTACTTCTAAATTTAACTAGATTGGTAATATTCACTAGAAAGTCATCTTCAGTTTTATGCTGCACATTATAGTTGACATTTAAAAGAAAACGCTTTATTGTAAGCATACCATCAAAGCCAGCATTACATTTAAACTCTCTCAGCCATACTATGTGAGGTTTGTGATTACTGGAGATTCGGATACCACCTGTCTGCTTCGATCAACGGCGTCATCGCCACGCTGAAAACACCTACTGTGACATGACAACCGAAACATCGATCATAACACCCACAAAAGTACAAATACCACATGAACCAATCCACCAACTAAACCCAATTAAATTGGTGGGACAACCACAAGAAAAATGGGGTTTTTCACCAGCGACAAACTAAAAATTCAATAATAAAAACACCACCACCATTCAAGACGTAGAACTTTGTAAAAAATAAATTGGAAAGATCTTTGATGTGGGCAGCATATATGCAGCAAATTTTCGGGAAAGATCTTTGATGTGCGCAGCATGTACGCTGCATATTTTTGTATTATGAAAATATCAATTAGAATTCCACCAAAATCAGTACATTAGTTTCCTAAACATTGAAATCAAGATTTTGTATGCCAATTATAGCTCATGTCACGTGATTTCGCCAGCCAATGGCAGCAGATATTCAGAGCATATACAAGTGATATAGTCAGTCAACAGCAACACCACTGTTGTGTGGGAACACACAAATAGTACAAGTTAATAGTTTAAATTATTGTGCGTAGTGTAGCTGCAAGAAAAGATAAGCTTTCACATATAATATTGGTCTTTTTTGCATGTGTTACATCAAGATACATCACACAAATGCTCCAGTGAAATTTTAAATAATGACATGAATGTCTTGTCTCCTGGGCTCGAAATTCTTCTTCTATGTGACTGGTCCTCAAAGTGTTAAGTTTTAAATGAGTGTCACACACGGTGTGATTTAAGAAATCCATTGCACACTCTCAGAAGTAACATAATTCATGTTGTGTAAAAGGAAATTTACATTGAAAGTAACGCCTTTCAAAGCACCATTGTGCCTGAGAGAGCTACAATGACGTAAGAAGCCCATATGTTCGTACATACACAGCATTAAGAGATCTTACATAGCGTCATAAAAGAAATAGGACATCAGAGGATACTCCAAGAACACTGCAATTTCGTAAATCATATTAAAATGCATAATTTGGCTTGAACTGCACATCAATATGTCCACATATATGATGAAGTAGGCCCCAGCCTGATATTAAGCTTTCCAGTGCGGTTTTTGGGATAGAAATTTTCTTTGAGTGCCACTGCTGTATTATCTCATTTCTGCTTTTTTATTATGACATAATGCCAGAAGTGTCAAAAGATAAAAATGTCCACTTTAAATCAGGTGAACTAGCCAATAGCGTGGAATGACATACTTTGTTTCTAATAAATTGACTGCCTCTGTGAAAAATATTAATAAAAGCCATATTTATTTAGCAAACTGACAAAAATAACTTCATTGTTCTACAAGGCGTATAATGCTTGACTGCTAAAAACATGGAAATAAAATAAAATCAAAAAACTGAAACTAACAATATATTCCAGCCTTCCATAATTATGTGAATGTATTTTAATTCGCTGGATAGCTCCTGTCCGCATTAATCGAATTTGTTTTCATTTGACTTGGGAACTGTAAATGAAGAGGAAACAGCGAAATTACTAAACATTAACACGGATCATGTGGAGACTAGCCCCCATCCAGTCCCCCACTACAACACAGACTCCAATGCACACGCACGAATCTGGCAATGTGTGTGTACCAGAGAAATTTTTCCAGGAACCATGCAGCTGCTTGTTGCTACTGCTGATACAGCTAACACCCATACTTAAGTAGCCAGAAGTGGGAGAAGGTACTGTTCATATGCAACTTAAATGTACATCCACATGCACATAAGCACTCTGCCAATGGCTCAAAGGAACTTAATGCAAACAGTTGTGGCGTCACACGCATCAGAAGCAGTTGCTGTTATGAAGTATAATAGCCTTTGTCCTAAAGCCTTTAAAACATTTTGCTGTTGGCAGACTCTTGTATGTGTACTGTGTTTTGTTGTTGTAGACAGTGCACTTCCTTTGCAACATAAATTTTATTTTGGTTTCTCTGCCTCATTTATATTTTATTGTTGCAGTATTACTCTGCTGTAGTGGGATACAGTAAAATTCTTTGTTAGTGCGTCGGCTTTTACCGGTCAAAACTACAAAAATTTGACTGAAGACTAAAACAATAAAAAATTCATAAAATTGTAAAAAATTCTCAGATTTTTCCGCTTTCTTCCCAATGAAAAAATTCCCAGGTTTTTTCCAGATTGCCTGTGCCTATAAACCCGGTCATGGTATTCCAGTTTCCAGTTAACCTATATGGACCCAAACCTAGACCACGATACCAATACCCCATCTCCCACACAACTATGAAAAACTTGAGTCCTAGTCTCCGTTTCACCTATATAGCTCAATCACAGAGTAAAAGTGCACTTATGTTGTCTTCTGTTGCGCGTTGCAGTTGAGAACTGCATGCATTGTGAATGATTGGAAGTCACCATGACGAATGTTGAGTTGGATACGACAAGACAGTGGAACCCATGAGAAACATTTTTTGATTAATGTTGTAAATGTTTTTTTTAATTAAAGCACAGGAGTAGGTAGGTTAATAAATGTCTTTTAACAAAATCATGGGAGAAAACGGGTGGAGCAATGTTTTTAATTAAATAATGAGAGAAGGTATGCAGATCAATGTTTATTATTAATAGAGTAGCAGTTTTGGTATGTTAATAAACATTGACCCACCTAGATTCCCCCATGATTTACATATAGACTTTGCTCCACTTACACAGTAGTTATGCATGGACCTAAGAATACTCTTTAAATTTTTCGACATATTCGGTTTTATATGACAACATTCTATACAATATATTCCACTGTGCCACAATGTAATTAGTACATTCCACACCATGATGACTAACACACCAAATGCAACAGCATCATTAGACCACTAGACCATACCACCTATTCATACATCACGCCCTCTACAACCATTCACTTCCACTCCAAAGCAAATGCATCGTGGCACAGTGTAACAGTGTCAAAGGGTGGTATCTTACAACCAACTATACCCTGAGGTTTAACACACACCACATTTTATGTGATGTTATGTCCTGTTACATTTAAAATTGACAGATTATTGAAATTTTTTAATTAAACTGAATTACACCTGTTCCCAGTAGCATAACATAACTTTATTCACATGTCATATTGCATGCACAAATTAATGAAACAATCATAATAAATAAAAGGAATCCACTTACCATGAAGCTGGCTCAGTACATGCCTCATTTGTTTCCTCTTTTTTAACCCACCCAGTTTTATTATGATCCATTACTGCAGGTTCAAGTTCCTAGAAAGAAAGGGATCAGGTAGAAATAATCCTTTTTACTATGATACAGCACATGGACAACATTTTCATTACTTTAAAGTGAGTACCACCATTAGACTTTTTTTTTTTTGCAGTGTTACATTTACATGATCATGATTTTTGCTTTAAGGTGCCATTGTCAAGTGTTTTAATGTTATGCAGTGCCTAATATGGCATTCTGCCGTCTTTAAAATACACTATTAGACACATTGTCTGAGGGTCATTATTTCTGGTAAAGAATTTTCGGTCTACTACTGGCTGAAGCAAATACTCCACAACGCAGGAAATAAATTTAACACTGTCTGAGGAATAAATAGTGACCAATAGCACTCACATTGATTTACGCCTTTTAGTTTACAAGAAGTCAAACCACATAACCTTATAATGACATATAATCAAAATCATATGCAATGGAAAGAAATAACTAGGCTGATGTTGTCTCTGTAGCTATCCTGTTTTGGGCACAGTAGGAAACATTCTATTTTTTCCACATGAATTCTAACTTTAGCACTATGATCAGTTAAAGCAATTAATCTATTAAAGTGAACTTATCAAATAAAAAATTACTTAAGTTTATCTCAATCTATAGGTGAATAAAAAAGTGTTAAAATGCAGCTTTGCTTGTTGTCTTCTGTGAGATGAATGTTTGTGGATTTATAACCCACTATAACTATAATCCAAGAGTTTTATAATCACATTTTTATTGATAAAGATAAGAACAGAACTGAATTTGCATTTGTAAATCACACATGCTGCACTTTAAATCTCCAAGCCCACACTATTCCACACATTGTTCACTGACACTAAGGAAGTGTCAGCTTTCGACAACATGCTTCAGACTGTGACATCATCAAGTTGGTGGCCATCTTTATTTTCAGAATTTACGTTATAGCGACTATACTCTCACTATTGTCAACCAAGTATCTGATTCCACCTGCCTGCTTTGACCTGTGATGAAACTGTGTTGTGTGACATCACTGAGGTGTGCCATGTTTGAAATAGATTGTGTGTGCAGAGAGCATATTGGAGTCAGCGATGGCACACTCTAGTATGGGATGCTTATGTTTCTGAATAGTTTGTGAGTGATGCAAGGATCGGTCCTCTAACCCCTCCTTTCCAACCTTTACACTGCACACATACCCAAGCCACCACCCCAACGTACTTCTGGCAATATGCTGATGACATCAACTTTTCCATTTCTTCCTCCAGTGGCACCTGAACCTCCTTGTCGATTGGTGTAATGCATGGAAAGTTCAAGTCGACCCACAGAAAAGCCAAGCCACCATATTTGGCCACACTACTAGGCATTTTCACGATCCAGATTTCCATCCCTCAATCTGCAACCTGTAACTAACAAAATGTATCTAGGGTTAACTCTTGACAGAAAACTGACATAGAATGCACATCTCTTTACCATCCAAAAAACACCATCAAACCGACTAAAATGACTGACAGGCCGCACCTGAGGTCTATATCCTTCTACCATTTTCCTCACCTATAAATCCCTCATCCGCCCCATCCTAACCAATGCTAACATTGCCTGGATCTCTGCCCCACTTAAATTCTGTAAGTTCCTGGAAAGACACGCATTCCACATCAACTTCCACATCTGTGTACCTTCCTCAACTCTCATCCTATACCAACTCATCCACTTCCCACACCTTCTTCTCTTTCTAGAGCACCACTGAATCTGATACATAAATCACAAAACCCAGTCCAAGAACCCAATTTCCCACCCACATATCACTAATCCAGGTACTCTACTACTCCACTACACGCATATTCCTCCTTCCATGCACCTCCATGCCTTATCCATCCTCTACTGCCTGAATTTTAACCAACTCGCACTCCCCAATGATGAAGTTCATCCTGAGGTATAACCCTCTTTCCAACCATAATCACAATACTCCACCTCACGCCATCCTCCTATTTTCTCCTTACCCCTTCATCCACTTTGCTGACTTCTAGTCGCTACCTGTGGTTCTACAGTGCCCCATGGTCGTACTCGTCATCACACCTTCATCATGACAAGTTTTTCGAGTGTTACCTCACATCACCATTACATTGTGGTATCAGTTATGTTCAAGAGTGAATATTTTAACTGTGATCATCAAATGGCAGCCGGAATCAGACACTTCCTGATTGCCCATCACCAAATACACCTGCAACAAAGATATAAATGGTTCAAATGGCTCTGAGCACTATGGGACTTAACATCTGTGGTCATCAGTCCCCTAGAACTTAGAACTACTTAAACCTAACTAACCTAAGGACCTCACACACATCCATGCCCGAGGCAGGATTCGAACCTGCGACCGTAGCAGTCGCGCGGTTCTGGACTGAGCGCCTAGAACCGCTAGACCACCGCGGCCGGCAAAGATATAAATGACGCTAAGTATTTCACCCAAGCAATAGAATGAAACTAACAGGGAAGTTGTGGGACACCGGAGGTTTAGAGCAGGGAAAAGCTAAATATATAACAAACACCATTGCAAAACAAACAAATCCAAAAAATTACACACCTGAAATCTTCGAAAATAAACCATGGAAAAAAATTACAAAAACTGGAATCAAATATATCATTCACACACACACCAAACAACCATTACTGAAGCGCGCACACACTCACACACACACACACACACACACACACACACACACACACACACACACACACACACACACGAGCGCGCACACGCACACACACACACACACACACACACACACACATATACCACCAAAAAACATGAGAACAAGATTGCAAACTCTCAACAACATAAAGAACTAAAATTTTCGAAACCAAAAACAAATCAGTAGCCAACAGCTAACTACATGAAAGTATCTCACTGTGAAGGTAACAAAAATAAAGTCCCAAAACACTGTGTAACACGCAACACTAGGTCTGATGCCGCAGTAGCATCATTCAAAGATTATTCAAAAACATACACATTTCACACCAGCATGCGCCACCGCTTACTGCAACACGGTCTCTGCACACAATATATTTCAAACACGATGCGACAATGACGTCACACAACACTGTTTCGTCACGGATAAAAACCGACAGGTGGAATTGAACTCTTACGTTGGCCATTCATTGCGATATTTTCAGGCTGACAGCCACAAAATCATACACTACCTGTATCTGACATTTAATATGCATGTTTAAATCAACTGTTTCTTTGAAAATTGCTTGCCCACGTTCATAGCTGTTCTCATGGTATTGCGTCTACAATTAATTTTCTCCATTTATACGGCTTCTTTGCGGTATGTGTGAAATGTCAGCAGTGCACTTGAACTGGAAATATCCATGAAACGATGGCAACTACTACCATGCTGGAAAGAGGCCAAGGAACAATTACAGTGTTGGCGGCTCTTGTGTTGCATGCTGAAGGCGGCAATTCGTTGACGTTGGTCATAGCCAGTGAGGTGATAATATAACGGTACCAAAACAGAAGCGCCGAATCTAACCAGTAGCTTCTGCCAGAAGAAATAACTAAAGTGCACAAACGCTGTCAGCAGCGTAGAGCGCAGTAGACGGATACAGTTTCGCATACAGCATTCACAACAGCCACGGCATAAGCAACAGAATGTATAGCTTCTAAATAATTTTCTTTCAGTCGCATTCACCAATGACTGAAACGATGTAATAACAGCATGCATTTCAACCGGAAGTATTCATGAAAATATGCAACAGCTTATGCCAACATCTGGAGAAATCATACATAAGATCACAGTGTACCATACGCGCAAACAAAGTTGACATTCAGTGTGGTTTCCGATGGAAGCGACTGCAAAGGCATTTCTCATTTACAGCCGCTCCCATCAGCCAGCGCGCCGAATGTCAACTTTGTTTTGTTGGGGATATGAGAACAAACATTTTGCAGCGTGCATAGTGGCGCGCAAGATATGATGAGCAGAGTGCATTAGACTCTGTGGAATATACATGTTACGTGTTTGTTGATGGGCAACGCAATATATTTGCGTAAACAAATGTATTAATGTGTGTTGTGCGAATAAAGGAAAAGTTTATTTTTTCCCTCAAATAGTTGTTGCTCGTTATTTAGCTGCATTAATCTGCATAATCTACAACAGGTTATCGGCTCAGGTACCAGATTAAAGCGAAATAATAAGCTTTAAGGTGACGTGTATTTGTGTGGAAAAAGTGCGCGGAAGTTCGTATAGATTGTGTACGCTATACGAAGAAGAAAAATAACTGCAAAATGAGTACAACACGGATGCCGCAAATAGAGCGTCTTGTAGGGCGCGAAATTTACGCGATCTGGAAATTTGCCGTTAAGGCATATTTGCACTTGGATGACTTATGGGACGTCGTAAACGCTACATTGGAACCTACGGAATCAAGTTTTGCTGCTAAGGCTCGGAAGACGAAATCAAAACTAATCCTTTTGATTTAACCAGTGATTTATTTTCACATAGAAAAGGCAACGTCAGCAAAAGTGGTATAGGATAAACTGAAAAACGCATTTGAAGATGGTAGTTCTACCAGAAAAGTAGGATTACTTCGTGAGCTGATAACCACAATAAATGAATAAAATAATTTCAATCTCCAATCGTCTGAGGAATATTGGTTTTGAAATTGTGGATGAGTGGATTGGAACTTTATTGTTAGCTGCACTACCAGAGAAATATTCGCCAATGATTATGGGTTTGGAAAGTTCGAGAAATCCATTTCAGAGGATAGTGTTAAAGTAAAGACTCCACAGGACGTGAGGAATGAACCAGATTCTAATGCTCAGGAAAAGAAACAGCGTCGGCTTTATACTCTAAGTACAAGAAGAAGAAGCTAATAAGATGTCAGATGCCAGATAATAGGACATATTGCTTCACAGTGTAACGAAAATTTAAGTATAAGAGAAAAGAAGCATGTTGTTTCTAGTAGTCCTGAGAGATAGCCTATCCATAAAGGTAAGGCATTTTCTGTGTTTTACTCTTTTAATGAAGCGAGTGACGACCATGCAGAATGGTTCCTAGATTCAGGAGCATCTGTGCACATTACCAAAACTCCGTCATGTTTGTATGATGTTCAGTCAAGGGCTGACATTGGAATTTCCACAGTTGACGGCTCTAAGTTAATGTGTGAACTCGCAGCAAAAGTGGATCTTAATTTGCTTGTGAATTATGTACATTACGTAAAGAATATTGCTACTAATTTGTTGTCAGTAAGTGAAATAGTAAAGAAGGGTAATAAAGTTATCTTCGATATAGAGGAAGCCAAAGTGATAGACTCTTGTGGTGATATTGTAGCTACTGCAAGTAATTTAAGAGGTATTTACACAGTGAGTACAGTTCAAAATACTCCTGAAACAGGGAATTACTCTGTTTATGTTGCAAAAGGTTTCTTGTGTCATAGGACACCTGGACTTTTAAATAGGAAAAGTATGACTTTACAGAATTATATATAGCTACTGGGATGGAAAATTGTGGAATGAGTAATGTCCAACGAGAGGTGTGTTTGCAAGGGTAGCAGGGTAGATTGCCATTTAAATCGAGTCAGAGCAGATCTACCGAAGTCTTGCAACTCACACACTCAGATCTCTGTGGACCTATGGAGAATAAATCCTTAGGAGGTAGCTTCTATTTCCTGACATTCATAGATGATTTTTCTAGATACATGTATGTTTATTTTATACGCAGCAAGGATAAAGTGAATAATGTATTTGTTGTTTACTGCAAAATGGTCGAAAGACAGACTGCGAAGAAAATTGAAATTGTTAGATCAGACAACAGATCACAATATGTAAACCGACGGTTTAAGTAACAGTTAAATGAAATCGATATTAGGCGTCAGACTACAATTCGCTACAGTCCTTCTCAGAATGAAGTTGCAGAACGAGCCTACAGAACCATTGTAGAAAAGGCAAGAAGTATGTTAAGCGATGCTGAGCTAACTAAGTGTTTTTGGGCAGAGGTTGTGTCAACAGCAGCGTATTTAATTAACAGATCACCTACCAAAGCTGTGAGACACAAGATACCTTATGAAGTATGGACTGGGAAGAAACTGGATCTAAAGCACTTAATGGTTTTGGAATCTGAGCCATGGCTTCACATTAAAAGACTTTTAAGAAGAAAATGAGATGCTAAATCTCAAAAATATATTTTTGTTCGCTACTGTGAGGATTCAAAAGGCTACAGATTTTGTAATCCTGTGAATAAGGAGATAATTAAGTAGTAGATATACAGTATTTTTAGACGATATTAGACCTAAAATAAAGCAAAGTAGTGAAAATGATACAGTAATGCAACCAAGTATAATGTGTGACAGTGAAGAAACAGAGATGGAAACTGCAACAGAGGAAGACGAGAATAAAGAGGAAGCTGATGTGCTACCCGAGAATCAAATTGAGGAAGAAGATTCAACAGAGGAAGTCAGTTTAAGGTGGTCTTCACGTGTAGCAAAACCAAAAGAATATCCAGAATATGACATGTATGCTGCCCTAACAATCAACAATGAACTAATCACAGTTGATGAAGCTTTAGCAAATTCAAATGCTCAAGATTGGAAAAAGGCTATTGAAATGGAGCTGCAATCTTTTGTGGATAATGATACATATGAATGGGTTGACATGGCTGAAAATAAAAAGCCACTAAGAACAAGATGGGTGTTAATATTAAAAATCCTGAGAGTGCAATACCAAAATTCCAAATCCAGATTGGTAGTCTAGGGATATTCCCAGAAGGAAGGAATAGAGTACAATGAAACTTTCTCAACAATGGTGAAGTATTCATCATTAAGATACCTTTTAGCTCTTGCAGTAAGGGAAGACTTACTAATTCATCAAATGGATGTGAAAACAGCCTGAATGTAGGGCTGGAAGAGGAAATATATGTGATTCCAACTGATGAAGTTAAGCGACCTCATCAAGGGAAAAGGAGAATTTGGCGTTCGAAGAGAGGCATGTAGGGATTAAAGCAAAGTGGCCATTTCTGGAATAAATGTTTGCATAAAACTTTGATAAATCTAGGCATATTACAGTCAAAGGCAGATCCAAGTACATACCATAAAAGGAGCAATGAAGAAATTGCAATCATCGCCATATGGGTAGAATTTTTTTTTATTTTAACCAATAGTGGAAGCCAGATGGACTTTTTTAAAAAACAGTTACGGTCAGAATTTAATATGCATGATTTAGGGGAAATTAGGCATGAACATTCTAAGAAGTGCCAACAGAGAAGAATTACGAATTGATCCATCTATGTACACAGGGAAAATCTTAGAAAAATTCAGTATGGAAGATTGTAAACCTATTTCTACTTCGATGGAAAATAATAGAGAATTGCTAATAACTGATGATGACAAGAAATGTAAGGAAAGTGTACCCTATTTGGAAGCTGTAGGAAGTCTAAGGTACTTAGCACAGAGTTCCAAACCAGGCATTCCATTTGCCACAAATGCAGAAAACAAGTTTTGCAGTGATCCGACAGAAAAGCACTGGATGGCAGCAAGAGAATACTCAGATATTTAAATGGAACTGTTTATTAGTTAAATATTCTAAAACTGGAAACGTAAATTTGGAAGGATACACTGATGAAGACTGGGGAAATGAGCTGGAAAGCAGACACTCCATCACTGGAAGTTGTTTTAGACCAATAGGAGAAATGATATCATGGTCATGTAAGAGACAAAGAACTGTTGCTTTGAGTACTGTAGAAGCTGAATATATGGCCTTGTCCTCAACTGTCCAAGAAGCTATTTGGATCCGTACACTGATGAGCGAAATAGAATCTCCTCCAACATTAAAGCCAACTGCGGTATTTATGAAAATATGGGAGCTATTAAACTTGCAAAAAATAATGTCACCAGTGTAAGATCAAAACATATTGACATAAGACATCACTTTATGATATCATGTGGAACAGGGAAATCTAAGCTTCAGTTATCTTAACCAAGCCTTTCAGTAAGGACAAATTTCAGAAGCTGGTGAAACATTACAGTTTAACGTGGGATGTGTAGTGTTGAGTATCTGAAAAATATTTGTTCAAGGGGGAATGTTGGGGATAGGTGAAAAAATATTTTTCAGCGTGCATAGTGGCACACAAGACATGATGTGCAGAGTGCATTAGATTCTGTGGAATATGCGTGTTCCGTGATTGTTGATGGGCAACGTAATATATTTGCGTAGACAAATGTATTAATGTGTGTTGTGCGAATAAAGCAAAAGTTTATTTTGTCCCTTAAATAGTTGTTACTTGTCATTTAGCTGCGTTAATCTGCGTAAACTACAACATGTTTACGCGTTTAATACACTGTTCTCGTCTCTGGTCGTCTCTCCACAAATATTATTACGACATATAGTTACGCAAATACGAAAAAAAGAAAATAGCCGATGTGTTTTTCTCTCATCCATCACAAAATATTTAACGACTTTGCACTTCCGCTGGTGATCATAGCATATCGAAACTACACAATGTATAATAGATTAAACAACTTATTTTAGTAAGTTACAGAAGAATACTTGCGGAGATGTTATCGGACGGACTGAAAAATAAGCACTTTAAAGACGCTACATACAAGCTCGAAGAAGCAGTATTTAACATAAGTGATGTACACTGTGCTACATGTACATCTACATCTATACTCCGCAAGCCACCCGACGGTGTGTGGTGGAGGGTACCTTGAGTACCCCTATCGGTTCTCCCTTCCATCCAGTCTCGTATTATTCGTGGCAAGAAAGATTGTCGGTATGCCTCTGTGTGGGCTCTAATCTTCCTGATTTTATCCTCATGGTCTCTTCGCGAGATATACGTAGGAGGGAGCAATATACTGCTTGACTCCTCGGTGAAGGTATGATCTCGAAACTTCAACAAATGCCCGTACCGAGCTACTGAGCGTCCCTCTTGCAGAGTTTGCCACTGGACTTTATCTATCATCTCCGTAACGCTTTCGCGATTACTAAATGATCCTGTAATGAAGCGCGCTGCTCTCCGTTGGATCTTCTCTATCTCTTCTGTCAACCCTATCTGCTACGGATCCCACACCGGTGAGCAGTATTCAAGCAGTGCGCAAACAAGTGTACTGTAACCTACTTTCTTTGTTTTCGGACTGCATTTCCTTTGGATTCTTCCAACGAATCTCAGTCTGGCATCTGCTTTACGGACGATTAATTTTATATGGTCATTCCATTTTAAATCGTTCATGATAGTCCATATGCTCTTACTTTGTTCATTAAACGACTGTGGGGAACTGTATCAAACGCCTTGCGGAAGTCAAGAAACACGGCATCTACCTGGGAACCGGTGTCTATGGCCCTCTGAGTCTCATGGACTAACAGCGCGAGCCGAGTTTCACACGATCGTCTTTTTCGAAATACATGCTGATTCCTACAGAGTCGATTTCTAGTCACCAGAAAAGTCATTATACTCGAACATAATACGTGTTCCAAAATTTTACAACTGATCGACGTTAGAGATATAGGTTTATAGTTCTGCTCATCTGTTCGACGTCCCTTCTTGAAAACGGGGATGACCTGTGCCCTTTTTCAATCTTTTGGAACGCTTCGCTCTTCTAGACACCTATCCCTCTGTCATCTATTTTGATATCTACCATTTTGTCATCTGTACGACAGTCTAGAGAAGGAACTACAGTGCAGTCTTCCTCTGTGAAACACCTTTGGAAAAAGGCACGTAGTATTTGGCCATTAGTCTGTCATCCTCTGTTTCAGTACCATTTTGGTCACAGAGTGTCTGGACATTTTGTTTTGATCCACCTACCGCTTTGACATAAGTTCAAAATTTCTTATGATTTTCTGCCAAGTCAGTACATTACTTTCGAATTCATTGAACGCCTCTCGCATAGCCCTCCTCACACTCCATTTCGCTTCGTGTAATTTCTGTTTGTCTGCAAGGCTTTGGCTATGTTTATGTTTGTTGTGAAGTTCCCTTTGCTTCCGTAGCTGTTTTCTAACTTGATTGTGGTACCACGGTGACTCTTATCCATCTCTTACGATCTTGCTTGGCACATACTCATCTAATGCATATTGCACGATGGTTTTGAACTTTGTCCACTGATCCTCAACACTATCTGTATTTGAGATAAAACTTTTGTGTTGAGCTGTCAAGTACTCTGAAATCTGCTTTTTGTCACTTTTGCTAAACAGAAAAATCTTCCTACCTTTTTTAACATTTCTGTTTACGGCTGAAATCATCGATGCTGTAACCGCTTTATGATCGTTGATTCCCCGTTCTGCTTTAACTGTTTCAAATAGTTCGGGTCTGTTTGTCACCAGAAGGTCTAATATGTTATCGCCACGAGTCGGTTCTCTGTTTAACTGCTCAAGGTAGTTTTCAGGTAATGCACTTTAGAAAAATGAAATACTTGTCGGAAAATTACATTTCTCTAAGTCACAAATCGAAAACTTAATGCTCACGGGAAAGAACACTGGAAATTCATTGTGACTAACACAACGTAAAATAATCGCATAAGCAAATCACACGCTGTCCTTAAACGTCATGAAAATCGTTAACGGTAATCCAGAACCTGCAGTTTGTATACCGAATACCTAGTAAATGTCAATTTAATAATACAAGACTGTCGCAGTTAACGTAGCGTCGTAATAAGATACTCCCATACTGCTTCATAAGCTCTCCCAAACAATGATAATGTGCTCCTGTTTTGCTATATCTATTGAGTGTATGTTCAGATTGGGACAGATTTTTTGTCACCAACATGCATTTGCTATGTTTCCATGGGACACAAGTTTTAGAAGACGCATACCGAATTTCAAAAGCCATTTCCCGTTGTCGTGTTTAAGTGTTATGGTGTGGTTTGATTTTCCTGGCCCGGTCAATATCAGTTTCCGATCGTCATTTGTGTCACACGAATGATCTCTGGAAATCACCTGTTTGGGTTAACATTTCATTTAGCGCTTATCACACTGTCGCCTTCAGTAAGTGTAAAAACATCACTTGTTTCGTTTGTGATGTTTCTTTTTAAAGAGAGAGTTCTAATGTCTAATGAATATAAGTGAATTCACGCGATATTCTCGCAGTGTCCCAAGTCAGTCTTTTGTTTTTCATTCTCCCCTGTCGCGCGCTTTGTAGGGGAAAATGCGAAGTGGTCAGTGGCTGGACGTAATTGTGCTCTAGCATTCTGGACTATCCGAATGGCTGGAAAACTTCCATGTAAGGAACGATACATTCGTATTTCTTTGCATGAAACTGACCAAAGTGTTGTCACCAATCACCGATTTTGTTCGTGAGCCACTGCCACAAGAGAAAAGGTTGCATTAACTGTTTACAAATTCGGAAGCTTTGCTGAGCAGATGATTGTAGGGAATCAGGCTGATGTGCATAAAATCTCACTGCACAGATACTTGTATTCTTTAGTTAAGGCTGTGAATACTATACTGCTCACGACATTTATAAAAATCCATCCCTTCGAAGAAGCAGAAAGACCCAGCGATGAGTTCCATTCAGTGACCTGATTCCCCCAACCTAAAGGAGCAAGTAGATGACACCCACATTCCTGTGTTAGCACCGTAGGGAAAATAGCTGAAGCGTCCGTTACCGGCCGTCATCAAGGTCGCCGACACCACCACTTCGGCTTTATGTAATGTGGCTACTATGACGTCACATTAAAGATGGGATCAGACAAAAACAATATCCCTATACAAAACACAGCCAAAATAATTCGAAAAAGAACTGATGGGACAATTGCAAGACGTTTTTGGTTTTGAGTGGCGACAAAAAAAATAAAATAAGTGACTGACAATTTTAATATGGCTGAGAGCAGCAACCATAAATAAATTTTCAAAGTGTAAAGTATATAGGTAAACGGTTGGCTGTGTACTTTCTATATTGGAAATATGCCACATTACTAACATAAAATATATAGCCAAATATGTTATTGAAAACCTCACTTAACTGCTAGAGCAAAGTTCACTATACCAAGCAACAGCCGTGCAAAAGGAAGGATGTGCCACCAGTAGCTGTGTAACAGAGATGTCTTTCAGTAATGCTATCATATCTAAAAGTAATAATAGCAGCATCAGATCCACAAGTAGCAGCATCAGAATCTGCAACGGCAAAACCGACATCAGAGCTCATGGCAGCAGCCTTGTCAACAACAGTAACGGCATCAGCTAAAGTAACTACTTTGCCAGCAACAGTGTCAACAAAACCTTTACTCAAATCCAATTGACCTACACCTAAGGATTCTGTACTGGAATCAACGTCGGGTGTCAATAAACACACTTGTATTGCAGATGAGGCAACGATTAATGAGCAAATGTGTCTTAGGCCTCAGAAAGTTCCAGTACAACACAAGATTATTTGTCAGTAATATCTGCCGTGATAACAATAATTCTTAGTTAAATAATTAGCCCAGTAATTCTAGCACTGACAAATCAGACAACAACGTTCACGTTCTTATGGAAATTGGATCAGACAGAAAGTGCACTAACTATAGTGATAATCGTACAATAAGTGAAAAGTTGAGTGTTCGTCATGAAAACACTAAGTGGCTAAGCAACAAGTTAGCTGTACTGTCCACCAGCTAGTTAGTTACTTTCATGTTCCGTGGATCATTCTGCACAATAAATTGTTATGATGTGGAACGAGTCATTTTATAAACATGTTGCAAATTAATTTGTACATCTATCTGTACTCCAAACATCACTGTATAATTTCTTTTCCGGCTAAATGAATACAAGATATACAGATTGAGTTAGCAATTCCTACCCACCACCTTTTACACATTACAAACATAGAAATTCCTCTACAGAATAGAAGGCTGCTCTACAGCCTACAGACTTTTTTTTAAAAAAAACTGAAGAAGAAAAGAAACAACAAAAACAGGTGATAAAACGGTGACCTAAAGTGTAAAATGGCGGAAAAATGGAAAAATGCGGAAAGGTAAAACAGATAGCAAAAGGGGTTGGCAATGTTAATAAAATACACAGGAATCAGAGAAGTAACATAGTAGACACACAATTAAAAAACATGGCGACAGTCTGGTTTCTGTTCGCAAGAGATAAAAAAATTACACCCAGCGACAGTATGATGGCCGTTCGCAACACTTCCCAAAAGACACAACACGGAACACTCACTGTAAAACACTGCACGAAAATGATGGCACAAAGATGACACTCCAGAGGGGGGGTACCTGGAGGAGGGGGAAAAACAAGGAGGGAGGAGAGAAAAAAACGAAAGGGGGGGACCAAGGAGGGAGAGGATTCATAAGGGGGGAGAGGGGCAGGGCAGACACGAGAGGGAATGAGAAGAGGCAGAGGAGGGAAATGCAAAAGGACTCGGGGGAGAGAAGGGGGCAGAGAGAGGGGAGGTGGGGGAAAAAGAGGATGGAAGGAGGGGAAAGGGAGCCCGGGAAAAGGACAGATGAAAGGAGGGGGAGTGAGGATCAGAGTTGATAGGAGCGATAAGTGGAGGGAGAGAGGGCATCATCTGGGAGGGGGAGTTGATGGAAGCCACCTTGGGAAAGGAGATGAAGGGTGTAGAGATGGAGGGTAGGTGGGACACAACAGTGAAGGCGTGGGAGGGGGCGGGGATGGGAGAGGAGAGGAGCAACCAGGGGGTGAGGGGGATCAAGGCGGCGGGAAGTGTAGAGGATGCGGATATGTTCGAGGAATAGGAGCAGATGGGGGAAAGGAATGAGGTCATAGAGGATCCGCGAGGGGGATGGGAGGCGTATACGGAAAGCGAGGCGGAGTGCATGACGCTAAAGGATCTGGAGGGTTGGCTCAAATGGCTCTGAGCACTATGGGACTCAACTGCTGAGGTCATTAGTCCCCTAGAACTTAGAACTAGTTAAACCTAACTAACGTAAGGACAACACAAACATCCATGCCCGAGGCAGGATTCGAACCTGTGACCATAGCGGTCTTGCAGTTTCAGACTGCAGAGCGCCTTTAACCGCACGGCCACTTCGGCCGATGATCTGGAGGGACTTATAGAATTTGGGGGGGGGGGGGCAGATATCCAGGCAGGACTGGCATAACAGAGGATGGGACAGATTAAGAATTTGTGAGTGTGGAGGATGGTAGAGGGGTGCAACCCCCATGTCCGGCCAGAGAGGAGTTTGAGGAGTCGGAGGCAGTTGTGGGCTTTGGATTGGATGGAGCGGAGATGAGGGATCCAGGTGAGCTGACGGTCAATGGTGAGGCCAAGGTAGGTGAGGGTGGGGGTGAGGTGGACAGGACGGGCGCAGAGAGTAAAGGAGAAATCCAGGAGCTGGAAGGAGCGAGTGGTACGACCTACGATGATTGCCTGGGTCTTGGAAGGATTGAATTTCAGGAGCCACTGGTTACACCATGCAGCAAAAAGGTCAAGGTGATTCTGGAGAAGGCGTTAAGACCGTTGGAGGGTAGGAGCGAGGGCGAGGAATGTGGTGTCATCAGCATATTGCAAGAGGTGTACTGGAGGGGGGCACCGCTCCAGTGCTCGCTTCGTCCCTTTATACTGTTGTACTGCGTGACTGCGCATGCGGCCACAGATGCAAATGCGCCAGAGACGGTCGGCGGCAGAGACGTGCATAATGCGCGAGTTGTATCTATGACTTCGCAGTTGATCTGTGTTGGCATATCGATATATCATTGTGAGCTGCACTGTGACGACGTCTTTGCGAGTTTATTACAGCAAGTGCCGGATTCCATGATTTATCAAGATTGAAACTACTATCTCTATTAATTAAATTCGTCGTCAAGCGAATTTCAATTGCCTCCTTCACTATCGAGTCCCAAAAGGATGATGTAGTTGCCAAAATTTCGACGTTGTCATACAACGTTGGGACTCTGTCCCATTTATGTTTTATTGTTGCAGTATTACTCTGCAGTAGTGGGATACAGTAAAATTCTTTGTAAGTGCGTCAGCTTTTACCAGTAAAAATTACAAAAATTTAACTGAAGACCAAAACAATAAAAAAATTCACAAAATTGTAAAAAATTCTCAGATTTTTCCGTTTTCTTCCCGATGAAAAAAATCCCAAGTTTTTCCCAGATTTCCTGTGCCTATACACCCGGTCATCATACTCCAGTTTCCAGTTAACCCATATGGACTCAAACCTAGACCACGATACCAATACCCCACCTCCCACACAACTATGAAAAACTTGAGTTCCAGTCTCCATTTCACCTGTATAGCTCAATCCCAGAATAAAAGTGCACTTATGTTGTCTTCTGTTGCGTGTTGCAGTTGATAACTGCATGCATTGCGAATGATGGAAAGTCACCATGACGAATGATGAGTTGGATACGAAAAGACGGTGGAACCCATGAGAAATAGTTTTTGATTAATGTTGTAAGTGGATTGTTTTTTAATTAAATCACAGGAGAAGGTAGGTTAATAAATGTCTTTTAACAAAATCGTGGGAGAAAGCGGGTGGAGCAGTGTTTTTAATTAAATCATGAGAGAAGGTATGCAGATCAATGTATATTATTAATAGAGTAGCAGTTTTGGTATGTTAATAAACACTGATCGACCTAGATTCCCCATGATTTACATATAGACATAGCTCCGCTTACTCAGTGGTTATGCATGAACCTAAGAATATTGTTTAAATTTTTCGAGATATTCGGTTTTATGTAACAACATTCTGAACAATATATTCCAATGTGCCACGATGTAATTAGTACATTCCACACCATGATGACTAACACACCAAATGACACAATAACATACCTCACCAACAAATTGCCACCACATCATTAAACCACTAGACCATACCACCTCTTCATACACCACGCCCTCTAGAACAGTTCACTTCCACTCCAAAACAAATGCATCATGGCACGGTGCAACAGTGTCAAGGGTCAAAGCAGATGGGTGATATCCTACAACCAACTATACCCTGAGTGTTCAAACAAATTTCGGGCTTGCAGCCGGTCGTCGTTCAATACTTCGCACGATGTTTCAACTGGGCACCTGCCAGTCATCTTCAGGTGAGCCGTCGCAAACTGGCGAAAACGTCCTCCGTTCCGCAATATATAGCGTACTGTAACTATTCTGCGCACGTTTCAAAATCTTGATAGATGAACCACACTGGCCGCCGGCAGCGCCCTCGCTGGTGGAATAGCGGAACTCAGTCGCTCTCTGCGTTGCTGTTTGCCACAGTCGTCGACGCACTCTGTCGTCTTCGATTTGAGCAAATCGTGGAGATGATGGGATTCCATGCACTGTCCAGCTGGTAGCCACTGTCACGGTTAAACAGATTTTCCGCTAGTCGTATTTCTACGGATTCTTTAATAATGGAGTCCCAGAAAGACGTTGCTGTGGACAAAATCATTGTTTTCTCATACTCCATTGAATGTCCAGCAGAAATACAATGTTCAGCAATAGCGGACTTGCTTGGCTGCAAAAGGCGGGTGTAACGTTGATGTTCAGTGCAGCGTTCTTTCACGGTGCGTGTGGTTTGACCTATGTAAGCCATACGACATTGGCACGGTATCTTGTAAATTCCGGCCTTTCGTAGTAACAGATTGTCCTTAACTGATCCTACAAGGTCCGCAATCTTCGATGGTGGGCGGAAAACCACTTTTACCTGAAATTTTCGGAGGATTCTTGCTATTTTAAACGAAGTGTTGCCAACGAAAGGAAGAAAAGCTAAAGATTGTTCCGGCATGTTCTCCTCTTTATTCACTTCCTGCTTCTTAGTTTTAACTGTTAGTGCCCTGTTAATCTGCCGGATGGAATTTCAGAAAACAGGATAATCTAATCAGCTGGTAGAGATTACTTGTGAGGAAGGGCGGAAGGTGGATATGGAAGAAGATACATAGTGCAGGGTGTCCTAGACATTGTAAGGAATGGTACACTTTGAGTGTGCTGATCTCCAAGCTATGTTGATAGTAGTGATAATACGAGAGGACTTCTGTAAAAACGAAAGAAGAAAGGGGGTTAAAGCCATTAGAGACAGAGTGCAAGCTATATTTGTGGAAGAATAGGAAAGCAACTCAGTTGTGTCCCTCCATAGGAAAAGTCCTGACATTCACCTTAATCTGCTTAGGGATATGACAGAAAAACTAAATCTTGATGGCCAAATCGTATTTTGAACCACTGTCTTATAACAGGGCCACCTCACTTAGTAAGTTTTCTAAGTATAAGTGATAGAAGAAAGAAAGCATCCCCAAGTACAACCTGTTTGTAATTTTCTTAACTCTGTCGTGGTCTATGGCGACAGGTTAAGAAAAAGAAAAGTATGAGTCGTCTACCATCATTGGCTTGGAGATGTAGGTTCAGCCGCCTAATCTGAAATGCGGATCACCATCAATAGTGTCACACGCCTTCACGTCATGTCAAATGAGGAGTGGTGTGTGATTTAATCTACAACATTGGTAAAAAGTTTAGGAATCAGGAACTTTACGTCTCCACCCATTACTGGCCAGACAGTATCGGTCAAAATTTCTTCCACCATCATGATTGAAACTGGATACCTCGGAACCGAATGTCACTAAATATGAACGCATAGGCGACATCACCTGTTTCTTTACTCCTTCATTTTCTTCATTGGCCCAAGCACGTAGTCTATGGTCAATTTTTCCTAACGGATATTGTCCAAAACTATCGTCCGCACTATCTAAGCTACATACGATGAGGACATGTCCCTTATTTGCAAAGACAGATAATAATGAAATTATTGTAACAAAAATGAGTAATAATTATGAGCAAGCTCTTCACGAAACAATGATCTTGGGTAAACATAATGCTCTTCTTTGAAAATTAATAATACTTCATATTACAAATACAAGGGTTCCAGCTGAAAGAAAGTAGGGGATAAAACTTCTTGATGAATAATGAACCTGTTCTCAGCACTCATTAATGACTAATTATGGACAATAATCATTAAAATAGACCCCTTGTTAGGAGACTATGAACAGACTCTTGCACAACCATAAAATACTACAAATAGTATACTGGTGTTGAACAGGTGAAGTATTATCACATCTACAAATCCCCAACACAATCCACCAGTAATTAGAAAACAGTAGCAGGCACTGTTAGTAATAATTGAAGATTTCAGTTATTGCCAGACAGTCAAAATATTCGTCATTAAATGTAACGAATCAAAAGGTCTCATCTGAACACTGAAAATGCTAATCAAGAAATTAAAATCTGACTGCAGGACAGTTATAGTGATTTATGGCATGCAGTTCCTAAAGTGAAAACGGAGCTTACTAATACATTTAGTCAAAAGCATGATGAACTCCAGAACGAATTTCAGATCAAACATGATGGATTCAAAACTGAAAGTCAAACTTTTAATGTCAGATTGACCACCAATGTGAACAAATGGATTAGTTTTTTATCGAGGCTCATGATTAAAATTCGTCTCTGAGATTGCACACACAACGAAACCTTGCTACAGCAACAACGAGTTGATCATTATACGAACTGCGGTGTTCAGATGCAGTGCAATGAGCTGGGCAACGAAATAGAAAAAAATCGTCTGGAAGTCTCCTTGTGATACAAAGGCTCAAAAGCAGTAAATAAATAGTTAGTGCAGGAAGATATTAATACAGAGTAGCCTGCAATGGATCCTAATATTGTTAACATGTCTCACGTAACTGTAGAGAATGGGAGTAGCGCTCAAAAATCCAAAAATATGAGCCCAAGCAAGGTATGCATGGCGTAATTTTTCTCGAAGAATTCCAGATGTATTTCCGAATACATCGCAGAATGCCTTTGATGTTAAAAAAAGCACCTGGATTATTTCACTGCTCTTTATGGAGTCTTTTAATGATTAAAACCAAGGACAACTCACAGTCTATTTGGATGACATCGTCATTCTTCCGTAGGATCTAGAGGAACACGCAGAGTGTCTAAGTGATGTATTTGAATGATTGGAAACAGCTTGTACCACAATAAGCATTGACAAATGTCATTTTACCCACTCACAAGTTACTTACCTGAGGCATACTATTAGCCAAGATGGAGTGAGGACACATCCTTGCCTCACTTCAGCTACACAGTATTTTTCAATTCCACCAACAGTTAAGTAATTACAATCATTTCTTGGAATGGCAAATATTACCGAAAATTCGTCAAAGGCTTTGCAAAAATTGCATAACCTTTGACTAGATTATTGAAAAATGGGGTTATGTTTCAGTGGGTACCAGAAAGTTAAGCAGCATTTCAAAATTAGAAAGAAATATTATCTTCAGATCCTGTACTAATTCTTCCAGGTTTTACTCAGAAATTTGCATTATCATGTGATGCAAGCACTACAGCTTGGTGTGTCATTTTAAGTGCTACTGTAAGAACATCCAGCAGCTTATGCGTCTTGGCAGCTGACTAAGGCTGAGCTGAGTTTCTCTATTACAGAAAAGGAGATTTTAGCTTTGATGTTTGGCATTTGGTATGTGTATTGCTACCTATAAAGCTATAATTTTAAAGTCATTATGGACGATGCAGCATTGAAGTGGTTATTGGGACTAAAAGACCCTTCATGTCGATTAAGAATATGGGTATTGAAATTGAGTGAGTTTTTGTATGAAGTACTTCACAAGCCTGGTCTCATGCACACACATGCGGATATGCACAGTAGCGAATTTGGAGTGTTGCATGTATCAGTATCGACTCTCAAAGATTTGAAAAAGGCGCAAACAGTGGAGACAACCACTGTTTCTAATGCAAGATATGGTACTGTGTAACTCAACTAAATTCGTACCACACATCGTCCTTCCTGCACCACTACAAACCAAAGTGTTAAAACAAGCACATGACCATGTGCTTTCAGGACATGGATATAGGGGAGCTGCTGCCAGACGAGTCACATAAAGATTTTGATGGAAATATAATATGACATGGTGACATACAGCATTATGTAAAAAATTGCATTCCAAGTGCTCAACAAACAGATTTGAATCACCATATGATGTAACTTCCCAGATTACCGTAATCGAAAAAATCGTTACAAGTGATAGGAATTGATGTATTTGAACAGTTTGCTAGGCGTTGAATGAGTAATAAATATGTGTCCTCAGTCAGTGAACTCCTGACGACGATGGCGGAGGTGGCCATCGAAAGCTCGAGGATTTTATTCGAATTGACGCGGCTGGAAAACCGAGAAAGTTTTATTCAGTAATAAATATGTACTGATGATGATGACCATTTTCAAGATACTATTCGATGACAGAATTAACAGATCAAAGAGTGAGCACTGTAGCTCAAGCCATGGTTAAGAATTGGTTACCTAAGTTTGAAACTGTAGTCAGAGATCGAGGAACTAATTCTATGACTTATTTGATGAAACAGCTATGTCGTCTGTTGAAACTAAAGTAACTGCATACTAGTCTCTTCCAACCACAAGTTGATGGTTGTAGAGGAGGAGACCACCATATCGTAGCTAAGATGTCATGTTGTTATGAGAACAGTCAACTTCTACACTGATATGTCTATATACGCTATGTGGGGGAGTGTTTACAGAATTCCACAGGGTGATAGGTCTTTCACTGTATATCGTAGTGTATGGGCGAAAGATGAAATCACCTTTTGCTTTAGTATAGCCAAAGATAGGAACTGTTGTAACCACAACCAACAACGGGAACGCCTTGGGCTGCGGATCGGAGCCGCCAGGAGGGGAAGCCGCCGGCGGTGGAGCACGCACCACCGGGTAAACACAGGACGAGTCGGACGACAGACCAACGACAACTGACAACAACCGACCACGACCGACTATGAGCGACACAACAAGGAAGAGATAAACAACGGAGGCTTGTGGAAACCACAACACCAAACACCAAACGTAAATCCATTCGAAACCAGAGCCAGGCAAATGTCAACAACGAGCAACGACCACAAAGGCAGTACCGCCGAGATAGAAACGAAATCCAGAGCGAGTACCAGACTGGCTGGACTAGGTTTTTTTTTTTTCTTTATTGTAATTTTTATCACCTTACACAAGGCGGGCTGTCAGCAGCTGAGTACGCCGCTCTTCAGCCTTGAGATTTACAATAAGTAAAAAATAGAGGGGACACAGAGAATACAATCAAAAAATGGCGGGCAAAACAATATAGACACCAAAAATCAAAAAACACGGAGCCGTTCACGCCTGACGAGAAAACATCACTGACACTAGTCGACACGGCGCACAAAACAGGGATGATGGCGATGGTACACGTGAACAGTGGCGGCGTTCCGGCGAACAAACACTAAACACGAACGAAGGCACACACACGAGACACTAATGGCGATGACCTCTGGCGCGCGAATGTTCACTATGCGTGTGCGAGTCCGGGGACCTGCCAAGAGAGGAGGAGGAGGAAGGGGAGTGGGAGAGCGAGAGGGGAGAGCAGAGATGCCACGGGCAGGGGAGATAAAAGGGGAGGGAGGAAGGGGGAGGGGAAGCCCGGGGGAAGAGGGGTGGAGGGAGGGGACGGGGGAAAAGGAAAGAGAAGGGAAGGGAAGAGAAGGGAGGGAGAGTGCCTAAAGGAAAGGACACCGGATGTGGGGGGGTGGGGCAGGGTCAAAGTTGACAGGAGGACATCATCAGGGAGGGGGAGCTGGCGGAAGCCACCTTGGGAGAGGGTAAGGAGGGTGGAGAGATGGAGACCGGGTGGGACGTGGGAATACAGGCGCAGCAGCAGGCGGGGGTGGGAGAGGATCGGGGAGATGAGCGGGTGAGGAGGATCGAGTTTACGGGAGGTGTACGGGATCCGTATCCTTTCAAGGAAGAGGAGGAGGTGGGGGAAGGGGATGAGGTCGTACAGGATCTGCGTAGAGGAGGAGAGAGGACGGATGCGATAGGCAGAGGCGGCAGAGCATGGCGTTCAAGGATTTGGAGGGATTTATAAAAGGTAGGGGGGCGGAGATCCAAGCCGGATGGGCATAACAAAGGATAGGGCGGATGAGGGATTTATAGGTGTGGAGGATGGTGGAGGGATCCAGACCCCACGTACGGCTGGAGAGGAGCTTGAGGAGACTGTCGGGAGCGTGCCTTGGCTTGGATTATCCGGAGGTGGGGAGTCCAGGAGAGGCGACGGTCGAGGGTGACGCCAAGGTACTTAAGGGTGGGAGTGAGGGCGATAGGACGGCCATAGATGGTGATGTAGAAATCAAGGAGGCGGAAGGAAGGGGTGGTTTTGCCTACAATGATCGCCTGGGTTTTGGAGGGATTGACCTTGAGCAACCACTGGTTGCACCAAGCGGTGAACCGGTCAAGATGGGATTGGAGAAGGTGTTGGGAGCGCTGTAGGGTGGGGGGAAGGGCAAGGAAGGCGGTGTCATCGGCGAACTGGAGAAAGTGGACGGGGGGTGACGGCGGCGGCATGTCTGCCGTGTACAAAAGGTACAGAAGCGGGGAGTGGACGGAGACTTGGGGCACACCGGCAGAGGGGAAAAAGGTGTAGGAATCTGTGTTATGGATGGTGACATAGGAAGGACGGCGGGAGAGAAAGGAGCCGATCAGACGGACGTAGTTAATGGGAAGGGCGAAGGTTTGGAGCTTGAAGAGGAGATCGGAATGCCATACGCGGTCATATGCACGTTCGAGGTCCAGGGAGAGGAAGATTGCGGAGCGACTGGAATTAAGCTGTTCGGAAAGGAGATGAGTGAGGTGAAGGAGAAGGTCGTCGGAAGAGAAGGATGGCCGAAAGCCACACTGGGTAACGGGAAGGAGGCAGTGCTGGCGGAGATGCTGGTGGATGCGTCGGCTGAGGATAGATTCCAGGACCTTGCTGAAGACCGAGGTAAGGCTGATGGGACGGTAGGAGGAGATGGTGGACGGATACGGGAGGTTTTCCACAGGTCGGGGTAGTAACCGGTGGACAGGACTACATTGTAGAGCCTGGCCAGGGTAGAGAGGAAAGAGACAGGAGCTTCACAAAGGTGACGGTAGGTGACATGATTGTGACCAGGAGCGGTGTTGCGTTTTGTGCGGAGTGTAGCAATGAGATCCTGTGTAGTGATAGGGGCATTGAGTTCCGTGTGTGCAATGTTGTCCAAGTACTGAAAACCAGGAGCAAGGGGAGGGACAGAGGTGTCTGTTCGATCACGGATATCTGGGAAGAGGGAGTAATCGAACTGGGATCATCGGGGATGGAAAATACATCAGAGAGGTAGGAGGCAAAGTGATTGGCCTTACTAAGGGTGTCAGGGAAAGGATGATCATCATGGAGAAGAGGATAGTAGGGGGAGGGTTTAGTTCCGGTAAGGCGATGGAAGGCTGACCAGAACTTGGACGAGTTGATAGGTAGGGTAGCAGTTAAACGGGTGCATGTCTGTCGCCAGTGCCGGCGTTTCTTACCCGCGAGCAAATTACGAACGTGTCGCTGGAGTTGCCGGTGGCGTCGTAGTGTGTCCGGGTCATGCGTGCGGAGGAAGGCCACGGTAGAGACGACAGGATTCACGGAGGAGGAGGACGGCCTGTGGGGGTAAGGTAGGACGGTGGGGGTGGACGGGGACAGTAGGGACGTGGGCCTCCATGGCCTCAGACAAGGTCTGCTGGAGAAAGGAGGCGGCATGGGTGACATCGTCAGGGTCGTGGTAGGTGAAGGGGTGGCTATCGACCTGGGTGGAAAGGGTAGCCTGGTAGACATTCCAGTCGGCACGGGAATAGTCATGGACGTACTTAGGGGGAGGGTCATTACGAGGGTCGGGGCGGGGGCGACGACCGTCTGAAAGGGTGAGGAGGACAGGGAGATGGTCGCTACCAATAGGCTCCAGGACATCCACCGTTATGTGGCCAAGGACGTTGGGGGAGGAGAGGATAACATCAGGAGTGGAGTTGGATTCGGGACGGGTGTGCTGGGGGATGGGGATGAGGTCGCCTTGAAGGGAGGAGAGGAACCGATGCCACCGCCGTAACTGGGCGGCGGAACGACTATGGATGTTGAGGTCGGCGGCGATCACGTAGGAGAAGAAGGTACGGTCGATGTGGGAGAGGAAGTCGAAAGGAATAGGGGCGTTAGGGCGGACATAGATGGTGGCGCAGGTAACGGTAAGGCCGGGTAAGAAGAGACTAAGGATCAGGTGTTCGGTGGGGTTGGGAAGGAGAGGTTGGAACCAAACGGGGATCTGGTGGTGGTGACCAATGGCAACCCTGCCACGCGCAATTGGGAAGGGATTATCGGAGCTGTGGAGGAGATAGGGTGAGGTGTGGATGGAGTGGTGAGGTTGGAGGAAGGTTTCATTGAGGAGGAAGGCATCCACACGGTGGGTGGCAAGGATGTGCTGGAAAAGGTTCTTGTTGGCGGGAAGGGAGCGGATATTGTTGAAAAGGATATGTTGCTGTCACGCCATGACAGGGATTTAGACGAGGGTGTCAAGACGGGAGAAGGTGAAATGGGCCTGGTTATTGGAGTAGGTGGCGTACATCTTGAGGTGGAATATTGAACGGGCAGCGAGGGTGATCTGCTGGAGGGTGTGGGGGGTGCTGAAAGGGATGAACATTTTGAAGGACAATGGTGAGGAACCTGATGATGTCCTCAGTGGTGGGAGGGGTACGAAGGGAATTGCCAGGAGGGGTGGGGGCGTCCAGGGGATGGACAGGGACGGTGAGTTCAGGAGTGGTCGGAGGGGGTCGGGCTTTACACTTTTGGGAGTAGGTGGGATGGGGGAGATTGCAGGTATTGCAGGAGGGAGGGGATTGAAGGTTAGGGCACTGCCGGAGGAAGTGCGCTTGCCTACAATGCGGGCAGGTGGGGGCCTCGCGGCACTCAGCTGTTGGGTCTGCATTATAGCGCAGACACCTCTGGCAGCGCAGGGATTGAGGAGGGGAACGGGAGGGGTCGACCTTGTAGCGCTGGTGGAAGAGGAGGGCACCTTCCTTCAGGAGACGGTCAATGGAGGGGGCGTCCTCGGAGAAAACCCGCATAAGGCGAGTGGGGCCGGCCGAGTTGAAAATGCGGCGGACCGCCCCGCACGTCCAGCGTGGGATGCGCCTTGAGCTCCGCCAACACCTCCTCCTCCGTGATCGACGGACTGAGCCGAGTGATCACGGCGGTGAGGGTCGGCGGGCGACACGGGGGTTGGGGTTGGCGGGTAGGAGACGGAGAAGGAGCAGGGGCGAGGGAGGCGTTGGGGCCAAAACGGGTGATGGGGAGGCGGGAGAGGATGTCAGTATGGAGGGTGGGGCTGGGGGAGGAGATGAGAACAGAATCCTGTCTGGGAGTGAGGAGAGAGATGGGGGCACCAGGGAAGTGTTGGCGGAGGAGGAGGGAGAGATTCCGGGCCTCGAGAAGGGCAGGATCAGGACGGGAGAGGAGGTATTTATATAGAGAGGGGGGAGGAGGAGGAGGAGGAGGAGGAGGCGGAGGGAGCAGGGCCAGGTGGGGAGACATCCATGGCATCTTGGGGGGGGGAAGGAGGACAGGGCGGGGCCTTTTTGGGAGCAGAGGAGGTGGAGATGCCACTAGGGCGTTTAATGGCGGCAGAAGGGTGGGTGGTGATATGAGGGACGGGAGCTATAGGGAGGTGGTGGGAAGGGACAGGTCCCGGCGTGGACGCAGCAGTCGGCGCCGGAGATGGTGACGGTGATGGAGATGGTGACGGTGATGGTGAAGGCGACGGCGACGGCGACAACGACGGCGACGATGACGGTGGCGGTGGCGGCGGCGGCGGCGATGACGAAGGCGGCGGGGAGATCTGGGCATGGACAGTGGCCCGACAGGCCACCACCCGAGCTGGAGCTGCAGGGACAGGCTGGGGGAGTGGGGGGAAAGGATCAGATCGAGAGGAGCGGGAAGAAGAAGCTGGAGAGGGGGCGACAAAGAGCGAGGGCGAAGGGAGAGTGAGAAGAGGTGGGATGGAAGGAGGGGGGGTGGGACTGGGCACACCATGTTATAGTGGTGGAGGCGGTGGAAGGGGAAGTATAGACTATGGCGGTGGTGGTAGTGGTGGCGGTGGTGGTGGGGGTGGACATGACGACAGGGAGAAACAATAACGCACAGAACGAAAAGGAAAGGACACAAACTGGGGACAGATGAAGACAAAGACGGAGGGGGACGAGGATGGAGGAAGACGAAGACGGCCGAAGACCAGGGTCGGACGGCGACGGCGACGGCGACGGCGACGGCGACGGCGGGGGGCAGGAACGCCGCAGCTGCTGCTGCTGCTGTCGCCGCGGACGGGGCCGGGGCTGCTGCTGCCGCTGCTGCTGCTGCTGCTGCTGTTGTTGTTGTTGTTGTTGTTGTTGCTGCTGTTGCCGCTGCTGCTGCTGCTGCTGCTGCCGCAGGAGGACTGGCTGGCTGCTGCCGGCGGGACCGCTGCTGCAGGCCGGGACCGGGACCGCCGCTGCTGCTGCTGCTGCTGCTGGACCGCTACGGTTCTGCTCGGCTGGGCTGGCTGGCTGGCTGGCTGGCTCGCACCTGGAACACCTAGCACTTCGATTAGTGCTGTAATGGCACAATCGAAGGGCGGTAACCTTGCGGTGTACCGCCGGAGATGGCTGGACTAGGGCAGAGAGGGACCCTATATACGAAACCGGAGGGAGCGGCTACTGGCCGCTGTCTGCACGTGGCGTAGCGGTGGCGCCCTCGCTGCGCGGAATAGCCTCCGCGGAGGCGGAGCCCTCTATGGGCTGACCACGTCCATTTGTTCTGGAGCGTGTTCGACTTCCGCGGCGGAAGGTACTAGATCCCTCCCCCCCCCCCCCCCCCCCCCCGAAATTGGTGCATAGGGGCGGAAATGCCCTGGACGATGCCGAGGCGGGCGGAACGAGGGCACGGGTTGTGAGACGTCCGGAGGGATCACTGGGGGAGGGGAGGACAGACTGTCTGCAGCATCCATCAAGGTGTCACCAGAGGGAAGCGGGTCAATGGGCGTAAATAGTAGAATGATGGGTTCCACTAGGAAATCCTTATACCCAATATATTTTTGATGGATTTTCAAGAACCATACCAGGTAGTGAATATAGTTTCACCAGTCAATGTTAAATTGCCGTTACCGGTCTAGGGGTAAAGATTAATATAAGAGTTTTGTGTTTAATTTTGTGTTGGATTGCCTGAATTTATATTACTTTCATTAGTTTGTTATAGAAGTTTTCTTTGAGAGATGCTCTTCCTGAGGAGAGAGGGGATTCATGGTAAGTCCTATCTCCAAGATGGTGCTGAAGATGACGTCGAAATATATTATCGTGGGCATAATTTTATAGCACATATTGGAAGCAGAGACGATTAAAACGCAGCCGTTCGAGTATGCAATCTTGTTCTCACGACAACCAGACATACTTCTCACGAGCCTCAAGTAGTCGTTAAAACTTACATTCCTGGGAGGCAAGAAATGAAATCTGACATTCACAAAGTATGTTCATAATGTAACTGCTGAAGAGGAAAAACATAAAGAAAGAGAGAGAGAGAGATTCCTAACAGAGGTACAGAACGAATACTAGGAATTAATGTTTTTCTATGAGGAACTTCGGGCTCAGTTGCAGGAGATGACACAGATAATTCCAGAAACGCTGCTACAAAAGAAAAGAGGTAGGTTAGATGCTGGTGGGAAAATATTAAGAAGGATATTAGAGACAGCAGATAATGAAGACATCGCAAATGTAAATAGGGATAGTACAAGAAATGGCAAAGAATACGGAAACAACAGTTAGTTGACACTTGACACAAATTATTAATATGGATCAGAGAGTGTTGAACGAACAACTCACAAGATAACAGCTGAGTTACAACAGTATACGAAAGGAAAGATGCAAACATTGAATAACGACTTATGAAAGTTACAGAATCTGTGGAGGATGGTAAATGATAAGCTGATAATAGCCAAATTGCTACCCAAACTAGTGAATAGCTTTGGAGATGTGAGAACAGAAACTGAAAAGGCACAAAAAGCAGTACTCCATGGCTACACATGGAGAGCTAAATACAACCCTGTTAACACCCCAGCGATCTCTGTTCGATTTGCAGCAATCGGAAAAAGAATTTCTAACAAGGATACGGCACGTTATAGGACTAGTGAAAAGTAATATGATATTGTTCTTTCATGTTTCTACAGTTGTGGTACATTCCGATCCAACTAAGTTATATATTAACATACAGTTGCAAGTTTAAATTCTCGTCGCCAGTCAAATGAAAAACTATCGATAAGTGGGTAGAAGTGCGAACTAAGGAAATCTTACTTGTCAGTACAAAGAAACACATATGTTGTGTCAATAGCAGACCTTAGCAGTTATGCTAAAGAATTAGTTGTTGTGACTTGGCAAGACAGCCAAGCCACTAGGAGGAAGCCGAAAGGCACGCGTTTAAGCTCACGCAGGCTGGCGTGAGGTCTGGAACAGTTAAAGGAGTTGAGTCTAGTAAAAAAAGTACGTAGCTTCTGGAATACTTAACTTTAATCCATAATTGGTAAACATCGGTCTGACGGTACATGCATCACAAGATAAATAGCAATTGATAATGGCGCCTTGCTAGATCGTAGCAAATGACGTAGCTGAAGGCTATGCGAACTATGGTCTCGGCAAATGAGAGCGTAATTTGTCAGTGAACCATCGCTAGCAAAGTCGGCTGTACAACTGGGGCGAGTGCTAGGACGTCTCTCTAGAACTGCCGTGTGGCGGCGCTCGGTCTGCAATCACTGATAGTGGCGACACGCGGGTCCGACGTATACTACCGGACCGCGGCCTATTTAAAGGCTACCACCTAGCATGTGTGGTGTCTGGTGGTGACACCACATTAGTCACCATTTCTCTACTATAGGTAGTTTGAACTCACAAGCAATAGTGTGAAATTCAGTTGTTCGTAGGAAATACAGAAGCACCAGAGTGTAGAAAAGTAGTATCAATGTCGCAATCACATTTTCAGCGAATTTTCAGGCAATGGTTATATTCTGTTTTCGCCAGTAATAAAGGGAATTGATTCTATAATAAGACATTTACAGGAATGACAAAATTAGAGTTAAAACGAAGTGAATTATCAGCAAATGAACCTAAGCTGGAACAAAGTTACATTTGCCTGTTACAATTGCAAACACCATGATAAGTACGCAAACATGAGTAATGCTGAATTTGGCAGAGAAACCTGCTAGCGTGTTACAGATAGGAAATCTAACCATTCTGAAGAATACTTTCGGTCCCACTTTACTACAGATAGTAGATGAATTAGTCGTTGCAGAAAGCGGGTAAATTTCGGTGGATCAAATGTTACTACGTTTGTGGAAATATCAGGAGAGAAACACACAAAATATCGTTACAATCAGTGTATCAACCACCAGTGTTACGTTTATGCCAACTATTATTTGTGCAATCAGCTTTTGTCTCAGGAAGAGAATAAATCATGCAAAGGGAACAACTGCCCATGACAATCGTTTGAAATGGATTTATACTAGTAAACAGGAGATTATAGAGCAAAAGTTAAAAAGAAGCAAGCTAAGAAATTAATATTGAGCTAGCTTTGTGCTTAAAAGAACAAATGGTTCAAGACAGAAGAGGGTAGCATGTGAGACGAATATTATTCATGTGGAGGGGAATGTTACGAAATAAATTAGTAAAGTCACAGGAGAGTAAAATTTTCTAACTTCGAACACCTATCATTAATCAGTCACTCGAAAGTATCAAGAACTGGCAGCTGGGAAGCATAAACATTCCAACAGGATTACTCAGTCGGTAAGACAGCAACCTTGACACTCTTGAGCGAGTCTGCAAGTGAGCTCAGCGGAAAATTGTTACAAGAGTGCAGACTGAGCAGCCTTCATAACAGTATTTAAGAGATATTAGATGGGACCCAACTTTGCTATCCACCTGATGGGACAACGTGGGCATTGATCTTGCAAAGAATGAGTACTCCCCAAAATGGCGTGTGAGCCAAACACACATGTCGCGTTCACTGCCATCCCCAAGCAGGGTTACCGACGGAATCTGCCTACCTTGCTAGCGGGGTGGCAAATCGCCACACCAGGGTGTCATCAACTTCCACTCCAAACTGATGCAGTTTCCTCAGCGGCCATGAGTCAGCTGATGGATTCAGCGGATTCCTCTTTGGATTACCTAGCCACCAGCCATCGCAGAAGACATGGCAACGGCTTGTAGTCTGAATAATGAATGGAATAGATCTGAATATTGTTTTATTCCGTCTGACGACACGAAAAGGTTCTTACCCTGCATCCTGACAAACCGGAAGGTGTTTACAGTGTAGCGGTGAGCAACCCCTACAGGTTTTAATATAGGAATGAAATTCATATTTGTGTGAATTGGGGAACTTAGACGCCTGTACCTTCATATCGATTGCATGCTCACATGAACTCTGTTTGAGATCGTATTATGTGTTATTAGATCAATAACGAGTGGTCATATTTATCATGTTTTATTGTTGAGCATGTGCATTTATATTTCCAATGTAATTTATGGTGAAGTAGCTAGTTCCTCCATTCCTCAGTATCTGATGTACTCCCACACATGATCCAAAATACATTTAGGTCCCTAGCGATATTGCTAAATGAACAGATCTCAAATTTCAGAGTCTTTGTAACACCTGTCCCATGGCCAATCTCTATTCAGCTCTGAAATGCGAAATTAACGTGTTTCCCTCAGTGCACTTTTCCCGCATTTCCACAAAAATGTGAGCGGGCCCCAATACTGTTGCTAAATGGATAGATCCCAAATTTCCGATATTATCTAATACCTGTACTCCTGGCTATTTTTTTATTCATTACTGTGATATGAAATCAACATAGTTTTCCTCAGTATTTCTTGTACCCTCCAACATGTGCACCAAAGTTAATGTAGGCGGTAAATGTCTTGCCAAAAAAATAGGTCTAAACTTCCTGAATATACTGTGTAAACATGTCTAATTTTTAATCATTTATGGTATATGGAATTAGCATTGTTTTCTCAGTTTGGCCACATCGATTCAAATGTCCATTGGAGGCCCCCATTATATCGCTAAATGAATCACTCTCAGTATTCTGAATAAATCTATAACTATAGCTCGGTGTATTTCTGAACGAACATTGTAACTTTGGACTACAAATAGAGCAAACTGACAGAAAAGGTATAAATGTGATGAATAAAGTTATAAACATAGCTAACAGGAAATTTGGGCTTCCCTTGAAAACAATCAGAGTGTACCACCAATCCATATTAGCATCAATTGCAGGACATCGTGCGAGTCTTTGGGCTCATGAAATGGAACTAATTAAGACAGCCTCATTAGTGACAAGAGTTCACGAGGAGTGCTGCCAAAATTAATGAGTGTCTGCTGAACTACCCCAAATGATGCTTTGTTGGTAATTCAAGGAATATGGTCGCTGAACTTGGAAATTAGGAAACCAGTCTTTTACTGGCTACAGAAAGGCGATCAAATGGAAGTATGAAGAGTTCTTGAAATTGAGGCCAATTCGAAAAAGGTAATAAATAAAATATTACATATTACAGCTGTGGCAAAACGAATGGGACACTTCAGGGACAGGCGGGGGGACATACAAATTTGTCCCTTACATTAAGGAGGGATTAAAAATGAGATTTCTTAACCTGTTGAGTGGACTGATTCATTGCCTGACTGTTCATGGAGCCTATGCTACGTATCTGTACAAAATCAGAAGATAGATGAATGATAGCTGCTCTTGTGGCAGTGTGGGCACACCAGAACACACATTATGGGACTGCACGCCCTGTGAAGATAAATAATAACTAAATAATAGTAAATAATAAATAATAAATCACTACTCAGTTCAGTTCAAGTCCTTTATAATCCTGTTAACGAAACCTCTCATGGCTTGGTATCTGTCTGCTAATGCAATCCACGTACTCTGCCAAGAACACTGTACTGTTCTTTTAACCTTAATTTTCGGAAGGGAAATTCATTTGTAGCTCTGTTTGTAGATTGTACACACATATGAGTCTTATCCTGCTGTGCGCCAATATCATAGGTTACCACATGCCTATCCTAAAACGCATGATGCTGTGTGGTGCTCTGAATAATTTAGCATAACTAATAGGCGCAAGCACTGAGTGTTACTGAACAGTTAATTAATTCATTCCATGTGAGGACGAACCTGAATTATATAATTATCTATGCTTTTTTGTTTAACGTTACCCACTCATTTATGGTTTAATAAATCTTGTGTGAAATTCCTTAGAAATCTACTCTTACCGCTATCAGTTTCAAGATTTTACTTTAATTACTGATCCTAATTGTTCTGTGTTGTTTGAAAAGAATATTAATTCAGCTGGTATTGACCAGTAGAGACCAAAGGCAGTGATTTTAAGGACCCTTGTTTACATGAAGTCAGTGGTTAAGTTGTTTCCGATTGCCACCTTTAAATCCATTGAACATTAATCTCATTAAGTGAACAAGGATGTCCCATTACAATGCTAGTGAACTTGCATTTGGGGCACCTCAACTAGCCTGTCGGATATAACTGATGATACTCGAAAATCTCTTACTGCCATAGTTCATAAACAGAGTCATTCAGGTGAATGGTTACATTTTATTTGATATACTTTGCTACAACCTTTTGGTAGGCACTCAGGTCCGTCTCCAATAAGTACTTATATTTTATTTAATTAACACTGCCAGTATCTTTTGATAGGCAGTTGGCCTTTGTCAAGATACATCATTCCTAGTAAAGTGAAAGTAATGTTTACGCCATATTTTGTGTACCCTGCCAGGATAGCACTTGTCATATGATTTGACAAATACTAGTTAGGTTGTAATATTAGCTATTACATAAATTGTAGGTATATTATATCAATATTAATCTAGATGATTACTCATGTTTACAATGCAAATCTAATCAATGCCCTAGAAGTTCTATGCAGTTTGTGCATTAGCAGAACGTCACATCAAAGTTGGCAGGTATATTCATATATGTATTGGCATACCTCCATTCATTCACATCTTCACCTGCATCTGACTACACTCCCTCCTCAGGCCAGTGATCAGTTAGTTATACATGTGTGCCCACTGCAACACTTGTCTGGTACTAAGTGGCTAATGGTGAGCGGACCATAATGCCTATTTCATCACAAACGTATCATGCTGTACCGTCCAGTACCTTCCTTGCACACAACGCAGTAATAGCGACCTTTTAAAATGATTTTTTTCAGTCACTACTACTGTTAATACACATCATTCATACAAAGTTTTCTCAGTAACATTAGGATTCACAAAATCAACATTTATAAGAACATTATTAACAGGTTTCTTCTATAATTCATTATTCAATTACAAATAAAAATATTATTCATTAATGAAAATAGAATATTATAAGAAATGTTATACTGAGATCATGTATGAAAAGTTAAAATAACTGCAGCACTTACAATATTAACACTTTCACTGCTACAGACGCACTGAGTGCTGCTTTGTAATGCCTATACTGCTTGCCAAATTATTATACCTGTGCTGAAAGATGACGTAGTGGCTGTCATGAAATTCTTATCATCCGATCTTTTGCAAAGTATTGTGTGAATAAGTTTCATCTTTGCACATATTACTGTCTGACATCTTTTCTCCATAATGTACAGAATTTCGTGTCCTTCTTGTCATAGTTCGCTATGTCAAATTAAGTAAAACATTGCTTGAAATATCGAAGAGTTTCTATAACTAATAACACATTGCATTAACTACGTGTATGTTTAATTTTACCTCATACATTGCAGCATAGGAAATGTAGATAAAATATCAAAAATTTATTTCCAACTGAGACAGAACATTATCTCATTTCGTCCTCCAGTTACTGATTTTTATATCTGACAGACAGTTCCGTGAAATTCGCCCATTTCCGTCCCTGTACATCAGAATCATGTGATCGTAACCAACATAATATTTCATAAAACGTTCGATATATCGATACAAGGTTTTTCGCTAATGATAGCACTCAAAGATGTACATTGGTTGTATGATGAATAATCGAAAATTTTCTGTTACTCGAGATGTGGAAGTAGCTCCTCTGTAGCAAGGAGAGGTCAGCAGAATGGGACCCATAAACACGTCAATAGTGCTTCAGGAAATCCCAGGAAGCACACTTAGACACGCTGTCAGTGTGCTGGTGTCAGTGTGCTGGTGTCAGTGTGCTGGTGTAAGCTGTCGCCAGCACACTGGCCAGCAAAGATGAAACACAAAGATCGATAGTAGGCGCTGAATCAAGTTGAATCAAGTCAGAGACACACCCACAAGCAAGATGCCGCCAACGCCCTCTGGCCCTCACTCACTAACTCAGACTTCAGTTCGGCGTCTGTCACTACATTTGCAGAGCACGTAACAGTCTATGACAGCACATTGTGACCAGATTAGTAACTATAGTGGGACTAGCAATTGTAATAGCAACATTACTGATATTGTCTGCAAGAGGACTATTACTGATGACCTTGTACCAAAACACATGGACTCTATTCAAATTAAGTAAAATGCTGTTCATGTAAATAAAGAACCATATTAATCCATGTGCGCACTTACAGAAAGAGGATGCCGGCCATCCATAACAACATCTGCTCCCTTGCTTCCTTGTGGTACAGGACTCTACACTCAGTAACTGGGGTGTAGCGGAGCACGACGATATAACTCGTCCACAGCAGTTCAATGGTAAGCAAAAAGTTAATTTATATCTACAGGAAACAAACATATTTAAAACAGGCCTTTTGTTTGGTCTCAAAGAACTGTGTAACTGTGTATACAAAGTTTTGCACTGTTCAGAGAGGACGAGAAGAAAAGTTTCTCTTATGTGACATAATTGTCACAGATGTACCGTTATCCCCCTAGTTCTCCATGAAGTTTTGACATAATCTGTGTTCAGAGACAATGTTCAAATTGCTGTGTGATGAATATTGTTTTCGGGGTGCTGCTGATCTCGTATCGAGGGACATGAAGCATTTGGTGTATGGGGCAACGATAGACACTCGAGAAGAATTGGTTTTTAATTTGATTGAAGAATCGGCCGTTGTACACTGAAGAGCCAAAGAAACTGGTACACCTGCCTAGCATCGTGTAGGGCCCCCACGAGCACGCAGAAGTGCCACAACACAGTGCGGCATGGACACGTCTAATGTCTGAAGTAGTGCTGGACGAAACTGACACCATGAATCCTTCAGGGCTGTCCATAAATCCGTAAGAGAACGAAGGGGTTGAGATCTCTTCTGAACAGCATGTTGCAAGGCATCCCAGATATATTCAATATTGTTCATGTTTGAGGAGTTTGGCGGCCAGGAAAGGGTTTAAACTCACAAGAGTGTTCCTGGAACAACTCTGTAGCAATTATGGACGTGTGGGGTGTCGCATTGTCCTGCTGGAATTGCTCAAATAAGTCGGAATCAACAACATCTGTCGGCAGTTGAGGGTTTCATTTAATTGTCACCAAAGCAGATATTTTGGGAAAACTTTTAAGCAGCAAAAGGACAATTTGTGTGCCTGAAACAAGGGAACAATCTCTGGTGATTTTATTGTCCTCATTCGATTCTCAGACATGCAATCTCAAGCCACCCATGGAACTACTGCACAGATGTTGACGTAGATGACTGCTGCACCTGCTGCACACACACCGAGTCAACAGCCCTTCCTCCACAGCCCGCTAGATTTAGTGCCAATGTTCATGTCTTTTTCAGCAGACACAAAGAATGGGCAGTCATCACTTGAGTCTTGAGCTGTTTTCTTTGTATTGTACAGGATTTCTCCAGGCTGCACAGGCGGATCAGAATCAATTCCACCCATGTTGGATGTGAATCAGCTCTGCTCCTCTGGGCTGTGTGATCCTGCCACAGTTTTTCAGCTTCAGGGATAGAACCCTACGGAATCTAAGAGCTGGAGACACTTGCCTCCTTTGCTTCCTGCTGCACCAGTGCTGGAGGCTATACCATGGACGTTGCCGCCACCGCCGATATCATCACATGGTCAACAGGCCCTGTCACAGAGATCTCGTCCTCTCCATTGTGCTACTTTTATGCACGCCTCTGCGGATCTACCGGTCGCCGCTAGGTCATCACCAGTTCCAGTAAATGCTCCATTCCTAGTTCTGGGTGTGCATGCCACGACCGGTTTCTCTACCAGTCTTCCCAAACATTCACAATGTGAATGTTGGGGTGCAGACAGGAGCCTGCCATCAGCCACAGTTTCAGCTCCTGCCTTCACAGTGTGACCTGTTTCCAGACTTCACCCCTCTTCACCAGTGTTACCAGCGATGTGAGTACACAACATTGGTAAGGAGATTTTTGGAGGATGGGGGGGGGGATGTCGTTTGCAGTAGAAACCACAATGATGTGTCATTTCATAATCCATATGTTGGCACCTGAGATTGCTGCCAGAGTCAGCCACACACCAGTCGGCAGCCAACCAATGGCGACCCTACTAACATGCCCCTCCAAGCTGACGCAGGTGGCACTGCCATGGAAGTGGATAGGAGTTCACTGCAGGATAGTATCAGTACCTTATGTAGCATGATGATGATGATGATGTTTTGGTTTGTGGGGCGCTCAATAGCCCATACAAATTCCTAATCTGGACGCAGTCCATTCTAGGCACTTTCCTGAATGATGATGAAATGATGAGGACAACACAAACACCCAGTCCCTGGGCAGAGAAAATCCCCAACCTGGCCACAAATTGAACCCGGGACCCCGTGATCCAGAGGTAGCAAGCTAGCCACTAGACCATGAGCTGCGAAACTTATGTATCATGACCATCGCCTGTGAGTATACAGCCTCTGTCTAACAGTGACTACAATAATAAATAGGACATTTTCGACGAAAGGCAACCATTCTAGAAAACCATACAGGTAATTTTGTAAATAGATATTGAGGGTAAAATGTACAATGCATCTGCTGGCTGCTTTCCTTACCATTGCAGGGAGCTCTGGCATAATGTGAAGGGTATCAAGGAGCATGTGGACACTTTTACCTGGCCTTGTCGTAAAAGGAATCAATCAGTGCTGATGTGGAGTAAACTGTACTCTTTACTGCACATTGCTCAAGTGGATTTCTGAACATATCGATGTGACCGTTGTAATGGTACAACTATCATTACGATCCAATGGATAGTCCTAGGCCACGCAAATAAATCATCATTATAACTTTATTATTACTAGTGTTCACAAAGAATCAGAGGATACTCAAAGAAGCAGGCACTGAGGTGACAGTAAGCGTCTAGCGCAATCATCTACCATCTAACAGCCGAAGTATGAAACTAGGCAATGACTGGAAGTGGCTGTAGGATGCTGCCACCTACATGATTAAATAATAAATTGTTTAATGTGTAATATGTTTTGTAATAGAATGTTTCTATTGTTAAAGGTATTGTGGCTATGTAAACAATTATTTAATTGTGCATGGCCTTAATATTAAGTTATGAAAATGAGAGGAACCACTGCATATGAATTTACAGCAAGAAAGGTTAACGCTACTTTTGTCTAAGAGGACAATCTTTGTACAATTCGAATACATCGTTATAAGAGTGAATATGTATAACTGTGTTTGGTAGTCAAGTGAGTTACTATGAAGAACACATCAGATGATCCAGCTAAAAGCAGCTACCAACACCAGTACAGTGTATTTTGAGCAGGTGAATTCCAAGTAAGAAGAAGTGGCTATATTTATTCGCCAATTTGGGATAGCGTGTACTGGCTTGCTGTATGTACTCTGCAACTTCAAGAAACATTATAACAGACAAGTATAGTAACAATAAATACTACAACTGTGGAGCCACTATTATTAACTACAAAGTATTCTTCAGATATCATTACTTGTTTAGGGTGATAAACTGTGCTCAACACCAACTAAAAGCCTGAAATATAACTCCATTTGTGAAGTTTATAGTGTATCATGTAATGTGGAATAGGAATCCATCTTGTAGAAGTCATGATCACTGAGGAAATGTAAAAGATAAGTTTTGTATTTCTCTGACTTTCATACAAAGTAAATGGCTTTAACAATTCCCTTATTTCATTAAACACTTTGAATACGCCAACAATTGTTTCTTAAACTGTAATAATTATAGCAGAATGTATTTCAGATAATTTAACTGGTTGAATTATTGCATTGATTGTTTTTGGTTTTTTACTCCATGTATCCACTATGAATAGATAACATAAGATAGTACTGTGAATAATTTTATGTTAAGGTAAGTGATTATTGCGGTGGATATTGAAGCTACACACACCATTCTACGAGAGCTTTTTGCGTGCGATGGCCTTTTGGCGAAAGTGCAGTGTGCTGTAACTGCTTCAATACAGGTTATCAGTTGCATAAATGATCATGTCTGAGTAGTTAGTAAAAATGGCCTTTAAACTAATATAAGCAAATTATGGCAAAGAGATGCTTAATTTTATATCCAACAGTCGTACACCATCACAGTGGCTGAGCAGATTCACTGCTTAGCAGGTTTTTATATTACAGTAATATTGAACTGTACATTTGCATGATTAATGTATTTTATCATTGAATGTATGTTTTGATGCTTATGTCAGTGTCGAAATATTTGCTAGGTAAATTTATGATTGTTGCCTATCAGTAATAGTCACCAGTCTGGTAAATGTCATCATCACAAAGTTGGTTACAAAACGTTGTGCATACTTTTTTTTGGTATTGACTTTACAACAATAATTATTCGGTTCCTTTTGCAATAATTACATTCGTGTGATAAAGTACTCTGATTTTTGCAGAACAATTAATACTGATTGAATGCTGAGTGTTGTAATACACATGATTGTTCACCCATATTTATGAACGAATCCAATTGCCACTCAGGGTCACTTTTAGGAGCAAAACAATTATCAACATTAGAATAAGACTGGGAGGGGCATTCAACGTGCCTTCCTGGTGACAGGACTTTCTCAAGTGAGAATCGTGTTCAACAGACATGTCAGCGAGTCGTGAAACAATTTTCTGTAATTAAATTAGTGAAATTAGAAATCATTCTCAAAATTAAAAATAGGTCATAGGTGACAGCAGGTTATAGGAAACTTATGTCACATTAAATGGAGGGTAGTAAACGTGTGTAAAACATTATAAAGTTTAATTGCTTTTTTCGGTTAGTTAAAATACGAAAATTTTTCAGGATGTCTGACATGCAACTACGAGGAGATAAGCAAAGATTGGTTCGAGGCATAGACATATGGATACAACTGGTTGGAATGCAAACCTCAACAGTGTAAAAAATACCCCATTAAGTACAGAGGACATAGAACTTGTAACAGTGAAATGAGAGCCAGTAGACACTGATCATGAAAATGTGACAGGATCAATTAGGTATCCGCATTTGTATATAAAACAGGAAATAATAGAGTCAGATGAAATAAATGTAGAAGAACAGTTAGGTATTCCATAGAGGAAGAAACAGCAAATATTGGTGAAAGTAGGAATCCATTTAACAGTGAGAATACCATAAAGGTTACTTTGCAGGCAATGTCAACACAAATAAATAAAAAATTTAACCAACAAAGTCAGTTAACTCAATTTCAGACAATGCAAACTGTAAATGCCCTGTTTAAACAACAATGTCAATTATTAAGCCAGTCAATACAAGACTTAGAAAATAAAAAGAGTCAAAAGATACAATCATGACAGCATAATTAAATCAGTCATTGCAGACATTTGAAACAAAACACAATGAAGCAATGCAAATGATAACAGATCAGTTCACACAATTGGACAAAAAGCTATATAAAAAGGCATGTTTAACATATAAAACACTAAAAGAACAAGTACAGGAGGACATAGAATTTTCAGTAGGCCGAAAATTAAAGGAGGAAATAAAAGAACAGGTGAAAGTAGTTAATGTAATGGTAGATAATTGTGAAGAACAGATACATAAATTTATAAATAACTGTCCAAAAACTACAATGCTAGGATTAAGGGACTCGGTATGTAGTAACTGAAAAATTAAATGAAACTGTGGCAAAACTTAACACTGAAGCAGACAATAAAAATAAAATGTTAGTGGAAAAGGTTACAGTACTGGAAAACACAACAAGGTGTCGTAAAACATTCTATTTCGAGAGGCATGCAACACTCAGTTAGTAATACAGATAGCAAAAGGTAAATTAAATCCATGACATTCATGAAGTCATGTAGCAAGTTAATCCATAAACATCTACCAGAAAACAGAGTTATTATACTTGAGAATAGGCTTAGTGGTGAGGTCAGATATTGGACAATCAAAACAACAAAATATTGTGAGCCATTAGAGATTTCTGCATAAATCTGAGAAAGAATTCTGGTCAAATAGTAAGCAGAGTGAAATATATCAGGAATTTTTAGATACACCTCCATACAGAAGTAATGGAAGTAAAAGTATGAAGCAGTATTGAGAAAGTCTGTGCAAGGAGGTTGCACATGTCAGGGGACTCATAACTAAGAACATTTGTTGCATGTTCTGCATAGGAAATTACCCTGGAATGTACAGGGCTATGTTAGTCTAGGAAACTGTGACTAAGGAACATTCTTAAGACTTCTAGGTTAACTTGATGTGTGAAATATATCGAATGAGAACAGATCCAGCAATGACCAAAATAGATCCAATAATAATAATAATAATCACAATAATAATAACTACAATAATAATAGTAACCGAAATTAAAGAGGTAGAGAATATGGTGTGAGAGCAGTGAGGACAGACAGGGGTAGGAGAGATGGAAGAGGGCATGGTAATAGAAGAAGTTATAATATTTGAACATATTATCCTGATAAGAATGAGGGAAATGAAAGCCACAACAGAATAGAGAGGGCAGGTCTCAACCACAACATAGGAGGCAGAGCAGTAGAGTTTTGTGAGGATAGGCAGATTGACAAAAATAAAGTAAATTGTGGATTTAAAAATAGGAATGATAAATACTATGTAGGGTATAATAAGGATGTGACTCAATGGTGAAAGGAAGACTGGGACTCCAAGTTAAAATGGGTACAAGGTTTGCCTGACATGATGAGAGAACAGGAAGTCAATAGATATTACAAGCTGAGGAAATCTCATCAGGTGGACATGGACGATATCTTACCTGCAAATAAATATGAAAATAACGAAATAGGCTTACATCAGGCTGACAGTAGTCCCAATGAAGTAACGGATGGATCTTGTAAATACATATGGCAAGTAATGGACAGTAGCACTGGGAAAGTAGTAAGAGATATTATAGAAACCAGTAATGATAATGGACATACAGAAAGTGAAGAATATGGTCACTGGGTAGGTGCATTATGCAAATTTGGTTAAAATTTAATAGAATATAGAAAGGAAAAATGAGGGTGTATAAAAAGCCGAAATGAAAGGATAGACGAAAGATGTAATTTAAATATTGTATACAATATTGAAGATAATATTGCCAGTGAGAATTGTAATGAGAAGTTAAGTGTGAGTGTTAGCTCCAGTGATCACAGTGAAGATGGTGACAGTGATAGTGAGGAAATTGACAGTGAAATTATGAGAGTGAGTGCTACCATAAGAGATCTTGAGATGTGTAGTGTAGTTTTCAATGAGTATAGGGAAATGTTATGTGATGAGTTAAAGAACACAAAGCATTATGTCAGAAATCACTGACATAAAACTGCAGAAGTAGTTAGGAAAGAAGTATTTATAGGAAAGTAAAGTGAATAGTTAACAGAAAGTCTACCAGCTATAGGGTAGGTATCCTTAGAATCCTAGATTTTAGATATACAACTAAAATAATCTCAGCAGACAATATATAGGCATTTTTGGTAAGAAAGAACAAGCATAGTAAGTACAGTAGAGATGAAGAGAGTGTAGAGGAGGAGGAAGAATCTGTTGAAAAAAAAGTTTTTGCAAAAAGGGAAAAATAATAATATCAATCAATAATAGTCAACAAACTGGTAAATGTAGTCATCTAAAGGTTGGTTACAAGTAACTATGGTTACATATTTACAGTCTTGACTTCACAACAATAATTACTCAGTTCTTTTTGCAATAATTATTATGCTCAACACAATCTGTGTGCGCTGCAGTTCGACTGGTCTTATCATTTTTGTCCCATGCACAGATTGATGTAGTATATTGCTAGGTCTTTTAAGTAGAACTACGTTTCGAAAGTGGTAAGTTTGTTTTCACAGAGTAGTTGGTCGCTATATTCAAGTACCGGCTAAACACATTTTTTCAAAATTTAGATGTTGCTTTTTCTTGGATCGAACTATTTGAGACTTTTCAGGCCTCCTTTTCTGTATACACATAATATTTACTTCAAAAAATGGCTCTGAGCACTATGGGACTTAACATCTGAGGTCATCAGTCCCCTAGAACTTAGAGCTACTTAAACCTAACTAACCTAAGGACAGCACACACATCTATGCCCGAGGCAGGATTCGAACCTGCGACCGTAGCGAGCGCGCGGTTCCAGATTGAAGCGCCTAGAACCTCTCGGCCACAGCGGCCGGCCATAATATTTACTCTTAGGTCTCTTTGCTATAGGGCCAACACCGTAGAACGAATTTAAAATAAGTGTACAAGTTATTTGTAATCAATAACCATTTTAAACTGAATTCATTTCCCTGGTATCCCGACAATGAACCTAAATCTGACATCAGCATTACCTACAGATGATCCATCTGATGATTATATTCACTCCCCAGCAAACTGCCACACCCAAGTACTTCTACGAGTAGACCGATTTCAGCAGGGACTCGTTGATACTGAAATCATATGATGCTAAGGTCTTATATTCTGTGAAAAGCACATTCATATATTTCTGATCTTTTTGCAAGATGCCAGTCTTCGCACTACTGCTAAATACTATCATTATCTGAATATTTCAGCAGTTTATGTGTCATATAGAACTTCTTTATTGATCGCTCTGAAAAAGCTGAGGTCTTGAATATTGTGTCTGGTCGTTAACATACAACATAAACAGCAAGGGTTCCCACACACATCCAGGGCACCCCTAAAGCTATTTATGCTTTGTAAATGGCTCTCTATCCAGAAGTATATGCTGTGTCGTCATTACCAATATAACCTTAAACCACTGACAAATATAATGTGGTATTCGATATGATAGTACTTCGGATAATAAGCGTTGGTGTGGCACCTAGCCAAGTTTTTTTCAAAAGTAAAAAAAAATACTGTATCCACGTGACTGATTTGATCCATTGCTTTTAGGGTGTTATGTGAGGAATACACAAGGTGGATTTCCCAAGATCGATGTCTTTCTAGTCTCTGTTGGTTGGACTAGGTGACTTGATTCTCTTGGAGATTGTCATTCAATGAGTACATTAAATGTTACCAATTTTCTATTTGCTCTCCTAGCATCATACGAACTGTATATTTCACATACAAAACCTAAGTCATCTGCATCAAAAAACCTTTGAAACACATTTTAAATAAATGTTTATCTTCAAGGTTTGAAGCTATTGCTGATGACTCCCTAATTGAAACACATTTGTTGCATGATTATATCGAGATTCTGAAGTATGGAATGTAGCTTTAGTCACTTGCTTCATAATGGGATAGCTTGAATTTTATCAAAATTCAAAGAAAGATGAACTATACAATTTCCATAAATGATATGTAACTTCAACAACACAAATAACGAAGGTAAGAGGAACTTCATTAGGAATTTTTACTGGGTTTAGTAGCCAAAGTATACAATATCTTATGTACCTTTGTTACTTTAACTATCACACTAACTGACCATTTTGTTCGATGTGTGTCACATTTCATGTACAGCATTGTCAAATGTGTGTGGCTATGTACAGTTCATAGTTGACAACGTGTCTCCTGACTCAAGAACGAATTCAGTTCTGTCGCCAACTAATTTTATGGTGAAAAGTAAACATGACAATACTAATAAGATATAAATTGCAGTTTTTAACACACCTTCTTACTTTTCTGAATATATTACAGCGTCAGGTCAAAGCCTTAGCCTTTTTTGCTCTACTAGAAATGGAAGTTTTTCAATTTTTTAAATTGAAGAACACTTGCTTTGACAATCTGTCTAAATCAGGTCTTTACATTGCCATTATACTGTAGCTTGTAAAATAGTCTGTGTCTACTATCAGGTAATCAGTAACAATACCCTGTTTGACATTTGGGACTGCTGACCATAACGTTTTCTTATTTATCTTAGCAAATTGGAAACTTCCTTCTATCTGTGAAACCATTTTTTTAAAATGATAGGTGTATTGGTTTTTATTTCTTCTGGATGGAGTATGATTCATGCGTCATGTGACATGTTCAGTGTCCCAAGAGGATTGCCAAACCAAATTCTGCAATTCCTGTGAGCCGTAATTCGGTACACTGCCACTCGGGGTAGTGCCGGCGCTGTTAGGGGCCTCTTCTATCTGGCTAAGGTTGCTGTGCAGCGAGTTATGTGCGGTTCCTGGAAACACTCTGCTGAAGTGATGCTGGGATTAGGGAAGTACCATGAAGAGGGACAAAAGGAAAGTGTGGAGAGAGAGAAAAGAGGGAAACTTTGTTCTGATACCTAGTCATGTGAGAGCGACGATCCATGTTACCTGACACATGGTAGAGTAACTTGCAACTGGAGCATTACAGCTGTGTGTGAAATGTGTGATTATATGTTCTTCTACAAATCTTTTTAACTGAACATAAACTAATAATTCGATTTCAGATGATTAGCACACAGTGTGGGGTGAAGATTGCTACCAACATCACATTGCAACTAGACAAACTAGCTTTTGAATCATCTATACTACATACACAAGAGAAAATTCAATGTAGTATTGGTAATACTGTGATGTTGTAGCTATAGGCGCAAATTGTTGCACCATCCGCATGGAAGACACAGAAATAGGTTGAAACTTAGATCTCGTGGAAATGCAATCTAACTATACAATGTATATGACAGAAATGTGAGTTTGTTGAAATTTAGCCTATACCGTTTGTAGTGTCTGTGTTTAACGATCTACTAAAAATGTCGTTCAGCCTTGCATATATGTCTGACCGAAATGACACTGCTACAATCTGCAGCTGTATGAAATATGTATTCAGAACTGCGAATACGATGAGACTGCAACTGTTCAGTGCATTGGCGTCATTTGAGAAAATGTGCAAGACCGTACAGTCGCTCTGATTCCCACATGCAACGAGACATACTTATTACACATTCATGTCTGAAGGAACCTGCATAGTAGACGATTAAACACTGACACTGTAAATATTGTTGAGTTCTAGGGGACTGATGACCTTAGAAATTAAGTCCCATAGTGCTGAGAGCCATCTGAACCATTTTTAAATACTGTTTTCATGTCTAGTCAAAGATTGTGACAATAATAGTAAGTCTCCATATGTGCAGGAATCCCAGCCACTTTGTGAATGCGGGACTTTGTGAATGGAGGTCACAGCTGTAGTCTCGTCATATATGAAATTGGGAAGACATTTCTTGTAAATCTGCAGCAGTTGCTCAGTGTACCAAACATGTATCTACCAAGCGTTTTTCAGTAGCCAGATAGAGATAACTGGTCTTTATCAGTAACTGGGGAATGTTTTGATTTTTCCGAATTTTCACGAAAGGAAGTGTGCCTTCTGGTATTGACACTACTGGCCATTAAAATTGCTACACCAAGAAGAAATGCAGATGATAAACGGGTATTCATTGGACAAATATCTTATACTAGAACTGAAATGTGATTACATTTTCAGGCAAATTGGGTGCACAGATCCTGAGAAATCAGTACCCAGAACAACCACCTCTGGCCGTAATAACGGCCTTGACATGCCTGGGCATTGAGTCAAACATAGCTTGGATGGCGTGTACAGGTACAGCTGCCTATGCAGCTTCAACACGACACCACAGTTCATCAAGAGTAGTGACTGGCGTATTGTGACGAGCCAGTTGCTCGACCGCCATTGACCAGACGTTTTCAATTGGTGAGAGATCTGGAGAATGTGCTGGCCACAGCAGCAGTCGAACATTTTCTGTATCCAGAAAGGCCCGTACAGGACCTGCAACATGCGATCGTGCATTATCCTGCTGAAATGTAGGGTTTCGCAGGGATCGAATGAAGGGTAGAGCCACGGGTCGTAACACATCTAAAATGTAGCGTCCACTATTCAAAGTGCTGTCAATGCGAACAAGAGGTGACTGAGACGTGTAATCAATGGCACCCCAAACCATCACGTCGTGTGATACGCCAGTATGCCGATGACGAATACACGCTTCCAATGTGCGTTCACTGCGATGTCGCCAAACTCGGATGCGACCATCATGATGCTGTAAACAGAACCTGGATTCATCCGAAAAAAATGACGTTTTGCTATTCATGCACCCAGGTTCGTCGTTGAGTACGCCATCGCAGGCGCTCCTGTCTGTGATGCAGCGTCAAGGGTAACCGCAGCTATGGTCTCCGAGCTGATAGTCCATGCTGCTGCAAACGTCGTCAAACTGTTCGTACAGATGGTTGTTGTCTTGCAAACGTCCCCACGTGTTGACTCAGGGATCGAGATGTGGCTGAGTGATCCGTTACAGCCATGCGGATAAGATGCCTGTCATCTCGACTGCTAGTGATGCGAGGTCGTTGGGATCCAGCACGGCGTTCCGTATTACCCTCCTGAACCCACCGATTCCATAATCTGCTAACAGTCATTGGATCTCGACCAACGCGAGCGGCAATGTCGCGATACGATAAACCGCAATCGCGATAGGCTACAATCCGAGCTTTATCAAAGTCGGAAACGTGATGGTACGCATTTCTCCTCCTTACACGAGGCCTTACAATAACGTTTCACCAGGCAACGCCGGTCAACTTCTGTTTGCGTATGAGAAATCGGTTCTCATGTCAGCACGTCGTAGGTGTCACCACCGGCGCCAACCTTGCGTGAATGCTCTGAAAAGCTAATCATTTGCATATCACAGCATCTTCTTCCTGTCGGTTAAATTTCGCGTCTGTAGCATATCTTCGTGGTGTAGCAATTTTAATGGCCAGTAGTGTACATTAGTTTATAGAGATCTCAGATTATCTTTCTTATTGTGGTACTAGTGGATAAGTTGTAAGTACTATATTAATTTGTATACAAAAAGTATCTGTGGGACTATCTTATTGTATTCTTCGTTTTAAATATAAGGAAAATTCGTTTGATCTAGACATATCTGGCGCACTTCTAGCTTCATCTTAGCATATCTATCAGCTTCTGGTGTCTGTTCAGCCCTGCAAGGTCTAGAGATGTGTTCCCATCATTAGTTCTGGCCACCCTGTTGGCCCCCGTCTCCACCGCACTGTGGCCCTGCTGTGCAGCATAGTGCAGCGGCGTCATTCCAAATTGATTCACGGCATTGGGGTTGGCATTAGACGCCAGCAGCAGCCGCACCATGGCCGTGTGGCCTTTCCATGCAACAATGTGCAGAGGGTGCTCTGCTTCTCCTCCCTGGCGTCCACTTCCGCCTTTGCCTCCAGCAGCGTATTCACAATTTCTGCACGGCCATGCTCGGCCGCATAGTGCATTGGCGTACTGGCGTATTGATTTTTGGCGTTGGGGTCGGCATTAGACGCTATCAGCAGGCGCACCAGAGCTGGTAGCCACGAACAGACCAGCCCTTTTCGACGATGTCAATGTTGAGACACAGATTAGTGATCATGATGTTGTCATTACGACTATGGTTACAAAAATTAAAAAGTCGGTCAAGAAGGCTAGGAGAGTATTCCTACTAGAAAGAGCAGATAAGCAGTTGTTATCATCCCACTTAGTAAATGAATCGACTTCATTTACTTCCGGTACGATGGAATAGGAAGAATTATGGGCAAATTTTAAACACATTGTAAAACACGCATTGGACTAGTATGTGCCGAAAAAGTGGGTTAAGGACGGAAAAGACCCACCGTGGTTTAACAGTGCAATTCGGAGAATGCTCAGAAAGAAAAGACGGTTGCACTCGCGGTACAAGGAAGATCGGGAGAATGAGGACAGGCAAAATTTAGTAGACATTCGTGCTGCTGTATAAAGAGGGATGCGCGATGCATACAACCACTACCCCCGTCATACATTAGCAAAAGATCTTGCTGAAAACCCAAGGAAATTCTGTCTTACGTGAAATCGGTAAGCGGGTCGAAGGCTTCCATCCAGTCACTCACTGATAAGTCTGGCCTGGCAACGGAAGACAGCGAAACGAAAGCTGAAATTTTAAATTTAGCACTTGAGAAATCTTTCACGCAGGAGGATCGTACAAACATACCGCCGTTTGAGTCTCGTACAGATTCCCGTATGGAGGACATAGTGATAGACATCCCTGGGGTTGTGAAGCAGGTGAATGGGTTGAAAATAAATAAATCGCCAGGTCCTGATGAAATTCCGATTCTGTTTCACAGAGAGTACTCTACTGCATTGGCTCCTTACTTAGCTTGCATTTATCGCGAATCTCTTGCCCAACGTAAAGTCCCGAGCGACTGGAAAAAGCGCAGGTGACTCCTGTATAGAAGAAGGGTAGAAGGACGGATCCTCAAAATTACAGACCAATATCCTTGACATCGGTTTGTTGCAGGATTATCGAACATATTCTCAGTTCGAATATAATGAATTTCCTTGAGGCAGATAAGTTGCTGTCCATGCATCAGCACGGCTTTAGAAAGCATCGCTCCTGCGAAACGCAACTCGCCCTTTTTTCACATGATATCTTGCGAACCATGGATGAAGGGTATCAGACGGATGCCATATTCCTTGACTTTCGGAAAGCGTTTGACTCGGTGCCCCAATGCATACTCCTAACTGAGGTACGAGTATATGGGATTGGTTGCCAAATATGTGAGTGTCTCGAAGACTTCTTAAGTAATAGAACCCAGTACGTTGTCCTCGATGGTGAGTGTTCATCGGAGGTGAGGGTATCATCTGGAGTGCCCCAGGGAAGTGTGGTAGGTCCGCTGTTGTTTTCTATCTACATAAATGATATTTTGGATAGTGTGGATAGCAATGTGCACCTGTTTGCTGATGATGCTGTGGTGTACGGGAAGGTGTCGTCGTTGAGTGACTGTAGGAGGATACAAGATGACTTGGACAAGATTTGTGATTGGTGTAAAGAATGGCAGCTGACTCTAAATATAGATAAATGTAAATTAATGCAGATGAATAGGAAAAAGAATCCTGTAATGTTTGAACACTCCATTAGTAGTGTAGCGCTTGACACAGCCACTTCGATTAAATATTTGGGCGTAACATTGTAGAGCGATATGAAGTGGGACAAGCATGTAACGGCAGCTGTGGGGAAGGCGGATAGTCGTCTTCGGTTCATTGGTAGAATTTTGGGAAGATGTGGTTCATCTGTAAAGGAGACCGCTTATAAAACACTAATACGGCCATTTATGGTGTACTGCTCGAGCGTTTGGGATCCCTATCAGGTCGGATTGAGGGAGGACATAGAAGCAATTCAAAAGTGGGTTGCTATATTTGTTACTGGTAGGTTTGATCATCACGTGAGTGTTACGGAAGTGCTTCAGGAACTCGGGTGGGAGTCTCTAGAGGAAAGGAGGCGTTCTTTTCGTGAATCGCTACTGAGGAAATTTAGAGAACCAGCATTTGATGCTGACAGCAGTACAATTTTACTACCGCCAACTTACATTTCACGGAAAGACCACAAAGATTAGATAAGAGAGATTAGGACTCGTACAGAGGCATATAGGCAGTCATTCTTCCCTCGTTCTGTTTGGGGGTGGAACAGAGAGAGAAGATGCTAGTTGTGGTACGAGGTACCCTCCGCCACGCACCTTATGGTGGACTGCGGAATATGTATATAGATGTAGATGTAGAGCTGCGTGGCCACTCTCTGCAGCCATTTGCAGCGGCGTGCTCTTCCTATCGTTCCTGGAGTCCACTTTGCCCCGGCCTCCAGCAGACGCCTGACCACCTCTTTGCTGCCCAGTGCAAGGCAGTCATGTTCCTGTCCATCGCCCCCACGTCTGCTCCAACCAAAAGCAGGGCCTGCAGCTCCTCCGCTGCCCCTTCCTTGGCTGCCTGTGTTAGCCTCCGGCCCTTCTCTTGTACAGGAAAGCTCCTGCACAAAACAAAGAAATTCTTACACTCTTCTGGAAACACACGCACCTCATGAAGAACACTATCACAGAAGCAGAACTGAGACCAGTTGTAAACACACATCTGTGCATTGACAGCTGGTCAATCTATAATCTACAGTTCTCTCCTTTCCTCGATACAGAATAATGCAAAAGTCTCTGTATGAGAAAGTATAGATGTGCAACAGTGTCAGTCTCTCAATGTGCTCATCCGCTGTCCAATGTGAGTTGCTACATTCCATCTTAACCCTGGCAGTGAGAGTTTTGACCTCAGGATCTACATCTACATCTACATGATTACTCTGCAATTCACATTTAAGTGCTTGGCAGAAGGTTCATCGGACCACAATCATACTATATCTCTACAATTCCACTCTCGAACAGCGCGCGGGAAAAACGAACACCTAAACCTTTCTGTTCGAGCTCTGATTTCTCTTATTTTATTTTGATGATCATTCCTACCTATGTAGGTTGGGCTCAACAAAATATTTTCGCATTCGGAAGAGAAAGTTGGTGACTGAAATTTCGTAAATAGATCTCGCCCCGACGAAAAACGTCTTTGCTTTAATGACTTCCATCCCAACTAGCGTATCATATCTGCCACACTCTCTCCCCTATTACGTGATAATACAAAACGAGCTGCCCTTTTTTGCACCCTTTCGATGTCCTCCGTCAATCCCACCTGGTAAGGATCCCACACCGCGCAGCGATATTCTAACAGAGGACGAACGAGTGTAGTGTAAGCTGTCTCTTTAGTGGACTTTTTGCATCTTCTAAGTGTCCTGCCAATGAAACGCAACCTTTGGTTCGCCTTCCCCACAATGTTATCTATGTGGTCTTTCCAACTGAAGTTGTTCGTAATTTTAACACCCAGGTACTTAGTTGAATTGACAGCTTTCAGAATTGTACTATTTATCGAGTAATCGAATTCCAACGGATTTCTTTTGGAACTCACTCGGATCACCTCACACTTTTCGTTATTTAGCGTCAACTGCCACCTGCCACATCATACAGTAATCTTTTCTAGATCGCTTTGCAACTGATACTGGTCTTCGGATGACCTTACTAGACGGTAAATTACAGCAGCATCTGCGAACAACCTAAGAGAACTGCTCAGATTGTCACCCAGGTCATTTATATAGATCAGGATCAGCAGAGGTCCCAGGACGCTTCCCCGGGAAACACCTGATATCATTTCAGTTTTACTCGATGATTTGCCGTCTATTACTAAGGTTATTGTTAAGCTTTAATTGTCCTACAATGGAAGAGTTGCTTCATGCAGCTAATACAGGTCTTTCGGAGGCATCACGTTTATACATAGGACACACAAAACTAATCACATCTCCAAATATTTTAAGAAAATTTACTGTCATGGCATAAGAAAATTAGTCCACATATTTACAAATGTACAGACACAGCATCATCGGACAGAGAATAGTACTTTCTAAAAGGAAACCATTTACTGGAAACATTTCAGAAGCAGCAATGATGGTAATTAAACTTTCTGTACTATACACACAAATATGCTTATTACTGCGTGAATGCTGGCAGAAATAAACTTACTTGCACGGATAACAAGCACACATACATATGAGAGTAAATTAATGTTTAACGCAATTGTCTAGATTGCCATAGAAATACTGTTCCAAGTAAATCTTGGCCCCCTGAATATTCTGCAGACTTCAAACAACATTATTAGCAAGTGACAGGCACTCTACAATGAGCTTAACAGTCAATACCTGGATTCTGTAAAAGAAGATTCATGTTGCACGTGCCCAGCAGCTAAAAATAATGAATTCTTTGTTAAGTAATGATAATTAAGAACAAATTCATTCTGTTTCTCTGCCAAGTGGCATATAGCAGCTGATAATTCCAACACCCATCGATCGGTCAGGTACTTACTATCTTCTTCTGTAAAAATTATATGGACATGGAGGTCCTAATGTGGCTGTTTCAACTGAAAATTGTACAGTGCATATACACAAACTTGATCTTAGTGTTCTGCGAACCGTGCCAGATGCTTCTTGATCCTCCCTATCGAATGAGGAGACGGAAAGCGTGAGTTCTGGACTATTGGACAGTGGGCAACAACCTGGTAGTGGTTTCGATATCCCCATCCTCCCCAGTACTTTCTTGGGAGTGGTCCCTATGGAGGCAAGAGGCGTTTGCCGGCGTCTGGAGAGTGTTCCTCACTTTAGAAATCTGGATTCCTTGCAATGTATTGTTTAGCTGCGTTTAATGTTATTGACAAGACACATCCCAGGATAATCAGACATTTTATTGATAATGGTGTTGTACGATGTCTTTACGGCTAATTCCGGACGCCTTATCTATTATAATGTTGTGGACCATACACGAGGGTTGGAACTTATACAGGGTGAGTCACCTAACGTTACCGCTGGATATATTTCGTAAACCACATCAAATACTGACGAACCGATTCCACAGACCGAACGTGAGGAGAGGGGCTAGTGTAATTGGTTAATACAAACCATAAAAAAATGCACGGAAGTATATTTTTTAACACAAACCTACGTTTTTTTAAATGGTACCACGTTAGTTTTGTTAGCACATCTGAACATATAAACAAATACGTAATCAGTGCCGTTTGTTGCATTGTAAAATGTTAACTACATCCGGAAATATTGTAACCTAAAGTTGACACTTGAGTACCACTCCTCCGCTGTTCGATTGTGTGTATCGGAGAGCACCGAATTACGTAGGGATCCAAAGGGAACGGTGATGGACCTTAGGTACAGAGGAGACTGGAACAGCACATTACATCCACATCCTAACACCTTTTTATTGGTCTTTTTCACTGACGCACATGTACATTACCACGACGTGGAGGACGCATAAATTGGCCAGCCCGTTCTCCTGATCTTACACCTCTGGACTTCTTTCTGTGGGGTACGTTAAAGGAGAATGTGTACCGTGATGTACCTACAACCCCAGAGGATATGAAACAACGTATTGTGGCAGCCTGTGGCGACATTGCACCAGATGTACTGCGGCGTGTACGACATTCATTACGCCAGAGATTGCAATTGTGTGCAGCAAATGATGGCCACCACATTGAACATCTATTGGCCTGACATGTCGGGACACACTCTATTCCACTCCGTAATTGAAAACGGAAACCACGTGTGTACGTGTAACTCACCCCTCAAGGTAATGTACATGTGCGTCAGTGAAAAAGACCAATAAAAATGTATTAGGATGTGGACGTAATGTGCTGTTCCAGTCTCTGCTGTACCTAAGGTTCATCACCGTTCCCTTTGGATCCCTACGTAATTCGGTGCTCTCCGATGCACACGATCGAACCGCGGAGGAGTGGTACTCAAGCGTCAAATTTAGGTTACAATATCTCCGGACGTAATTAACATTTTACAATGCAACAAACGGCACTGATTGCGTATTTGTTTATATGTTCAGATGTGCTAACAAAACTAACGTGGTTCCATTTAAAAAAACGTAGGTTTGTGTTAAACATACTTCCGTGCATTTTTTTATGGTTTGTATTAACCAATTACACTAGCCCCTCTCCTCACGTTCGGTCTGTGGAATCGATTCGTCAGTATTTGATGTGGTTTACGAAATATATCCAGCGGTAATGTTACGTGACTCACCCTGTATAGTGACAACTATTTATTCACAACCGATACAAAAGAGTTACATGGTTGGTTGGTTTGTTTGGGGAAGGAGACCAGACAGCGAGGTCATCGGTCTCATCGGATTAGGGAAGGACGGGGAAGGAAGTCGGCCGTGCCCTTTGAAAGGAACCATCCCGGCATTTGCCTGGACCGATTTAGGGAAATCACGGAAAACCTAAATCGGGATGGCCGGACGCGGGATTGAACCGTCGTCCTCCCGAATGCGAAGAGTTACATGTTTTCACTTGTTACTGACCTTCAAAGTAGTCAGCAGCGTTGCGTAGAACCCGTTGCCAGCGATGTGGAAGGCGTAGTGTACCGTTAGCAGAGCCTGTTCTGTTTATGGTGCGAATGGACCGGTCTACTGCCTGCTGAATCTCTGGAACGGTTCTGAAGCGAATGCAACGAAGTGGTTCCTTCATCATCGGAATCAAATCAAAGTCACAAGTCCGGGGAGTATGGTGGATGGTACAGTACTTCCCAGTCCCATCGACCGAACCCAGCAGCCACAGCTTCCAGTGTTTGCGCCCGCGCATTGCCGTGCAAAATGATGGGTGGGTTGCCCGGAAAGTGTCCCCGCTTGTTTCGCAAAGCTGGTCATAGGTGATGCTCCAAAAACGAACAGTAATTGGAGGAACGTAATGCGCTAGGATAACACTATCACAATTGTACACGAGAATCATCATAACTTTCACCGTACTGGGGCTCTGACGCACTTTCGATTTTCGCGGCGACCCATAATGAAGCATTCGTTGGATTGACGTTTAAATTTTGGCTCGTACTAAGTGGCCATTGTCTCATCAATTGTTACGATACGGCGTAAGAAAGCCTCTCCTTCTCGCTCATAGCGCTCCAAATGCGTCTGAGAAAGGTCGTAACGCATTCATACCTGCATCTCCGTCAATTCATGCGGAACCCATCGTGATGCAATTTTTCGCATGCCCTGGCGTTCCTTCCGGATGCGAAGCACAGTCGTATGTGCTAATCCGGTTTCGTGGGCGAGCTCACGAATCGTATGGCGTCGATCACTGTCCACTAACGCGGCAACAGCATGCACTTCTTCTTCAGAGACGCTAGGACGACCTGCCCGATGCATGCCTGCCACAGTTCTCCGACCTTCGTTGAAGGCTTTTACCCAATGTGCCATTGTTCTGTACGGCAATGCCGATTGACTGCACGCCTCTTGAAGACCTTGATGACCCTGTCGTGCTGTACGACCTCTGGCACATACAATCTTGATCCAACTCCTTTGTTCCTGTTTCGAAAACATAGTGACACTGTTACGTTAGACTGCAAGCTCCAAGTGACTGTGTTTCCCTCGATTGCGTGCACGCCGGTGACGTGGAACGGGCGAGTCCATTTGCTCGGACGTAAGATAGGTATGTCAACGTGTGCTAATCAGCGACAATAGTAGATTCTATTGCATAGTGTCTCCATAGCAGTGTTGCCACGATTTAGTTCCAACCCTCGTACATCACTTATCCAAGTCCATGAACATTGTGGCTAGTTGTGATTTGAGATTTGAGCTGAGGTATGAAATACGTCTGTATATTCTGCCAGTAAATCTGTCATGCTGCTAACTATGGTAGTACTGAGTTTGGCCAAAGTTCATTATGTGTGCAGGTAAACTCTCCGCTAACTGTCATCAACAGCTATTAAAAAAATTCAAGTTTGTACTATCAATGCTGGCTGCTGTATTTTTGAAGATGATTTTATTATCTCACGTATTCCTTGTTTGGTGGAAGAATTCACATACAGGGTGGTAGGTCGCCTGAGGCTTGTTCTCCAGTTTCTTCCTGGGTCTGGCGTTGCATTCTGTCCTTGCACATTAACTGGCAGAGTGCACAACCTGTGTAGCCACCTACCTACGTATGCACACGTGGTCATGGACATGAAGCAACAACAAACGTCATTCATCTATGAAGGCACTGGAAATGAAATGAAGTCCCATGCTTCTTTACAGAGCGTAGGGGAACGATGCGGGAGACCCGTACCGCCTTACTAGGCAAGGTCCTAATGGAGGTGGTTTGCCGTTGCCTTCCTCCGACCGTAATGGGAATGAATGATGGTGATGAAGACGACACAACAACACCCAGTCATCTCGAGGCATGAAAAATCTCTGACCCCGCCGGGAATCGAACCCGGGACCCCGTGCTCGGGAAGCGAGAGCGCTACCGCGAGACCACGGTCCTATCTCGATTTTCTGTGTAACGTATGCATAAAAATGTAATGTATTGAGTTATTTGAGGAATAATGCATTCAAGTAGCAATTAACTACATTCTATTTCTATTAAAAAATTTACAAACGTAAGTGTATTTCTCATGTAAAGCTAAAATTCATGTGTTCCACGTATCAAATGCTTAGTCAGTATTTAATGTGTGTAACACCAGGTGTTTGTATCTAAGGTATCACACAGAATGTACAGCAACTTCCAATAATGGGACAAACAGGTGCTGAATATTATGTAGTGTCCTGATTTGCAACACTCCCAGTAATATACCCACACACACAAACACAGTAAACATACATAAGCACAAACCATTTCAGATGAGAATAGCTCGAGGTTCTACCGAGACCTTCTCACCTGAAATAGGTAGAAATAGGCCATTACCAACCAACATGCTACATAGGCTATATTACACATCCAGATACAGTACATCACTTCCCTCTACATATTGCAAATTATTTTCACCACACTCATAGTACAACATATTCATTTTTATTTTTATTTCACATCTGCATTGTACAAATTATATTCTCATCAACTAGGCAGGGACAAATTGTATAGAACCATTTTAACAATTGTTAAGCACTCAATTCGCTGTAACCTTAGAGAGATTTTTATATATTATGTTCTTTATATTATTTAAAAAAGCATTAACAACTGTATATCAATAACATTGTAATAATGAGAAGTGTTTACTGTTGGATTTATAAGCATCCGACGCATCTTACATTTCAAGGCAGTGGGTTGCTCTGTACTGTTAATGAAATAAATAAATAAATATCTCGATGATCTTGTTGAAGCATCCCCAACTCTCTTGCGGTTCCCTTTTTAGGTACTCCACGTCGACGTCTGCTCGTAGATACGTATCGTCGGTAGATTTTCCGGCTTCACTTCCCGACGTGGCAGCGACGACTATCCGATGAGGTGCGGGCCTTGTGTTTTGCTATTACTGCGAGTCTTGTAAATATCGCTTTTATTTAGTAATTTGACAGGCTAAAACTCTCCCCTTTTATGATTAAGACAGCCTGCGCCACCTTTCGGAGGGGGTGGGGACGTCAAAGAGTCACAAAAGTTCATATTAAGCAGTCCGTAAAACACGTAAACGTTCACTTCAGTTAGTGTGTTAGTTAATGCATACGCTTTCCGCTAGATGGTGCTGACTTACTGCTGAATAGCTTTGGTTCCGTAAAACCTTCACTGATTAGTACTGGGTAAATGAAATAAGTATAACACTCTTGTATTTCACTTCCACCCTATATTCAGGGATTAAGATGGTGATGGATGATGGTCTATTTAAAAGGTTCCCTAGCCTGGAGGAATCTAAATAGTCCGCAAATGCCGATATGCACGCGCTGTACGTCTAGATTCGCAACTAACGGCACACGACACTTTCAAAAGTCCACACGTTAATAACTGAATACCGGTACCTCTGAATTCACTCGTAGCAGCAGATAATTTGAGTTTCTGACGTCTACATGTCCGTGAAGTTCCAATCTAGCACTAAAGTCCTAAAATCCCCTTAATACTCCGTTGCTACCAACAGTCAGAGATCGTACACTACATCACTTCTAATCTCCGTAATATTCTAACAGTTTATTGTGAATCTTAACACGATAAAGTCCAATCTAATTATTGTCTCGCTGACAGACACGGGTCCCCCCCCCCCTTTTAAAGAAACAATCAAGGAAAAAAGGCGGCAATAATGACGATCAGGACTTTTTATAGGTTTTTCATCAGAAGAATTTAACGCCACTGCCTCCTCCATGACGGAGCTTCCGTTGCTTTGCTGTACTTAGACGTTAAACTATTTGCTGATATACTACAATTTTGATCTGCAATTACCGACCTCTGATTCTACACTATTTTCCCCACTAAAAATTCTATTCTTAATTTTAAACGATTCATTCTACAGCTTTTATTACTGTAAACTGAATCGAGGTGTTTCATTGTGCTCGCTCAAGTCGTAGCTGACGACGTCATTGGGTCAACGGGGAACTTCAGGGGTGGTGTGTTACAGAGTCCTGTGTTCGACCGATGAGTACTGGCAAATGCGCTTAAAATCGCTGTGCCTGCACCAGCACTGAGCTCCGACGTCAGATCTGCCACAAACTGCCGCCTATGCTGATTTACAGAATGGATAAGGCTCTCTGTCATGGAATATACGTTCAAATTCTCGTCCCCTACTAGTGGTTTCACCGTCTGGCAACGGCTTTCTATGGCTGCTTACGACAGTTGCACATCAACCGTCGAGCCCTGTTCCCCGACCACAGGCCGTCACAATTTGCCCTTAGTCAGAGTCAGTTATATCATTCGATTTCCTCATTTGAGTCCCATACCGTTGCTAGGAGATCTTCCACTCGCCTCTGTTCTGCTTACATACTGTCTTTAGCGCGTCACGTGTCCATAACTCCAACATGTTGCATTTCATATTGAGGTCTCATCAGAATTTATTCTTGTCGTGGACTGTTGTGTAAGTATAATGAGGTGCAAGTATTGTGCATGTCGGAAGCATTAACCTCTTTCATAAAAAAAATTTGACTTCTACACGTCTTTATGAACACGCAGTTAAAACGTTCCCCTAATGAGAGCGCAGGGGCAGTAAATTAATTATGTATTCTCTAGTGAAATTATTACTGATTATTCTATCTTCCATTATGGAGAGTGCAAAAAATATGCACTTATAACAGGTCCTGTGGCCATACCACTGCATCTTTTCCATTTTTAAGAAATGCTGATGTTTTACAGCAGTCAAATGGAATTGTTTTCCCATTCTTGTCACTGACATTATGTACTGTGTCATGACGAAGTATTTAGTTTTTGTTGGTCTCTACTACCTGTAAAAAAAAAAAAATTGTACATTACTCTACCGTCTAAAAGACAGTCTTTCAGAGTTTGTAATTTTACTTATGATTATGTACAGTTTATGTTTAAAGTACAGTGTGTTTGAAAAAGAATTTCCTAGTTTTAATGTGTCCTAGAATCTGTACAAAGGGACATACACTATTCTAGTTTGTGCTGTTTGATTCATAAACTCTCCAAGTTTGGCTTGGAAGTCTGCAGTTGGCAGGTCTGCTTGATCTTCAGTGGGCACCGGTGCTGTTTTTTTCCCTCTGTTCCCTCAGTTCAGTCCAGGCGTTTACTGTGACATGTCGACAGAGTACGTCTTTCCCCAAATTTGTCGATATTGAGTTGGAAAGGGGCTTGTGTTTCTCCAACAAGATGGCGCCCCTCCTCATTACAGTAACCACGTGCGTGCGGCTCTTGGCGCTCGCTTTCCAGGGAGGTGTATAGGATAGGCAGGGCTGGCCCAATACCTTGGCCACCACGAAGCCCAGACTTAACCCCACTGGACTTTTCTTTTGGAGCCACATTAAAAATGTAGTGTACAGTGAAAAGATCAGGGACATCAATCAAACAGAACTTGAAGGAATTCTCTTTCATGATATGTACTTATTGATGTAATTTTTCATTGATTTCCCCATTAAATTTGCCGGCCGCGGTGGTCTAGCGGTTCTAGGCGCTCAGTCCGGAACCGCGCGACTGCTACGGTCGCAGGTTCGAATCCTGCCTCGGCCATGGATGTGTGTGATGTCCTTAGGTTAGTTAGGTTTAAGTAGTTCTAAGTTCTAGGGGACTGATGACCACAGATGTTAAGTCCCATAGTGCTCAGAGCCAGCCCCATTAAATTTATACTTAAAACTAGGGAGTTCTTTTCAAACACCCTGTAATTGTATTTAGCCTTAGCTAGGTATTGATTCTTTTATGTAAGGTCTTTTGTACGTCCCCACATCAGGCAACTGCATATCAAAGAAGAAAATCTTCATTTTCTTTACCTTATACATCGTTTTTGGTATTTATATTCCCGTATACTATTTCTAAACAGACGTCCAGCCCCAACATGGTTTTCTTGTTGTCTTTACTGACAAATTTTTAGCCTCGTATTTCACATATGTCCTACTTTGTTAGTATTCTAACACTTTTTCGTCTTCCCCTGCTTGTACATTTATCGCGTTTTTCAGTTGTTGATAAACTATTGTGGTTGTCTGTGGCAACATTTTTCATACTCTATATTGATGTACCTTAGAAAGTTCTTCCCTTCCCATGTGATATTTATGATTCCATTCCTCTATTTGTTTTTTTTATTTTATTTAATGTTCCTTTTTCTACAGAGGTTCTACTACTTTATATTTTAGTATGTGCTACATAATTTAAGCCATTTCCTGGTCACACTCTGTTGAACATTACTTACTGTGTTTATGGATATACATGTTGCTGTGTCATCTGACACTGACAGGTTTCCATCTTTTTTAGAAAGTGATCTTCACTTTGTTCTTTCTGTTTATTCTTCAGTGGCACTGTCTTGTGGCTGGTTGTTAACATGCACATCTTCATGTGCCACATGATTAACATTACTTGTATGCATCAAATGTGGCAAATACTTCTCAGGCTCCTATTCTTGACATAATTTCAGAATAAGTGTTGTGTCTTCCATGATTATCTGTCACAGTGAGAAAACCTTTTTTTCAGCCTATACCATATGAGGCTTTTATATGTACATTCGACCCAGGGTCATGTCTGACAGTAACTATGTTGGACCACATATTGTGGATTATGTGCTCAAGCTGTGATTACGTCCAAGGTGATAGAGAATGCCACTGAGGATGCTAAGTGTTACTGATATCGGAGATTGGCACTGGTCGCGATGTCATAGTAAACCATTTATAATGCTTATCATGCTTCCAAGGAACTGGCCTTGTGGATTTTTGTGGAATTGACTACCTTTCAACATTCTCCCTGCAAGTTATTAACTCAAAATTGTTACAGGTTGCATTTTATTGCACTATGTTGTTCCGCAAGCACAAAAGCTAATGTGTATCAGTGTTATTATTGGCGGGACAAGCAAGAACCAAGAGGAAAGACTGAAGCCATATGGAAGTATTTGACTCAGCAAGAACACACTGATGGAAGGGAGGACAGATTGCTTTACTTCATTAATGTTTGTTGTATACTGTTTTTTTTTCTATATGCCTAATTTCAAGATTTCTTTTGTTCAATGCTAATCATACTGTTTCTCTAGAAGAACTGATTTGAATGCACAATAATGAAATGCTATTCTGTCTTTTATGTAGTGCTGTTAATGGTCTGATTGAACAGACGTATAAAGTGGGTGACACTTGCATAGGGGAGCTGTTCTTCTGACACATTTTGTATTGTTAGCAAGTTTCGTTATTCAGAAGTCGCCAAGGAGGACTTTGAGTAAATTTTCTTATTGCCAGATGGCGATTTTTCATGAAATTCCAGTTTATACTTAATAATTGGAATATTTTCTTAATTTACATTTGCGTATGTTTCAGAGCCTGATGTCTGCAAGTCTGTTGTTTAGTGGAGATGACTCTACTGGTGTTTCTTCTAAAATTATGTGTAACTTTTGTTAATGAATGATTTCAGAGAGTATTGTGAGTTGAATTTTTATTAATTTTTGGAGTGCCTCAGTTTTTCTTGAATACATGTATCTGAAAGGTAAAGATCCCCTAACGTTAAATGAGTCGTTCCGCCCCTCGACTTCCAACCTCCTATTACATTTTTGGTAAGTAGTACATTCTTAAAGTTAAGTAGTGGATTTTTATTAATTTGTATTTTCCCCAATGTCTGGTGTTGTCAAGGATCCGGCTTGTCGGAGGGAGGTGAGCTTGTTTACAAATTGGAGCGACATGGGCTAGAGTCATAGGGTACAGTACAGGAGCTGATTGAACAAGTATGTCAGCACAGCCATCGGCAGGTGGTACATAAAGTTACCACACCTAATGAGATAAGTTTGCCCCTGCTGCCATTTGTGACGCATTAGTAGAAATCGTAGAAATTATTCAGGATAGCAGCAGAGTGTCGGTATAGGCCCACTTGGATAATTATATTGATTGCCTGAACGAGTTGGTCGGTGTTGACGCACAACAGGCGAAGGCAATACAGGATTATATTGCGGCGATTAAAGAATGGTTTAAGAAAAATGATGGAGACGTGGGTGTGAATTCGGAGAGTAATTTAGCGGTCCATGATCGGGACAAGAGCGAACGATTTAGGTGCCTTTGTTGTTCAAATATTTTCACGAATCCACAGTAGGAGGGCATTTAGGTGCCTACAAGACGCAGGAAAAAATCCGACTGTCCTTGTGACCGAAAATGGACGGGAGGGTAGCCAGCTGCCAGGTATGTGCTATGACCAAGCCAGCTCAGGATAACAGGGTTGGTAAATTTGCATCTAAACCCACAAAGAAAGCTTCCCGGGAAATGTATATCGATTTTGCTGGCCCGTTACCAAGGTCTAAGGAGGGGCATAGATACATTTTCGTGTGTACTGATGCGTGTACTAGATTTACGTGATAGCTGTCAACCAGAGGTGCGACGACCTGAGCAGTTACCCAGAATTTAGCCCAGTATTTTTAGGACCTCCGGGCCGCAAGGCTGAGGCGTTTTGATTTGATTTGATTTTGACAGGGAAGCCAAAACAACTTTGGTCTAACCCGTCACTACCCGCACCAAAACCGAGTTTCTTGTGTGGTATCGGTCCCTGTATAGCTAGTAAAGCCAACCAGTGCCCTTCAATAGTGCAAGGAGTCCCTTTACCAGTTTTTTGTCAGACATAATTTCTTCAGGCCTAGTTGTCCCGAAGATTCTGTATCTTTTACTCTCCAATGCCATGCATTCGAAGATTAGGTGTGATTTCTTCACCCTCATCAAAAATCCTACACTTAGGTTCTTCTTCCGTTATACCCATTGTGTGTAGGTGTTCTTTGAAATTCACATGGCCGATCATCACACCAGTCATGAGTTTGATCTCTTTCCTGTTCAATTCCAGGATTACAGAGCTTCTTTTAAAACATGGCTTGGGCATCATTACCTTACCATATTTTTGTTTACAGATCTTGGTCTAATATTCTATGTGCTGTTTCCTAAGCCAGTTCCATAGTTCCAGTTTGATCATAGCCTTGGTGATTGTCAGGACAGGTTCCGATCCAATAAATGAAGCCATTGCCCCCATCCTGGCCAGTCTGTCGGTTGAGGCGTGTAGGTAGTTCTATTTAGGGATGGGGGTAAAATCATATTTCCACAACTTCACATTATCCCAACCCTTCTTTTGCTGAATGCCTCAATCACAATATTAGATCTACATTGATTGCTTGTCATCACAAGCTCCAGAGTAACTGGGATCGTTCACTGCGATGATTGGGACTATGGCATTCAATACAGAATGCTGTGAAACAAGTAAGTCAACACTGGCCTAGGCGCCTGTTGGATATGAGGTGGCAACTTCACAGCGCAATTTGTGGGCATTAGAGGACCTGTTGCCTAAAGGAAAGACTCCACAACAAGTTGCGAATCAGCAGAGGACAACCAGGAAGAACATCCAGGCGGCCATAGAAAGGAAGCAATACTCTTAAATAAGGAAAGCAATTCTTAACAAGTTGGAGGTCCACGTTAAGAATTTCCAAGGGAATAGTAAGTCAGCTTATAGTATTACTAAGAATTTGTTGGCCTTGTGTGGGGGACTATTCTTACTCAAGAAATGTCTTACCCTTATAACATTACTGCCAACAGCCTTGCTGCAGTGGTAACACCAGTTCCGACCACATAACCAAAGTTGAGCACTGTCAGACTGGGCTAGCACTTGGATGGGCAACCATCAAGTCTGCCGAGTGCTGTTGGTAAGTGGGGTACACTCAACCTTTGTGAGGCAAACTGAGGAGCTACTTGATTGAGAAATAGCGGCTTCGGTCTCATAAACTGACATACGGCTGGGAGAGCAGTCTGCTGACTACGTGCCCCTCCACATCCACATCCAGTGACGCCTGTGGGCTGCGGATGACACAGCGGCCGGTCGGTACCATTGGGCCTTCCGACGCCTATTTGGACGAAGTTACGAGCATTCATGCCACTCATGGCTCACCACTTCACCTACGGTGGGCATCGGGTCGTGTCCCCTACTGACAGAGGACGTGGCTTTTCGCTGGCAGGAGTCTTTCTGGTGCATGCGAGGTGGCATGTGAGGTGTCCATTGAGGAGATGGGGTGGTGAGATGGTGCACTTGACGTCAGTTACCATGGCGCTATGGATGAACTCGGACTGCCCATGTTTGACAGCAACTGGGTTGGAACATGCACTGTGGATTATGTACCCAAGCTGTGATTATGTCCAAAGGGATTTTCAGTGCCACTGAGCATGCTAAGTGTTTCTGGTGTTGGAGGCAGGCATTAGTCGTTGTCTCATAGTAAACTATTTATAGTGCTTATCGTGATTCCAACGGAGTACCCTTGCGGATTACTGTGGAGCACTGTCCCTGCAAGTCATTAACGCGAATTTGTTACAAGTGGCATTTTATTGCTGTGTGTTGCTCTGCAAGCACTAAAGCAAATGTGTATCACAGTGTTATTATTGGCAGGAGAAGCAAGAACCAAGAGGAAAGACTGAAGTTGTATGGAACAATTTGACTCAGTGGAAACATACTGATACGAGGGAAAAGACGATGCTTTATTTCATTAATAGATATAGTATACAGTTTGTTAATGAGTGTACATAAAGTCCAGGAAGACTTTCAGTTACTTATTACACATTAACTAAACATTGTAAACATGTCATACATATTGCATTTTGAAGAGAAACTCTCAAAATTTTGTACAAACATTCGATATGCGAACCATGAATGACCTGGCAGATGCCAATACGGTAATCGAATTCTTGCCATATCCGTCCCAGCATAGCATCATTGACTGTGGTAATCGCTTCCCGTATCCCTCCTGAAGCTCTGCTACATCACATGGTAGAGGCGGTACATACACCAGATCTTTAATGTGTCCCACAGAAAAAAGTCACACGGAGTGAGATCTGGTGCTCGTGGAAGCCATTTCATGAAACAGCTGTCCCCTTCTGTGGCATGCCGATCCATCGATGCAGCTGCTCCGTGTTCAGGTACCCACGAACTCATGATAAAAATGGGGTGGAGCCCCATCCTGCTGAAAGATGAACGGAGAGTACGATTGCATTTGAGGCATCAGCCATTGCTGCAACATGTCCAAGTAGGAATATCCATTGACAGTGCTCTCAGCGAAGACGAATGGCCCGTACGGTTTTCGACATGGCAAGGCACAAAAAACATTTACCTTTGGGGAATCACGCTCAAATTCAATGCATTTGTGTGGATGCTTTGTACCCCAGATTCAACAATTATGCCTGTTCAGTTTCCCATTAGTGTGAAAAGTGACTTCGTCCCTAAAAATTAAGCGCTCAACAATGCCATCCCCTTCCTATTCAATTGTAGCAACTGCGAACAAAACTCAAAATTCTTGTCTTTGTCGTCGTCATTCAGCTTCGCACTAGTTACAATTTGAATAGTTTCATAGACAGCTTCTGTCGCAGGACTTTCCACTAGATGTATTGTGCTCATAACGTCAATTTTAAATTAAAGTAATTCATTGAAAAGTGTCCTCCAGTTGTGTGTTTTGAACTGAATAGTGAAGTGAGAACTAATTTCTGTTTGGGCTGGTTCCAAATAGTACATTCATTTGATCGAACTTTGACTGAGCTAATCTCTCAAGTTTCATAATTAAAATGCAGGAAAGTGTCTTTAGGACAGTGTTTAATCCAAAGGAGAGGGTGTATTCTGTTTAACACTGTGACCAGGAGAAATTTCTTTAATTTTTTTTTTATTTTACACATCTAGTTCCGTAGTACCAAATTGAGGAGCCAGTCTCCAAGGTCAAGGAACGTGTCAGTACATGAAAGTACAACATAAAAGTGATATCAGACAAAATAAAGTGTTTATGAACCCAAAGAAAGACAAGCCATAAGTTCGTGTAAACGCAATCAACAATATAACACAGGGATCAACTTAATTTTTCAAAGACTTCTCGACAGAATAGAAGGAGTGACACATGACACAGTTTCGATTTGAAAGCTCGTGGATTATGGCTAATATTTTTGAATTCTTGTGGTAGTTCATTGAAAATGTATGCAGCAGTATACTACACTCTTTCTGCAAAAGAGTTAAGGAATTGCGATCCAAATGCAGATTGGATTTCTGCGTTGTATTAACTGAGTGAAAACTGCTAATTCTTGGGAATAAGGCGATATCGTCTACAAGAAACGACAGCAAAGTTTATATATATTGAGAGGCCAGTGTTAGAAAACCCAGACTAATGAAGAAGGCTCGACAAGAGATTCGTAAACTTGGATATCACTTAAAACACAGAATTAAGTTGCATGGTACTTAAATGGAACTTTGGACGATTTTGGAGCGAGTGAGATGTGTTAGTTAAATATTTCACCTCAAGCGTGTAACTTAAGTGTTCTCCTTTCGTACTTTGTCAAAGACAGTACATCTTTGGTTAGTGTTCTGACGTTAACAACTGACATTGACTGACGTTCAAGATATTCGGCTCCACGGAAGGTGGAAGTGCGTCTCAGATCTACAGAGGATAATGGCTGCGCACATCACTATCGTCACACTCTGCAGGCATCTTCGAAGTGTGGTGTATGCTCTCTTCATTCTCGTCTTCTTGAGTAGTACATCTCGACATTTCCTGTTGGAACCACAGCCATTATTGTCCTGTGGTGCAGAGTAGAGATAAGTTGTAAGTAGGCTGTTTATGTTTTCTCTATGTAAGTAGGCTGTTTATGTTTTCTTATTGGCAACGTTACGTAGCGCTCAATATGAAAATCACTGGCTGTGCTGTGTGCAGTCTGTGGCTGCTTTGCATTGTTGTAATACTCGCCATTGTAGTGTTAGGCAGCTGGCTGTGAACAGCGCGTAGCGTTGCGCAGTTGGAGGTGAGCCGCCAGCAGTGGTGGATGTGGGGAGAGAGATGGCGGAGATTTGTAATTTGTCATGAACTGATATATATATTATGGCTTGTGATGATATTAAGGTAAATACATTGTTTGTTCTCTATTAATATCTTTCATTTGCTAACTATCCCTATCAGTAGTTAGTGCCTTCCATAGTTTGAATCTTTTATTTAGCTGGCAGTAGTGGCGCTTGCTGTATTGCAGTAGTGGGAGAAACGAAGATTATTGTGAGGTAAGTGATTTATTGATTTGTGAAAGGTATAGTTTAATGTTAGTCAGGGCCATTCTTTTGTAGAGATTTTTGAAAGTCAGATTGCGCTGCGCTAACAAAATATTGTGTGGCAGGTTAAGCACAGTCGTGTAAGAATTGTTCAAAGGGGACGTTTCAAAGTATATGAGGCTGAAGCTCTAACTGCAGCTCCAAGCTTATGACTAGGCAGGAGCAAGCTAGTTTCTGTACGAGTAAGTGTGAGACTTCAGATGCCGATGAGGGGAACTCTGTTGGTGAATAACAATGTATGTTATGAGGATATTGCCAAATACACACATCGAAAAAAGTTTTGCATCACTCCCCAGAGCCCAGAACTCCTAAAGATAGACGTTGACTGTGGACATTGTATCACAGGCACAGTCCCTTTGACTGTTCGGAGATGTTGCTAAACCCGACCAAAGATGTAAAGAACCATGCATGAGCAGCGCCTATTAGACAGAGGGGGTCCGACAGCCTATCAGTTCCAGTCATTCCACAAGGAAGGAGGTACACAGCTAGTCTCTGTAGTTCAACCACGCCTAGGCAGTCAATAGCGCGGTTCGATTGCGTCTGTATTGTTACTTTGTGCCAGGAAGGGCTCTCAACAAGGGAAGTGTCCAGGCGTCTCAGAGTGAACCAAAACGATGTTGTTTGGACATGGAGGATATATAGAGAGACATGAAGTGTCGATGACATGCCTCGCTCATTGCACCCAAGGGCTACTACTGCAGCGGATGACCGCTACTTACGGATTGCGGCTCGGAAGAACCCTGACAGTAACGCCACCATGTTGAATAATGCTTTTCGTGCAGCCACAGAACATCCTGTTACGACTCAAACTGTGCACGTAAGCTCCATGGCGAGGCCCATCCTTGCAACCATGACACCATGCAGCGCGGTACAGATGGGCCCAACAACATGTCGAATCGACCGCTCAGGATTGGCATCACGTTCTCTTCACTGATGAATGCCGCATACGCATTCAACCAAACAATCGTTGGAGGCGTGTTCGGAGGCAACCCGGTCAGGCTGAACGCGTTAGACGTACTGTCCAGCGAATGCAGCAAGGTGGAGGTTCCCTGCTGTTTTGGGGTGGCATTACGTGCTGCCGACGTATGCCGCTGGTGGTCATGGAATTCTCCGTAGCGGCTGTAAGATACGTGAATGCCATCCTTCTACCAATAGTGCAACCACATTGACAGTGTATTGGCGAGGAACTCGTCTTTGTGGACGACAACTCGGGCCACCATCTTGCACATCTTGTGAATGGTTTCCTTCAGGATAACAACATCGCTCAACCAGAGAGGCCAGCATGTTCTCCAAACGTGAACCCTATCGAACATACCTGGGATGTATTGAAAAGGGCTGTTTATGGACGACGTGACCGACTAACCACTCTGATGGATCCACGCCGAATCGCTGTTGAGGAGACGGACAATGTTGACGAATAGTGCGTTGATGAACTTGTGGATAGTATACCCCGACAAGTACAGGCATGCATCACTGCAAGAGGACGTGCTACTGGGTATTAGAGGTACCAGTGTGTACAGCAGTCTGGACCACCACCTCTGAAGGTCTCGCTGTATGGTGGTACAACATGAAATGTGTGGTTTTCATCGACAATAAAAAGGGCAGAAATGATGTTTATGTTGATCTATATTCCAATTTACTGCACAGGTTCCGGAACTCTCGGGACCGAGGTGATGCAAAACTTTTTTTAATGTGTGTACAATAAAACGATTTTTGCTTTTCTAACTTAGCTTACGCCGCCGTAAGCTGTACTATCGATGTGGAAAAAGAGCACATGTAGTGATGGAACTCACTGAAGAATAGTGGCGGTGCCGCCATCACGTCGGAGTGTGGAGTGCAGAACCGTGGGTGGCGCAGCGGTGACCGAAGCCCAGCCACGGTCACTGTGGTTGCTGTGTGGCTCAGTAGTGGGGGTGGTCCTGCCGTCTGCAGTGACTGGCGGTCTGCACAGAGAGACACTAGTTGGGAAGGATTTCACCTGGGGGCTGGAGGACAGCTTACCACAGACAGTAGTGCTGAGGAATTGTGCACACACACACACACACACACACACACACACATAATGGGATACATATTGCCGACAACACTAGTGGTTCAGCTAAGATAGGTGACTTGCCTTGGTCTAATCAGTTTACACTACGCTTCCCCAGAGTTCCCCACAGCAATAGCCTGGCATCTGAATCAACCGCGTGCACCGAAAAAAAGCAGAGATGAAAGGTACATACAAAAGTTGACAGTTATGCTGGACTGATGTGACAGTGACTGGTTGGCAGATTTTGAATATATAACAACAATCACGAGAAATTTTAAAGGCAACACCCCTTTATGTACTACATATGGTTCAATTATCGCAGATAATGTTTGTGCCTGGGGGCCGGGCACTGGTCTGTAGGACATAGAGAACAGTAAACGGGGAGGCTAAAGAACACTATGTGTTATTCTGTTCTAGCTGTCTACAAAAAGAAGACATGAAAATAAACCGAACACACGAATATATGCAAAAATATAATTGAAAACGATGAATTAAACCAGTGATACGATGTGAGAAGCAGTTAACATGTGCGATGTCACTTCCCGGGGGCTATTAAAAACTTAACTAAACCCCTCCCGAACAGGCCATGAAGGCCCTATGGCACCGACCGGCCACCGTGTCAACCTCAACCCGTAGGCGTCACTGGATGAGGATATGGAGGGGCATGTGGTCAGCACACCACTCTCCCAGCCGTATGACAGTTTCCGAGACCGGAGTCGCTACTTCTCAATCAAGTAGCTGCTCGGTTTGATTCGCAAGGGCTGAGTGCACCCCACTTGCCAACAGCACTCGTCACACCGGATGGTCATCAATCCAAGTGCTAGCCCAGACCGACAGCGCTTAACTTCGGTGATCTGACGGGAACCGGTGTTACCACCGCGGCAAGGCTGTTGGCTCCTGGGGCTGTTTGTGACACTACCAGGTGTACCGGTATGAAATGAGCGTTAAGATACAAATGTGTCGATAGGGAACATTTGTTGTGAACGAGCCTTAATTTTTTTTGTTTGCTTGGTATGACATCTGTCAAAGATATTTATATACATCAAGTCATGTAACAAACAACATCATATCTTTTCATCATGTTAACAATGTCGAATTTTGTACCAGAAAGTGATGATTTGCGGAAAGCATTAATTTTTTGTTTTCATTTGAAAAAAAGTGCTGCAGTGTCGCATCGAATGCTTGTCGAAGTATATGGTGATCATGCTCTATCAGAAGCAAGATGCAAAAGATGGTTTCAACGGTTCAGAAATAATGATTTTGATGTGAGAAATGAAGAACGTGGAAGACCACCAAAAAAGTTCGAAGACGCCGAATTGGAAGCAATACTGGATGAAGATGATACTTTGAGTCAGAAACAAGTGGCAGCAATGCTAAATGTTGCACAACAAACAATTTCTGACCGTTTGAAAGCTATGGGAAAGATTAAAAAGTGTGGAAAATGGGTGCCACATGAACTGAATGAGACACAGATGGAAAACCGAAAAACCATTTATCAAATTTTGCTTCAAAAGACGTGAAAGAAAATCAATTTTGCATCGAATTGTTACTGGCGATGAAAAATGGATTTATTTTAAGAATCCTAAACGGGAAAAATCATGGGTTAATCTGGGACAACCATCAACATCGACGGCAAACCAGAACGATTCGGCAAGAAGACAATGCTCTGTGTTTTTTGGGATCAGAAAGGTGTGGTGTATCATGAGCTTCTAAAACCCGATGAAACTGTGCATACTAATCGCTACAGACAGTAAATGATCAATCTGAACTATACATTGATCGAAAGAAGACCAGAATGGGCCAGAAGACATGGCAAAGTAATGTTTTTTTACACGACAATGCACCTGCACACAAAGCAAAACTGGTTCAGGATACAATCGAAACACTTGGCTGGGAGCTGCTACCCCACCCGCCGTATTCGCCAGACTTGGCCCCTTCCGACTACCATTTATTTTTATCAATGGGACACGCATTGGCTGAGGAACACTTCGATTCCTACGAAGAAGTCGAAAATTGAGTGTCTGATTGGTTTGCTTCAAAAGACGAACATTTCTATTGGCGTGGTGTCCACAAAGTGCCAGAAAGGTAGTCAAAATGTATAGAAAGCAATGGTCACTACTTTGAATAAAATGTCTTTACTTTTCAATTCAAAATTAGTGTTTCATTTGCACAAAAAAAAACGCTCATTTCACACCGGTACACCTGATAAAAACTATAACCGACGCTTGTGTGTCGTGACAATGCAGAGGGACTGATGCCAATTGAAAGACACTTCCCGTTAGAATACACAAGTGTCAGGTGCCTCTACTATCCTGGGACCAGCATGGCGACAGTGTCAGACGACACGCGCCCTGGATATGCTGTTGCGCTTTCGACACGGGACAAACAGAGTGGCTGCTGCGTGGTTTATGCCAATAGGAGAAGCAGACGACGTGACAACAGAAAGGAAGGGTATCTACGTCCGTGTGCAGTGGGAGCTTCTTGAAAGTGTGTCTCAGTTCTGCGCCAAACCGAGTGACGCCAACCAAGACATTGTTTCCATTCCGCTGCTCATTACTTGATTTCCCAGACAACTGAGAACCATTTTATGTATCCTACAGAACAAAATAGGTAGATATATAAAAACCAACAATCAATTTTAATGAGGTTCCGGAGGTGTCAAATTTTTAAATTTCCAAGTGTTCTCCACCATGACTACTTCCGCCACCATTGTCAAGTAAAAGAGATGCCTGCTGTAATAATTTTTTTTGATATTGCTGTCTTAGTACCCCACGGAGAAGTGTGCAGCCAGCAGACGGTCACTGCCTCTTCAAGGCAAACTCGGTTTCGAAATTTTGGATAATCTAAAAGAACAGAGGTGATATTATTCTTCTAAATGTAAACATACAAATGATTTATCCAGCTATGAAATGTTTTAAAGGTAGTATGGACATGTGGTAAATCGAGAAAGATACATGGAGAATTGAAGGTATGACATTCAGCCGCCAAAATGAACGTAAATTAACCCGTTAATGTAAAGCAGGAGGTAGAGATCGACTGAAACAACAAGTTTGCTGGGGTGGATCAAAACTGTTCCGGATCGTGTAATGGGACATCCTCCTCTAACGTTACCCTTTTTTAATAGAAATTGTCGGTGTACTTTCGACTCTTGTAAAAGTGAACTTTATCTGAGCTATTGAACTAAATGAATTTCATTTTTTTGTCTATGATGCATTATAGGTCAGGCTAAAATGTGTAAAAAAGAAATTAATTTATTACAATCAATACGTAGGTATGGTTAAAATTACTCTTCTTTTAGAAAAATTTGAAATTACGAAATATCTGGTATACGTAAAATTCATATTATTAATTGCACAATCTAATGCTAATTATTAAATTTGTCTCTGGACTCACTTATAAAAAAAATGATGTAACTTGATGACGCTTCTTCTTTTGTGAAGAAAGTTTGTATACTCTTTAGGTTTGTAAACTCTTTGGAATATAGTTAGTACTGCAGAATGTAACGAATAGTGGGCATGCCTCTGATGGAATCGGACATGTTTTAATTTTGGCACTGAAAATGTAATTATTGTTTTTATGGAAGTGGAAATTGTAAAGACAGTGTGACATAGAAGAATGGGAAAAGTAAAAAAAAAGTCATAGAAAGAGAAATTACTTCATCAAATGCCAGATCAACAAGAACCCACTAAGGTAAAAAACTTACAGCCTCAAGAATAAACTCCTAGGCGTGTCTGCAGCCAACAACGAGGAAATAAAAATAAGTAAACAAGTTTTTTTTTTGTATATCTCACACATCTCGAAGCTTATGAAACTAATGAAGAGACCGGAAAATTTAATGTTGATGTGTGGGAGGGTAAGATTATAATCTAAACTGTAAACTGGGACTATAGCCTTTCCTATTCATGTGCTCTACCAACAGCGCATGTGTTAACCGAGCGCGACTTAGGACCCGCCCTCATAGCGTTACATCCTTTAATACCCTACTTTCCAAACTTCTCAAAAGTTCTACTGCGAAATTTGCAGGACCAGCATTTCCGGAAGAAAGGCTCACGGGCTGTGGCTAAGCCACTTCTCCACAATACCCTTTCTACCAGGAGAACGATTCTACCAACTATCGCAGGAAAACTTTTGTGAAGTTCGGAAGTTATGAGATGTACTAGCGGAAGTAAAACAATGATGCCCGTCGTTAATTATGCTGGGGATCATCAGCTGGTAGAGCAGTAGCCTCCAAAAGGCTAAGGTCCTTACTGTGTGTGCTGGTCCAGACATCATTTACACCTGCCGGGAAGATTCATATGAGTGTACAATCCGTCTCAAAGTGAAAGATTCAGTCTGTGAACGCCGGCCGGTGTGGCCGAGTGGTTCTAGGCCCTTCAGTCTGGAACTGCGCGACCACTACGGTCGCAGGTTCGAATCCTGCCTCGAGCATGGATGTGTGTGATGTCCTTAGGTTTAAGTAGTTCTAAGTTCTAGGGGACTGGTGACCTCAGATGTTAAGTCCTATAGTGCTCAGAGCCATTTGAACCATTTTGGACCAGTCTATGAGCAAGTTTGCTTAACCTCAGCTTTATTGAAAAATCCAGTAAAGTGATATTCCATTTTTGGTCCGTTACACTTGTTGAATGCCCCTGTAAGTTATAATGTGAATGTGGAAAATGTGTGCAAAGAACTTACCGCAGGAGAGACGAGATGGCGTTACAAGGTGTGGGAGGGGGGCGGAGAGCCGTGGACGGCGCAGCTGAGGCTGGAGCCCATAAACAGTCGCTGTGGAGTGGAATGGCTGGGGTGTCCCCACTGTCTCCAGTGGCTTGCGTGCCACACGGAGAGACTGACGTGGCAAAGTGTTTTCACGTGGAGGTCAGAGAGCAGCTTATTACTTATGATGGATTGCCCATGCACAAATCACAGTAACAACGACAGCAATGGGTCCACTGAATGAATTACCATTGACCTAAACAGTATTCAGTCTTCATCAGAATCCAATACTAGGAGCTTAGCACACTAATCGACACTTCGTACAGAAAACAGACGACTCTAAAGTACATACAGGAGTGAACAGTTATGCTGGAGTGATGTGACAAATATTGGACATTACTTTGAATACATATCGACAACAACCACACAGAAATTAAAATCAGGAACAGGGTGAAGCCCCTCCATACCCAGACTGGCGTGATGGCCAACATGGAAGGTCTACTGCAAGGCCGGCCAAACGCTGCACAGTGTGCAGATGTGCGGAAGTGCTGCACATGTGCGCACGTGTGCGACAGCGAGCGACAGCGACATCTGTTATTAGACATGTGTCCTAAATGAACGGCGGCGGCTCCTCTTCCCTGTTTATGTGGTACAAGCAAGAGCGCAACGTACCCAGTCTCGTTTACCCCTGGTGACCGTAACCTTAACAGAAAAGTACTGAGAAATGGCAGATACTGTGAAAAAGCAAAGGACGGCAGATCTATGTTCTCGGTCGTTTCGATTAAGCATCAGTGATGAAAATCTCCCGCAATTGCTTGCGTTTGTCAATGAGCCGTGCTTTTGAGGCCGATATTAACTATATCATTTCGCATGACCAGTGATAAACGTGTTTGGATTTATTCCTTTCATAATTAAAAATTATTGTTTACTAACTGTGCATTATTGCCTCATTCTGCTCCAGGTTACATTATCATCAGGAAAATTGGTCATTAAACCGATTGTTGTATACTTTCATTTAGGGTTTTTTTTTTAATGTGTGAAGGGCTACGCTAAGTTGAAGTCGATAAAACATAACATTCATCTAATTGTCGGTTATTACGCAGATTTCAGACGGAACTGATGAAAGATACAGCAGTAATGGTACAGGTGATCATTGAGAGATCTGCGGTTATCATTCTGTTCAGAGGACAGTGAAACAGAAATTACGTGGGTGTAACTGACGGCAGCGAGAATTAGTTATAGGAAACCTTGCATTGGTTTAATGTTATTTGAAATCATGACTAAGGTTCGTTGGAAGTCGCTAAGTGCTCTCTTTCTTAAATACTAGATCAAAAACATTTGGTGTATTTACGTGCCGTCAGTCAAGCTGCCTTAATAAAAACCCACGGTTGTTAACTGTATTACAGGTCTTACTGAGTTAAACTGTTAACATAAAAGTAGACGTCTCAATGAGTAGACTGTGACAGTATTTTAAATGTTTAATACGCGAAATACCTTCCCATGGTCGGCTTGCAAGCTGTGGAAAGAGCACTAGAATGCGCCGTACAGAGTATCTCAGAAAGTGGATAAAGCGACATCTGTGCGTAGAAACATGCACTATATGAACTCTGACGGCTGCGGCGTGCACACTGTGACCCGGAAGTTGCACATGTGCAGGAGCACCGCACGCGTGCAGAATTTCTGGTCGGCCCTGGTCTACTGCCATCTCTGCGTTTTGGTCGCTTTCCGCTAAGTGAGGTCTCACAGGATGTGGGTACTGAGATGTTTATGTATTTGTGGTTATGATTAACGCGCTCATCTGGAGAGAGATTGGGTCGAAAGGTGAAAGAAGGGCAGAGGGAAAAAGGTTCCTAGGCAAGATCCAAGGCGAAAACTTCTGCGATAGTTGGGGCGGGTTGTGAGAGCAGTAGCGGTTTTGTTGCTGCCTGCATAGGTCATGCACGGGTAGACTTTGCAAGTAGTGGGTATCATGCAGGTGCATACCTCTGACGTTGTGCAGTGGTGTTACTCGGCGTCTGCAGTGGGGTGCCAGTGTTGGCTTCTCGGTGAGCTTCAGCATACCTGTAACAGTTAGGTTCATCACCATTTAGTGTCCAATAGGTCATATATCGGATTCACAGTGTAGGGTAGTGTTGGCGGTTTGTTTGTGTGCGAGCTTGTCGGTCTCCCTGCTGTAGCCTGTTGGTCGGCTTTAATAGCATCTGACATATCCAGTCAGTGTTCCTAATTTGTAGGGGCTTATCTATGTTGTCGCTTGTGGATGTATGTTAGCTCCCAATAGGGTGTTACGCCCTAGCTAATGGCAATAGCCATTAAATGTAGTTCAGGCGTTAGGGGCCAGGCTGTAGGAGGCACTGTGGTAAATATGGACGCTAGATAGCTCTCTGTGTTATTCAAAGCTGTTGTCTACTAGAAAGACATCGAAATGAATCCAGAATACGAAGATATGGGAAAATAAAACAGGAAATGATGAATTAAACCAGAGATATGATGTTGTGACAAGTCATCAGCATGAGTCGTTTCACTTTGTGATAATAATGATGGCATGCAAAATGGTCAGCATAGCCCATGTAGCGTTGAGAGATCATGAGCGCTGAGGCCAGATCTGCTATGGGACAAGGATGCTAACTGCTTTAAAAGTTTCATGTCCTGTGCATCGCATCACACTGTAGATATAGGACAAAGAGAGTGACGTCTGTGTGGTTGACGCCGCTAGGAGAAGTGGATGACGTGACACAAAAGTGAAGGGACATCTATATCCTCGCACCACGAGCGCTACTTGAAAGCGTGTCACTTGACTTGCACACGGCTGACTGGCACCAGACAAGGCGACATTTCTGTCTAGCCATTTGTTACTTGCCTTTCAAGAAACTATATACTCAAGTTATGTATCGTATTACACAAAGATGTACCACTGTGCACTAAGAGATTTAAATCGTTATAATTAATTTCAATGAGCTTCCAGATGTGTCAACACACTGTTCCTCAATGGGTTCTGGCTCAAGGCCTCTTTGGCTCTGGCAAGTTATACCGTAGGTTCCACTGGTACTTCAGTAACCCATGGTGAGGTGGGTAGGTAGCAGATTATCACAGTCTCTTGAAAGCCTAATTGTTTTACAAATGTTGCATAATATAAAACAAATAAGGCGATAATATTCTTTTAAAATCCAACAGAGAAAAGATACACTCAATTTTAAAATGTTTAGGTGCAGTTTGCACTCACGGTGAATTGAGAAAAGTATGTGGAGCATCAATGGAATGACATCCAGTCTCTAAACTTAGTGCAATTCAGTACATGTATGCTATGAAGGTTGTAGAGATCAACTGTTTGCTGTTAACTGTCACAAGCTCATCTTCATTGGAAACAGTAAAATGCAATAATGCTAAATTCAATTTTTTTCCGCAATGTTTGGTTAATGCCACCATAAGCTACACCGTGGATGTGGAAGATGTGCATCCATGGTGAAAGAACTTACCGCAGGAGAGAGAGGGAGCCGCCATCAGGGGGAGCAGCTGGGCGTTGAGTGGTGGGTGGCATGGCTGTGGCAGGAGTCCGGCCGCCATCAGGGGGAGCAGCTGGGCGTTGAGTGGTGGGTGGCATGGCTGTGGCAGGAGTCCGGCCGCCATCAGGGGGAGCAGCTGGGCGTTGAGTGGTGGGTGGCATGGCTGTGGCAGGAGTCCGGCCGCCATCAGGGGGAGCAGCTGGGCGTTGAGTGGTGGGTGGCATGGCTGTGGCAGGAGTCCGGCCGCCATCAGGGGGAGCAGCTGGGCGTTGAGTGGTGGGTGGCATGGCTGTGGCAGGAGTCCGGCCGCCATCAGGGGGAGCAGCTGGGCGTTGAGTGGTGGGTGGCATGGCTGTGGCAGGAGTCCGGCCGCCATCAGGGGGAGCAGCTGGGCGTTGAGTGGTGGGTGGCATGGCTGTGGCAGGAGTCCGGCCGCCATCAGGGGGAGCAGCTGGGCGTTGAGTGGTGGGTGGCATGGCTGTGGCAGGAGTCCGGCCGCCATCAGGGGGAGCAGCTGGGCGTTGAGTGGTGGGTGGCATGGCTGTGGCAGGAGTCCGGCCGCCATCAGGGGGAGCAGCTGGGCGTTGAGTGGTGGGTGGCATGGCTGTGGCAGGAGTCCGGCCGCCATCAGGGGGAGCAGCTGGGCGTTGAGTGGTGGGTGGCATGGCTGTGGCAGGAGTCCGGCCGCCATCAGGGGGAGCAGCTGGGCGTTGAGTGGTGGGTGGCATGGCTGTGGCAGGAGTCCGGCCGCCATCAGGGGGAGCAGCTGGGCGTTGAGTGGTGGGTGGCATGGCTGTGGCAGGAGTCCGGCCGCCATCAGGGGGAGCAGCTGGGCGTTGAGTGGTGGGTGGCATGGCTGTGGCAGGAGTCCGGCCGCCATCAGGGGGAGCAGCTGGGCGTTGAGTGGTGGGTGGCATGGCTGTGGCAGGAGTCCGGCCGCCATCAGGGGGAGCAGCTGGGCGTTGAGTGGTGGGTGGCATGGCTGTGGCAGGAGTCCGGCCGCCATCAGGGGGAGCAGCTGGGCGTTGAGTGGTGGGTGGCATGGCTGTGGCAGGAGTCCGGCCGCCATCAGGGGGAGCAGCTGGGCGTTGAGTGGTGGGTGGCATGGCTGTGGCAGGAGTCCGGCCGCCATCAGGGGGAGCAGCTGGGCGTTGAGTGGTGGGTGGCATGGCTGTGGCAGGAGTCCGGCCGTGGTCGCTGTGTGGCTGAGTGACGGGGGTGGGTGTGGCCCTGCTGTCACTGTCTCCAGCAGCTGGCAAAGAGATTCTGCTCACATGGGAGCCAGAGGGCAGTTTACTGCAGACAGTACTGAATAACAGTGCTCAACACGTTGCCAACAACGATAGTAGCTCCACTAAGATGCATAACTTACCATTGATCTAATCACCTTATCCAACACTTCCGCCGAGCTCGCCATACTGGTGCGTTACCATACCAAGCAACATTTTGCACAAAATGAGGCACATATGAGAGGTACCTACATGGGCTACAAGGCAACAGCAGCGTCCTACATGCTCCCTAAATCAGGATAATTTTTAAAAAAAAAATTTCTGTGGTTCCAACATTCATCATCCACTTGCACCGGCGTACACCAAATGGTAGGTGTGAGGGCAATAAACACTGAGCAAGTATTGTAATGTTTAGAGCCAATATGTGTTCTATGTCCAAATAATATTTAAGATCTGGTCACAGTGTACTGCCTGTTATGATATGTGATAGTTCGTTACATGACCACAGTGTCATGTTGAGTAACCCCTTTTCAATATGTTGAAGGAATACAATGCTACGAATTGGGTTCCCAATTAGAAGATATGAAATATAGGCCTCCTGTACTCGCACAGCATTCAGGTGGGGATCACAGCGCCGTCTTTGACGGAATGAAGAAAATGCTTCAGACAAAATGTTTGTAGATTTAGTTGTTGAATCGTAATCTACAATAAAAAGCGAGGGTTCCCATTGAAGCTTTCTACTTTGCCCCCCACCACCCACACATGTGGTGGGGTGAAAGGTTGAGTGTGGTATCGTTGGATTTTCCCCTCTGAACAAATTGTAGTTTTTGAGACTTTTCAGTGTTTTCAGTTTATATATATATATATATATATATATATATATATATATATATATATATATATATATATATATATATAAAGAAAACACTGATTAAATTGATTAATTAATTAACCTCTCTGATGCGGAAAACTGCCACGTCCACGTAGACCGGGAATCAATTTTCACCAGTGCCACGCCCACCTGGTTGGTTCAAATGGCTCTGAGCACTATGCGACTTAACTTCTGAGGTCATCAGTCGCCTAGAACTTAGAACTAATTAAACCTAACCAACCTAAGGACATCACACACATCCACGCCCGAGGCAGGATTCGAACCTGCGACCGTAGCGGTCGCTCGGTTCCAGACTGCAGCGCCTAGAACCGCACGGCCACTCCGGCCGGCACGCCCACCTAGACTTGGAATGAAATAGTTACAGTCCCTACCGACCACCATGGCCCCTTACCAACGCATGTTCGTCGGCTAACATGTACTAATGTGTACTGCCGTTTACTAACGTGCACCGACCTACATTTACGTATATCACATTTTTTTCTATACAAATAAGCCAAGTTTGAATTCTGATGGTCAGTTCATGTTTCGCTACCAACACAAGAAAATTGTGGCAAACGAAGCCACTAACCTAAGTCACCTGTGATGATTCAAAATCGTCGGCTTTGCCTCTCTCACACACCACGAGCGCGAGACCGCCCACGTCACAGCCTGGGCCTTTACACTCGCGTCGGACATACTCCTCTGTAAATATTCTAGCTAAACTATGGCCCGAATACTGTTGTTCAATCCACACGGTCTAGGACATGGCCAGAGCACACCTCCAGTACCTAAGCCGAGAACATCGCTCGCCCCACCTGTAGTTAACCGCTGAGAGACTGAGATATGCTGCAATCACGTCCCTCACGCTCTCGTAGCTACTTGCTTCAGCAATTCGATCTAACAAAACCTCCAAGCAGAAAAAATAATAACCAACTCGAACTCTCTCATATTCTACATCGTCCCACAAATACTTAACGTACATTTTATTTAGGCATCGAGTATATCTATCACTCTCAAACAAAAACCACTCACTCTGACGGACCTGGTGTCATGTTGCACAGTCGGTAGACACGCAGACAACACCTGATTTCAGTGCACAATATCAAACTGCTCCTAAATAATGCAGAACACATAACTGTAAACATCATCAGTACTCATAATCTGTCCAAATAACGCATAGCAAAATAACTCAACAGACGCGCGCAATCAACCTGTCCCACACGTCCGACAGCTCTCAATTCACTCAAAGGTCTCTGTTCGACACCTCAAACATGACTTGATGACAGCCTAACACCTGAGAAATTCATATCACCTAGACGCCGAACATGACTATCCAAGCCAGGCAGCGCGCGTCGTCTGTCACCGTTCTAACTCAGTGCGGTCCAACACACATATTAAGGCCGCATTCCACTGCTTGCCGGCCTATTTCCGACACATCTCTACCTTCACGTCTGTTGTCAGAATATCCGAGAGCGAGTTCACACGCACACCGTCCACACACATCCCAGTGCTGCCCTCCCCTCACAATCTAAAACGATTATCATACTACATAAAAGAGCCTAGTCAACCTCTCCGAAATTGTATAGTGCACCCCCCCCCCCCACCGCCCCCCCCCTCCCAGAAATAGTTAACGCTCACTTTAGTGTTTTCTCAGCTTATTTGTAAATTCAAATTCTTACTCTAACATAACTTGTTCACGAAAATAATACTCAATGCGCTCCTAACCTCCTACCCTTCCAGCTCTCAATATACGCAAATGTTCTCAACCCTCCTATATCCCAGCACAATCAATTAATAATTCTTATTCCTCCTTATCGATTTTACAGGCCTAATTTCCTAAGGACCCGTTATCGAAGTACCGTACTGCTTTTCTTTCTGAGGGTTTCTGTGCTTATTTTTACAGAGATCGCTAAATTACCTCCACAGCCCCCTCAGTCTACACACACACACACACACACACACACACACACACACACACACACGGTCATCCTCTCTACTCATTCCATAACATAAGCAATACTAACTTTACAATCCATTATATACAAACCCTACACAATGTAAGCCACAGTAATTTTACAATACCGACTACATGCCCCAATGCTCTCCATTCCTAAGGAAGCGCTGTGAACCTGCACTTTCTTTCTACACACGCCACACTCAGCGGTAATCAGCCCTTCTACATCAACGGACAGAAGTCCCTCTCAGAACTGTTCCACAAATTCGGCGATCGCTTCCCCTCAACACAAATGCGTCACTTTCTCTTCTTCCTTTCAGTCATGTTTTCAACGTTGTCCCGCTACACTTTATTAACTAATGTTTCGCCGCAAGGGATACCTGATTTTACAGAGTAAATTAATATGGAGTATGTCGTTATTCTTTTCAAACATTCACATCTCCATTTCTTCTTTCCTTATTGTCTTTTGGGCATGCAGTTGTAGAAATTAAAGTAGGCACAAATGCAGTAATCAAAAAGAAATGGTTAGCGTACATTCGCATTCTCTTTACATCGTTCCTTTCTTGTTGCTCCCATGCCGATGGACTGTTTCCATCGCAATCAGTAAGCGTGAAAGGAAGCTGCGCTACAGACAGAGGAATCTATATTTATACTTGGCAGAACTAATTACATACTGACATAATCGTCGGTATTGCTTTCGATTCCCAAAAGTTATAAATATTTCGATTTCGTAAAAGAAGCTCTGTATTTCGCCAAGATGTCGAAGAAGAAGGTCCCTTACGTACAGGTTGTATCGAGTAAGATGTGGAGGCGGTGGTTTGAAAGCGGACAGAAGAAGTACGAGGGAGGGCTTCCCTTACCTGAGGGATGGCTACTTAAGTTACCTGGCGAAGGGGAAAGTGTGGCAAATGTCCGGCGTGGCAAATGTCCGGCGTGGCAAATGTCGGGCATTCAATGGGACACCGCATCCCCGAGGTAGTAATGAAGTGGGGATTTTCCCATACGAATATTTCACGAGTGTACTGCTAACACCAGTAATCTAGTAAAACAACAAATCTCCGACATCGCCGGGGCTGGAAAAAGATCCTGCCTGAACAGAACGAATGACGACTGAAGAGAATCCTTCAACGTGTCAGAAGTGCAACCCTACAGCAAGTTCTTGCACATTTCAGTGCTGGGCCATCAACAAGTGACAGCGTTCGAACCGTTCAACGACACACTATCGATATGAGCTTTCTGAGCCGAAAGCCCACTCGTGTCCCGTTGATGACTGCACGACAGAAAGCTTTATACCTCGCCTGGGCCCGTCAATCCTAACATCGGACTGTTGATGACTGGAAACATGTTGCCTGGTCGGACGAGTTTCGTTTCAAATTGTATCGAGCAGATGGACGTGTGCGGAGACAACCTCATGAATCTATGGACCCTGCACGTCAGTGGGGGACTGTTCAAGATGGTGGAGGCTCTGAAATGGTGTGGGGCGTGTGCAGTTGCAGTGATGTGGACCCCTGTTACGTCTAGATATTACTGTGACATGTGACATGTACTGTAAGCATCCTGTCTGATCACCTGCATCTATTCACGTCCATTGTGCATTCTGACGGACTTTGACAATGCCAGCAGGAGAATGCGACACCCCACACGTCCTGAATTGCTACAGAGTGGCTCCAGGGACACTCTTCTGAATTTAAACACTTCTGCTGGCCACCAAACCTCCCACACATGAACATTATTGAGCATATCTGGGATGCTTTGCAACCTGCTGTTGAGAAGAGATCGCCACTCCCTCGTACTCTTAGGGATTTATGCACAGCCCTGCAGGATTCATGGTGTCAGTTCCCTCCAGCACTACTTCAGACATTAGTCGAGTCCATGCCACGTCGTGTTGCGGCACTTCTGCTTGGTCGTAGTGGCCCTACACGGTATTAGGCAGGCGCTCTTCAGTGTGTAAAGGACAATAACTGTATCACTCACTGACTCATCATCACCCAGCCCAATCCGCTAAGGATAGAAAGTTGAAATTTGGAGAGCGTGTTGATCTTACATTGTAGGCGTCGTTTAAGAAGGCATTTTTCGGAATTCCACCCCTAAGGCGGTGAAATGGGGGTTAAAGCATTTTTTGAAAATAGATCTCTGGTATCTCCTTAATGCCTGAATAAATTTCTAGATGGAAGGTAAGAACCAAAAACTGTGGTGCTTTAGAGGTACCTAAAACACTCAGAAGGATGTAACACTTGTCAGAAGCCTTGAAATATTTGTGATGGCACCGCCAGACACCACACTTGCTAGGTGGTAGCCTTTAAATCGGCCGCGGTCCGTTAGTATACGTCGGACCCGCGTGTCGCCAATGTCAGTGATAGCAGACCGAGCGCCACCACACGGCAGGTCTAGAGAGACGTACTAGCACTCGCCCCAGTTGTACAGCCGACGTTCATAGCAATGGTTCATTGACAACTACGCTCTCATTTGCCGAGACGATAGTTAGCATAGCCTTCAGCTACATTTGCTACGACCTAGCAAGGCGCAGTATTCCATTGATATTGAGATTCTATTAATGTATCATCAAGAGCGATGTTCTACAAATGTGGATTAAAGTTAAGTATTCCAGAAGCTACGTACTTTTCTTTATAGCATTCATTCCGTATCCTGTTTCAGACCTCACGCCAGCCTGCGTGAGTTTAACGCGTGCATTTCGGCCTCCTCTCTCAATTAGTGTGCGTAGTGTTGGCTAAGTGCCAACACTACAATATTAATGAAGAAGCAGCGTCTAGCGGCAGTGGCATTAAATAACAGTTAACCTTCCATTTATTAGTAGAGCACCGGTATGACGTGAATTCGCGATACTCGGCGTTAAAGGGTTATGGCAATTTGGAACCTAGAACTACGAAAATTAGTATCTGGTTTTTCAGTTATAAATAAATAATACATCAATAAAACGGAAGTTAGCAATTCACCCTGAAGAATGCATTTTCCAATAGTCGCCAAAACGTTGGAATTTTATAACTGACAATGCGGTCCCAAACCCAAAGAATTTTATTGACTGTCGCAGCGGCCGCGGAAGCCTATGATTACATAAATAATACGTGTTCGAGCATTTTTGGAAATTGGACCACTAAGGGGATAAAACAGTAGGAGAAAGCTTTTTTGAAAACAAGTATGTTAAAGAATTACTGAAGCATTTTAAAAAAATTGGTCTATAGAAATTGGTATTTGACTTCTTAGTTAGAATTATTTTTAAAAAATACGTGTTTCAGTGTTTCTGGAAGTTCAGGCTCCAGGGGAGTGAAATAGGGGATGAAACATTTTATGGAATTACTTCATTATGAAAGAATATTAAAAGCTAAATCCACGGAAATCTGTATTTGGCTTCTGTGTTAGAAATAAAAACATTGCGTGTTTCACTTCGTTTGGAAATTAAACCCCCAGGGGGTGAAATGAGGGATGAAAAATTTCAAGGAAATATTTATTATATTAAAAAAATTAGAGTTAAATCTATGAAAATAGTATTTGAATTCTCGATTAGATACGAAGAAATATGTATGAGAGGATGAAAGTTTCTAAGTCAATATCACCACAAGAACTTAGAACGCATGATTAACAAAAAACATGGACTCCAACTACTAGAATCGTCTTTTTGTCAGAAGTATGTTCGGAAAAGAGCAGGCTTCGGTGGCCTTCGTTTGCATGAAATGTTTAGAAGGTGTTGAAATTTGTGAACGACATAAAAATTCGATTAAAGAAAAAACTATCTGTGCACACCATACAGTCTGCGTGAGCGAAGCAGCGTGTGCTAATCTGGGAAGAAACATTAACTTGGGGTAGCAGGATAATCAGACTGCCACTCGTTTTCAGTGCTCCTTGCACATTTCACTAGGATAACACCCAACATTGCAAAGCGCAACTAACACCGAACATACCTTTCCTTTCTGATATTGTTTTGAACTGATGTCACGCTAAGACAGCGTTTCACATGACATTGATCATTTCAAAAGCTAAAAGCTAGGTTCTCAATTACAAGATCTAATTTTTGTTCAAAAAATTACCAGTTCCTGTTCATAATCAGTGTCTAGAAAATACCCGTTAGATGATCAGGAGGATCCTTCAAATGAGAGGTTAATTTACCTTTTATATATATATATATATATATATATATATGAAATGTCTTTCTGTCAACCAACCCAAGACTTGAATTTATTCATTTTAAAATCAGAATTTGCACCAGCTCCAAAACACCTGAGCAACTAGGAACCCTAGCAATCGACAATATTTTGTCCTGACTTCTCCATGTGGCTGGAATGGAAATCAAAGTCCTGCTATATGCTCTTAACACACATGAGCAGGGAAAACTACAAGCAAATTTTGAGAGAAGCATTGTAATGCCCATCCCCAAAATTAAGTACGTCTTAAAAAGCGAAATTACCGAAAAAATTCATCATCAAATAAGAACCTCCTTCGTCCTCGAACAGTTGGGGCAACATTCTCAGAAAATCAATTTGGTTCCCAAAAAATATCCTTAAATTTACTTGTAGAGAACTGTATGAAAAAAATTTAACAACGTACATAGCTTTTGTAGATATATAGAAGGCGTGTGATAATATGAACTTTAAAAATAATGTTTGAGAATATGAAGAAACTAGGAATAAACTTGATAACTTTGAAAGAATTATAAAAACGAGATAATACTTACTGGACGGCACTGTACACAGGTAAAAACTTATATTCACAAACGAATCGAAGAAGAAAGTGGCGTGGCAGCAGCTACGTTTACTCCTTGCAAAGAGGAGGCACCTAAACGTGTGAGAGAACAGTTAAATATAGATGTAGTGGAAGTTGAACATCATCTCGACCCCACGATAAATAAAATAGATAAAGTTACAGGGAGATACTATATCATTAAAGTATGTTGTTGTTGATTGAGGCGTCCAGTCCAGAGATTGGTTTGATGCAGCTCTCCATGCTACTCTATCCTGTGCAAGCTTCTTCATCTCCAAGTAACTAATGCAGCCTACATCCTTCTGAATCTGCTTAGTGTATTCATCTCTTGGTCTCCCTCTATGATTTTTACCCTCTGCGCTGCCCTCCAATACTAAATTGGTGATCCCTTTATGCCTCAAAACATGTCCTAGCAACTGATTCCTTCTTCTCGTCAAGTTGTGCCAAAAATGCCTCTTCTCCCCTATTCTATTCAGTACATCCTCATTAGTTATGTGATCTTCAGCAGTCTTCTGTAGCACCACATTTAGAAAGCTTCTATTCTCTTCTTGTCTAAACGATTTATCGTCCACATTTCACATCCATACATGGCTACACTGCATAGAAACACTTTTAGAAAAGACTTCCTGACACTTGAATCTATATCGATGTTAACAAATTTCTCTTCCTCAGAAACGCTTTTCTTGCCATTGCCAGTCAACATTTTATATCCTCTCTACTTCGACCATCATCAGTTATTTTGCTCCCCAAACAGCTAAACTCATCTACTACTATAGGTGTCTTATTTCCTAATCTAATTCCCTCACCATCACCTGATTTAATTAGACTACATCCCATTGTCCTCGTTTTGCTTTTGTTGATGTTCATCTTATATCCTCCTTTCAAGACAATGCCCATTCCGTTCAACTGCGCTTTCTGTTCCTATGCTGTCTCTGACAGAATTATGATGTTATCGGCAAACCTCAGAGTTTTTATCTCTTCTCCATGGATTTTAATTCCTAGTCCAAATTTTTCTTTTGTTTCATTTACTGCTTGCTCAATATTTAGACTGAATAACATTGGGGATAGGCTACAACCCTGTCTCACTCCCTTCCGAACTACTGCTTCCCTTTCGTGCTCTCGACTCTTATAACAGCCATCCGGTTTCTGTACAAATTGTAAATAGCCTTTCGCACCCTGTATTTGATCTCTGCCATCTTCAGAATTTGAAAGAGGGTATTCCAGTCAACACTGTCAAGGGCTTTCACTAAGTCTACAAATGCGAGAAACATAGGTATGCCTTTTCTTAACCTATCTTCTAAGATAAGTCGCAGTGTCAGTATTTCCTCACGTGTTCAACATTTCTATGGAGTCTGAACTGATCTTCTCCAAGATCGGCTTCCATCAGTTTTTCCATTCGTCTGTGAAGAATTCGTGTCAGAATTTTGCAGCCGTGATCATTAAGCTAATAGCTCGGTAATTTTCACACCTGTCAACACCTGCTTTCTTTGGGATTGGAATAATTACATTCTTCTTGAAGCCTGAGGGTATTTCGCCTGCCTCATATATCTTGCTCACCTGATGGTAGAGTTTTGTCAGAGCTGGCTCTCCCAAGGCTATCAGTAGTTCTAATGGAATGTTGTCTATTTCCGGGGCCTTGTTTCGACTTAGATCTTTCAGTGCTCTGTCAGATTCTTCACGCAGTATCATATCTCCCATTTCATATTCCCTTACGTCCTCTTCCATTTCAATAATATTGCCCTCAAGTACATCGCCCTTGTATAGACTATATACTCCTTCCAGCTTTCTGCTTTCCCTTCTTTGATTAGAACTGGCTTTCCATCTGAGCTCTTGATATTCATACAAGTTGTTCTCTTTTCTCCAAAGGGCTCTTTAATTTTCCTATAGGCAGTGTCTATCTTACACCTAGTGATATATGCTCCTACATCATTACATTTATTCTCTGGACATCCCTGCTTAGCGAATTTGCACTTCCTGTCGATCTCATTTTTGAGACGTTTGAATTCCTTTTTGCCTGCTTCATTTACTGCATTCTTACATTTTCTCCTTTCATCAATTAAATTCAATATCTCTTCTGTTACCCAAGGATTTCTACTAGCCCTCGTCTTTTTACCTACGTGATCCTCTGCTGCCTTCATGATTAAAGTGTATGAGAGGCAAAATCATAGGTGCAGGCTTGTGACAAAGCACGAGAAACGAGAGTTCCAGAGTATCTATGTGACAAGCTACTGCAAAGAGTTGACCTGCTCGCTTATTGACGAAATAAGATCGCTGAAGCTGGAAAAAGCAAAAGAGAAATAAGAAGCAGAACTGCACGAGATAATGCTATCATCAGTAAAAGAAAAGTAACAACACACATCATGAAACGATTTTTATTAGCGTATGTTCGTGCAGCGTTTTTTGCTGTGAGATCTGGACTCTGGGGACTGAGGAACGGAAAAGACTGAATTCTTTTAAGGTCTGGTGTTATAGGAGCATCATGAAAATCGTTACGGACTGATAAAACATTAATGATGAAGTCGTTAAGGGACCAAGGGAGAAGCGATGTTTATGGAACACTTTTGTGATACAAAATCATATTGTTGGCTGTCTGCTCCTAAAACAATAACAGATAGATATATCAATTGGGAAAGGCGCAGACCGAGACCACGACTGAAGTACATACATCGAACTATCAAAGATATCCCATGTAACTTCTACTTTGAAATGAAGACGAAGGCAGAAAGACTTGGAACTTGGAGATCTAAAGCCAAGAAGGATTAGGCACTGAAAAACCGTCCTTCCATATATTCTAGAACAGGTAACTTAGTAACTGATATTGCAACATTTTGCATCTCTCAATTCTCTGTAGCAGATTTAGTTTATCATATTTCAGCATCTCAAAATTCCTCAGCTTTGTCATGTCAGCACTGACGAAATGTGTGTCTCTAGCAGCCACAGTGTTCTTTATACATACATACATATATTAATACATGTTCCATAAATCATGAATACGACATTTCGTAATGATGTGGAATGTGTCACTTTAACATAAGTTTCTTTACACAAAATAATTAATTTTTTACAGTTACTACCTCATATCCAAAAATTCATCTATTGAGTAGAAGGTGTTGTCATTTAGGAATTGTTTTAACTTGTTTTTGAATGCTGGTTGGCTATCTGTCCGACTTTTAATGTTATTTGGCAAATGACCATTTTTGTGGCAGCATAATTAACCCCCTTCTATGCCAAAGTCAGATCATGCTTTCTTGCAGTGTTGTAGCTATGCACTTCGCCGTTATTTTTGAACTGGAATGGGTTATTAACAACAAATTTCGTAAGTGAAATATGTATTGCGAAGATACTGTGAATATTGTCGGCAAGGTGATCTTGGGTGGGCTCCAGCTGTTATTCCGATTACACGCTTCTGTGCAATTAGTATCTTTTCTCTTAGTGATGAATTACCCCAAAATATGATGTCATATGAGAGCTGTGAATGAAAATAGGCGTAGTAGGCTATTTTACTGACACGTTTATCACCAAAATTTCCAATAACCCTAATACCATAAGTAGCTTAACATAACCGTTTCAGCAGATCATCGATGTGTTTCTTCGAATTCAATTTCTTATCTGAGTCGAAACAAGGCCCCGGGAGTAGACAACATTCCATTGGAACTACTGACGGCCTTGGGAGAGCCAGTCCTGACAAAACTCTACCATCTAGTGAACAAGATGTATGAGACAGGCGAAATATCCTCAGACTTCAAGAAGAATATAATAATTCCAATCCAAAAGAAAGTAGGTGCTGACAGATGTGAAAATTACCGAACAATCAGTTTAATAAGTCACGGATGCAAAATACTAACGCGAATTCTTTACAGACGAATGGAAAAACTGGTAGAAGCCGACCTCGAGGAAGATCAGTTTGGATTCCATAGAAATACTGGAACACGTAGGGCAATACTGACCCTAAGACGTATCTTAGAAGCTAGATTAAGGAAACGCAAACCTACGTTTCTAGCATTTGTAGGCTTAGAGAAAGCTTTTGACAATGTTGACTGGAATTCTCTCATTCAAATTCTGAAGTTGACAGGGGTAAAATACAGGGAGCGAATGGCTATTTACAATTTGTACAGAAACCAGATGGCAGTTATAAGAGTCGAGGGGCATGAAAGGGAAGCAGTGGTTGGGAAGGGAGTGAGACGGGGTTGTAGCCTATCCCTGATGTTATTCATCAATCTGTATATTGAGCAAGCAGTGAAGGAAACAAAAGAAAAATTCGGAGTAGGTATTAAAATCCATGGAGAAGAAATAAAAACTTTGAGGTTTGCCGATGACATTGTAATTCTGTCAGAGACAGCAAATGACATGGAAGAGCAGTTGAACGGAATGGACAGTGTCTTGAAAGGAGGATATAAGATGAACATCAACAAAAGCAAAACGATAATAATGGAATGTAGTCGAATTAAGTCGGGTGATGCTGAGGGAATTAGATTAGGAAATGAGACACTTAATGTAGTAAAGGAGTTTTGCTATTTGGGGAGCAAAATCACTGATGATGGTCGAAGTAGAGAGGATATAAAATGTAGACTGGCAATGCCAAGGAAAGTGTTCCTGAAGAAGAGACATTTGTTAACATTGAGTATAGATTTAAGTGTCAGGAAGTCGTTTCGAAAGTATTTGTATGGAGTGTAGCCATGTATGGGAGTAAAACATGGGCGATAACTAGTTTGGACAAGAAGAGAATAGAAGCTTTCGAAATGTGGTGCTACAGAAGAATGCTTAAGATTAGATGGGTAGATCATATAACTAATGAGGAGGTATTGAATAGGATTGGGGAGAAGAGAAGTTTGTGGCACAACTTGACTAGAAGAGGGCATCGGTTGGTAGGACATGTTCTGAGGCATCAAGGGGTCACCAATTTAGAATTGGAGGGCAGCGTGGAGGGTAAAAATCGTAGAGGAAGACCAAGAGATGAATACACTAAACAGATTCAGAAGGATGTATGTTGCAGTAGGTACTGGGAGATGAAGAAGTTTGCACAGGATAGAGTAGCATGGAGAGCTGCATCAAACCACTCTCAGGACTGAAGACCACAACAACAACAACAACAATCAATGCACACACCCAGAAATTTCGAATATTTTGCCTTAGCAACAGACTTCTGTTCATAGTCTATATTTACCAATGGTGCTATGCCATTTACAGTACAGAATTGTGTATACTGTGTTTTCCCAAACTTTAGTGAGAGTCTATTTGCAGTGAACCACTTAATAATTTTCTGAAAGACATTATTTACAATTTGCTCAGCTGACTCTAGTTTGTTGGGTGTGATTACTATACTTGTATCTTCAGCAAAAAGAACTAGCTTTGCATCAATGCGAGCCGCATTGCCTTCTGGCTTTCTGACTTACCAAATCATTACTAGCAACCACAATTTTGTCCACGTGACTGGACATTTAACCTTCCACAGGCTACGTGATGTTTGTGGTCTGTGTCAGGAAGCAGAAGCCAGACTCCCTGTATGACTCACTGCTGACTGGTCTGCACAGTCAGCAACGGCAGCTGTGAGCAGGTGCACACTCGCCCGCCCTATTCTCTAAAGACCACCTACTAGGAGCTTCAGGAGAAAAACAGGCAACTGCTACACTCCTTGAATAATACCTTAACATTATCTACTATACAGTGTGTTCGGAAATTCCCATTACAAACTACCAGTAGTAGTAGAGGAGAGTGAGTACTTGGTGCAACGATGTTCCAGTGCCTTCTACATCTACATCTACATCCGTATTCCGCAAGCCACCTGACGGTGTGTGGCGGAGGGTACCCTGAGTACCTCAATCGGTTCTCCCTTCTATTCCAGTCTCGTATTGTTTTTATCCACATGGTCTCTTCGCGAGATATACGTAGGATGGAGCAATGTACTGCACTGCTTGACTCTTCGGTGAAGGTATTTTCTCGAAATTTTAACAAAAGCCCGTACCGAGCTACTGAGCGTCTCACCTGCAGAGTCTTCCACTGGAGTTTATCTATCATCTCCGTAACGCTTTTGCGATTACTAAATGATCCTGTAACGAAGCGCGCTGCTCTCCGCTGGACCTTCCTTATCTCTTCTATCAACCCTATCTGGTACGGATCCCACACTGCTAAGCAGTATTCAAGCAGTGGGCGAACAAGCATACTGTAACCTACTTCCTTTGTTTTCGGATTGCAATGCCTTAGGATTCTTCCAATGAATCTCAGTCTGGCATCTGCTTTACCGACGATCAACTGTATATGATCATTCCATTTTAAATCACTCCTAATGCTTACTCCCAGACAATTTATCGAATTAACTGCTTCCAGTTGCTGACCTGCTATTTTGTAGCTAAATGATAAGGGATCTTTCTTTCTATGTATTCGCAGCACCTTACACTTGTCTACATTGAGATTCAATTGTCATTCCCTGCACCATGCGTCAATTCGCTGCAGATCCTCTTGCATTTCAGTACAATTTTCCATTGTTACAACCTCTCGATATACCACAGCATCATCTGCAAAAAGCCTCAGTGAACTTCCGATGTCATCCACAAGGTCATTTATGTATATTGTGAATAGCAACGGTCCCATGACACTCCCCTGCGGCACACCTGAAATCACTCTTACTTCGGAAGACTTCTCTCCATTGAGAATGACATGCTGCTTTCTGTTATCTAGGAACTCTTCAATCCAATCACACAATTGGTCTGATAGTCCATATGCTCTTACTTTGTTCATTAAACGACTGTGGGGAACTGTATCGAACGCCTTGCGGAAGTCAAGAAACACGGCATCTACCTGTGAACCCGTGTCTATGGCCCTCTGAGTCTCGTGGACGAATAGCGCGAGCTGGGTTTCACACGACCGTCTTTTTCGAAACCCATGCTGATTCCTACAGAGTAGATTTCTAGTCTCCAGAAAAGTCATTATACTCGAACATAATACGTGTCCCAAAATTCTACAACTGATCGACGTTAGAGATATAGGTCTATAGTTCTGCACATCTGTTCGACGTCTCTTCTTGAAAACGGGGATGACCTGTGCCCTTTTCCAATCCTTTGGAACGCTACGCTCTTCTAGAGACCTACGGTACACCGCTGCAAGAAGGGGGGCAAGTTCCTTCGCGTACTCTGTGTAAAATCGAACTGGTATCCCATCAGGTCCAGCGGCCTTTCCTCTTTTGAGCGATTTTAATTGTTTCTCTATCCCTCTGTCGTCTATTTCGATATCTGCCATTTTGGCATCTGTACGACGATCTAGAGAAGGAACTACAGTGCAGTCTTCCTCTGTGGAACAGCTTTGGAAAAAGACAGTTAGTATTTCGGCCTTTAGTCTGTCATCCTCTGTTTCAGTACCATTTTGGTCACAGAGTGTCTGGACATTTTGTTTTGATCCACCTACCGCTTTGACATAAGACCAAAATTTCTTAGGATTTTCTGATCCCAGTCTGCAAAGTAGTTGCCAACTTTAGCTATCAATTCTTCGTTTGAAGTGAATCTTCGCCCACCAAGAAAAATTTTCAGTTTTGGGGAGAGGTGGAACTCTGGCGGAGCCATATCAGGCGAGTAAGGCGGGTGTGGCAACAATTCATACCTTAGTTCGTGTAATTTTGCCGTGGCTATGGCACATGTGTGCAGGTGCGCATTGTCTTGATGGAAAATGACCTTCTACCTGCTAAACCTGACCTTTTTTCGAGTATCTTTTGTTGTAATTTGCCCAGGCGGTTAGCATAGTATGCTCCAGTAATTGTTTGCCCAATGGGAAGATATTCTACGAACAGAATCCCCTTCGCATCCCAGAACACTGATGCCATGACCTTTCCCGCTGAAGGAATTGTCTTTGCTTGCTTTGGTGGCGCAGAATCAGCATATGTCCACTACTTTAACTGTTGTTTTGTCTCTGGGGTATAGTAGTGCATCCAAGTTTCATTTATGGTCACAAACCGGTGCAAAAAATCTTGATCTTTTCTCCTAAAACGGGCCAAACATTGTTCTGATACGTGCATACTCGTGCGTTTTTGATCCAGCGTCGTGAGTCGCGGCACCCATCTTGCAGATAATTTGTTCATTTTTAATTCTTCAGTTAAAATGTGATATACCCTTTCAGATGACATTTGGCAAGCGTGAGCAATTTCACGCACTTTCCATCGGCGATCCTCCATGACCATTTTGTGCACTTTTGCAATGATTTCTGGAGTAGTGACACATCTTGGCCGACCACTGCGCGGATCACCATCTAAGCTCTCCCGACCAAATTTAAATTCATTTGTCCACTTGGCAACAGTTGAATATGAAGGAGCAGAGTCCCCCAGTGTATTCCCGAAACCGGTAGGAATGTCCTTTGCTTTCATACCTTTCTTTACAAAGTACTTAATCACTGCTCGAATCTCGATTTTTTTTAATCTTCGCAAATCACTATCGGGAAAAACAACAGAGCCATGTCATCCGCCACAGCTGCCTTGAAAGTGCACTGACGTGGCACGTGTTTACAGGCAACATCCCAATGAATATCACGTGAATAATTCCTTGCGCTAGCGCTGACCTCTCGTGGTGATTCCGAGAACTTTCCAAACCACGCTCATATTTTGAATAGGGACCTACGTCCAGAAACGTACCATTCCAGAGCTACAGCCGTTAGAAAACATGTTTGCTACGTAGCTATGCAACAGGGTAGTCATGGTGGGGGGTGGTTACGTCAGATTCGCTGGTGGCATTTGACGTCTGTCCTATGTCTCGGAGCTGGTTCGAGCTTCACTCACGTATCTGTTAGTGCTAGAGCAATGGGGTTTGCAGAATACTCCTTCTCCTTCATAAAGATAGTATTCTACATCGTCAGACTCCACCTGCTCACTCTTTTCGCCACAATTTCTCAACGACTTCGAGAAAGTCAGCAGGCGTGACAGTAGTGCTGCAAAGAGACGCCAAACACCCGAATCGGAAGAGGCCATACTGCCTCACGTTGAAGGGAACTCGTCAACGAGAACACGAGCAACTTGTCTGGCTGATAACGAGTGTAACAATAAAAGAAGTGACATAATGGATCACGCCTAATGAATTAGTTGTTAAAGTAGTCGCGTTACCAACATGTTTTCAAATGGTTGTAGCATGGAAATATAATCTACTCGCGCCACTCTACGGGTTCTAGTAGTTTGTAGCAGGAGTTTACGAACACCCTGTGTTTTGAAAGTACTTGCTGAAAAGCCTTAATAATGATATCCTGCTTAACATTGCTGTCTACATTTGTAGCATCTCTCGCACACTAACCGTGACAACACATTTTCGTCTTTGGTTTCCATTTTCCTTTTCTTCACCAGAAACAAATCACAGGCTGTTATTTTCCTGTGAAATGAACAAGTGAGAAAGGGTAATTAAATTACGCTGCTGCAGGATACTTTCAGAACTGCAACAAGTGTCTGTGAGCCCTGCTTCCCTCTGCCCTCAAAATAGTGTCATCAGTTCCATAGACCTGCAGTTGGGACTCCCTCACAGACACTGCAAGACTCCCACTAAAAGGAAAGGCCTCTGAGCCACTTCATCCTCGCCAGTGGATTTTCAGCACTTGCACATCGGCTGGCTACGATTCAAGTCATTCACATATGCCAGCAGAACAATGACCGCAACACTGTGCAGCTGTTCATCTCCTCTCAGATCTTCGAGTGCCTACAGTATCAAACGTGTGCTATGTGTTCCTCTATGGACTCTAGTGCATCCGTCCCGTATAATCCGTTAACATGACTGGAGTAGTTTACCTGTAACGGAAACATTGTTTATATTGCATAGTGATGTCCCACTGATTTACATATTCATCCGAAATTTCAGTGCTGAATGAGCTGTCACAGTCCAAAAAAGTTGCCGCAATTTCAGATCATGCAAACGCAATAAAAGGCGTAACACCAAGAAGGACCAGCGCGGGACAAGTTGGTAGGAATGATTATACGTCCGAGAGACGACATCTTTTGAAATTTGGTGCCAGTCGGATGAGAGAAGCGCTAGTGGCGCCACTATAAGGACGTAAATCTGGTTGGCTTTAAATGCACGCTGTCGTGAGCGTTAGTTATCTTTGAAATTGGATGTGGCGAGTCGATTTAATCAAGAATGCGCTTAAAGTGACAAAAACGCCACTATCAACGCCTCATTGAGTTTTCATAGTGTACCGTGAAATATCAGCAATCCGGTAAAACATCAAATCTCCAATATCACTGTGGACGGAAAAAGATTCTGCAAGAATGGGACCAACGACGACAGAAGAGAATCGTTCAATGTCGCAGAAGTGCAACCCTCCCGCAAATTGCTGCAGATTTCAATGCTGGGCCGCAGTGCCGTATTCCGCCTGTTTACATATCTCTGTATTTGAATACGCATGCCTCTACCAGTTCCTTTGGTGCTTCTCTATATATACAGGGTGTTACAAAAAGGTACGGCCAAACTTTCAGGAAACATTCCTCACACACAAAGAAAGAAAATATGTTAAGTGGACATGTGTCCGGAAACGCTTACTTTCCATGTTAGAGCTCGTTTTATTACTTCTCTTCAAATCACATTAATCATGGAATGGAAACACATAGCAACAGAACGTACCAGCGTGACTTCAAACAATTTTTACAGAAAATGTTCAAAATGTCCTCCGTTAGCGAGGATACATGCATCCACCCTCCGTCGCATGGACTCCCTGATGCGCTGATGCAGCCCTGGAGAATGGCGTATTGTATCACAGCCGTCCACAATACGAGCACGAAAAGTCTCTACATTTGGTACCGGGGTTGCGTAGACAAGAGCTTTCAAATGCCCCCATAAATGAAAGAGAAGAGGGTTGAGGTCAGGAGAGCGTGGAGGCCATGGAATTGGTCCGCCTCTACCAATCCATCGGTCACCGAATCTGTTGTTGAGAAGCATACGAACACTTCGACTGAAATGTGCAGGAGCTCCATCGTGCATGAACCACATGTTGTGTCGTACTTGTAAAGGCACATGTTCTAGCAGCACAGGTAGAGTATCCCGTATGAAATCATGATAACGTGCTCCATTGAGCGTAGGTGGAAGAACATGGGGCCCAATCAAGACATCACCAACAGTGCCTGCCCAAACGTTCACAGAAAATCTGTGTTTATGACGTGATTGCACAATTGCGTGCGGATTCTCGTCAGCCCACACATGTTGATTGTAGAGTCTTGCATGACCGAGTAAGCGAGCACAAAATACGAAATGGGGCGAGCACACCCTAACTGGATAGGCTGCCTGCACTAGTTCTAGTGACCGAGCATAGATGCCGTGACCGAATACGTAGCACGTAACTTCAAACACATTACACGTGTCATTATCCGTGTGGTGTGTCTCTCTCTCTGTAATCATGCAGCGCGAGGAAGCCAGTGCAGTAAGATGTAAGATTGAAACCAATGTTTACACATTGAAGAAACTGGAAGGTCTAAAAAGCCTAGTATGGAGTAAATTTCTGTTGGTTGTAGACGAAAACAGTGCGCCTACTGGGTACGTATCGTGCATAAACTGCTCCACATTATCGTGTTTCCAGTCGGGAACCACTCATTTAAAGAAACACATTTGCAAGAAACTTCACAAAGATGCAGCTCCTTCACGGATATCGGCAGTAATAAAAAATAGTATTACAGCAAAGTGTGTTGCCATGTGTGCTAAAGATATGAGACCTTTTAATGCTGTTTCCGGTGAAGGTTTCAGAGAACTAGGCCAAGAATTAGCACATCTAGGTGCGCATTATGGAGAAGTTAACGTGGCAGATGTCATGCCACATCCCTCTACTATAAGCAGACATGTCAAAGAACGAGCTGATGCAATACGAAACAGCATAATGCCTTCTGTTATTGCAGAAGTTATTAATAAAATATGTGCTGCGACAGATGATATGTGGACTGGTTCGCAAAATCTGGTGCACTATTTAACGCTTACAACTCATTACATTAACACAGATTGGTCTGTTGTGAACAATGTTTTATTTACAACAAAATTGCCGGGAGTTAAGAAGACGGGAGTAAATATTATGATAGAAATTGAAGAGAGAATGGGTGATTGGAACATTTCGCCGGACATGTTGCACAGTTTTGTTTTTGTCTCCGACCAGGGTGCCAATGTAATAAAGGCTTTGGAAAATCACGAAAGGATTCCTTGTGCTGCTCATTGTATAAACACACACTTAGCCATAGTTTCGATGAAGATAACTTCTTGCTAAATAATGCCCCGAACATCGCATTAACAATAAATACTGCAAAATGCATTATAAGGTACATTAAGAGAAGTAGGCTCTGCTCGTCTTTGAAATCATCGTTGAAACTAGAGGCCTACACACTCTGGAACAGCTTGTACACTATGCTGGAATCCTTACACATTCTATTATTATAGACCCAGAAAGAGAGTTCGTTTCAAGGAATGGAGGAACAACAGATCATCCGCAGCAGATGAAGTAGATCTCTACATTTTAATGTACCCCGGAGATGATGATGACATCTTAAAGTGGGGGAGCAGACATGAAACAGATCTACCAGGCCTGGCTGCAGTTGCAAGACGTATTTTACGTATCCCAGCAACAAGCGCACCTAGTGAAAGATGCTTTAGTAAAGCCGGTATGTTGCTAACAAATCGCCGCGACCAATTAAATGCGGAACGCGTAAGTGATTTACTGCTGATAAACAATAACTATAATTTTGTTTCTGTTGAAAACATGTGAAAAGTACGACAAGTCACGTCTGTAAATGTTTAATGTTCTTTGTATGCTTTCTTTATGAAGATGGTTGTCTTCTAGATTACAGGGACAACACTTATTTAATGTTTCCTATTAATAAAAGGAAAAATATATCTTCTGTTTGGAAATGAGACTCGTCTTCTATCCACGATTGTATTGAAATATCATTTTACTTCCCAATTGCTTTATGAATTTAGGTGTGTCTCGTACCCGTTCTTGGAAACGTTACTTTTGTATTAAAAGAGAGAGAGAGACAGAGATAAATACATTGTGTGTGTGTGTGTGTGAGAGAGAGAGAGAGAGAGAGAGAGAGAGAGAAAGAGAGAGAGAGAGGGAGAGTCGTTGGATTTGTACAGTAAAGTACGGTGCAGCGAGCCGGGGCGAGGCGAGGTGAGACGTCAGCGGTGACCGGTCATGGTCGGTTATCCGCGTGTCCGGAATCCGGACAGACATGGGGCGAGTACGTGACCGAATCGAGTCGTGTGGGGCCGGACACGAGCGGCTCGGTCCCCCTGTCAACAGGCGAGCAGTGACCGGTCAAACATTGAGCGTTGCAGCACTCTAGTTGACTGTGCAAATTTACAATTTGATCTCGTTGGAATGAAGCCTCATCCGTAAAGAGAACATTTGCACTAAAATGAGGATTGGCACATTGTTGGATGAACCATTCACAGAAGTGTACCTGTGGAGACCAATCAGCTGCTGATAGTGCCTGCACACGCTGTACATGGTATGGAAACAACTGGTTCTCCCGTAGCACTCTCCATACAGTGACGTGGTCAACGTTACCTTGTACAGCAGTAACTTCTCTGACGCTGACATTAGGATTATCGTCAACTGCAATAAGAATTGCCTCGTCCATTGGAGGTGTCCTCGTCGTTCTAGGTCTTCCCCAGTCGCGAGTTATAGGCTGGAATGTTCCGTAAGACGCCGATCAATTGCTTCGAACGTCTTCCTGTCGGAACACCTTCGTTCTGGAAATCTGTCTCGATACAAACGTACCGCGCCACGGCTATTGCTCCGTGCTAATCCATACATCAAATGGGCATCTGCCAACTCCGCATTTGTAAACATTGCACTGACTGCAAAGCCACGTTCGTGATGAGCACTAACCTGTTGATGCTACGTACTGATGTGCTTGATGTTAGTACTGTAGAGCAATGAGTCGCATGTCAACACAAGCACCGAAGTCAACATTACCTTTCTTCAATTGGGCCAACTGGCGGTGAATCGAGGAAGTACAGTACATACTGACGAAACTAAAATGAGCTCTGACATGGAAATTAAGCGTTTCCAGACACATGTCCACATAACAGCTTTTCTTTATTTGTGTGTGAGTAATGTTTCCCGAAAGTTTGGCCGTACCTTTTTGTAACTCCCCCAAAGACTCTATTCTAGGGCAACAGTGTATAATATGTAGATACTGAGAGGCTGCAGTGTTAGTGATGCACTTGTTATGGTCATCGACGATGAAATGGTGCTCAGGAGGTCTGCCAATGCACCCTCTGTTTTGGGACTTCACGCAGTAACTGTGCTGAGTTTAGAGGTGTTGGCACCATTGATTCTATGGTACTACTGTGCTCCATCGCCGAATACATTTTCATGTTGAACAGTTTCAGCCATCTGAACAGGATCTCACTGAGGGCTTGTGTGAAGCTGAATGGATGTATCAATGGATTTTTGTACATGTTGGGCACAGTATATCGGTGGCGCATCGCGGCTTTCAACAGTGATCTACGGAACATTCCCACACCCACAGACCAGGCTGTGGACGTCCACGTAGTATAGACGCAAGTCAAGATCGATGCTCTGTGCGAGCTGTGGTGGCCGACTGTACACCACCCAGGAATGAAATCTGGACATATATTGCATCTGCTGCATCATTGGGAACCATTAGGAAATGTCTACTTGCAGCAGGATTCCGACCACGTGCGCCTCTGGTCATGCTACAACTGACAACATACAACATGCCACCAACAACTATGGCTACTCTGGTGTCGTAAAAGAGTTGACTGGGGTGTCGAATGTTGTGTTCAGTGATGAGAGTAAGTTCTATCTTAACGTGGCTTATGGACGTAACAGTGGCGAGGGTCCCAGCATACCTCCCTGGGGCACCCCTGAGGTTACTCCTTCATCTGTCGATGGCCCTATGTTCAACATAACATGCTGCCTCCTCCCTATCTATAAATATCCAATTCAGTCACAAATTTCGCTTGATACCCTATACGATAATTCTATTGATAATAAGCATAGGTGTGGTAGAGAACCAAACGCTTATCGCAAATCGAGAGATACTGCAGCTACCAGGCTAGATTAATCCATGACTTTCAGTATGTCACGTGGGATAACTGCGGTTTGGGTTCCACATGATCGATGCCTTTGAGATCCATTGGAGTAGGTCACTCTGTTTGAGGTACTTAATTACATATAAGGTCAGAATATACTGTAAGATCCCACAACAAATGGCTGTTAAGGGTACTGGACGGTAGGTAAGTGGATCACTTCTGGATCACTTGTGCTGCCTTCTTGTAGACTGATATGACTTCGGCTTGCTTCCAATTACTGGGCACCGATTTTTGTTAGATGAATCAAATGTCAATTATGTTCAAGTGAATGGTTATCTCAGCTGATAATTCAGAATACAGTCTGACAGGAATTCCATTAGGCTCTGGAGATTTGTTCAGTTCTAGCGATATCTGCTGTTTCTCAAAAATGCTGACAATTATACTTGTATCACTCTTTTATGGAGTGGCGCGATAATTAATCTGGGGAAATGCACCTGGACTTCATTTCTAAATGATAGTAGTAGGGAGATGATGGCATAGTTGCAATTTTGATATCAAATTAATATGCAAATTAATTAAATTGCTCAATTAATTCCCCCCAACCACACCCACCCCTGTCCTCGACCACGCCCACCTCCCACCATGCCCACCAGCACCCCCAGATGATGTCGTGTGTTTTTCTCAGCGTGCACCCCCTTCCCCGCTCCGCACCCTCCCCCTCCCGCAGACTACCCTATTGGCGGAAATTTTGAATTTTGGTGCGAATTTCGAATTTTGTTGGGAATTTCTTTGTCCCATTGCTGTGCCAACATCCCACCCCACCCTCCACCCAGGAATAGGTGGGAAATTATTGATGTCAGTACCCTTTCCAGGACTTGAATCCTGGTGCTCCTGGACAGAAAGTCTTAATTGCATCCCCCAATCACAATTATACCACCAGAGGCTTTTGGAATTAATGGGAAATTAAAAATGGCGGTGCCCTTTCTGGGACTCGAACTCTGACTGTACTGAAAGGAAGGCCCAAGTGCACCCCCCCCCCCCCCCAAACAATGGAAACGATAAAGATGCAGGAGAGGAAGATTATGTTAGTGTACTTTATTCATTTTGGTCGGGATACTGATTCAAAGATCATAATTACATAATTAGGTAATTAATCATAAATATCAGGCCTAATTACATAATTAAATGCACAGCGCTACACCAGGACCGCCTAAAATCGCAATACAGTTCAAAAACTGACGATACCATACAACTGGAGTTATGCTGCTGGGAAAAAATTTCCCAATACCACTCAAAACTAGTGACAGACACACTCACACTATAACCTTCACCTACAAGTTGGTGGGAAAAGACAGGAGTGTAAGTTACTATCTTTATTCTTTTTGGTTGGAAATATGTTCAACTGGCGGGATGCTGGTGTTGGACAGAGAGGAAATTAAAGAGTGTGTTACCTGTAAGCATACAGTATCTATCGTTGTTTGACGTCAGAGTTTGCTACAGATGCCTGCTCAGAAATCGCCCTGCAGCCCAAGTAACCAAAGCCAACACACACTACAACTGATGGATAAAATGCATCAGAGTTCTAATTACACTTAGAAATTGTCGCGAAAAAAGCAGCACCCATAATGAATGGGTCATAATGCAACACATTGTAACATCCCCTTAGAAAAATTAATGAATTACTGTGCTGATAAACCTCTTACGTTATTTGATTTTCAAACAGCTGAGCAAAACTGAACGTACTCAGACATCAACACTAAGCTGACACACAATATTTTTAGCGCAACGCAAACTGACTTTCAATAATCCCTACAAAAGAATGGCCCTGACTAACAATAACCTATACCTTTCATGAATCACTTACCTCACAAAAAACTTCGTTACTCGAACTACTGCAATACAGCGAGCGCCAATACTGCCAGCTAAATAAAAGATTCTGATTACTGAAGGCACTAACTACTGATAGGCATAGTTAGCAAATGAAAGATTTTGATAGAGAACAAACAATGTATTTCCCTTAATAATATTCAAAAGTTATCATATATATATCAGTTCATGATATACAGTATTAGAAATTTACTCTTTCTGATGGACACACGTCCAGATCGTCCGCTCTCAAAATTCTGCCATCTCTCTCCCCACATCCACCACTGCTGGCGGCTCACCTCCAACTGCGCAACGCTACGCGTTGTTCACATCCAACTGCCCAACACTACAATAGCAAATATTCCAACAATGCAAACCAGCCACAGACTTCACACAGCACAGTCAGCGATTTTCATATAGAGCGCTACGTGGCGTTAACAACATAAAAAGTAAACAGCCGACTTACAACATGTTGTTGTTGTTGTGGTCTTCAGTCCTGAGACTGGTTTGATGCAGCTCTCCATGCTACTCTATCCTGTGCAAGCTTCTTCATCTCCCAGTACCTACTGCAACCTACATCCTTCCGAATCTACTTAGTGTATTCATCTCTTGGTCTCCCCCTACGATTTTTACCCTCCACGGTGCCCTCCAATACTAAATTGGTGATCCCTTGATGCCTCAGAACATGTCCTACCAACCGATCCCTTCTACTGGTCAAGTTGTGCCACAAACTTCTCTTCTCCCCAATCCTATTCAATACTTCCTCATTAGTTATGTGATCTACCCATCTAATCTTCAGCTTTCTTCCGTAGCACCACATTTCGAAAGCTTCTATTCTCTTCTTGTCCAAACTATTTACCGTCCATGTTTCACTTCCATACATGGCTACACTCCATACAAATACTTTCAGAAACGACTTCCTGACACTTAAATCTATACTCAATGTTAACAAATTTCTCTTCTTCAGAAACGCTTTCCTTCCCATTGCCAGTCTACGTTTTATATCCTCTCTACTTCGACCATCATCAGTTATTTTGCTCCCCAAATAGCAAAACTTCTTTACTACTTTAAGTGTCTCATTTCCTAATCTAATACCCTCAACATCACCCGACTTAATTCGACTACATTCCATTATCCTCGTTTTGCTTTTGTTGATGTTCATCTTATATCCTCCCTTCAAGACACCATCCATTCCGTTCAACTGCTCTTCCAAGTCCTTTGCTATCTCTGACAGAATTACAATGTCATCAGCGAACCTCAAAGTTTTTATTTCTTCTCCATGAATTTTAATACCTACTCCAAATTTTTCTTTTGTTTCCTTTACTGCTTGCTCAATATACAGATTGAATAACATCGGGGAGAGGCTACAACCCTGTCTTACTCTCTTCCCAACCACTGCTTCCCTTTCATGTCCCTCGACTCGACTTACAACATGTACTGGGGAAAATCGTCGCCCTAAAAGACTGCAAGGGGGGCGGGGGAGGGGGGGGGCAGTAGTTGAACGTACATTCTACTCAATGTACAATCACAAACTGCCGAAAATCGGGACACTCTTCCTCATGCCTCCAACTCCCCCCCCCCCCCCCCCCCTACCGTCCTTCAATCTACCTACGGGGAGGGCACAGGACTTTTCAAACGGCCAGCTGCATTATCAAGTGCCTCGTAACTTTTGTGCTGCCAACAGCCATTCCTTTGCGCTCACTGGCCTCAGCAGGCCCTCCGCTACCCTCCGTGGTCACTCGCGCCGTTCTCCCTGCCTTGAGGTGATGACATTAGTTAACAGAAAAGGGAAATTTAGTAGCACCACCACACCCATCCAGAGAACCCTTCAGATGGCTTTTTCAAAACTCAGCTGCTTGCAAAACAGGAAGCCCCTACAGCCTAAAGCAACTGCAGCCTCACACCGCAGTGTCTTCAGTACAATGCAGTCCGGTGAGCACACTGTTGGGCAGTCAGATACACATACAATAGAGCACGATGCTGGCATCCCTCACAACAAAACCGAGATAAGTGAGGGCTATCCCAACCACGGGCTGTTTTTTTTATTATTTTTTTTTCTTTTGTTAAAAAAATGGGCCTCCTTCCTCCCTATAGCCCTACCTTTTCCTCTCCAAAAAAATGCCGCCATCCTCTAGTGTCGACGCTGCACGTAAAGCAGGGTGCTGTTAGTAGCGAGACTTATTGCCATAAACTAAAATAAAAGCGGAGGCATACTCTGCTATGCCTCAGGGGGCGACGACACACTACTCAGAAACACACCTCCCTCTGCAGGTGTGAAGCAAGTGATGAGTTTAGAACTAAAAAGGAAGAAATAAATAAAGACAGAAATGAAGGCAAATTAAAAACAGGGACGGCAGCACACACAAATGAAAACGAAACTGGCGAGATAATCCCATCGCCCATAGAATTAACGAAGTAATAAAATGGTTCAAATGGCTCTGAGCACTATGGGACTCAACTTCTGAGGTCATTAGTCCCCTAGAACTTAGAACTAGTTAAACCTAACTAACCTAAGGACATCACACACATCCATGCCCGAGGCAGGATTCGAACCTGCGACCGTAGCAGTCTCGCGGTTCCAGACTGCAGCGTCTAGAACCGCACGGCCGCTTCGGCCGGCTAAACGAAGTAATAAACCTCTAAGATAGATTACGTGTTTTCTAATTTTCCAATAATTTTTCATACAGGGTTCACACAATTCCCATCACAATCACGACGACAGTAAACATCTTTCCACGAAAATAGAGAAAAATCCACTTTCTTTTAGTTTTATGAGTAAATTAGGAATACTTTTGACGTTCGACTGCAGGATACAATTCGCATCTCATTATTTTGTAACGTCCAACGAAGTGCACCGCCACCAGTCACAAATGATCATCAGAGGCATGTCCACCTTGCATAAAATCAGGAAAAAAAACTTTGATTATTTTGCTGCGAAAATTACCGACCACCAGGATGTCCTCATTATCTCGAAACCGTCGTCGGAGTAAAGAAAAAGCGAGAATTAAACTCCAAAGAAAAACATCTATATTAAGGAATTTCTTTCAGCTTGCTGAACAAATTACACGACCTGAGAACATCTCTCGCATTCAGTGTCTGTAAATAAACTATCATGCACATGTGTATTACAAACATTTCAGACAATCTTTCACGCCATTGGCTTACATGCCAGAAAAAACACTTTCATTTTACATTCGACAACAACAAGCTTTAATTCAAGAATATGTAGCTGTGTTGTCCACTGTGGCAGGTCCTGCTTTGCTATTGCAGTGCTATATCGTACTAGCATTTCCGAATCAAACCGTGAGAGCCAGTCTCTCCCTGTGTAGGTGGGAGATAGAAATTTCGTTAAAAGATATCACCGCAACGAAAAAAAAAAGAAAATAAAAAGAAACGCCTGTCAAGAATCATTCTGTGGTGCCCTAGCCATCTCCTCCACCCACCAGGAGGCACGTCGTTGATATCAATTTGATAGGCTGTGTAGTTAAATTGATCATGAGAATCAGTTTGCATGGCAAGGAAATATTTTTTTTTCCGTAGCCGGCTTACTCTCACTAGGGAGGTCAAATGAGAATCCGTGGAGGGAAGACGATGTTATTTTAGAGGAACACTATTGAGAACCGACATTTGAAGCTGACCGCAGAGGGATTCTACAGCCCACACCATACATTTCGTGTAAGGACTACACTGTTAAAAACACGATCGTAGCGACTACGTTACCGTCCCCTGCATAAAATGCGGTCTTTAGTCTACAGGCACATACACGAGTTGCTGATAGCGTTACATTTTCGAGCCGAAATGCTGTCTGAGATTTGGAATCAGGTCTACTCATTCTACCATGAACTTGCGCTGGATCCTGTAGAGACGGCTTTTAATGATTGCAGCCAATGGCGAATCACATTCGTGCTACTCTCATATCTCGAAACGAGTCATCTTTTTCGAATCTATCTGCTAAGGACCCCGTACAACAAAAACGCCAGCACTGCTCCTCAATCTCTGCTCTGCCATCCTTGCAGCTTCGTCTATGTTATGGTCCCAATCCAAGTCGGACCTGAGCGGAAGTCGGAGAGGGCTATATCTGTGACCTTCTACATCTGGTGGAGAAACAGGACGAGCTGAGTTAATGCGACAGGAGCGCGTTCTGACCATTCAGTGGAAATGGGAACATGTTCCGTAGCTCCACCAACCGTGTACAACGTGTAAGGTCAGCGCCAAGTGAAGCTTTCCCCTGCAACATGAGGTAGTAGAAAAGATAGTACGAGCAGTTACGGTAGTGTGACTCCACATTATGCATGGCATGGAGGAAGGACAAGGATTTTGCTATTGCATTGCGACACATCTGCAAACTACATACACGTACTGCAGTCCAAAGGAGATCTGCGTCTCTCAAGGTGCATTCACGTCTACCACCGAAACATTCTCTCCAGCCTCGATATTTTATACCATTCAATAGAGAACACCCATGAACTATAAAAACTCTGCTATCGTCATCTGTTAGAGAACTAGGTAATATATCACCACGTCGCTGTCTTCTGATATATATGAAACAAATACAGTCTGCTTTCTGGCATTGACCATGTGTGGCGATCCTATTAAATATAAAGGTATTGGTCCATTGGAGCCGGTGGTTTGTGATCGAAGTCGCTTCCTCAGCCCTGTGTAAAGTTTCATCACCTGTAGTGTAGAAGGATCATATCCAACAGACTATCAATCACACGAGAAGGTTCCTGTATTTTTCCTTCATGAGCAGTTTAATACATTGCTTTTTCAGTTGTAGCACACCCAACCAGTGTACACCGTCATACACTTTGTTTTCTCCACCATGACTTAGATGTCCGTGTCAGTTGCTGCTAAACCGCCATTAACACGTTATGATCCTTTGGCTCTCAGCTTTAATTCCGCCAGTACCTCGTCTCCTACCTTCCAAACTTCACTGTGAGGACGGGGCGTTAGTCGTGCTTGTGTAGCTCAGTTTGTAGAGCACTTGTCCGCGAAAGGCAAAGGTCCCGAGTTCGAATCTCGGTCCGGCACACAGTTTTAATCTGCCAGGAAATTTCATATCAGCGCACACTCCGCTGTAGAGTGAAAATTTCATTCGACACCTGACTGGTTTAGCGGAAACTTACAATTCTGAAGCCAATGCCAAGTCCTGGAAACTGCAGCCAAGCATTTCATAGAGCTGTCCAAGTCTATGACTCAAGGCTTCCTCTAGACTCAGAACCAGCAGGCACTATCAGTTCTTGGGACACTGCTGCAGATTGTGCACTTCGTCGAAACTCCATTAACTTCTCTATCTTCTCTGCCAGACGCTGGAATGATCCAAGTACGATCTCGGAGCTGAGATCTTTTTTCCAGTGTATGCCAAAATCTGCAGCAGGTGCATCCTGTTCTCTCAAAAGCTGCCGGAATAGCCTCTTCAACATGTCGAATGACCAACAGTGGGGCTAACGTGGACTGTTAAGGGGAGCTTGTACCACAACACTGGCACTGTCTTAAGTAGCATCCAGTTTATGTTAATAAAGAACTGTGTTAATTCGTGTGTAACAGAAAGAGGGTACTCGCCACCAGCAACATCCTCTCCTTGCTTCCCATCGTACAAGCCTAGAGTGACAACGTGACGACACAAAAATAACCACACTGGTACATTACGATTCAAAGCAGTTATTAAATCACCGAAGTAGAGAACCACAACGAGATAGGTCAGCAACAAATGAAGCTATTGGACCTTGAAATGTCCTTACAAATTATGGAAAAGAATATTTACCTGAGTTTTCAGATCTTAACTGTAAAACATTGACTTCCAGATCGGGTCCTGTAAAAGAAATTCAAACAAATCTCAATGGAAAAACTGAATATTACTGACTATGAAATTGTTATTCGTTATCGAGACTTAAATCAACAGAAAATTTTTTTGCCTGTAATGGAATCTGAGCTGCAGCTTGTAGCTGTGACTATGGCAACAAAAATGTAGATGAACCAACTAATACTTCCGCAGAACATGATGCAAGCCTAAGATATCGGACCAAGTGAAGAACTTTCGTCACGAAATATTTTCATGAAATTTGCACACTGCTGCACAACCTGTAATGAACAAATAGAGTTTCCTTGTGCAAGCCGTGTAGCATATTAATTACTGTAAAATAATGTTTCAATGTAACGTGGATTATGCCTTTGTAAGAGGCAGATGTCATTCGGTCATTCCATTATATTTCTGTTTGCATCTGATTAACTGTCGTAAAGTGCTCTCTAAATGACCTTTAGTCTTTTGTCACACCTATATCAGTTGCATAGGTATCGGTATTAACTTCAGTTTCTTTAATGAAGCTGCAGTATATTACATTCTGTGCTAATGTTTCACACAGGTGGAGAGAGGGGTGGTGGTGTGTGTTGCCTGTAGTAAAAGCATTAGGTGGCTAAATGAGGCTTAGGCGTGTAAGCACAGGCCAAAGGGAGCTTCCGAGCGTGGTAGTGGAGAAAACTATTGTATTTGGAATATAACGGCGGCTACAGAGCGCTATGTCAAATATGGCTGTTGCAAGCTCCTAGTCACGCGCTATGATGAACCTAAGACCGTTAAAAGCTGATCGCGGTGAGACGAGTTCAAAGGAACATAGGTCATGATTTTGCGATAGTTATTGCAAAAGCTGCGAAATTTTGTGATTGTGAAAATTATGATACGCAGTAGAAAGTAATAACTAAGAACTGCTTTGAGCTATTGTGGAAAATCAGATATTAAATGAAAGCTAAGGAACTCAGTAAATACTACAAAAGTCACATTTCAGTCATTTTACGTGTTCTACATACTGCAGCAGATTTTAGAACAGTATGATTGTGTAATCGTCACATTTCTCTGAACTTGTCAAGGTTACACGTAATGTTAAAATAGCATGAGTTATGCGCTTCTGTTCCTAATCGTACGACATCACAAATATTTGAAGATTGATGATATTTAATCATCGGTGTATTTATTATGTAAATGCGCATTCATAATATTTCTGAATAAAAATTACGTGGTTAGCACTCATTACAGATTGTGACTTTCTTCGGCGTCATATACACTGAAGAGCCAAAGAAACTGTTACACCTGCCTAAAATCGTGTAGTGCCCCAGCGAGCACGCATATGTGCGGCAACACGACATGGCAAGAACTCGACTATTGTCTGAAGTAGTCCTGAAAGGAACTGACACCATGAATCCAGCAGGGCTGTCCATAAATCCATAAGAGTGTGAGCGGATGGAAATGTCTTCTGAACATCACCTTGCAAGTCATCCCAGATATGCTCAATAATGTTAATCTCTGGGGAGTTTGGTGGCTAGCGAAACGGTTTAAACTCAGAAGAGTGTTCCTGGAGCCACTCTCTCGCAATTCTGGGCGTGTGGGGTGTAACAATGACCTGCTGGAATTGCCCAAGTCCGTCGTAATCCACAATGAACATCAATGAATGCAGGTGACCAGGTAGGATACTTATATACGTGCCATCTGTCAGAGTCGTAGCTGGACATATCAGGGGCTCCATATCACTCCAACTGCACATGCCCCACACCATTAAAGAGCCTCCACCGCCCTGGACAGTCCCCTGCTGAGATGCAGGGTCAATGGATTCGTGAGGTTGTCCCCATATCCATAAACGTCCATCCGCTCGATATAATTTTAAACGAGACCGGTCTGACCAGGCAACATGTTTCCAGTCATCAACAATCCAATGTCCGTGTTGGCGGGCCCACACCAGGCACAAAGTTTCAAAATGGTTCAAATGGCTCAGAGTACTACGGGACTTAACATCGGAGGTCATCAGTCACCTAGAACTTAGAACTACTTAAACCTAACTAACCTAAGGACACCACACACAGCCATGCCAGAGGCACGATTCGAACCTGCGACAGTAGCACACGCGCGGTTCCGGACTGAAGCGCCTAGAACCGCTCGGCCACCGTGGCCGGCTCGTAAAGCTTCGTGTCATACAGTCATCAAGGGTACACGACTGAGTCTTCGGTTCTAACAATGATGTTTCGTTGAATGGTTTGCATGGTGACACTTGTTGATGGTCCAGCATAGAAATCTGCAGCAGTTTGCGGAAGGGTTGCACTTCTATCACATTGAACGATTCTCTTCAGTCGTCGTTGGCCGGCCCGGGTGGCCGTGCGGTTCTAGGTACTACAGTCTGGAACCGCAGGACCGCTACGGTCGGAGGTTCGAATGCTGCCTCGGGCATGGATGTGTGTGGTGTCCTTAGGTTAGTTAGGTTTAAGTAGTTGTAAGTTCTAGGGGGCTGATGACCTCAGAAGTTACGTCCCATAGTGCTCAGAGCCATTTGAACCAGTTTTGAGTCGTCGTTGGTCTCGTTCTTACAAGATCTTTTTCCGGCAGCAGCGATGTCGTAGATTATCGTTTTACCGGATTTCTGCTACTCACGGTACACTCGTGAAATGATCGCACAGGAAAATCCACACTTCATCGCTACCTCGGTCATGCTGTGTCCTTTTGCTCGTGCGCCGACTATAGCACCACGTTCAAACTCACTTAAATTTTGATAACCTGCCATTGTAGAAGCAATAACCGATCGACAAATGCACCAGAGACTTACTTGTTGTCTTACATAGGCGTGGCCGACCGCAGCGCCATATTCTACCTCTTTAGGTATTTCTGTATTTGATCACGCGTAGCTGTACCAGTTTCTTTGGCGCTTCAGTGTACTCAATAGTATTGTTGAGATGATGTGCAAAATGGCAGCTACTAGATTCATTACACGCCTCATACCGTCGTACAAAAGTCTTGGACACTTCGCCAAGTACAATAGACGCCACACATATTTCATTCGATCCAACAAGCTGACAACAAAAGCAACTTTCATTCAGAAACCTGATGCAGGGACATTCAGCATGTAAGAGTAATAGGAACTGTTAGTAGCGCTTTTAGTTAGTTAGGAGTCGTCTGCTAATGCACATAGCTGACACGAACCGATACAGGAAAACACAGAAGGACTGTCGCGCTACAGGTCGTTGAAAATAGTTGAGAAAAAAATCTCAGAGCCACCTCTTTTAAGAATAAGTAACACTGAGAAGTTTCCACCCGCTTTAGCTATGAAGCAAGCATGGGTTCTTCAATTCATCGATGAAAGGAGGAAGTACAAAAACGTTGAGGGAATTTCGGGAATACAGAAATACAAGTCTCTGAGGAATGACATTAACAGGAAGTGCAAAGAAGCTAAGACGAAGTGGCTGCATAAAAAATGTGAAGAAATTGGAAAAGATATGATTGTCGGAAGGACTGACTCAGCATATAGGAGAATCAAACCAATGTTTGGTGAAATTAAAGGCAAGGGTGGTAACATTAAGAGTGCAACGGGAATTCCCTGTTAAATTCAGAGGAGAGAGCGAATAGTTGGAAAGAGTACATTTAAGGCCTTTATGAGGGGGAAGATTTGACTGATGTGATAGAAGAAGAAACAGGAATCGATTTAGAAGAGACAGGGGACCCAGTATTAGAATAACAATTTAAGAGAGCTTTGGAGGACTTAAAATCAAATAAGGCAGAAGGGATGGACCACATTCTATCAGAATTTCTAAAATAATGGCGGGAAGTGAAAGCAAAATGTCTATTCACGTTGGTGTGTAAAATGTATGAGTCTGGCGACATACCATCTGACTTTCAGAAAAATGTCATCCACACAATTCCGAAGACTGCAAGAGCTGACAAGTGCGAGAATTACCGCGCAATCAGCTTAATAGTTCATGCATCCACGTTGCTGACAAGAATGGAAAAGAAAATCGAGGATGTGTTAGATGACGATCAGTTTGGCTGTAAGGAAATGTAAAGGCGCCAGACAGGCAATTCTGACATTCCGGTTGATAACGGAAGCAAGACTAAAGAAAAAGCAAGACACGTTCCTAGGATTTGTCGACCTGGAAAAAGCGTTAATGATTAATGTTTTGCTTTAGAAGCAGAAAATGGCTACTTAATAGCAGACGAGAAGACCTTATGAATGCCACAAAGATTCGACAATCCACCTAAAGCTGTAAAACAGTCCTATGACACAGAAGCAGCCAGTTCAACTCTCCATGTATCAGTGCCAGATTCGTGTGAATCATCAACACAGATCTGCTTTGACAATCAAGTGGTTAGATTAAGTGCAGTTGTTCGTGTCTTACAAAAACATAATGTTTGGTATGTATTTCATTCACTTCTGTTGTTAGTCACTTCGTGTGATGACATTATTTTGTTAGCAGCTTGTTCACTGACATTGTTTGAAAATTATTCAAATATTTGGTTTTGCGTGAAATGTAATGTAATCAGCTCATTATAATGTTTTCAACATATTTCTCCCACTATTTGGCAGTTGCTTGTCCCACTTAAAATAATATAAAGATGAAGGTCGTACTTGTGGCAACAGGCGACAATGACAAACACAGTAGCCCTACAGAACGATAAATGAGCTGTCAATCGCTTTTTTATGTAGAGGTACATGTCTATGCTTCTTACGTGTGACTCTGAGTGTTTATATTCTTTTGATATCAACGTGGTAAGCTGCAATTCTATCCAATGTCACAAATATTAATTCACGAATGTGTGTTAGCTTTCATGGGTTTTTTCTTACGTGTGACTCTGAGTGTTTATATTCTTTTGATATCAACGTGGTAAGCTGCAATTCTATCCAATGTCACAAATATTAATTCACGAATGTGTGTTAGCTTTCATGGGTTTTTTCCATACTTGCGCTTATTTTAGAATCATTTTTAGAAACATATATGCTTTCTGATACTGCATAAATCCTTGGAGGCAAGAAAATAACTCAAATATTTCGTAAATTACGTAGGAAATGGAGTCAAAACAAACATTATGCTTACTACGCGTCCGACGTTCACCTTACTCGCCGCTTGGAGCGCTAGTGTCGTTCCATCTGTCAAACGGTAACAACTTTTGCAGCAGTGAGTGTCGCGTGTGACATATACTGTGCTGTTTCTTCGTTCTTTATTTTCCAAAGGGAATTGAGTGGGACGAGCCAGATTACTAGGAAATCATGAAGCCGGTTTTGTTTACTTTACTTGTCCATAAGGTGGCTCTGTTGAATTGTTCTTACATTTCCCCACGAGAGGACGTGCTATGAATCAACGACGTACCCGTTCATTACTCAGTGCTATTCAGAGACGTAAAGCACAATACCATAGAGCAGTATCGGTACAGTTTCGCGGAACTCACGGATATGCACCTTGTGGACGGGGAAGGACATTGCAATGTTCTCGCTGCTGAAAGGCTGCACAGGGAACGATTTCCTTGGAGGCATCGTCCGTCACGACGACTGTTTATTTCTCTCGATCGACGAATGCGAGAGACTGGTTCACTGGAGAGAAAAAATGAGGGACCCGGCAACATGAGGACCACTCGCACACCCGATTTTGAAGAGGTCGTGCTGGGGGTGCTGGGACGTGTTGCAGCGGACTCTTCGTATTGCACGTGAAATGGGCGCCGCTCAAACTAGCGTGTGGCGAATACTCTGCGAACAACAATTACACCCATATCACCGAGAACGAGTCCATGCACTGCTTGTGACTGACTTTACACTAAGGGTCGCGTTGTGCCAGTTGTTGCTCCAACATTGGATTGATATTTCCTCCAAATCGTACTGTTTACTGACGAAGCCTCATTTGATACTAATGGCACTTCAAACGACAGAAATAGCCACGTGTGGATTGAGGAAAACCTTCACGCTGTAGCAGAGTCACACCATCAAGTACGTTCTGCTGTCAGTTTCTGGGCCAGCATCAGAGATTTGATGAACGTGTTATGAGAAGTCAGTGCTGGCATCAGTAGCTGTTAGCAAATGTCCATCGATGATACAGCACAGACATGTAACTCAGTAGCAAACTTTGTAGGTTTCGAAATACAGACACACACACCCACTCCCCCACCCACCCACCAACACACACACACACACACACACACACACACACACACACACACACACACACTGAAGGGATTACCACATACGCTGATACTTCCCCTATGAAAGTAGAGACTGATTGTGCTGGTAAAACTTCTACGTTACTTGATTTTCAAACACCAGAGTGAAACTGAACGTACTCAGACTGTTTTCTCTTTACTTATTCTGATCATTTCGAAACTGATACACAATCTGACTTTTAATAATCCCTATAAAGGAATAGCCCTGACTAACAATAATCTATACCCTACATGAATCACTTACCTCACAAAAGCGAGCGCCAATACTGTGAACTAAATAAAAGATTCTGACTACTGAAGGCACTAACTACTGATATGCATGTAGTTAGCAAATGAAAGATTTTGATAGAGAACAAATAATTTATTTACCTTCATAGTGTTCAAAAGGCATTATTCTTGACATCGAGTTTCACAGATTTCCTTTTTCTGACGGACACACGTCCAGATCGTCCGCTCATATTAACATCTCAAAACTCTGGGATTTCTCTCCCCGCATCCATCACTCCTGGCGCCTCACCTCCAACTGCCCAACGCTACAGGCTGTTCACATCCAACTGCCCAACACTACACTGACGAATAACTTCCAGCAGTGAGTCCAACCAGCCGCAGATTACACACAGCGCAGTTAGTGATTTTAATACCGTGGCGTTACCAACATACAAACCTAAACAGCCTACTTACATAGCCCCCATTCTCCCTACAAAAACTTTTACAAATTGTAAAAGTTGGTTCAAATGGCTCTGAGCACTATGGGACTTAACATCTATGGTCATCAGTCCCCTAGAACTTAGAACTACTTAAACCTAACTAACCTAAGGACAGCACACAACACCCAATCATCACGAGGCAGAGAAAATCCCTGACCCCGCCGGGAATCGAACCCGGGCTTGGGAAGCGAGAACGCTACCGCACGACCACGAGCTGCGGACTGTAAAAGTTGGCATTGGCCACTACTGATCTGGTAAAATTTTTCATATTAACATTAACAAATAGATCAAATGCACACACTTATAGATACACTTTGGGTCAAAAGCAAAAATTGTCCTCACAGTCCATAAAGACGGTACTGATCATTCATCACAATAGTAATTACAGTTTTATGCACAAAGTCTGAGCAGTAAAAGAAAATGCACACGGAAGTAGTGGATTTCCATGCAGTCTTGAAGAAGTAGTACTGTCCTTCCAAAACAGAAAGGCAGTGTCGACTCTTGACATGTAGACAGGTAATGGGCCACAAAAGAGCAAACCCACAGCAGAGTCAGTCGAAGTTTTGGAGAATATTGGTAGGTAGGTCGTCATAGAACAGACCCACAGTATTTCTTGTAGAGATAAGGTTATTAGTGGGCAACCACAGGTGCAGACCCATTGTGGTCCTTGTAGAAATTATGGTATTGGTGGACCACAAAAGGTGCAGACCCACTGTAGTCCTTGTAGAGATGGCCAGCAGCCATCCATTCCGACTGTGCGGGTGCACGATCACCATCCAAGAGTCTTTCGGATAATATAGCATGTCCATGAACCACCACTTGTGCACTCACAAAAAAATTTTTGAAATGCCCTTAGAACCAGCAACGAATTGACGCATGGTGCAGGGAATGGCAATTGAATCTCAATGTAGACAAGTGTAATGTGCTGCGAATACATAAAAAGAAAGAACCTTTATCATTTAGCTACAACATAGCAGGTCAGCAACTGGAAGCAGTTAATTCCATAAATTATCTGGGAGTAGGCATTAGGAGTGATTTAAAATGATCGTCGGTAAAGCAGATGCCAGACTGAGGTTCATTGGAAGTATCCTAAGGAAATGCAATCCGAAAACAAAGGAAGTAGGTTCGCCCACTGCTTGAATACTGCTCACCAGTGTGGAATCTGTACCAGATAGGGTTGATAGAAGAGATAGAGAAGATCCAACGGAGAGCAGCGCACTTTGTTACAGGATCAATTAGTAATCGCGAAAGCATTACGGAGATGATAGATAAACTCCAGTGGAAGACTCTGCAGGAGAGACGCTCAGTAGCTCGGTATGGGCTTTTGTTGAAGTTTCGAGAACATACCTTCACCGAGGAATAAAGCAGTATATTTCTCCCTCCTATGTATCCCTCGCGAAGAGACCATGAGGATAAAATCAGAGAGATTAGAGCCCACAGAGAGGCATACTGACAATCTTTCTTTCCACGAACAATACGAGACTGGAATAGAAGGAAGAACTGATAGAGGTACTCAAAGTGCCCTCCGCCACACACCGTCAGGTGGCTTGCGGAGTATGGATGTAGATGTAGATGATATCTGTTAACCAATCCCTTGCTGAATTATCAACACATGTCCAAGCACTAACTGTCCTATTTTTTAACTTCTCACATATTGTGCATATACTATGACCAACAGAAATGTATGCAGTGAAATGAATCCCTACTATTTACTTAATTTCATGAACTGATATCAATTACAACTTTATAACATGAGAATACAATTAGAAAAGTACAAAAAACATCATTAAGAAATATAAAGATAACATTAGTAGTAAACCAGGTCTTACAGAAGAATAGAAATAAGCATTTACATGAGTATTATAGGAATTGTGACATAATTAAATACATGAAAAAATGAGAATATTAATTAGAACATAAAATTGATATATGAGCATAAAAAAGAAAACATAACAGAATAAGTAATATCTAAAAAAAATTCCAAAGCAAAGAACAGGTTGTATTTGAGGATAACAGTACTCCTCATCACAGTAAATGCAGCTTACTATTAGAAAAATTCTACAACATAACTCTTACCGGATGAACACATAAACACAGGAAGAACATAGACACACAAGGTTACACATAAAAACATAGTGGAATCACATAAAATGAAAGGACAGGGTTTGTTTTCAGTATAACATTTGGTACTGCAGTATCCATCGTATTTCATTTATAAACAAAACTTTCTTTACTTCTTGGAGATCTCGGTTATTTCAACATTATTCCCAAAAAGCTTTCTGTATTAGTTTTTTCGCATATTCATTACCTCCATATTTGTTTTCAAGAAAATCCTACCTAATCCTGTTGTCCCTAAACCCTACTTGTCTATTCAAATTCTCTTTCAAAATAACTATTTCTCATTGTACAATACTCATTTTGGCCCAAATCTTTTACCGTATAGCTTCTCAATGGATTCTTTCCCTATTCTTCATAGTTAGTTTCTTGTATAGTATCCCCCTTCTTAAGTTAACTTAAATCTACTGAGCTCTGATACATAAACTAAGGGGTAAGGCAATGCAGCAGCATGAACATTAACACAAACAGGTACAAGAAAAAAATTCAAAGTGTCGAAGTAAGTAGCAATAAATATAAATTAGTAAAGTAAATTCAACATTATAACTAATATGCGTCAATGTGCAGTAACAAGAAAAATAAATCAGTAGTACCACTGGCTTAGCAGAGTAATACATAGTGAAATTCAGTAGAACAATGCCTGACAAACAGCAGCAGCAAAAGCAATAAACTACACCTAAACATGACAACGCTCACACAGAAAAAATATTACTGTAAAGATAGCAATGCAGATAAAGGAAATGTCTATTTACACCTTAGTACTTATGTCACATCTTAACACTAGAGTGATGCATCACAAAACTTACTGTAACAAACAAGTTACCAAGTCATTGAAAAGTATTATGTATGCAATTCCTGTGGAGGGAAATGTCTATTTACATCCTAACGTCTATAGCAGTTCTCCTTCCTGTACTTCTTTAGTTTCCTTGTTCTCCCTTTTTTAAGAAAGTAGATCATAAAATTATTATTTAATGGATGTGTAGCCAGAAAATATTTACATTGGTACATATATTAAATTTTATTTTAACCAATGCTGCAGTGCAGCTAGAAACTAGACTTCAAACAAAATTGGCAAATGTATACAAGGCAAAGAACAAATATGTCATTCAGTAGCCCTATGGCATTTCACAAAGCAGTAGGAAATCTCACAACTAGAAAGACAGTAGTCATAATCAGGTGTATAGGCATAAAATATTTCTCATCACTTCATAGGCATTTCAGTAAATATCAGAAAGTATGAGCTTCAAAGTGTACTCAAATCTTTTCAATTATAAGCGTGTTGTGTTTGCTTTCTACAAAGAAATGGCAATAGCGAGGTTAATGGCCTCTTTGTTCTACACCTGTGCCTCTGAAAGGCACACACTAATGTCTTTTTTTTTTTCAGGCGACTGTCACACAGCTGGGCGCCCACAGAGCATCGAGTCAAGGTCACTTATCTTCTTTACCAAAATATTTACAACAGCAGTTTCCGCTACAGTGACAGTTTGATACCAATAAAACTTTCACAGGTCGAAAAATTTGCATTAGAAGTGTGTAGAAACAAAATCACATATATAACAGTGTCCAAAACATTTCTGTCGGCATTGTGGTACTCACATTCATGCATTTACACACATTTCGTAACTCTTAAAGTATGATTCTTGGTTTCCAACATCCTTTTTCACAAACCAGAGTCTTTAACCCTTACTCATTATTCATACACATACAAACACATAACCACATTCCTCATATAGCATTATATTATTGACAATAAACATATCTCAACGCCATAATACGCATCGTCGTTGTAAAAATATCATCATAGCACATCAATCAAATCTCAAAATCGTCATAGTTTCCTCCAATAATCTCAAAACCTTAAAAAAATGCTCTCTTGCTCGTATCAATAGCGTCATCTACCTTGAACACACTTCAAAAATCATGATCCCTTAACAAACACATCTTTCACATCTCTCACAGTATAACAATGGTTCCAAAAGTTAATGTTAAAAGTTCCCAAAATGCAGACAACGTACAATTTCATAAATGTGAAGTAATCTAACTGTGTAATTACATAAACATGTACCACTGATGTAGTAAAAATGTTTGTCTCACTGTTAAATAATCAGATAGCAGTGTAATTCTGTGTTAGAGAAATATAGTGCTGATGTGTAAAACTGAATAAGCAAATACCATATTATCTAGGGCTTCTTGCACTTGCCACATGTATGGTACACAAAGTAAGCATGTACTCCCCTGGGAGTTAATGCAGTTATACCCTCAAGTGTTACAAATTACAGCAACAGAATGACATGTATCACTGAAAACCTTCTTTATAATACAAAATCTTTCAAAAAAAATGTTTTAAGTACAAAAACTAATCACTCAAATGTGTGTCCTGTAGCGCTAGACTGTGCTTCTTACTGTAATATAATTTCTGTCACAGCTTAATGGCAAAAATATGCCAAGTGTCGTAGTTATCGTTGTCTGTAAGCAAAGTTCTGTAGAAGTCAATGTACTCACCTTACCATTTACGAAAGTAAAGTGCTATGCGAATAGATGTCGTAGTCATTATGTTCATTTCCGTAACCCAGAAAGTTCTGCACTGTAACATATTGTTGTGTTACGGAAAAGAGTGTCTCATTGTAGTTACACCACAAAAGGTTCTGCAAAAACATGTTTTACTTCCCAGAGGAATGTAGAAAAACTGTGCAAACATAAAACAAATGCAGTGCAAAAGTAAGAATGTAAATTGTGTCACTCATTAATAGCGTCATAATATAATTGTGTAGCTGTCAAACGATCCAAATACTATGTCCTCCACAATCTCCAAGAAAGCACTTTAAATACAACATGTCTCTTTAAGTAAACCAAAATGTGGCATAATCTCATTAGCAGCATATGTTCCAAATATGTAAGCACTATAGTCGTTACATATCCCTGCAATCAACAAACAAAATGTATACACACTGAGACTGTGTTGTCTGTTCCCTATAGAAATGCACTCATAAAATTACAGTCTTAATATGTTCCCTAGGTTCTTGGCTGGATAGTTGACTTCAAAACATTGTTGCATGTTAACAGTTTCTAAGTATGACAAAGCGTAATAGTGACGTGAAGTGAAAAATTTTATGGCAAAGACTAAGTTAAAAAGCAGATTATCTTTCAATAAGCAGTTTTACATGTGAAATGTGGTGTAATCTTTTACTTTTCTTAGTACATAAATTCTCAACTTCAACGCAATTATCATGTGGTATACGTTGATAAACAATATTGAAATTTTTCTCAAGGTTAGCATCCATGTTATTTTTCTCAGGGCAAGCCGGCACACGTGGCTGCCAGCTGTGCGAGTCATTGTCTACTGTCTCTTTGTTGTCGCACGTCGTTATTGGGATTTTGAGATCTAACCTCTACAATTTCAACTTGTCTAGAGGGCCCTGCCCTGTTTGAATCACGCTAGTTTGGGTTAAATTCTGGTCTGTCATCTTGTCATCTGTCATCTTGTCGCTGGTTGCCATAGTTTCATTCTTGTCGGTCACGTGGTGGAGAATTGCTCCCAGAATCGAAACTGCATGGTGGACCATTGTGTCTGCAGTTATTTTGTCTACCTTGATAATAATTATTATTCTGGTTCCCATATTGTCTGTTTCTATTATTGTCTCTATCATAGTCATTTCCACAGAGAGGTGATCTTTCCCTGTAACTATTGTTACTCTGCCAACGGTTGTCATATGGGTGGTGTCTGTTTTGGTCACGATTTGCTTTATAATAGTAATCTTGTCTTGTCCAGTTATTATTTCTGTCATCACAGAATTGTGACGGATGTGACCTGTAATTATTGTTTTCCTGTTTTCGCATTCCGCGACTGTCAGTGTCTATTACCAATTCTAGCAGCAGTCCCTGAAAATTTTCAATGTCGTCTTTGCAACGCCCTGCCAAAATAATATGTCTTAAATATTTCGGCAACTCAATTAAATAAATGCGAATAAGTTCTTAGGGGCTGTATGGGTTTGACAGATACTGATTCTTATGCAGCATGTTATCAAAATATTTGACAAGACTGGAATATTCAGATTGTTCGAAATGTTTCATCATTATGATGCTATGTTTTACTCGATCTCGAGTAGCTTGAGACCAGTATGCTGAGAGGTAGGCATGATAACATTCTCCTTCACTGCGACAATCGCGAATGACCGATCGCAGTCTTACAGCTGGTTCATTCTCTGAGTAGCCACACATAATTTCTAATCTGTGCTCTAATGACTAGTTGGGAGGAAAACAGTGAGAGAATTGATGAAACCACACTTGTGGATGAATGTCGTTGCCAGAATTCTTAAATGTTGTGAATTTACGTGTAGTAATGAACAGCTTATAGTCAAAGTCCTTGCGTCGGCGAGTCGCAAATCGGTCATTGTTATATCGTGCCGGCGTTTCCACCCCAAAATTCGGTGCACCTTGCCAATTTCTTTCAAAATTTCTGAAATGCCCTGTGTTATTATTTTGTGGCTTTTTCGTATTTCTAAATCATTCTTCCCGAGTCGGAGCGCGAGTCTCCTCTGAAATATGTAATTCTGGTATTACATGTGTCAACTGATCTTGTACTTTCTTCATTTCTCTTTTGTACTGTGTATTAATATGATTCTGATTTTGTTTAAATTTCTTAATTTGCTCATACTCTTCTGTGTCAGTGAAAGCTACCGGTCTTGTGTAATTCATATCATCATCTACTTTTATAGATAAGGAAGTGAACTGGTCCGAAAGTTCGGGTACTTTCTCTGATAATGAACTAATTTTCTCCGTGTGTTTTTCTGAACAAGTTTTAGAGTATCTACTGTGTCCTTTTAAGTTTTCTTGAGTTTGTACAAGTAGCGTAGCCGTATCGTTAGACGCAACTGAGTCAATTTTAGCCTGCAATGTGCCGTGATTTTCATGAACAATAGTTTGCAGTTCTTTTATGGCTGCTTCCTGATTCTGTAACGCATCTTCATGATGCGAAAAAATAGAATGAAAATGCTCTCAAATTTATGTGTATACGTCTTTTCAAACCTTTTGACATTTAGCTTCGATGTTATGTAACTCATTAGTTAATTCTTCATGTGTTTGTTCAAGCGTTTGTTCCAATGAGTCTAACTTTTGAAGCTTTTGCTGTGTTTGTCTCTGATTTTGTTCCATTGTGTCTAACTTTTGAAGCTGGTGATGTACTGGGCAGAACAAGCGAAAAAAACGGCTGCATACTGACGTAAAAGAATGACTGAATCAGAGGGCCACTGAGCAATTAATTTTTTTTAATTTTAAGTTTTTTCTCTTCAGTGACAAGCGCATCGACACGGCGTTAAAGAAAAAACGATAAGCTGAGAGAGTGGCTTGGTACCATACAAGTTTAACGGGCCACACCTTAAGCGAATAAAATTTGGTTGTAAGAAATATTGTATAAGTGATATGAATAAACAATTCAAAGTATATGCAGTAGCAGTCCGGTAAGTGACGTAATAATATAGGTTTGATGCTACCGAACAAGTAAGGGACCGACCAACACACAGTGGAGTCACTGATTCAGAATCTCCCAACACCCATTTTTCTTTTAGTAATATGTATACATATACGTATATTATTTGTCTCATCGAAAAGAAGAAGTAACTCCCGCAATTTCTACATATCGAATGACAACATTTATGGCAATTAAACACATTTCAAGCATATTTAAGTTACACATCATCTGGAGTAAACAATGCCTATTTTATGTAGTAGGAACATAAAACAATCTACCATGAACAATGCTGATTGAGACTCTTCTTGTACCACGAAATGTTAGTTATACACCCTTTTCTAAGTAATACGATGGGGCTGTAGTTAAACAGATTTATTCCTAGAAGCGATGTTAAATGTAGTTACGAAAGCAGCGCGTAGTGTATTTGAAGTAGATGCCGATGCTTCCCCACCTGCTCCATAAATAAATAACAAGCTCCCATGAATAATGTGAAGGGAATTTTGTACAATGTTTTCTTATGTAAAGATTTGTGATTCCAGAACATATGGATCTATATATGTATGTATGTAAGGATGATAAATGTAACTGAGGTTACGCTTATTTATTCTATAATATTAATGTAAATGAATCTATTATTTACAAAATAAACTGATATGATATATCCTCAGATAGCGTTGATTACTATTATTTATCATGTAACTTATTGAAAGATATTATTGACTGCATAGTTGATCCCTTTACCTACTGTGTAAATAAATGTCTAGCTGAAAACAAGTTTCCTGATGTACTAAAAATATCTAGAGTGGCCCCAGTATATAAGAAAGGGGATAAGAACTGTCCTGCTAGTTACAGACCAATATCGTTAACTCCTGTTTTCTCAGAAGTTCATGAAACAATTATGTATAATCAAGTTAGCACGTATTTAGATAACTTAAACTTAATAAGTGCCAAACAATATGGATTCATGAAAGGTAAATCCACAACAGATGCTATGGATTTTCTTGTAAAATTTGTTCTGGATGTGTTTGAGGCTAGGGGATTTGCTCAGACTACATTTTGTGATCTGAGCAGAGTGTTTGACTGTGTGGACCATGATACTTTACTGAATAAGCTATCCTATTATGGTTTTGCTAATAGCAGCGCATAAATATGATTAAATCCTTCCTTGAGAACCGTCAACAAGTTGTATGCATTAACAGGGATAAGACAGATCTGATTAATGTTAGGTCTAGCATGCCACAGGGCTCAGTACTTGGACCTCTATTGTTTTTACTTATGATTAATGACCTGCCATCTTTTGTAAACTCTCACACAATAATGTATGCCGATGACACGACCTTTTTAAATAAAAGCTCAGATTTAAACACACTAAAAAATATAGTTAAAGATACCCTTGCTCAGAGTTCATTATGGTTTAGAGCGAACGGTTTTCTACTAAATTAAAGTAAGACCCAGGTACTTTCCTTTAGCTTAAGAGAGAATCATGACTTAGAAAGTATAAAATTTTTAGGTGTTATAGTAGACAACAAGTTGACGTGGGAACCACACGTCAAACATTTATCTGCCAGACTCTCAAGAGCTATCTATTTAATTAGAAACTTAAAAAGACATGTCCCTAATAGTTATATAAGATCAGCATATTTTGCTTTCTTTCAAAGTATCATATCATATGGAATCTTATTGTGGGGCAATAGCAGTCACGTAAAGGGCATTCTACTTTTACAAAAAAAATTAATAAGAATAATAACCGACTCAGATAAGTTAGAACACTGTAAACCCTTGTTTGTTAAATTGCAATGCCTGACGGTAATAAACTTGTACATCTATAATTTCTATTGTATGTTACAAACAATATTTCAAATATATCATTAAGAAGGGATGTATATAGCCATAACACCAGGAACAAATCATGTTTAGATGTACTATATCAAAGACTATCCAAGTCACAGAATTCATATTTAGTTCTTGGACTTAAGTTGTACAGTAAGTTAAGTATAGATTTAAAAGAGTTGCCTGTCAATATCTTCAAAGCTAAGTTGTACAGAATACTAGTAAATAATCCTTTCTACACAGTAGACGAATTTTTTGAAACTGAAAATACTGTCTTTCAACACTGTATCTAGCGGATGGCCTTATGTAATCCAAACTAAATTGTATTTAGCAATTAATGTTAAAAGTGTAAGTTATCTTGACGTTGTCTATTGTTATATTAGCTGAACGACAATAAAATTTGATTGATTGATTGATTGATGAAAATAATCAAAGCTAATGTAGCGTTTTAACTGTTCCCAAGATGAAACTCAGTATGAAGTAAGTATGAGTGGAATGTCAGCAATAACATATATGAATGTACCAGTATTGAAATTGTAACTGTGTAAATAATGATTTGTTTATAGAGTAACAAGGTACGGAAGTAGATGCTTTATGCAAAATAAGTCTGCAGCAGAGTTGGACGGCAATTAGGCAAGGAACCTGTGTTAAAGTAAAAGTGATTTTTTTTTCTAAAGTGAAGTGTATTGAAGCTTAGTACACATGTGCAAACCTACATAATTTTTTACGAAACTACACTCAACTCTGAACAAATATAGAAGTGTTTTATAAGGAACTTACTTTATCAGCGGGTGCTGATCGACCTATTTCCTCTCCGCTGAATAAGCCCGTTTAAGACGGATAAACAATGGCTCCCGGGCCGTAAAATTGGAGGTCTTCCGTCAGAGCACCGAAATTACCTCAGGCATGCACACCGTTTCCGAGAAGTGAACAAATATTTGTGGAGGAATCCACGGTGCAACACACGACGACTCCACTGCTTCTCTTCGCTTGAAATGGACATATGAGTTAAATGTAATCAGTGAGGAAGCACCCGTTAAAAGTTCCAATGCCAGGCCGTCAACTACCTGCCACGCATGTAGGCATAAAAAAGAAAGAGACTTGACTAAACCAAGCATTGTTGAATACGCACGGTATTTGATATTTGTTCTCAGTACTTATGTTTAAGATCTCACATAAAAAGGACATGTAATTTTTACTCGTCCATCAACAATGTGTGTAGTAAATGTTATGAGTGTATAAATGCAAAATATATGTATATTAAAAATCATCACAGCCGCAAGAATATTTTTATTTATTGCGCCAAAAGATTCGTTCATAAGCGTGACTTTTGCTTGCAATCATAAGAGGAGGCAGTAATTTCTTCCAACCTGCGAGACATGTTAATATATATATGCCAATTGCTAATCATCAAGATTTAGTGGATGGGCTGCATGATCAGCAACCACAGAAAATTAGAGATAAATTGTGATATCAGTGCAACATAATAGTGACTTCTATTAAATATATTTGTGCAATAATCGAACAATTGACTTTTCGTAAAGCACCAAGTTTGCTGCAAAATCAGACATTCTAAAAATCTCCATGGACAGAGTAAGAAAAATTATGCTATATACATTATTAATTTTTGTGACTTCAGTATTTATAAATTGCTTTGTATTTTTCTTAAGTTCCAAGGAAGACTGTTCATGGTACCAGTTTAGTTTCAACAAGAATCCATGCTTTAATTCCAGTACTGCAAGTAGTAATTATCTCTCATTATGTAAATTTCATGATGATTCATACTCTTTGTGTTAGTTGTTGGGCTGCCTCGCACCACATTTATTCTAAAACCGACCAACAGACTGCCACATTGTGCCCCCAGCACATGCTTGTATCGTCTCACATTTATCAATGTTAAAGCGTATTTTGTTCCTGGTTTCTGGCATTATTAGTGTCAGTTGCTGTTGAATTGTATTTTTGTTTATATGTTAGGAATAGGCTCAGTGAATGAAATTAGCATAATATATGGGAGTAATTAATCCAATAATGCCAATTACCAATGTGAATATCAACAAGGCAGGTGTAGTAAGGTTACATAAGAACAACAGGTTTGGAAATCAGGCTTGTATGCTTCAACTGACCAGATTATGGCATGCTAACAAGAATCTTTTTGAAGAAACTCAGAAAATTTTTCTGAACAGAATTACAAAACAAAAAATAGGGCTGATGCCATTTGGGGTCAGGAAGTAATACAGCAGAGAACAAACAGATTTTGGAAGAACTCAGGAATAGTTGCAAAATAATTTAAGGAAGATATTAATGAAAGTAGCATCAAAGCTCAGGAAAAACTTGTGAGAGTATCAACCAAAATAAAAAAGCTCAGAACATTCTTGTAAAAGAGATCCAGAAGGTCCATGGAAGTTCAAAAGTTCAGTGACCGGCACCACAGACAAGGTGTGAATCTGGATCAAGTAATGGAAGAGCTCATTCGAAAGAACCAGAAGGTAAAAAAAGGATTCAAAAAGGAAATAGAAGCAGTTTCAATAAGCATTAATCAGTAAAGGCAAGATTGGGACTAGTAGTATAAAGAGGTCACAAAACATATAAATACTGTAGAACCAGATGTGAGTCTACATACTGCTTCTAATACAAAACAAATAAAGAAGCTAAGTGATGATGTTTCCCGTACTGATTCAGAAAACAAACTATACGTGTAGTATGTTGATGCTGTATTTGCTGATTTGGGGACAGTGAAACAATAAGTAGGACAACAGATAGAAACTAAGGACAAGTTGCTGTTGTGTGATGGTGATATGGCTGGGAGTAATCTCATAGGAATACAGAGTGAGAACGTGTTTATCAACATAAGAAATTCTAAGAAGTTTAATCCAAATGGGAAATGGCACCCATGTGAAATCCTAGATCAGCTTAAGGATGCATTACCAGAGTTGTAGGGTGGCTGCAAAAAGGTAGGATTTGTAACATCATGAATAGAAGGAGAAGTAAGTTCATGGGGAATGAGGATTAGCCATAAACGACAAAGTATGCTGAATTCCAAGAGCAATTCCCGAATCAGTACTGGTCAATGAGAATGCAAAATGAGGTACAAAGCAGCCCATATCAGAACAGGAAAGCAGTTACAAACCCAACAAAAGCCAAAAAAAGGCCTCCAAGAATTGGTTGAAAAAAATCTGTATTTAAATGAACCATAAAGTACAGAAACGATGATATCACTGGTAATACGTAAGCTGCCAGTGACAATACAGGAGAAGTTTTTGGCCATACCAAAAGACAATGTTAAAGCTGTCACATCAACATTAGGGCAACTAGATATGTTAGAAGAAAGTAGACATGAACTGGAACCTGAACAAAGTAGAAGAGAGTCAAGAAACTCAGGAAAAATAACAGAGGATGATCAAACCATGGCAGAAGATTTGATAATCATAGGTGGGGTGGTAATAACAGAGGATCTCGTGGTTGTAGTTTATAATGATTACAGAAGCATAGGCTGTGGAATCTCACACTGTGAAGCTGTTTGTGAGGTGCCAGGGTTCAATGAACTGGCTGAGCAGTGTGACCAACATGAGGAAAAGTGACATTGATTCCTGATAAGGTCCAATTAGAAACTGAAGAAACAGGACCATGGATATTGACAATTCAAAAAATGGATCTGAGACACAAATAAGTAGATAATTTACAGTTTGAAGATGAAAGTGTACCTGAAGTAGAAGCCATACCAGTGCACTGGGTCAAACAGTGGACAGCAGATGATGTAGGAGGTAATGTAGAGCATAATGAGAGTACATAGGGCATGACTCTTCCAAGCCAGATACAGGCCAACATATTTAATAATGAATCAAGATAAGTTTGATGTCTAGGACAGGATCGACAGAATGTAAAGGAATTCTAATTGATAATGGGTTAAAAGACATGAAATTGTGAATGATACAACTTGATTAGTTTTATGATGTCAAATACAATGGGAGCAGAAATATAATAATACAAAGGAGAGAAGAGACAACAGGGTTTATGGACAGAGAATGACACATATCAACCTAGGTGACATTTGTAATTTTGAGAAAGAAATCACCATGAAAAACAAACATGAAGAGATTCGTTCCAGTGTCACAAAGTATTGCCAACCCAGTTATGATAGGACACATTATTTGAAAGTGGAGAGGCATAATAGGTTAGAATAGAGTGACTATACATGTTTATTAGAAGAGCATGATGATTATATGAGATAAAGGCTGATGGTAAAAACTGTCGCCTTAGTAACAAAGAAGAGAGAGAGTCAGAAATGCTTCATGATGTTGTATCTTGCATGACAAATTCACTATTGCATGAAGAGATCAAAGACGAGAATTGTCAGAACAAATGGAGGCCTGTAAATAAACATATGAATTTGCAGCATCGTTATAAACATGCATGGGACTTAGTGATCACAAAGGACCACCAGACAAATTTATGACTAAAAAACATGCACTGAAGCCTGAGAAGAAGACTGTTGTCAACAGGAAGAAAGGATCACCAGATAAAAGGATTTCAATAGATACTTATTGTACTTATCCAGTTTAAATTTCCATGTACTATTTAGAAACTTATCAATGTGTGTTTGCATGAAAACTAATGTTAGGACTGTAAAATGAATTGCAAAGTGGCAACAATGTTACTTAAGTTGTATTGTGGATGGATGGACTGATGGGGTTAAAGGGACCAAACTACTTGAACATCAGTCCCTAAATCCTTTGTGTGTCAAGCCAGGAATAGTCGCCACAGAGGAAGAAAACAAAAGACAAATGCCAATGAACCCAACTGTATACAAGAATCAAGAAAAGACAGAGACAAGTAGGAGTTTTTGAGGGGCAACAGGGTGAAGATGGGAGAGTTGTCCTCCCCAGAAAGCAGCTGGAGACAAATTGGGCATGTTACGCAATGGCAGATGCACCCTCTGCATCTGATTGCTACTCCCACACCCTCTATTATCACAAGAAAACTAGCAACATGGATGAGTTGATAAAATCTCAGGAAAGTGGACAATGATGAGAGAGTAAACCATCAACAGATGTAAACAAATAAGAAGCAGTAAAAAGGGGCTGAGGCCAGACTGGATCATTGAGAAAGGGCAGCCATGGGCCCCTTGAGTTGCAGCAGGTGACAGGGTACTTCTCCAATCCCTCAGGCTGCTGATGGGGCTGAAATATGCTATATCGCAGAGAGGAATAGAAAGCACTTTCACAGGTTAAACATAAAACCAGATAAGCCTCTTTGGAATCATCCACCGCCAGAAGTAGTTTGTCAGCAAGATAATGTACTGCTGTCAGGTGACCAAATTATGGCAGGCCAGGGACGTGGGACACCATCAGCCTGGCACCACACTGACAGTGACGGAGTCGATCCTCATGTTGGGGGTTGTGGCCATGTGTAAGTCAAGTGTGGCCAGTGCAAAGCTAATACCTTTGAGGAGCACAAAGGGAAAGGTATCACGTATTCCTTGTCCCCTTTATGGTTCACAGTTCATTTAGAGAAACCAGGGCACACCAGTGCATGTTCCAAGCCTCCAATAATAGACAGCATAGAGGTGACTGAACGTCCAATACTGGTACCTCCATCTCCAAAGTCACATCCTGGCAGCAAACGTGGCTAACTGGTCAGTATTTTCATTCCCTGGGATCCAAAAATTATCTGGGGTCCAGACAAAGATGACTGACCATCCAACTTGGTGGAAGGTCACTCACAAAGGAGCTCTTGAATAGTCACAACCACTGGTTGATAGCCTGAAGACCACTCAGGGATTCGCTGTCCATTAACAATGTCTCACCAATGCAAGAACAGAAGTGACTGAGAGCTCGGACAATGGCCACTAAGTCTGCATTGAATGCACTGCATCTTTTCAGTGTGGAGCATAGTTCACTCCATCATATATGTGTGTTGGCAAAACTGATTCTGTATACCAGTTCCAAACTCAGAAATGCATCACGGACAGCCAGGAACAGGTGACTAAAAACCATGTGATCAACAGAGTCTTTCAGTCCAAGGAGAGAGACAGATCTGAGGATGGGGGACACATCACAGGGCCATACATGATTGCTTAATAATAAGAGATAGCAGTGTGATTAGCTGGAGCTCAGCGCAGAGACGCTACATGCAAACTGTGATTGCTATTCCAATCCTGGTTCTCTGTTGTGGAAGGTAGATCTCCCTACCAGGAAAAGACACAGTAGTTTAGATGCTCAGTGGAGCAGTGAATGTATACCGCACAGATAACCAGCAGCTGTTGGCCTCTCAAGTGTAGGGGGAAGAGGGCCTCCCCAGGCTCCGTGAGTAGGCTGTTAACAGGGATGGTCCAAAGGACACATGTTACAAGTCAGACACCATAGTGGTGTACCACATGTAGCAGCACCAGCAATGCTGAAGGTGATGCCAACTCCCATAATCAAGGCAGGACATGATCAGAGCTTTGTACAGCTGTAAGAGTGTAGAGCGGTCTGTGTCCCAGTTGGTGTTACTGAGGCAGTGAAGAATATTGCAATGTAACCTGTATGTTAGCTTAATTTGAGAAATGAGGAAGCCACACCAACTGGGCAACAAAGTCCCAGAAAGCAATAAGAGCCCACCATATTGAGTGGCTGTTGATCAAGGTAGAGCTCTGGTCATGGATGGACAGTAGGACAGCAACAGAAGTGCATGATACATGTCTTGATGGCTGAAAACTGTAAGCCATGTGTGAGCCCAGTACTCATCTTTTGTATTGCACGCAAAAGTTGGTTGTTCAGTAACAACCACAGTTGAGAAGCAATAGTAAACACAAAAATCGCCAGCATACAGGAATGGTGACATTATAGAGCCTTCAGCTGCAGGTAGACCATTGATAACCACTTAAAAAAGGGACACACTCAATACAAAGCCCTGCAGGACCCCATTCTCTTGTATACAGGGTATCCCATTTATCTCGACCACCCTGAATAACTGTTTGCCCAAATGAAGATTACAAAATGTTTCAAGCAAATGTTCTTTAGCCATCGGGGGGACATCAATCAGAATTATTGCCTTCATTGTAGCTTCATTTTTTACAAAGATATGAACAACAGTATGGCTTTTTTAAATGACACCGTGTATTTTTTATTTGGTAATTCATTTCCTCTCCAAAAGACCTATTCAAAAATGTATCACAAGGCACCATTCACTGAACCCAGTGTTATTAATTGCATAACACAACATTGATGTTGACGCTCCCAGCGCTTAGTGCAGGTACTCAGGGTAATGGAACACATCCACGTGTTGACATTGACAGAGGACGAATGCAAACATAAGTAGAACGCGCACCCATCATTCCATCAACCATAGTCAGTTGAAGAGTTGTGTAAGTAGAATGTACACCAACGAAGAGAAGGTAGAAATGTTACTCATCTATGGGGAATGTAAGTTGGCAGAGCAGTAATTGCAATAGTGTTTTCTTATGTATGGGTACATTTAGTACAGTAGTTTAGTCCTTTTAAACACTGTTGTGTAGAGTAGGCATACAGTAAAGGCTGTCCTTCCTACAATCTGCATCAACATAACGTTGCTTTTATTGTGGTTGTTGAAGGCAGATGAAATGCTACACAGGCAGTGGAACTGTACAGAGAGTGATATCCTGACAAGAAGCCACCTTCCCAATGGATGTTTTTCTTGTCTTGTTGTGACACTTCAGGAAACAGAAAGTTTCAGCTCATGACAAAGCAAATCATTGTAGCACTCGCACAGACGAAGCTGCCGAAGTTGCTGTTCTCACTACAGTTACTATGAATTCACATATGAGCACACAACAGCTTGAACATGAGGTTGACATTCCTTAAACCAGTGTACATTGTATTCTTACATGTACTGATTCCATCCTTACCATGTACACCTACATCAAGAATTCCATGGGAATGATTTCCAGAATCATGTTCAGTTCTGTCAGCGGCCACAGCAGCAAATCCTCGCCAACCCGAACTTCTTCTCCAATGTTCTATATACTGATGAATGTTCCTTCTCAAATAAAGGACAGGTAAATATAAGGAACATGCATTATTGGTCCAGCAACAAGCTTAGGAGGTGGAACATCAGCATCAATGGAGTGTTAACGTCTGGTGTGGGATGCTTGGTAATATAATTATTGGCCCTTATTTCATCAATGTAGTATAAACAGTAGAGTGTATGCCAGCTTTCTCAGACGAATTCTTCCTCCTCTTCTGGATGAAGTGCCACTGAGAACCACAATGCTTATATGGTATCAACACAATGGATGTCCAGCACATAATGCCTTGCGTGCACATCATGTTCTGAACTGAAGGTATACTGCCAGATGGATTGGTTGAGAAGGATCAGTTACTTGGCCTGCTAGGTCTCCTGATTTAAATACTCTGGACTTTTTTCTTTGGGGATGCATTAAAGACATTGTGTATCACGTTATTCCAACAACTCCACAGGACATGGAGGAACGTATCGTGCTTGCTTGTAATTCTCTTCAGCTGGCAGCACTGGAAGCAGTAAATAATTCTTTCATTCAATGAGTGCACCAGTGTATCAGTGCCCAGCGTCACCACTTTGAGCACCTTTGAATGTTCTACTCCTGAGCGATGGTACAGGAGAGTCAAAGTCAATTTTGTGTTATGTTTTTACTTGGTTTTCATTTGTTTTCTGGCAACTCCAGCAAGTGGACGAGTTTGTGATTCCAGGCTCAGAGTCAATGTTGTGTTATGTAATTAATAACGTTGTGTTTCAGTGAATGGTACACTGTTATACATTTTTGAATAGGTCTTTAGGAGACGAAATGAATTACTGAATAAAAAATACAGGGTGCCATTTAAAAAGTCATACTGCTGTTCATATCTTTGTAAAAAAACAAAGCTACAATGAAGGCAATTATGCTGTTTGATGTTCCCCTGATGGCTAAAGAACATTTGCTTGAAACATTCTGTAATCTGCATCTGGACAAACAGTTATTTAGGGTGGTCAAGGTAAATGGGACACCCTGTATATTAGGTATTGTGGGAAGCACCAACTTGAACCTGAAATGTTGAGTGTGGTAAGAAGTTCCAGACAAAAACTGGAAGCAGCTCCCAGAGACCTCATTCACATAGCATAACGAGGATGAGGCAATGTCATGTGGTGACATAAGCCATTTGCAAGTCAAACAAGACAGTGATAAAGTGTTGGCACCTGGCAAAGCTGAGAGGATAACTGACCGCAGGCTGACCAAATTGTCAACTGCAGAAAGGTCTTGATGACAACCACCCTGGTACACAGCCAAAATACCTCAAGACTTGAGGTACCAACACAGCTGCTGCCTCACCATAAGTCTGAACATATTGCTGGGACTATTAGTGAGACTAGCTGAGAGATAATGGTCCATATCAAGAGGGTGCTTAGCCAGTTTCAGTATCGGGACAATCATGCTATCTTGCCATTGAGAAGAAACTCTCCCTCACTTCAGATATGGTTGGAAACATTAAGGATGTGATGTTGGCAAAGCAGAGATAAGTGTTTGAGCAGTTGGCTGTGGGTGCAGTCTGGCACTGGACTATGTTTAGGCAATGGGATAGGGCAATGAAGAATTCCTACTGACTGGGCATAGCATTATATGTAGTACAAGGTAAGTGAATTTACTTCACCCACTGTTTGATGATATGAAATGTAAGCTGATAGTTCTCAGATACAGGAGCTCAAGCATAATGCAGAGTGAAATGTTTGGTGAGAGTGCCAGTGTCAGTGTAGACAACACCAATCATAGAGATACCGGGTACGTCTGTGGGAGACTGGTATCCATAGAGCCATCAAACGTTTGCCCAAAACTGTGAGGGAGGCGTATATGATCCAGTGGTAGCAGTATACCATTTTTTGTTTTGTTTTATGAGGTGGCAGGCGTGGCCACAGAGCTGTTTAAAGGCAATGAGATGCTCCATTGATAAATTTGCTTATGGCATTGGAGAACCCATCTGTAATCTCTGATGGCCACGGCAATTTCGAGGGTCCACAGAGGTACTGTCTTCTGATGGGGAGGTCCCAAGGAATAGGGGATCACTAGGTCAGCTGCAGACAGAAAGGCTACAGTTGCAGTCTGGAGAGCCATACTGATACTTCCATGTGCCAGAGTTGCTAAGGGTGATGGCAGACGTGAAGGCATGCCAGTCAGTTTTGCCGAGAGCCCATTTGGGTGCACAGCCTGGTAAGTGTTGTCGAGGCAATGCAAGATGATTGTTAAATGATCACTCTCCAATGGAAGGAGGAGCGAAGATGTGTGTGGCAAATGGGAAGACCAATGGCCAAATAAGACTCATATGCCACACTGAAATGTGTGGGAAAACCAGTATTCGACAGGCAAAGATCAAACTCTGCAAGTAAGTTTTGGACTTTTTTTCAGTGCATTTATTGTAATTTTGAGACCTGCTGCCTGATATTTTAAAAAGCATGTTGTACATTATACAGTTTTACATGTAATAGAACACTGTTGCACATTATTAGCAAAAATTTGCTTGGGGTGATAAAACAAAGGTAATAACAATGAATCACAAAGAAAATTAGGTTAGTTGTAAGAAATGTAGTGTTAGAATAATAAATGTTAATAATTTAGAAGAAAATAATAGAAAGACGGGAAAGAGACAATTAGCACATTGTAACAATATATAACATATAAATTATGCTTTGTGTTGCTATTCCAGATGGGACAGCCATGGCAGAAGCAGAAACATGGAGCCTGTCCCACCTGAAGTGGCATACAGAATTATGTCTTCTTACATTACTAAATGAAATACATCATAAGTGACCCTGTGTGTATTTGTTCCTACTGTCTAGAAAACATACCTCTTATTACATCTTTTAAGTGCTTATTTAGGCTATTTGTGTTATTATAACTAGATATAGTTCTACATGCTGTATGTGGGCTTTTATGTTGCATGTTTGTGTACATGGTCAGTGCGATAGATGGGAGGGAAGTCTGAGAACTTAAACTTCGAGTCTTACCTCCCCTTATGGTATAACCTTGGATGTAATAATTATCTCATTGCTTATATTAGTCATTTTCCTTTACTTTATTTAGTTATTATATTTAAAATGCAGTTTACATACATGAGCCAAACATGTGCTATGTCTGCTTTCCTTAAAATTATCTTATTTATTTTAGGTGTTCTACTCCTTGTGTTATGACTCTATGCCTAATGTTGTTACAATATTATGAAAAGGATAGTTGGTACTCACCATGTAGCAGAAATGCTGAGTCACACATTGGCACAACTAAAAGACTGTCAGAAAGCGACACTTGCAACACATTACCACAGTCTCTGGCTGTTGGGGCTAGTAATATTGTTATTGTGTTTGTGTCATTTTCTGTGTCTGCATTTACGTCAGTGTCTTTGGCTGTGTCTGAGTTTGTGTCCTCCCACAGATCCTGTTGCAGTGTCTGTTGTGTGTCTGTCCAAAATCTACCATACGGATTTTCTTGTCTACAGGTGTCATGCAATGTTCTTGAAACATTATCAGTGATGTTACCTGGAGCACACCATTTGTATGTTACCTGGAGCATATCATTTGTTTGTGTAATGCAATGCCACAAGTTCAGGAGAATCGTATGCCCCACATGTGCACATAGCACTCTGGCTAAGGCCTATGCAATTTAAATGTGCTGGGTACACGCCTTGGCTGGACAAAAAGTGAACCATGCTATGACTTGGATCTGCATGCTTTAGCTTCATTTGTTCCTGCATATTGGGAAAGAATGAGAAAAAGCAAAAGCTTTTGTCAGTCATCTCCCACTCCCATAGCCATGTGTCAAGGTGTCAGCTGTTTAATTGTCACATATCTACGATGTTTTCTCCTGTTTTTTCCAGAAGCTTGTCATGTCTGCCCTTATTTAGCCAGTAAGTCACTGCCCTGTGACAGATGGTGATGTCAATGGAACAAGTCCCCAGAACTACACACAAGTCTTATGTTGATGTGGTGCCAAAATCATCCAACATTCTGAGTAGTATGCTCATCTGTTCTCTGCTCATTGTGTGTCTATTGGTCACTGAGATGCAGATGGAGCACCCATGCAGTTGTTGCAAAGCATACTATGGCTTCCAAGAGAGTGGTGTGATATGTGTGTAGTGTCCTCAGAGGTAGCTCGTATTGTGTCGTATTTAGCCTTGCAAGTTTGTGCATTAGTTTTGATGCTTTGTCAACTGCCATTCTTGTGTGCACATGGTAAATAAGTCATTCATCAATATGTCTTTCTAAATATCACGTTACTTGTTTCCTCTTTATGTTAATGGTCTCTAGTTTAATGATTGGGCTCTGTTTCAGAATCCCTTTGAGTAACAGATATACCGTTTTATTTGCAGCTATTCTGAGTTTCTTTTGGCTCCACCAATTACTTGTGCTAATGAGAAGTTGTTTAATTTTGTTGTCTAGGTCTATTTGTGAGTGATACAACAACTAATAAGTTATCTGTGTATGTGACCAACCCGTTTACCCTGTCATCTGCATCCAAGCTGTTTAGGAGTGACTCAATAGCAATGTCTCAAAAGATTTTTGTTCCACAGACTGAGACTTGCAGGCATCCTTTCATTATTTTCTTGACTATTTTCCAGTGTCCTTCTATCCACTATGCAGTCCTATTTTTGCTAAAATCTAGTAAGCTGTTATACAGAGCAGTTGGTAGTTGCATCTCCCTCAACCTAGCAAACAATGAAGTCCACTGAAGGTTATCATATGCACCTGTGATGTTGCTTAAAATTAAAGCTGCATATTTATCATTGTTTGTGTGTATTATTTCTAATGCATGATTGATTGCATCATCTATTGATCAATACCATATTGGTGTGGACTTAGCCCAAAGAGATGCCTGTGTGACTGTGGTCAATCACAAAGGAGCCACCCCTGTACCTCAGCCAATGTGTTTAGGAGGCAGATTGGCCTGTATGCTTTGGAGTCAGTTGGGTCCCTGTCCTCTGATTTCTTAATAACGACTATGTTAGCTGTTTTCCTAAGAGCAGGGACTCTTCCTTGTTGTAAGGCATCTTTGTGACAGTATTTTTAAGAGTTTCTGGAAGTATTCCATGCGGGCCAGTCGCCTTTCTATTTTTAAGCCTAGCTATCACTATCTTCACAGGCCAAAAGCGATGGTAACACTGCCGTTTTAGTCACGTAAGACCATATGGTGTTGTTGGTTATGTGTTTCTTCATCATCAGAGTGGAGTTTTCTCAGCAAAAACTCTGCTGAGCATCTCCAGCACTGTGTCATCATACCATCTGCCCATTTTAATGTTGACAAAACTGTTGGGATCTTAATTTGTTCTGTCTGTAACTTAAATTGTTCTCCCCATAGGTTATTCTGTAGTTATGTCTTAATAATGCTGTCCCAATGGTTTTATCTTTTTATATTTAGTTCTTTTTTGTATTTTTGTTTTGCATCATGGTATAGATCAAGTGTAAGTTTCCATTCTTGTTCTGTCTTGGCTCTTTGATAGCATCTTTTTTGTCACAGGAGTCTTTCTATAGTCTTTTAAACTCTATAGACCATGGCAGTTTATGTTTCCATCTGGCTTTCACTTGTGGAATGGCTGCTGACTGCGCTCTTTGGAGTAAGTCTGTTAGAACAAGTGTTTTGTAGTCTATGCTATCTTGGACAGTATGTGTGTCTCTAATTTTCTGCCAATTTTACCTACCTAGAAGTAATCACTAATGTTTTGAGGTCTTGGTGTGTGTGTGTTCACATATGTGTCTGTGTAAATGACTATGGCATAGTGATCACTGTGTGTTGCTTTGTCCAGTACTTCTGATTTTGTTATGCGTGTTAGTGAGTTTCTGTTTGCTAATAATATGTCTATATTACTGACGCCTCGAACATTACCACAATATGTTGGTGGTTGTCCTCCCTTGTTTAATACAAAGGATTGCACTCATTTATTATGTCAACTATTATATATGTCCTCTAGTATTGTTCTACCAGCATACCGGAGCATGTACTAGGCATTAATGTCTGGGAGTATAGGTAGTCTTCTACCTCTGAAAAACTGTGCAACTTCTCTGATTAGGTCTGCGAAAAGGTTCAATGTCATATGACTAATTGTGGCTATGTTCTCTGAACAGAGCTGTGTAATCTTGTTACTGTGAAGGCCAATGTCTGTTGCTACAGTTGCAGTCATTGCATCATTGCATCTTTTGCCCCTACAACTGTTAAATAATGTTTTGGAAGAGCCACAGAATTCTTCCCCCACACATGTATTCTTTCTGGAGACAAAGTATGTCTGCTCCCATTTTGCCCAAAAGCCTACTAAGTATGAAGCCTACTGATATACTCCTCATACAATTTAATTGTGTAATCTTCAGAATGGATATTTAGTGTAAGTGAAACACTGAGGTGAAGTCTCCTCAGCATTGAAATAAAAGTGTCCATGTACTTCTAGAAAGTCCTTTGTAGACTTTCTCTAAGTTCAAGCCCTTTCTCCTCCATCTAAATGCTGCTCCCAAGAGATTTCAGAGCTCACATTTGGGAGATTTATAGTTCAGAGGATCATATGATCTGTTTTTTCAGTGGTTGGGTAGCATATTGTGTGCCCGTTTGAATGAGTGAGATGTGTAACTATGCACAGTACCACTTGAAATAAATCTTTATCTGCAAGCCTACTGATATGTATGATTGTCACAATGTCATCATAATCGATTACAATTGTCATGTCACAGCCATGTTTCTGGTCTGTGTCTGGTGATATGTCTGGATGGTTTCCTTCATGACTTTGGAGTTGGTCTGTAGAATCTATATCTGTTTCTGGTGTTTGCTTTGGATACTCTGTGTTTGCTGATAATATACATAACACAGATGTCATCCACAGTGTTTGTATTTTCATGTGTTTCATATGTCTGTATGGACCTCATGTCCCTGTGTGTGTTTGTGGCAGCTACACTACTGTTTGCCTTCCTTTCTACTAACTGTTACTGGCGTAGTTTTAACTTTTTATTTATTTATACTCTTCTTGTATGCTGCTGAGCTGCCTATTACAGCTACTTGAATTTGTTGACTGTGTGTAGATCCTCCATACCCAAAGCAAACTGGCTTTATGGAAGGTCTACATTTTGTTGTATCATTGCTGGTTTTAATCTCGGTATCTATGCTGTGGGTGTATTGGGGCTTTGTGTTTTATTACTATTTTGAGACATTTAGTGTGAGTGTGAAATGTACATGTGTCCAGGTGTATGGATGTTTCATTAATTTTGATTTCTCATGCTAACTACTACAATTATTCCATTGATGATTCGGTGTGTCTACATGTGCGTGTGCATTATCAGTATCTAGATAGAAGGTTTCCACTTCAAACTCCTCCATCCTGAGCAAGATCCCAGTTTGAAAGGTGGCCCATTGATACATGTCATGCTTGATTTGCCTGCCTGTGTAATGGTCTATGGTACCTTGCATACAAGCATCGTAGATGTAGTCTGTCATATGAAAGTATCTGTGCCAAATTGTATCACGCAAATAAAGCAACAGCAGTAGGTGACCAAGACATTCCCAGCTCTGTTCCTGGTTGACATAACTTACACTTATTCCCAATTATAGTTTCTTTTTTACAGTCTGTACCTATGTTTGAGGTGGAGATGATTGTATCACCGGTATGGTTACATTCTGTATTAGTGGTTGCTGTCTGATTTCATATTCTGTGCACTCAATTTGTCATTCTTCTAATTGCATGTATGCTGGGTACTCAGGTCCCCCAGCCTTGTCACAGGACCTGTTTCAATATTTGCACAGAATGCACCCAACATGTGCTTCTTCATGGCTGCCTGCCCTCCTGTGGCCTGGCTTCACACCTCTTCTACAGACCTGTTCTCTGTCACAGCATTTCTGGGGATGGGCTACACCAAAACAGTTGAAACACTTTTGCACTGCTACAGAGTCCTTGATGCTTAGTGCCTTGAGTTGTATACGCACTCTCTCAATCTGTAGCAGCAGGAGACAGACCCTCAGAGTGACTCCCAGAATATTGTTGACAGTACATTTTCCTCTCAGTCCTGTTTTAAATTTAATATTTACTTCCTCCTTGAATATGTCATTGGTGATGTGTTCACTAAGACTTATTTCGTAGAGGTCTTTGAGAAAGTCAGGGTCAGTCACTGTGTTAGGTATCTGATACACTGTCAACAACAACCTGAACTTCTGAGGCTCTTCACATCTGATATCTTTTAACTGTGCTGTTTTCTCAATAATTTTCTGTTTGTCTGCCTGTCTGCCTTTCTGCCTCTAAAATTATTGTATTTGCAGTTAATCTAATGGCTTTTATTTTGACTTTATCTTGTTTGGTATTTATGGTTTTTGTTATATTATCATGCACAGGCTTTGCATCCTGATTGCTTTCCAATTTGAAAAATAAAACACTGGTCACTTTGTTTTTGCTTGGACTACCTATTCCTGCACATAATTTTTTGGTTTCCTAACTGAGCCAGCAACTGTGACTGATGCAAGGCAGCAGAATGAGCCTGATTTTGGATCTTAACTTCTGATTCTCTGTTCTGAGGTGGGCAATTTCCACTTCAAGACATAGCATTCTGTCCTGTGCATCCAGGACATTGGCAGCAGCCAGTTATCTCTGCAAGTGCTCATTTTCTTTCCTTAGTGGTTTGGTTTGTCCTTCTAGTTTAGCTTGGGGTAGGAAAAACACCCATATTTTGTTCTTTCATCTACATCTACATCCATACTCCGCAAGCCACCTGACGGTCTGTGGCGAAGGGTACCTTGAGTACCTCTATCAGTTCTCCCTTCTATTCCAGTCTCGTATTGTTCGTGGAAAGAAGGAATGTCAGTATGCTTCTGTGTGGGCTCTAATCTCTTTGATTTTATCCTCATGGTCTCTTCGCGAGATATACGTAGGAGGGAGCAATATACTGCTTGACTCTTCGGTGAAGGTATGTTCTCGAAACTTTAACAAAAGCCCGTGACGAGCTACTGAGCATCTCTCCTGCAGAGTCTTCCACTGGAGGTTATCTATCATCTCCGTAATGCTTTTGCGATTACTAAATGATCCTGTAACGAAGTGCGCTGCTCTCCGTTGGATCTTCTCTATCTCTTCTATCAACCCTATCTGGTACGGATCCCACACTGCCGAACAGTATTCAAGCAGTGGGCGAACAAGCTTCTTTACTGAAGCAGACTGTGGCATAGATACTTTACTCCATTTTGGGTCACAATGTAGTTCTCCCAAGATTTTGCCAACTACCACAATTTTCTCAGCAGCCAACATATCCATATTTGTCACCATCTTGGCAGAAATGCTATGCATTATTACACCTGTTTTCCTGCCATTTGGTGTGTTTTCATTCCTTTTGCCCTCAGATATCATGATTAGTAGTTTTGTAGTCCTACTTTCACTAATTGGACTGGCAGTGGCTGCCACTGGCATAGGCCTTGCAGTTTTTCTCCAGTATCCACAGTTTTATGGGGACATGGAGTCAGTGTAGTCAAGAATAGGCAGTGTACGCATCTCAGTTACTTCACAGTATGAGGTATTGAGAGCAGAATGTCACTCCTTACTGACAGCAGTGAGAACAGCTGGTGGTGGCTCCTGCTGACTTTGAATTGTTGGTGAACCAGCATGACGTGGCATGCTTTCAAGCAAGAACCAACAGTTGGTGGCTGCTGCTGGCACGTCAGATTCCACTGCTGCTGGTGAGGTGTGACACGAGGCATGACACGGTGTGGCATGCTAAAAACATAAGAGCCAATTAAGCTGACTCCTGTAACCTACACACACTTGGCCAGTGGGACAGTGACGGCTTCTCTCCAGTCAAGCGACAGACAATACCCAATGGATGAAAGTGCTGCAGATAATAAAGTACAGTATCTGATGATTTAACAAGAAGTGCACTAGCTCAGAGAACCCTCCTGGTACCTGCAAAAGTAGATACCACTGTCTATAAGCAACTTTAACCTAGAAAAACTGCATCTGATATGCAGAGCCACATCAATCTGCAACCGACCCAGCTGCCATCTTATTGACAACTTTACTAAGGCCAGTGGTTGTAGTGCTACCCCACAAAGGGTTACGTCACTGAAGTCACATAATAATAGGAAGGATGGGGGCAGCTGAAAAAACAGTGCTGACAGCACACGCTGGGACATTTCACAGTCAAAAGGGAGATACACATTACACATGGTAAATTCTAGAGTTGTCCTCATACAAACAGCCACAGACTCCAAAGCCATATTGAGTGGTATGTGTTCACTGCAGCCAAAGTCCAGAACACACATGCAGACACTGTCCGGCAATCTTTCATAGTCAGTGCAATTATTAAAGTATCCATGACAATCATGGAGGGTAGGGTCCCGCATGGCTGGTAATCAACTTTCCTGAAAGGCGATGCAAAAAGCAGGAGAACCACATAAGAGACATTGTATCTCAGCCTAATGACAGGAAAAACTGCTATAGGTCCACTGGAGAAACACACTATCAGTAACTTGTGGGGGTATGAAGTGACCAAGGAGGCAGATCATGCCTCAGGGCCCCATTCCACTGATTGCGAGGATATGGCATTAATACACGTTGATTCTGCGTCAAGGTATGTGGGGTTCTGGGGCCCCAAGGGGCAGCATTTCAGACAGAGGTAGAACATGCAGAGCTTGGTGGCATGGGGGCCACCAAGATACCTTCCTTCTTAGAGGACTTCTTCTTGTCCTCCTTCTGCTGACATGATTGCAATGTCTGTGAGGATTTCTCTGCCCCAGATTCTGGGATAGAGAAGAAATGTGAAGTCCTCTGACCTGAAACTTGTGGCGCCTTCTGCCACTGCGTGGCATCTGTTTGTAAAACAGCAGATTCCTTGGAAGCAAGCATCTCAAGAGACCCCTTCCAGGTACGAGATGCCAGAGAAGGGTGTTGCTTCACCAGCTGGTAGTTGGGGACTGACATCCCATGTGGGCAGAGAGTTGACACTCCTGAAGTGGGTGTGGGGGAAGAAGTAGGAGGACGGCCCCCTACCACGAGGAGAGGGGTCAGAGTCAAGCAGCCCTGAGCTGCAGCTGTAGCATATGTCACCATCGTAAGTGTAGGATGTAGAGGATCATATTTTTTCTTGGCCTCTTGATATGTGTGTCAGACAAGGATCTTGTGTTCTTGGATTTTCTTTTCTCTTTGGAAGATGGTCCACTCCAGTGAACGGAGAATGATACTTCGCACAGTAGTTGATACAGACAGGGGAAGAGGCACAAGACTAATTGATTGACTGATTGATTGATTCAGGGGGTTTATGGGACCAAACAGCAAGGTCATCAGTCCCATGACTCCGAAGTTACTCACAGAAGAAAGAGGGTCTGCTAAAAGCGGACAGATCCAGTCAGGAGAGTCAAATAATAAAATAACAAAGTTAAAACACACACACAGTAAAAGGCACAAAAGGTGAGACCAAATCTAAAAACTAGAGAAAAGGGGCAGTCTTTCCATGGGGGAGTGGTCATGGGGTCCCACATCAACAAGACATAAAGAGAGATGCCAACATGAAGATATGGGATAATGTCAGTCTGGCTCCACAACCACAATTCATTATGCAGGAAAAAACAGTGGGTGAGCCTGGTATGAACATTGTGTAGGCAGCATAAAACAGTGGATTCCTTCTGAAAGGAGCAGAAGGAAGAGCACCAAATTGCAACAGACTCCTTGATTGTGTGGAGTTTATTACTATGAGAAGTAGTACACCAGATGGCATTCCAATTTTGCACAAAGAGAGATCTGAAATAGATCCACATATCCACAGCTGGAATCATAAAGGGGAATGGGGGGTAAGTATCTACTTCCTGAGCCAAACGGTCAGCCAGTTCATTCCCTGAGATGCCCTCATGACTTGGGAACCAGAGAAAGACAACACCAGGCAGAGAGAAGGTCATGGATAGCAGAGACCAAAGTGTGTTGAGAGTAGTGTGGGCTGATAGCCTGCAACTGCTCATTGAGTCGGAACGAATTAAAAAACTGTGGAGGGAGGCCTGAAAAACAAAATGGTGGGCTCTGTGAATGTCCAGAAGCTCTGCTGTAAACACACTACATGATCCCAGTAGTAAATGGTGTTTTAAGCCAGTAGGAGACATGAAAACGTATCCCACCTTACTGAGTGTCTAAGAATCATCAGTGTAGAAGATGGTGGCACCCTGGAACTCTGCAAGGATGGCACGTATGAGATGCTGGAAAACTATAGGGGCAGCAGACATCTTAGGACCCTGGAATAGGTCAGTCCTAATCCATGGTCTAGGCACCATCCAATGGGGACTGGGGAGAAAATACGTGGGGTGCATTACGGTGAGTGGATATGGAGATCCTGACAGAGGGAAGTGAGACACATGCTAACTGGCAATCCTGCCATGAGCAGCTGTCAGGAGGGAGACATCCCTCATTTGCAAAGACAACAGGGAATTGACAAATGGTGACTGCATAAGAAACCAGAAGTTGGCTCCATCATATTTGTAGAGGGGGGAATCCCTACTTCTGTGAGGATTGCCAATGGGACTAGTGCAAAAGGCACCAATAGCCAGACGCACCCCAAAATGGTGAACAAGGTCAAGTAGTTGCAGAGTGTAAGGCACCACTGAGCCATAAGCCTGACTACCATAATGTAGTCTGGACAAAACCAGAGCACAGTAAATATGGAAAAGCGTGGAATGGTCTGCACCTCAATCCCTGTGGGCTAGGAGGTGGAGAGCATTAATCTTCCACGTGCATGTAGTCTTTAGGTGGCCATGTCAGCTTTCCATGAAAAATAAGGCCTAAGAAACAGGACTGTGCTACAACATTGAGGAGCTGGTCATCTAAATAAAGTTCTGGATCAGGGTGGACTGTGGATTGATGACAGAAATGTGTAACCTGTGTTTTGGAGGGAGAAAACTGGAAGCAACGGGAGATGGCCCACATTGAGGCCCATCTGATAGTACCTTGGAGCCAGCACTTAGAAGATGCTATTGAGTGGGAGCTGCACCAGATGCAAATATCATCATCATACAATTCTGAGGTAACCACAGGCCCATCAGAGGTTACATGCCCATTGATAGCCATGAGGAATAATGTGACACTTAGCACAGAACCCTGTGGGATACCATTCTCCTGAACCCAAGGGATGCTGAGTGAAGTGTCAACTCGAACCCGGAAGAGTTGTTGAGATAAAAACTCATAGAAAAAAATTGAGGGGGGGGGGGGGGGGGGGGCCACGAAAGCCCCAGTCGTGGAGGGTAACTGAAATGTGGTGGTGCCAAGCCATATTTATGCCTTATTTAGGTCAACTAAGACAACGACAAGGTGGCAGTGGTGAGTAAAAGCCTGCTGGATGGCTGTTTCCAATCTGAGTAAATGGCCAGTTGGAGATCATTTGCTCAGAAGACACACTGATTCGGGGGGAAAAGACCCCGAGATTTGAGTACCAAACATAATCTGAAGCTAACCATCCTCTCGAGCAGTTTATAAAGTACATTCATCAGGCTAATTGGGTAGTATCTGTTGAGGGACATTGGGTTCTTCCTGGGCTTAAGGATGGGAATAACTATACTGTCTTACCATTGCGATGGGAAAGCACCCGTGAGCCAAATGCGGTTGAAGACCCTGAAGAGATGTTGCCTCTGGAGAATGCCCAAGTGCTGGGCCATCTGGTTGTGGAGGGAATCCAAGCCTAGGTCTATGTCTCATGAAGATGTAAGAGCCTGCAAGAATTCCCATTCAGTGAAGGGTTCATTACAGAGCTCAGAATGGTGCAGGTTAAAACAAAGGGCGGTCTGTTCAACATGGCATTTCTGCCAGAAAAAGGTAGCAGGATATGAAGAGGACACCAATGCCGTCACAAATTGTGTTGCGAGGTCTTCTGCAAGAACCAATGGATCAGTGCACAGAGCACCTTGGGGGTTAAGACCCTGGACAGTTGACTGTGCTGGCAGCCCAGAAGGCTGTGAAGCTTGGATCACACCTGCGATGAAGAGGCATACATTCCCAGGGAAGAAATATAGCTCTCCCAGCATTCTTTTTTAATCTGCTTAATAAGGTAATGAGCCTTAGCATTGAGTCCCTTAAAAGCAAGGAGGCTGGTCTGTGAGGGGTGTCATTAAATCGCTGCAGCACCCATCAGTGGTCCTGGACAGCAACTGCTACATCCTTGGTCCACCACAGTATCGGTCAATGATGAGGGAGATCTGTGAATAGAGGGACAGCAGTGCCAGCAGCATAAAGAATAGTGGTCATTGCCACAAAGGTCATCATGGGATGACCAATGTAGGGAAGCCAAAAGAGCAGGGGAGGAGATTGTTAGATTGATAGCAGTAAAGGTGCCATGAGTGGCACTGAAGTTGGTAGGGGAACCATCATTGAGGAGAACAAATCGAAGTCCATAATAAGTTGGTCAGTTAGGAGACCCCCACCCACTGAAGTGGGACTCTTCCTGAGTGGGTGGTGAGCATTGAAGCCCCAATGAGGAGAAATGGGGGTGGGAGTTGCTGTATTAAGATAGACAGTTCAATGTAAGGAAGTGGCCTACCTGAAGGAAGGTAGACATTGCAAATGGTGATTGCCAGAGTCATTTGCACTATAACCACTATTGCCTCCAGATTGCTTCCAGACTGTCACAAATGACATCGGATCGAACCAAAGTGCATACCCCGCCAGATTCTATCTTCTCTTTCAGAGGTGGAGGAGGGCAGGGCACAGAGGGAGTACAGGCATCTGCAAGATCCAGAACCAAAAGGGAGCGGGTGACCTTGTGGCGCACAGATGAGGTGTACTTGGAGGGGGGGGAGAGGGGGGGGGGAAGCCCCATCATCAGAAGGTGCTGAAGAAGGGGGGGGACATCTTCAGATGGGGAGGGGGAGTGGCTCCCGGATGGGAAGTCAGAGGAACTGCAGGGGAGGGGGAGGGGGAGGAGAGAGGGGGACAGGGCTGAGGTAAGGAAGAGGCAGGAGGGGGAAAGGATGTAACAGAGGCAGACACAGATGGCAGAACACAGGGGCTTCCCTCATGGAGTGGGTGCCCAGTCACCACATAGAGGGTCTGCGGGAAGACATAGGCCCAAAACGCAAGCACCAAAAGCACCTCATGAGTGGTGGGGCATACAGCTCCACATACCATCTGTAGCACATAACCTTGACCTTCTCTGGGAGCATATGCCCCTTGAAAGTGAGAATGAAGGCGCCAGTATTAGTGCAGTTGTCTTTGCGGCCCTTCTGCTAACGTTTAACAAAATGAACACTCCATAGCTCCAGATTAGCCCAGAGTTTCTCATCAGTTTGCAGGATGAGATCACTATGAAATCACTCCCTAGACCATACTCAGAGATTTTTTAGGAGTAATAGACACTGGGACATTGCCAAGATGATAATAAGCATGAAGAGCTGTAGATTGGGTGGCAGAAGAAGCTTTGATTAACAGGGAACCCGACCGAACCTTACTAAGAGACTCCACTTCACCAAACTTGTCCTTAATATTCTCCACAAAAAAAAACTGGCGTTGTGGTGGTGAATGTGTCCCCATATGTCAGTACAGATGAGGTAACGGGGAAAGTGTTTCATCCCAAGACAATGAGCCTGGCCCTCATCCCATGGTGTAGCCAGGGAAGAGAAGGCTGCCAGTTCATACGAAGCAGCATTCAATGATCCTTCACCATTCGAAGAGAAAGCAGTTTGAGAATGTCCCCTTTTTTTCAACTTGATATGCTTCACGTGCCAAGCATCCACCCTGACACCACCCACTCTGGTCAGGGCCTCTCCCCATGGGTGCCACCCAGCCACAGCAAGGGCCACCTGGCAAGGCAGCCATTCTGGGAGTTCTGACACTCCAAGAAGATGAGCAACCACTCCTTGGCATAGATGGGGAAGCACTCAGGTAGCAGTAGTGTGATCCCTGAGTTGTCAGGAAGCTCAGCCGCCGGCCGGTGTGGCCGTGCGGTTCTAGGCACTTCAGTTTGGAACTGCGCGACCGCTACGGTCGCAGGTTTGAATCCTGCCTCGGGCATGGATGTGTGTGATGTCCTTAGGTTAGTTAGGTTTAAGTAGTTCTAAGTTCTAGGTGACTGATGACCACCGATGTTAAGTCCCATAGTGCTCAGAGCCATTTTTGAAGCTCAGCCAGATGGGTACAAAACAGCCCCATGACACGGACTGGCTACACATGCTGATGATCTAGCAGGGTGGAAGGGGGCTACAGCAGGGAAGAGAGAGAGGAAGGAAGGGCAGAGAGAAATTTACACCGTAGACAATAGGGTGGGAGTTCTTCCCCAAATGGCTCCACTAAAAACAGAAAAGTTAGACATGGAGATCAAAACTCAAGTGAAGACCTAAACACTAAAAAGGATGAGAGAACAGATAGAAGAAACAAAATTGGAAGCAGTACAGGGAACTAGGTGGATAGCCAGGTTGATATAAATCAGAACACCAAGAGAGGGGAAGGAGGGGGCAATGGGGAAAGAGCAAGGATAGGAAGGGAAGGCAGGGTGAAGGAAATGCAGCCATGGAAAGAAGAACAGGCTGCAATAGCTCGGGGCCCTGTGCCATGCGCGAACTCATGGAAGAACCATGAGCCCCCTTGGGGGGGAATGGGCACAAGGAGTGTTTGTATGCCACAAATGTCCACAAAACCCCAGATGGGACTGGCATTGCAATATGAAGACATGTGCCTGAATCTCATGCATTTGTAGCACTGCTTGGGAGGGGGAACATATGGCTACACATTGCATTTATACACCATCACCTTGACCTTTTCATGTGACAAGTCACCTTCAGAGGCCAAGATGGAGGCCCAAGCATCAACCCTATTGTCGTTTGGCCACCACTGGACACAATGGACATAATGCACATCCTCTCACTCATCATCAGTCTGTAAAAGCAGATTGCTGTGGTAGATGATAACCTGTACCATACTGAGACTGTTGTGGGAAGTTTTAGTTACAGGAAGGTCACCCAAGTTGTCACAGTTGAGCAGCACCTGCAACTTAGAAAGGGGTGCCATCTTAATCAGAACTGAACCACTTTCCAATTTTAAAATCATTGCTACTTCCACAAACCTATCCTCAAGGTGGCTTTGTGGTGGGACAGGTGTCTCAGTCAGTCCTGTGGTGCGCATTTCTCCTTGTTTCTTAGCCCCACAATGCTCCCATGGCATAGCCAGGAAAAGAAACATTGAAAGGCCATATCTCTCCACATTGTAATAGTATTTTCCTCCAGAAAAGATTTCTGGGGACATGCAACCACCAGTGGAAAGAAATTTAATATCCTTCATGTGCAAGTCTTCCAGCGTGGTGCAAGATGCTCTGAATAAGGGTTCTCCCAACAGGTGCCATCCAGCCGCATAGTGGTCACCTGGCCAGTAAACCATTTCCCAGAGTCCCCGTGCCCCAACCATGATGGGCAGATATTACTTGGCATGTAGGGGCAGGCACCAACAGTATGATGCCTGCAGGGTCGGGAGGCTACCACCGCACAGACACTTTGATGACCCTGCTTCCCCCCCCCCCCCTCCGCCCCCCCTCCCCGCAATGGAATGCCTACCACACTGGGTTTTCAGTTAGTACCTTTGCAAGAAATGAAGGGTGCAATGAGAGAAACACACACAACGTGGAACATATGCCATGTTGGGTGACATTCCTGGCAAGATTTGCAAGTCTTTAAGATTTGGGAAAGAAACAGCATATCAAACTCAACAATGGGGACCATATACACTCTTCTTCTTTTCCTTCAGCATTTGTCCCACGTGCCTGCAGGGTTCGCTACATGGGTCCCTTGTCTCCATTTCATTCAACCACAGGCTGCATCTGGGTCGATGTCACACATTTAAGGTCTTTGTGAATTGTGTCAGCCCAATTTTGCTTATGTCATCCTTTGAGTCTACTGCTGATGACTTCAAGTGTGTAACCTGCCTTGGCAATAGAGTCATCACCAGCCCGTAAAACATGCGCAAACCATCAAAGACAACTCTCACACATCTTGTCTTGGATCGGTGCAACACCAAACTGTTTCCTAATGTCTTCATTAGAAACATGACCTAAATTAGTGAGGCCCGCTTTCCCCTTTAGCATCTTTGTTTCCATTACACTTACATGGCATTCTGTCTCAACTGTAGTTGGCCAGCACTGACAACCATAAAAGGCAACTAGTTGAATGACAGTGCGATAGATTTTTGATTTTAAATTATCTTTCATCCTGCGGTCACAAGTAACTTCGATTGTTGTTTGCCACTTCATCCAGGCTGCCTGAATTCTGGTGTTGACTTCTTTGGTGAGTCAGCCGTCAATGGTGATCATGGAGCCAAGGTATTTAAATTTACTCACATGAGTCAGATCTTCACCATTAACTGTGATGCTTCCCATTTCATGTCTGTCTGATGTCATGTACTCAGTTTTCTTCAAATTAAGGTGCAAACTGTGTTGCGCCAACCGGTCACTCCATTCTTGAGTTAGGCTCTGCAGATCAAGCTTGTTTTCTGCTGCCAGCATCATGTCGTTAGCATAAAGTAGGGTCCATGGTAGTGACCTGTCCAAGTCAGCTGTCATGGTGTCCATTACAAGAAGGAACAGAAGTGATGATAATGCAGAACCTTGATGGACGCTGACTGTGATACGGAAGTCCTTGGATAGTCCTGAGTTTATACGGACATAACTTCTTGGCTGTGCATAAAGTAACTGCACCCAGTTAATAAGCTGCTCTGGCACATCATGCTGTCAAAGTGCTAGCCAGATGAGACTGTGTGGCACCTGATCAAACACCTTTTTGAGATCATCACACTGACGGAAAAAAGTTGCAACACAAAAAATAATTATTGTAGCGTAATGAAATTTCAGGAATACATTCATCTGGGTAACATATCAGTTCGTGGGATGGTGTTCCATGCCTGTTGCACTTTGTTGGTGAATACAGGGATGGTTAATGCTGTTTGTGGATGACACTGTGGTTGTCATCTGATGATGTCACACTGTGGTTGTCATCTGATGATGTCCCATATGTACTTGACTGGAGGTAGATCTGGTGACTGTGCAGGCCAATGCAATGTATCAACACTCTATAGAACATGTAGGGTTACAACAGTGATATGTGGGGGAATGGTAGTATCGTGTGGTCATCGAGAGCCCGGTCTTCTTGTGTCCATTCACACTGGTGACCACTTCTGGCAGCAATCGTGTAAAGCAGCTAAATTCCTGCCAAGTCTTTCTACAATATTGCAGAAGGAACATCCAGCTTCTCGTAGCCCTATTGTACGACCTCATTCAAACACAGTGAAATGTTGATAATGGTGTCTTTGTCACCTTAATGGCATTCTTGATTAACACAAACTCATCATGTCCAGTCTCAAAGATAACTAATGCTCATGACCATTACATTGTTTATTTAAAACAAACCTCATTTGCATCATCATAGTAGTACTACTAGCGCCACTTTTATGTGACTGGTCTTAAATTTCAATAGACATAATGCTTCAGATGGAGAAACATGCCTACCAACTTTTGTTTATGTTGCACAACTCCTTCTTAGTATTGCAATTTCTTTTTTCTGTCAGAGTAGTTAAAAATGAAAAGTTATAGAATGTTGGGAGCCAAGTCACAGAAAGACACAATAAAAAGACTGTCAGAAAGTTAGCTTTTGGCCAACATGGCCTTTGTCAAAAATAGACTACACACACACACACACACACACACACACACACACACACACACACACACATGACCACAGTCTCTGACATGTGGAGCCAGAGACTGTGGTGTCATATGTGTGTGAGGTGTGTGTGTGTGTGTGTGTGTGTGTGTGTGTGTGTGTGTGTGTGTGTGTGTGTGTGTGTGTTTTGTTGTTGTTGTTGTTGTTGTTTATTTTTGACAAAGGTCTTGTTGGCTAAAAGCTAACCTTCTGACAGTTTTTTTGTTGTGCCTTTCTGTGACTCAGCATATCCACTACATAGTGAGTAGCAACTATTCTTTTCATTATATTGTTACTGTCCATTCTGGTTTTTCCATTATTGAGAATTCTGGAAGGGAGGAAATGAGTATCCAGAATCACAAATCAAATTCAAGTGCACTCAGCACGAAGAAGATCATCAAATGAAAATGCAGAGGGGAAAAAGAATAGTAGAAGGATAGACTTCAGCTCGGAAAGGGACATATGCCCCTGGGGCATGTTGTATAAGCTACTATGTCATACATTATGCTACAAAATGTCTGCTGTTAAGTTTTAATGGTGGAAACTCCAGATTGGAATATCAACAACACAGGAAAAGGTAGATCGCTACTCACCATACAGATGACACATTGAGTTGCAGACAGGGCCAACAAAAAGACACTTACATATTAGCATTCAGCCTAAGCTTTCTGCAGAATGGGAAACACACACACATTCTTTCACACAACCAAGCACACTTTATGCACCCATGACCGCAATTTTCACTTTGTGTTCATTAATGTTTTATCTAATGATATAGTGTTCTACACTGAGGTGACAAAAATCATAGGACAGCTTTTAATATCATGTCAGACCTCCTTTAGCCCAGCATAGTGCAGAAATTCGACATGCCATGGACTCAACAAGCCAATAATGAGCCATACTGCCTCGACAGCCATCAATAATTGTGTAAGTGTTACTGGTGCATGGTTTTGTGCTTGAATTTAGCTATAGATTGTGTCCCACAAATGTTTGATGGGATTCATGTTGGACAATCTGGATGGCCCAATCATTCGCTCAAATAGTCCAGACAGAATGTTTTTCAAGCCAACTGTGAACAGTTGTCGTCCGGTGACATGGCGCATTGTCAATCATAAAAATTCCATCTTTGTTTTGGAACATGACACACATGAATGGCTGCAAATGGTCTGCAAGCAACTGAACATCACCAATTCCAGTCAATGATCAGTTAGTTGGACCAAACAACCCAGTCCATTCCATGTAAACACAGTCCATATCATCATGGAGCCACCACCACCTTGCACAGTGCTTTGTTGACAACTTGGATCCATGGCTTCATGGGGCCTACCCCACACTCGAATCCTACCATCAGCTCTTACCAGCTGAAACCAGGACTCATCTGACCAGGCCATGGCTTTCCAATCTTCTCGTGTCCAATCAATATGGTCACAAGCCCACGAGTGATGCTGCAGGTGATATCACACTGTTAGCAAAGGCACTCGCATTCGTCATCTACTGCCACAGTCAATTAACAGCAGATTTTGCCACAATGTCGTAATGGATATTTCATAGATATATATTTTGTGCAGTGTTGCTTGTCTGTTAGCACTGAAAACTCTATGCAGATGCCACTGCTCTCGGTTGATAAGTGAAGGCTGTCAGCCACTGCGTCGTCAGTCAGTGGTGAGAGATAATGATTGAAAATTGGTCTTCTCAGCACACTCTTGACACTGAATCTTGGAATGTCCTATGCATCTAACTGCCATTCCATATTCAAAGTCTGTTAATTCCCATCGTGCAGACATAATAATGTCAGAAACCTTTTCACATGAACCACCTGAGTATATGACAGCTCCAACAATGCACTGCCCTTTTATACCTTATGTACATGATAATACTATCATCTGTATATGCGCATATCACTGCCCCATGACTTTTGTCACCTAACTGCAATTCTGTTCCACATTCTTCTGTTTGTAATGATCTTGAAACACCTACTGTATTTTTGACTGCCCTGTATAATAAAACAGTGTCCAACAGGACCTTTCACTCGACTAGTGAAGTATGCAATAGCAACTAAATTCTGTCCATATTTGGTCTTGTTTTCATTTATATAGTATATAATCCATTACTGTGGATGTTTACGGATGTTTCTAACTCTCTGAGTATCAATTTTGCTGTAAGTATATTTTTTTGTTCATGAAACGATATGTTTGCTTTATGCAAAGGTGCACTTTGAATATTAGTTTACAAAAATTCAGTGGCAAATTCTTGTATGCAGTATTTTAACAGACTGTTTCAACTGCAGATAAAACTTATGGCACAATTGATGTAACATAACAGGAAGTTTCCAGTTTTAACATTCTCAAATGTTTTAACTTCTGTTATCACTGTTAATACTAAAAAATCTTCACATACATACATGTCTTTAATAAATGTTCAAAAAACTAAATTTGATGAACAATTTCGAAACACAAGTCCCACTTACATAGTGTTAACCCATCAAAAGTGGAATAAGCTTCAAGAGAAGACAACTTGTCGCAGATGTTAACTGTGACAGACTGTTTTTGATGTGGATTGATTCAACACGCACAAAGCGCTTTGCAGTGTGTGTGGCAAACAGACGATGAAAAAAATTGTATGTTTTATGTATTGAGATAGTCATGTGGAAATGTGAAACTATGTGTGGACTTTAATGTGGAATGATATATAAACCACATTCTAAGTATTCAAGAATTATTAATTTGAGGTGAAGTTTCACTAAAAAAGATCAAGATGAGTGATAATGTCAAAGAGAGAAAAGGGATAGTACGACGAGTGGCAGATGCCAGCCACAATATTTTTGATGACCTAAGTGATGTACAAGTGCACAAAATGCCAGATCAAAATGACGTTTCAGGTATAATATTTGGGAAACTGGGAGGATTGGGGATGTCAATGAAGTCTAACAGTGTAGGTTTAAGTTCAAGAATGGGGTAATAGAATCATCAATGAAACTGAATAGTGACTCTTTAAATGAGTCAGAAAAATAATTACTCTTTAAAAACAGAATTATTAAACAAATTATAGAACTTCAAAAATGGATGAAGGATGGCTTAAAAATATGGCAGCAAGAGTAGGCACTTTTGAAAATAGAGTAATAATATTAAAAATGCATTAATTTAAGAAACTTCTAGCCACATACAGGCCACTGAACAACATCAAACTGTACAGGAAACTGTAGAAGATAAAGGTAGTCATTTAAGCCAAGGACTTAGCCAGGATTTTATCAAAGAGATTTGGGGGGGGGGGGGGGGGGGGAGATCCAATTTGATAAGAGGAGCTTAAAAAGACTAATTTTTTTCATTTTATTCAGAAAATTTATTTATTTCTTCATTAATGTTGTGTACACAATTTACCTTCAGGAGCCATTCAGACAAACTGAATTTGATCTATATTTTTTCTATAAAATTAAGCAAGAAAAGTTTTTCTTAAAAAAGTATAACATTATAGCATATATTCTGAAAGATATCTTAATTTGCAGTTAAATAATTCTTTATTTGGCAGTATGATAACTTCACTCTGTTGGCAACCAAACTGAAATTCTAATACAATGTATTGTTTATTTGGTAGCAAAACACAGCTCAATCTTCTAATGTAAGTTTCACTAATGCAGAGCAGAAGAATCTTAATAACTTATGAAGTTAAATGGGTTCAAATCTCTTTTGACAATAGCTTTCTTTCTCTTACCACAATCTTCTATTTAAATTTACAACTTCTCTGAAAGCAAGTCAGAATTTCTTCATTACATCAAAGCGTCACAAGTACCTCAACTCAAACTTATTTTATTAAATATCTTTCATTTCATTAAAATGCTTCAATTTCCTTGACTGATGAAGAACTTGTTTTAAATATTATGTCAACAATCATCTGTAGCAATCAAATTTATTTACAAAATAAAATTGAATATACGGATACTACAAACTATGGTTTTAGGATCTTAACACTGATTCATATGTTAGTTGTAACTAGATTCTAATGTATGCAACTTCATAAATCAGTTTGTATTTATCCACAAAAATGTAGTTATACAGATTTCAATGTTAATAAACTCCTCTTGATGTCAACATCATTCATCAGTTATATGACATTTATTTACAAATACAAACAATGGAAAATTCAGGATGGAATGTAAAAATGATGGACCCATTTTCAAAAATTTGTATGTATTCAAGTACAAATCCAAAATGAACAAGCTTTACACCAATGAAAAGAGAAAGTATCAGAGTTTCTGGTGGGCGGCAGCAATGGTTTCAGAAGCAGCTGATACAGTTTGCATGGCAATAGGGCTGTCATTCCATTTCACTGTCAGTAGTGAGTGAGATGCGACTGTGGAGCACAAGGATTTCTGCATTCTTGAGTTCACAAAAAGTGAGTCGCAAATTGCAATGCAGTGGGAATTTCATACCAAAGTTGGTATTCAACCACCAGCTCACAAAAGCATTAGCCATTGGTTTAAGTAATTTAAACAGACTGGGAGTGTGAACAAAGGAAAAAGCACAGGCCAACCGCATGTGTCAGAGGATGATGTCTGACAGATTCAAGAAAGTTTTGTGTGCAGTCTCAGTAAGTCTACCAGTAGAGCCAGTCAAGAACTTTGAATACCCCAACCAACTGTATGGAGATGGCGTTTGCTGTACAAGCCCTACCAATTACAAACTGGCAGGCTCTCAACCCCAATGACAAAGAAAAGCATCTTGCATTTTGTGGTAATGTGCTAGCAAGGATGGAGGATGACACATTTCTACAGCATGTAATTTTTAGTGATGAAGGAACGCTCGACCTTAGTGGAAAAGTCAAGAGACACAATGTTCACATATGTGGTTTGGAAAACCCACATCCACGATTTCAACACAAAAAAGACTCAAGGTTTCTGGGCCATTTTTCCTTGTAGAAAGTACTGCAATGGGAATCACGTACATGGACATGTTGGAACAATGGCTGTTCCCTTAAGTTATGGAAGATTCCCAGGACTTCATTTTCCAACAGGATGGAGCTCCACCTCCTTGGCACTGTGATGTATGATGCTTTTTGAATGACTCCCTTCCTCAGTGCTGGATTGGTTTCAGGGGACTTGAGGACCTGGCTCTCCGCTTCTGGCCATCGAGATCTCCTGATCTCCCACCCTGTGACTATTTCTTATGGGGTTACGTGAAGGGAGTTGCTTACGTCCCACCTCTGCCAATCACTCTAAATGATCTGCAGAACCGGATCATTGCTGCTGTGCACCCTGTAACAGCAGACACACTTTGGCCAGTGTGAGACTGCGTTGATATTTGCCATGCAACCAATAGTGGCCACATTGAACATTTATAACATTTGTCACATTTCTAATGATTAAAAACTAATTAATTACAAATTATTAAATTTATTAAATTGATATTAAATGTAATGAAAAAAAAACTTTGATACTACCTCTTTCCATTGGTATAAAGCTTGTTCATTTTGGATTTGTACTTGCATAAATACAAAGTTTTGAAAATGGGTCCATCATTAAGAATAACCCTGTATAATGAAAAGGATAAGTGTTATACACCACACAGCTGAGTCACAGAAAGGCACAACAAAAAGACTGTTGGAAAGTTAGTTTTCGGTCAAGAATGAGGCTTTTGTCAAAATAGGCAACACACACACACACACACACACACACACACACACACACACACACCACACACGACCACAGTCTCTGGCCCAGCTGCCAGAGACTGTTTTCATGTGTGCGTGAGTTGCAATTGTGTGAATGAAAATAACAAAAGCGCTGGCATGTTGATAGACACACAAACAAACACAAACATACACACAAAATTCAAGCTTTCGCAACCAATGGTTGCTTCATCAGGAAAGAGAGAAGGAGAGAGAAAGACAAAAGGATGTGGGTTTCAAGGAAGAGGGTAAGGAGTCATTCCAATCCCAGGAGTGGAAAGACTTACCTTAGGGGGAAAAAAAGGACAGGTACACACTCGCACACACACACACACACACACACACACACACACACACACACACACACACACACATATCCATCCGCACACACACAGACACAAGCAGACATTTGTAAAGGCAAATAGTTTTGGACAGAGATGTCAGTCGAGGCGGAAGTACAGAGGCAAAGATGAAAGATGTTGTTGAATGACAGGTGAGGTATGAGTGGCGGCAGCTTGAAATTAGCGGAGGTTGAGGCCTGGTGGGTAATGAGAAGAGAGGATATACTGAAGGGTAAGTTCCCATCTCCGGAGTTCTGACAGGTTGGTGTTAGTGGGAAGTATCCAGATAACCCGGATGGTGTAACACTGTGCCAAGATGTGCTGGCCGCGTACCAAGGCATGTTTAGCCACAGGGTGATCCTCATTACCAACATTACCATTCATGCGAATGGACAGTTTGTTGCTAGTCATTCCCACTTAGAAAGCTTCACAGTGTAGGCAGGTCAGTTGGTAAATTACGTGGGTGCTTTCAGACGTGGCTCTGCCTTTGATCATGTACACCTTCTGGGTTACAGGACTGGAGTAGGTGGTGGTGGGAGAGTGCATGGGACAGGTTTTACACTGGGGGCGGTTACAAGGGTAGGACCCAGAGGGTAGGGAAGGTGGTTTGGGGATTTCATAGGGATGAACCAAGAGGTTACGAAGGTTAGGTGGACGGCGGAAAGACACTCTTGGTGGAGTGGGGAGGATTTCATGAAGGATGGATCTCTTTTCAGGGCAGGATTTGAGGAAGTCGTATCCCTGCTGGAGAGCCACATTCAGAGTCTGATCCAGTCCCAGAAAGTATCCTGTCACAAGTGTGGCACTTTTGGGGCTCTTCTGTGGGAGTTTTGGGTTTGAGAGGATGAGGAAGTGGCTCTGGTAATTTGCTTCTGTACCAGGTCGGGAGGTTAGTTGCGGGATGCGAAAGCTGTTTTCAGGTTGTTGGTGTAATGGTTCAGGGATTCCGGACTGGAGCAGATTCGTTTGCCACGAAGACCTAGGCTGCAGGGAAGGGACCGTTTGATATGGAATGGGTGGCAGCTGTCATAATGGAGGTACTGTTGCTTGTTGGTGGGTTTGATGTGGACGGACATGTGAAGCTGGCCATTGGACAGTTGGAGGTCAACGTCAAGGAAAGTGGCATGGGATTTGGAGTAGGACCAGGTGAATCTGATGGAACCAAAGGAGTTGAGGTTGGAGAGGAAATTCTGGAGTTCTTCTTCACTGTGAGTCCAGATCATGAAGATGTCATCAACAAATCTGTACCAAACTTTGGGTTGGCAGGCCTGGGTAACCAAGAAGGCTTCCTCTAAGCGATCCATAAATAGGTTGGTGTATGAGGGAGCCATCCTGGTACCCATGACTGCTCCCTTTAATTGTTGGTATGTCTGGCCTTCGAAAGTGAAGAAGTTGTGAGTCAGGATGAAACTGGCTAAGGTAATGAGGAAAGAAGTTTTAGGTAGGGTGGCAGCTGATCGGTGTGAAAGGAAGTGCTCCATCACAGCGAGGCCCTGAACGTGCGGAATATTTGTGTATAAGGAAGTGGCATCAATGGTTACAAGGACGGTTTCCAGGGGTAACAGATTGGGTAAGGACCAGGCATTCGAGAAAGTGGTTGGTGTCTTTGATGAAGGATGGGAGACTGCATGTAATGCACTGAAGGTGTTGATCTACGTAGGCAAAGATACGTTCTGTGGGGGCTTGGTAACCAGCTACAATGGGGTGGCCGGGATGATTGGGTTTGTGAATTTTAGGAAGAAGGTAGAAGGTAGGGGTGCGGGGTGTCGGTGGGGTCAGGAGGTTGATGGAGTCAGGTGAATGGTTTTGTAGGGGGCCTAAGGTTCTGGGGATTCCTTGAAGCTCCACCTGGACATCAGGAATGGGATTACCTTGGCAAACTTTGTATGTAGTGTTGTCTGAAAGCTGACGCAGTCCCTCAGCCACATACTCCCGACGATCAAGCACCACGGTCGTGGAACCCTTGTCCGCCGGAAGAATGACGATGGATCAGTCAGCCTTCAGATCACGGATAGCCTGGGCTTCAGCAGTGGTGATGTTGGGAGTAGGATTAAGTTTTTTTAAGAAGGATTGAGAGGCAAGACTGGAAGTCCGAAATTCCTGGAAGGTTTGGAGAGGGTGATTTTGAGGAAGAGGAGGTGGGTCCCGCTGTGACGGAGGACGGAACTGTTCCATGCAGGGTTCAATTTGGATAGTGTCTTGGGGAGTTGGATCATTAGGAGTAGGATTAGGATCATTTTTCTTCGGGGCAAAGTGATATTTCCAGCAGAGAGTACAAGTGTAGGACAGTAAATCTTTGACCAGGGCTGTTTGGTTGAATCTGGGAGTAGGGCTGAAGGTGAGGCCTTTGGATAGGACAGAGGTTTCGGACTGGGAGAGAGGTTTGAAGGAAAGGTTAACTACTGAATTATGGTAGTGTGGTTCCAGATTGTGTTGATTAGAATTTTGAAGTAATCTGATCCAGTCTGGAATCCCTAAACCATTACACCAACAACCTGAAAACAGCTTTCGCATCCCACAACTACCCTCCCGACCTGTTACTGAAGCAAATTACCAGAGCCACTTCCTCATCCCCTCAAACCCAGAACCGCCCACAGAAGAACCCCAAAAGTGCCCCACTTGTGACGGGATACTTTCCGGTACTGGTTCAGACTCTGAATGTGGGCTCTCCAGCAGGGGTACGACTTCCTCAAATCCTGCCCTGAAAAGAGATCCATCCTTCATGAAATCCTCCCCACTCCACCAAGAGTGTCTTTCCGCTGTCCACCTAACCTTCGTAACCTCTTGGTTCATCCCTATGAAATCCCCAAACCACCTTCCCTACCCTCTGGGCCCTACCCTTGTAACCGCTCCTGGTGTAAAACCTGTCCCATGCACCCTCCCACCACCACCTACTCCAGTCCTGTAACCCAGAAGGTGTACATGATCAAAGGCAGAGCCACATGTGAAAGCACCCACGTGATTTACCAACTGACCTGCCTACACTGTGAAGCTTTCTAAGTGGGAATGACTAGCAACAAACTGTCCATTTGCATGAATGGACACAGGCAGACAGTGTTTGTTGGTAATGAGGATCACCCTGTGGCTAAACATGCCTTGGTGCACGGCCAGCACATCCTGGCACAGTGTTACACCGTCCGGGTTATCTGGATACTTCCTACTAACACCAGCCTGTCAGAACTCCGGAGATGGGAACTTACCCTTCAGTATATCCTCTTTTCTCGTTACCCACCCGGCTTCAACCTCCGCTAATTTCAAGTTGCCACCGCTCATACCTCACCTGTCATTCAACATCATCTTTGCCTCTGTACTTCCGCCTCGACTGACATCTCTGTCCAAATTCTTTGCCTTTTCAAATGTCTGCTTGTGTCTGTGTATGTGCAGATGGATGTGTGTGTGTGTGGGGGGGGGGGGCGCGTGTGTATACCTGTGCTTTTTTCCCCGTAAGGTAAGTCTTTCCGCTCCCGAGATCGGAATGACTCCTTACCCTCTCCCTTAAAACCCACATCCTTTCATCTTTCCCTCTCCTTCCCTCTTTCCTGATGAAGCAACCATTGGTTGCAAAAGCTTGAGTTTTGTGTGTATGTTTGTGTGTCTATCAACATGCCAGTGCTTTCTTTTTTGCCTGAACCGAGGGACTGCTGGCAGCCCCAGATCTAAGTTATTTCTGAACCAGGGCAAAAACTTGATAGTAGCGACCCCCTGCCTGCCCCCTTGAGCATTTGAGACAGAATGGTAAAAATTTTAAGAATATCGATTCTTCAAAAATATGTTAATTTTGTGGCAAACATATTTCTGAAGATGAAACTTCCTGGCAGATTAAAACTGTGCACCGGACCGAGACTCGAACTTGGGACCTTTGCCTTTCGCGGGCAAGTGCATTCGGTAGAGCACTTGCCCGCGAAAGGCAAAGGTCCCGAGTTCGAGTCTCGGTCCGACACACAGTTTTAATCTGCCAGGAAGTTTCATATCAGTGCACACTCCGCTGCAGAGTAAAAATCTCATATTTCTGAAGAGTTAGATATGTGAAACACCTATGTTTGAGGAAATGTAAGACATGTTATTTGGTCTCAAGTGTGGCCAAAGTGCATTGACATGCCTCTACCCACAGCATTCTTCTATCGTGTGTCACTGTATTTCTCTCTGTGGAATTCAAAGGTGTGTATTTTTTAATGGAACCCATCAAACTTATATTCAGGTTAGTGGAAATTAATTAAGATGTCCTATGGTGCTTCTTCTACTCCCAGTCGGCCGGTTTGATATCCTAACCCACCATAAAAAAATAAAAAAAACTCACAATTAATAATGGGTGGGATTGTTTGTGATCAGGAGACTAAGAACTCTTCAGTAAAATTGTGGTGTCACCGCCAGACACCACACTTGCTAGGTGGTAGTTTAAATCGGCTGCGGTCCATTTAGTACATGTCGGACCCGCGTGTCGCCACTGTGTGATCGCAGACCTAGCGCCACCACAAGGCAGGTCTCGTGATACGAACAAGCACTCGCCCCAGTTGTACGGACGACCTAGCTAGCGACTAGATGTACGAAGCCTTTCTCTCTCATTAGCCGAGAGACAGAATAGCCTTCAGCTAAGTTAATGGCTACGAACTAGCAAGGCGCCATTAGCCTTACAGTGATTGTAATTAAAGTCTCCTGTGTATAGTCAAGAGCGATGTACCACAATGATTGATTAAAGATAAGTATTAATCCAGCTACGTACTTTTCTTCATAGCATTAATTACGTAGCCTGTTCCAGTACTTCACGCCCGTTTGCGTTAGTCTAGCGTGCATTTTCAGCCATCTCGATCTACAAGGTGTTGGCCCAGCTGCCGACACATCACATGGCGCCGAGTCTACAAAGGATCTTGTGTTTTACTTTGCCCTAATTTATTTGTGTCATGGCTTCGCCAGATGTACTGTCCGAATTTTATCGCTTGCAGAATCAGCAGACGCAGGCGTTATTGGATGCCCTTGGACAGCTCGTCCAGGGTCAACGTGCCATTCAAACCGATGCGGCCGCCGCCGCTTCACCGGTACCGCAGCCACAACCTGCCGTTGCACCACCATTTCGAAGTTTTGATGAAAAACACGAGACTTGGCGGGAATGGTCCCGACAGTTCACCTTCCATCTCGCCGCCTACAGAATTCAGGGTAATGAGCGGCAGCCGGTTTTTGCTTTCTTGTGTCGGTGTGTCCACCTACCGTGTGATAGTGAAATTGTTTCCCCGACGCGACGTAGCAACTCTGTCCTACGAGGAAATTTTGTCTGCTTTAGATGCCTATTTCAAAGAAACAGTTAATGTGGTTGCAAAACGGTATACGTTTTTTCGTACAAAACGTACGGCCGGTCAAACTAATAGGGAGTGGGTAGCAACATTGCAAGGACTTACTAGGGACTGTGCCTTTGACTGTGACTGTGGTCTTTCTTATTCAGATACAATGGTACGTGATGCAATTGCACAGAACGTTTCTGATGTTCGCATATGGGAGCAAATTTTGAAACTAGTTAATCCCTCCCTTCAACAAGTGATAGACATATTGGATAGACAAGACACACTTGACTGTGCTCAGGAATCTTTTGAAACTTCGCCAGCAGTGTGTAACATTAACCGGGCCGCCGGGCGAGCTGCGCGGCCCGGTCAACTGCCCTCGCGCACACAAACGCAGCTGCCGCCGCGCTATAAGCCACGTGTGCCGCGCCAGCCCACAAATGCAGTGAAATCATGCCCGCGGTGTGCTACTAGGCATTCGCGTGAACATTGCCCGTCACGCCAAGCTATTTGCTTTTTCTGTAATAGGAAAGGACATGTTCAAAGTGTTTGCCAGAAAAAGCTCCGATCGGACAATCACAATCATTCCAGGACCTTTGCTTCGCGCCGGAATCGAACCAAGGACACTCAGGCTCGTGGACCTTCGCCCATGGACATTCATGTAGTTAATTCCACTTCGTCCAGTGACACTTTCTCTAACAGTGACTGTGTTCATCCCACACAAACTGTGCGTCGACGTCGCCGGAAATCACGTCAATTAGCAAGTGATTCTGTACCAGTGTCTGTTCAAATTGCACAAAACAGTCACTCTTGTCGTCAGCAGGACAATAAACTTTTTGTGGACTTAGACTTTGAAGGCAAAGTGATACCATTCCAGCTCGATACCGGAGCTGCAGTTTCATTGCTCAATCACGACACGTACAAACAACTGGGCGCACCTCCGTTGCGTGCCGCAAATGTTCAGTTAAAAAGTTATTCCGGACAGACAATTCCTGTGTTAGGACAGTGCACTCTTTTTGCAACATATAAAGGACAAACAAAACTAGTGTCATTTTACGTTCTTCGTTCTTCTTCTGCAGTGAACTTATTTGGTCTAGATTTATTTCAGTTGTTTAACATGTCTATTGTAAATCAGGTCCTATCAGTGAATCACACTGTGCCTTCAGACAGTGTTTCTCGCTTATGTGACGAATTTGCAGACATTTTTGCACCAGGCTTAGGTTGCGCTAAAAACTATGAAGCACATTTGGAACTGAAGGTCAACGCGCAACCGAAATTTTTCAGAGCGCGCAATGTTCCCCACGCATTGCGTGATGAGGTCGCAAGAACATTAAACGATCTAGAATCACAGGGTGTAATTGAACGTGTGCAAGCTTCTCTCTGGGCCTCACCCTTAGTAATTTTGCCAAAACCTTCCGGAAAATTGAGACTTTGCGTGGACTTCAAGGCCACAGTGAATCCACAACTAGTGACTGCTACTTTTCCTTTGCCCCGCCCGGAAGATCTTTTTGCTAAACTGTGCCTGGGAAAATATTTTTCGAAGTTGGATCTAGCCGATGCGTACTTGCAAATACCTGTGGACGACGAATCCCAGCGCGTATTGGTGGTTAACACGCATCTTGGATTGTACAGGTTCAAAAGACTGCCGTTCGGGTGTGCATCCGCCCCTGCCTTGTTTCAGCAATATTTACAAACTATTTGTGCGTCGGTCCCTACTGCAGCAAACTATCTGGACGATATAGTGATCTCCGGACAGACAGCAGAAGATCATCTTGCGAACCTCCGAACGTTATTTCAGGTCTTGCGACAGAATGGTCTTAGCTTGAGGAAGGACAAATGTGTGTTTTTTGCTCGTGACTTACCATACCTGGGCCATGTCATCAATGCCCAAGGCATACATCCGAGTCCAGAGCACCTCCGTGCCATACAAGATTTACCTTCCCCTCGCAATGTGAAACAGCTACAGAGTGTGTTGGGTAAAATTAACTATTATCACAAATATATGCGCAATGGCCTTTGTCAAAGTCTCGGATCGAGGATCCGTTGGTTCGCCGATTTTTTGCTCACAAGGAGAGACTTTTTGTTTGACGTGGTGTTTTGTTGTTGCGTTCTGATAATGATCAGTCCAGAGTCATGGTCCCACGTTCGTTACAGTCCTCTGTTTTACGGCTTCTTCACCAAGGACATTGGGGTATAGTGCGAACGAAACAACTTGCTCGTCAGCACTGTACTTGGTTCGGAATCGATGCTGCGATTACGAATATGTGTTCTTCTTGCATGGCGTGTGCCGAACAACAATCCGCACCGCCGCGGAAAGTCTCTGCATGGCCAAAAGCCACTTCCCCTTGGCAACGCTTGCACATTGATTTTGCTGGTCCATTCTGGAATGCTCGATGGTTGGTTCTGGTCGACACCTTCAGTAATTTTCCTTTTGTTGTCCGGATGTCTTCCACGACGTCCTCCGCCACCGTCCAAGCGTTGTCTGCTATCTTTTGCATTGAAGGTCTTCCGGAGACTATTGTTTCCGACAATGGCCCACAATTCATGTCCGCAGAATTTCAGTCATTCTGCCAGGCCAATGGTATTCAACATCTGACATCCGTGCCGTTTTCGCCTCAGTCAAACGGTGCCGCTGAACGATTGGTCCGGACTTTCAAGACACAGATGTTGAAATTGAAAGAGTCGCATTCTCGGGAGGACGCATTGTTGCTCTTTTTGTCCTCGTATCGGTCTCAGACCCGAGATGGTCGCTCGCCGGCTGAGTTGCTCCATGGTCGTCCTCATCGCACCTTGATGTCTTTGCTGCATCTGCCGCATCAGGTTCCTGTGCAGCGGCAGACTCCTGCTTTTGCTCCTGGCGACGTTGTCTTTTATCGCACCTATCGAGGTTCACGGCGTTGGCTCGCAGGGCGCATATTTCGCTGCCTCGGCCGCGCGATGTATTTGGTTTTGGGGGCCTCTGGTGAGGTGCGTCGGCATCTCAATCAGCTGCGCCTCTGTCGTGGCACGGGTTCTGCCGCTCCCCGTCTGCTTTCAGCGATGGTGCCGTCCGGTCAGCACCCTGGGGACCCATCTACTGGCTCGCCTCATCCCCAGGTGTTACCGACGATGCCTTCCATTTTGCCCCATGGCGACGCGCCGCCGCAGCAGCCGCCGCCGCCGCCGCCGCCGCCGGTACTCCGGCCGGCGCCGCCCGCATTCGACGCTTCGCTGCAGCCGCCAAGCGCCTCCCAGGGTCACGTGCCGCCGATCGCTTCCCGTGACCAGCTGTCCTCCGCCATGGAACTCCCGCCCGCTCCGGACCACATGACGTCATCGCGCGTCGGCTGCCCCGACACAATGGAGGTCGACCCTTCGGCCCCTCCTGTCTCTTTACGGGCGCATACACCGCATGTTGACGTGCACCCTGGACTAGGTTTTCAGGCGTTTCCTAGCTCCCCTCGGACCGAATGGCCGGGTGCGGGTGGCACAGCCTCGCCTGTTGTTAGGCTCCCCACCTCATCGCATACGTCAACATGGGGTCCTCCCCACGGCGGGCGGAAGCCTTATCTCACGACCGTTCGCCGATTTGCAGGGGAGGAATGTGGTGTCACCGCCAGACACCACACTTGCTAGGTGGTAGTTTAAATCGGCCGCGGTCCATTTAGTACATGTCGGACCCGCGTGTCGCCACTGTGTGATCGCAGACCTAGCGCCACCACAAGGCAGGTCTCGTGATACGAACAAGCACTCGCCCCAGTTGTACGGACGACCTAGCTAGCGACTAGATGTATGAAGCCTTTCTCTCTCATTAGCCGAGAGACAGAATAGTCTTCAGCTAAGTTAATGGCTACGAACTAGCAAGGCGCCATTAGCCTTACAGTGATTGTAATTAAAGTCTCCTGTGTATAGTCAAGAGCGATGTACCACAATGATTGATTAAAGATAAGTATTAATCCAGCTACGTACTTTTCTTCATAGCATTAATTACGTAGCCTGTTCCAGTACTTCACGCCCGTCTGCGTTAGTCTAGCGTGCATTTTCAGCCATCTCGATCTACAAGGTGTTGGCCCAGATGCCGACACATCAAAAATCTGTAGTCTTTATTGTCTATTAGCTAATAACTTTCTCTTTTGTGTGAGATAAAATTAAATATATGACACACAAAACCAGTGATAACAAGAGACAAGCAAGACTGTACACATTTATCCAATCCTTAGGTCCTAGCATTTTTTCTCTCTAAAATCTTGCTACAGCTTTACACGGCATGCCTTTCTATCTGTAAAAGCATCTATTTCCTCATCAAAGTTTGTCAAGTGTTTTGCCACATGAAAAATGAAAATGTCACTGTCTAATAATGAAAAAGCTGTTAATATGAATAGTGACAAATAGTAGTGTGGTTTCTTGTTTTGATTACATCTCTTTTGTCACTGTCTGCCAGATAAAATGAAATAGGCCTTTCTAACTTTGCAGCAACTGTAACACATGCCAAATGAGTGAGACTGTTTTGGCAGAAATGGCCATATTTATCTACCCGATTTACATTAATAACATAACAGAATATAATTCATGGGGTACCAATAGCAAATGCCTATTAGGCCTATTACAAGCAAAAAGTTTTATGTTAGGAAATAGTTTCACATTTCATTCATATGCTCCAGTTCCTCAAGCATGAGATTGAAAAGTAGCAGTAGTACTAAATCTTAATGTAAATTTGGAATTGTCATATTCTTCCACATAATTTGTGTGGTGTCCCTGTTTCTTCTCTTTCCCCATTCTAACAATCTTGTCATCAATAATTCTTTAACCTGCCATTGTCAAAACTTATTCTCCGATTAACTTCACTAGTCCTGCCGTAATCACCTGTTCAGTTATTCCGCATTTATTCTCCAGTTAGGCATTATTAGGCATACGTACAACGCATTTTCGACACTATTCCGAGAATAGAACTTAAAGTGGTTACTAACTGGGGACTATAGAACTGGTCCTTAGTACTGTAGCAATCTGGCAAAAATTTTCTGTCAAAATTTCACTTTCTTGGATACACTGAGAAAATATGTAATCTTTCTTACCTGTTATTCCTGTTAGACTGGTAGTATGAATCTATGGATTTTGCTAATAATTATAACAATGCTTGTCACTCACACACCCAGTCAACCACATAAAAAACAGCGATCAGTATTCACCTATTCGGGTTTATTCAGCTTAGCTCTTATAGCCCTGTTCCATTTTGTCTACGGGAAAGCTCTTTAATTATTCATGCGTTGGGGATTCTCCTTGCAAAGGCATCACATATACTATGCATGCATTCAAAAATCCAAGAATATGAATCTGGTGCCCCCTGAAATTGCTCCCCAAGCCAGATATTCTGGTTTGCCTTTTTTGGGACCAAAGGTGTGATAATCGCATGGGGAGAGATGAGGTCTAGAGGGGAGTGCTCTAGTGTCTCCAACTTGAGGTAGCTTAATTCCTGTGATATGACATTTGCAATATGGGGACATGTATTATTATGAAGTAGCAGCACCCCTTGTCACACCATTCCACAGCAATGTTTTTCAATAGACGTGCTGCCTGATACACGTTTTTCCTTCTCCGATGGAGAGTAACAGCACATTGGTCCCATCTGGATGCATTTGGTAATAACATCGCCATAGTTCACATTTCGATATTTGCAACATGCATGACAGGAAGGCACAAATATCACACTAATCCCTTGCCTATATGCTGATGCTTATATACTCACTCTGGTGTCATGCTACATTGCATATATGCTATAGCAACTGCCTCAAATGGAAGCTTTCTGATCATCCCTTATATCTTTCAATTTCACTACATGGCATATATGTCATGTGTAATTTTGTTTGGGTGATGGGGTGGGAAGTGTGTCTGGAATCCCTGGACTCCACCCCCTCCCCCACTTTTTAGCTATGTCCTCGTTTAAGCATTTAAACAGTGGGAAAAATATCTAATATTAAAAAAAATATACAAGATATAAAATATAATCTAAACCATGCTGTAAATGTATTGGATCAAAATATAGTAGAGCTCCAAGAAAATTTTGTGACTACATACGTATGTGTAAATAGTGGCATTATGGAGTCCAACTTAGCAGTCAAAAGTTTTCCCAGTGACAGTTTGCATCTTGTTGACTTCCTACAGCATTGTAAAGATAGCTTTGTGTCTGGTATGACAGACAACTTAAAAATTAAATTTATCAAAGTGTGTCTTGAAAGAGAAGCATTTTCATGGGCAAACTGTAATTTTGGATATCATTTCAGGATTTTGGAAAAAGTTTCTTAACTAAATTTTCATCACAATCAAAACAGGCTAGAATTTACAGCTAATTTTTGGATGGTCCTATTTGCAGATAGGAATGGCTGTATAAAAAATTTCTATAGGTACCAATTAAAGAAATTAGTTCACTTAAACAAAGTCTCTGATGAGATGATGCAGGCTGATGTACTTCAGAGGAGGTTACATCAGAGTTTACAGTGAGAGCTGATTCATGAGCCAGATGATTATTTTGACTTTTTTTTATAAATATGTTGATTAACTGGACAGAGCTCTGGATAGAAATATTAGACAGAATTTTAGCCAAGAATATCATTAACAAGGTGGATGGAATCCTTGTTTTAATGGTGGAAGCTATGGTAGAAGAGATTATGGAAACCATAGATTTCAAACCGGAACAGTGGGGCAAGAGACAATAACAGAAACGTAAGAGATAATACAGTGGGAAAGAAACAGTGACAATGTGAATGGAAGATGGGATGGGGAAAATGGAACACATCAAAATTGGAAGCAGGATAACAGAGAAAACAGACAGGAAAACTTAAGATCACCTCAGTGAAATTCCACAGTTTTAGGGCAAACAAAACAAGTAATCATAAGACCTCCAATTTGAACTGGATTAGAAGAGGGAAGTTCAGTGATAATAAATGGGAACAGAACAGTCGACAAACCATACAAGCAAGGTACAGGTTGACAAAAAATTCTGGATCGCCATAAGAGCTATTGATTGTTGAGAAAGTAAATGTGATCATACAAACATACAGATACCGGTACTGAGGCTCTACCTGAATTTTGCAATTGGGCAGAAAGTGAAGTAAAAAATACAAAGAAAGAAGAGACTGAGCACAATAGTTCTGATATACGGAGGTTATTTGAAGAGAAAGTACATGACTGTGTGAATGTCAGTACTGGACAGCAAGAGTCTGAGGATATTACCACAGCACAGAATAGCAATGGGTAGGAAATTATAAATTTATATGAAAACTCATTAATATTGTCAAAGGCAAGATCATGACATTCCAGAGATAGAGATGGAAGCAGGAAGTGAGCCAGTATGTCGCAAGTGGGTCAAGTGAGAATATACATTCTGCAGAGAGAAGACTGTGACAGAAAACCAAAGGAAGACAGACAAGCACACTCACAAGCTCGTAAGACATGGTGCAAGAAACCCTCTCTCTTACACAAGAGTATGTAGTGAGGAACTGACACAGCAGGTAAAAGTCTGTCAAGTGAATATACAGTAGTAGAAGGAGGAGGACAAAACAGTCATTAAGAACTGAGCCTCACGTCATAGCCTCACACTAAATCCCTTTAAATGCTCCAGTATTCCAGCTCTTATCATGCGTTGACTATTGGGATCGATGGCATTCACAATAATAGCTCTCAATTCCATGATTATGATACTGTGGTGAATCTATGTCTTAGATGCTCCAGAAAAATCTATGAACTAGTTGAAAATGTACTCAAGGCAATGGTCTTCAGCTGATGTACCTCCTGCTGTTTGCTGCCTACTATCTACTGACAGAGAAGCTGATTGTCTTTGACAACAGTGAAGTACATGCAGAAGCCGGCAATGAGGTCTCGGTCTCTTAGGGTCCACATTGCTTTTCAACATCCAGGTGCCTTGAGGTACTGAAACCATCAGTCCTGGAGGGAGAAAATCAACTGGCCACACACTACTGATAACAGGTACACCACTGATGGGTCATCAACAATCATTGTATAGCATGGAAAGGGACTGAGGACACTCCAGCAGCCAGCACGAGACCACTTGACACTGGGCAACAGCTATGCCTCCTCACCAGCAACCTGCTGTGGTGCTAAGGTCACTGACACATCACCTGGGCATGCAGATGCTTAGCTGATTCAGCAGAGGTCATGGAAGATCAGCTGAGGCTGGTATGGAAGAGTGACAACTTGTAAAAATGGTGAATAAATGATTGAACTTAGTGAAGTCTTAATAGCCTCGAAGACACTATCTTGACTTCACACAGAGGTGTTGCCACTTGGTCCCTCTGTAATATGATGCTAATGGTGGAATAAGATGTGAATATGGTTACTGAGAATGATTATGATGAAGAAAACGATAATATTACTGATAGTGAGGGCAGTGATGTTGAAATGGAAGACAAAGTTTATGTTGAAATAAATGCAGATGAGGTAACGAAGTTAAGTGATGTTAGTATTTTGGGCAGTGATATAGGTGGGAATAACATTACTAGGAAAAATGTGTCAGAGAAACAGATGATGCCTACCAATACTTGTCAGCATTTAGTAATTGAACGATTGGGAGCAGAAAATGGAGAAAATTTGGATCAAATAAAATTATGCATAACTTAGAAGAGAAGGGAGAAAAATTTTTAAGATTAATGTGTAACGCTCATGAGAAAAACAGCAGTAATGAAAAATTTTGGGAAATTCTTGTGAAAATCAGTAAGGCCTCTTATCCAAAGTGGTGGAAAGAAATGAAAGAAACAATTTAATAAAAAAATAGGAAACAATCAGCAATTTGTATTGTGTACAGCCCCTGATTAAAAAAAAGATAGTAAAAATGGAGGGTCAAGAGTGGCTATTAACCTGTCGGGAAATGAAAGTGAGGAACCTCTTGAAAAGGATAAAGTGGAAGACATAAATTTAAAAAAAATTAAAAGTGACTTATTGTTTGAAAATACTGCATGAAATATCAAGATGATGAGCTAGGCTGTCAATAGACAAAAGAGAAAATATATGGTTGGGAAGAGAAATGCTTATGACATACAGGAAAATACAGTGTACCTGTATTTAAGAAAGATTTGGTGGAAAGAAAATTAAGGAAATAAAAAGGGGGGAGGGGGGAGTAATGGGTATCCAAGGTCCAAAAACCTAAGAGAGAATAAACAACTTTACGTTAAACAAAAATATTTACCATACTTAAAGAATTACTTTTTCTGAAAATCTTGACTTCTCAAGTAAAGAAATTTTTTGACATTTGCATTGGTCCCTTTCAGTTTTAGAGACTTCTTGTCCTATCACTTATAGACTTGACTATGCTAGATGTAGATTATTATTTGGCCTACATATTGAATTAAAAATATATAAATATTATCCCTAAAACTATATTTCTTGTCAGTTTAGTTATTTTACAAAATTATTTGACTCAAATGTCAAAATTCAAAAACCAATTACTATATCTTTTAGCACATAATTCTTGTTTCTTGAGAGTAATCGTCGCCTCCTCCAGCAAAAGATTTCTCATACCAACCCACTCCAAAGGATCTTTTCTTTCCTAAATTCCTTCAGAATTTTTTTAGGGAATGGATACAAGTAAGCTATTATCATTGCTGAGATCACTATTTATATCTGTAAGCCTTGCTTCACTTTTATCTGGCACGCAGTTGGTAATGGTTGGCGCCATGTGAAAAAAGACTGACTTACTTGGTAGGTGAATGGCTCATACATGGGAACCACTTAAAATTGGGTCATGGAAAAAATGTTACTTTTGTGATAAAAATGTACTTAGTGATGTGTATCCACACATCATGTGGTGGTAGTGGTGATTCACGAGAAGTGTAAGGTGAAGTGAAATGGGAGGCATACGAGCCGGTGTCCGTGTGCATCTCCCATGCTGTGAACATCCTCTACTGCATTAAATACATTGCCAAGAACACTTAATTTGGTACATTGCTGTGAATGGATGTGAATATGACCTCAAGAGATATCTATTATAGCTTGTTAGCAATGTTGTCCTCTGGGGTGTTGAAGTTTAAATCCTCTCACACTTGTGTTATGTCTGTCAGTAGTGTAGCACTCCCTCATTCCCTCTGTAGTTATCTGTTTATTGTAGCAACATTTCATCTTCATGGCAGAGCAGTGCTATGGGGGAAGAAGCAAACATAGACTGGACAGTGGGACAGTGCAGGTGAGTGGGATTATGTTCACACTTGTTTTACATATGTATCTCTCAACTCAAACTTATTTATTTACTTACATGCTGTAATTGCTGAAGAGAACATGTATGTTGTAGTGTCACTGCCTAGTTTAATAGAATATGAAATAATATGCAAGAAACCATGGTGTAGCACTGAATCAATCTACTGCTGGTCCGTAAGTGCAGCGTGGTGACATGCAGATCAGAATAACATGTACACAAAAGGATTGAAAGACAGACTAGCTATACTCAGCAGAAAACTGCACCACCAATAGCTATAGCAGGCAGGAGATTGTCACCACATGAGGACAAGTCTCTTGTTCTGAGCTATGTGACCAACTGTGGGGTTTTAGTGTAACAAATGCATCTCAGAGCCAAATAAATAGAAGCGTATTTTGAGGGAGAGGCATTTGAAGTATGGCAGAACCATCACAACATCAGCTCCACACTGGACAATGAGAGGACTGGTACCACCATCTGCAGCCATGGGTTCGAGACCAGGTCAGACCAGCCGCTGACAGCTATGACACTCCTTGCAGAACTTAGTGCCACAGCACCATTGTCCTGGCACCTCGTCATAGCAGAAGTTGACACCTGTGAGCCTTTGTCGGCCTAGGTTGCTGGACTGGGGCTTGTTTGCCTCACATGGCTAACAACGTAATGTGTATCTTGAAGTTAATAAAGTATTGTTTCCCAGTCATCAGTGTAGTTAACGGACCCAAATGGCACATAACCACTCCCGTCATCCTACTGAGGATGCCCGGACTCCTCAATTGAAATGATTTTGTAACAGGTGCAGATGACAATGCCATGATTAATTTGTATTACAGAGTTACAGCACTCATGGGACACAACAGCCTACCAGTGGTGAAGTGGGCCACAAACTCAGGCCAACTGATTGAAATAAGGCAGTCAGAAGGTGTCATAAACACTACAAATATGGAGGTATTAGTAGTCGGCTGGAACACAGATTCAGTGTTGTTCACAACAATGTCGTTGACAGTATCACAGAATGTCCTATCAGTCAGCAAGAAGTAATCAAAGCACTCCCAGATTCTATGACCGACTGTGTCTCTTTTCACCTGCATCATTCCTGTAAATATAGTTTTCCAGGAAATTTGGTCAACTGGAATTGAATGAGATGAGCTCTTACTTCTTGATCTTGGCAAACACTGGTAAATGTATCAACTTCGGCAGCATGCTTGCACATACACAAGCCCCAATGGATTGCTGTTTCTGAAGACACTATATCAGAAGTCGATACTTTTCTGAAGCATCAGAAAAAGCTTATGAAGCAGTTCTTTATGTACGTTGCATCACTTCAAATCAGTTCATTTACTCTGCAGCAAGAAGACACTAGCTCTCCTCAATGTAACTCTTCCCCAGCTGGAACTTCTACGATTGTTCTTGGAGTGCAGCTACTTTATTAGTTCTGTAATACCATGAGCCACAACAAGAGCTGTGCAACACTGTGGGCAGACTCAACTATAGTGCTAGAGGCGATATGATGTGATCCTGACTGAGGGAAGACCTAGTGTCAAAACTTGTTACAGAAAGAACGGAGGCTAACAGGCTCAGGAGAGGAAAATCCAGATGATCTGCTCTCCACGTACCACAGCAGATAAACTTCAGCACAGTGCTTGTTTAAAAAAGAATCAAACACAGTGGTCATAATTTATACAGACAAAACACCATTCCTTACCAGAAAAAAAGAAATTAACAATCCAAGTCTTCATGGTAAACAGCACTCCTTATTTTAAGAGCTGCACAGTATAGCAACTACTACAAACTATTGCAAATCACAGGCTGGATATTTTTCTTCAAATGGCAGTTATCAAAAGAAAATAGGTCATCCAAAGAGAGGTCATCCAAAGAACTGACAGCATCAAACTTACATGAAGCATGTCCTTACTGGACTCAGGTTGTTCAATATTTCATAGTCAAACTGCACATTCTGGACAACTTGCCACCATCATGAAATTCTAAGATAGCTCATTTCAACCTGTTCTTGGATAATATTGTGACAGCTGAAGAAAGTAAAAATAAACTTTGAAATTTTAAGTTTCACATCCAAGAAATCATACACACAGGAGAATCATATCGTCATTTGACCTTCAGATAGACTCCCATATGGACGACATAGTAATAAGAATGCTTGGTGTAGGGAAACAACTGAAGGATATGAAAGCAAATAAATTACCAGGTCTGGATAGAATTCCAGTTCAATTTTACAAGGAGTACTCTACGGCATCGGCCATTTACCTAGCTTGCATTTATCGTGAATCTCTCACCATGCGCAAAGTCCAAAGCAACTGGGAAAAAAAGCACAGGTGACTATGGTATATCAGAAGAGTAAAACAATGGACCCACAAAATTACAGACTAATATCCCTAACTTTTGTCTGCTGCAGAATCCTTGAACATATAGTCAATCATCAGGAGTGCCCCAGGAAAGTATGATAACATGACTGTTGTTCTCCATATACCTAAATGATTTGGTGGTCAGGGTGGGCAGCAATCTGCAATTGTTTGCTGATGATGCTATGGTGTACAGTAAGGTGTCGAAGTTGAGTGACTGTAGGAAGATACAAGATGACTTAGACAAAATTTCCATTTGGTGTGTTGAATGGCAGCTGCCTCTAAATGTGGAAAAATGTAAGTTAATGTAGATGAGTAGGAAGATCAAACCTGTAATGTTCAGATACAATATTACTAGTGTCCTGCTTGACACAGTCAGGTCATTTAAATATCTGGCCATTACATACCAGAGCGATACCAGGTGGAACAAGCATCTGAGAACTGTGGTAGGGAAGGCAAATAGTCAACTTCAGTTTAGTGGGAGAATTTTAGGAAAAACTGATTCACTTGTAAAGAACAGCCTATTCTTGAGTAATGTTCAAGTGTTTGGGATCTGTACCAGGTCAGATTGATGGAAGACATCAAAGCAGTTCAGAGGCAGGCTGCTAGATTTGTTACCAGTAGGTTCAAACAACACATAAATGTCATGGAGATGCTTCAGGAATTCAAATGGGAATCCCTAGAGGGACATTCTTTTCGAGAAATACTATTGAGAAAATTTGGCGAACCAGCAACTGAAACTGACTACCAAACGATTCTCCTGCCACGAACATACGTTGCACATAGGGACCACGAAAATAAGATATGAGAAATTTGAGCTCATACAGAGGCATACAGTCATTATTCCCTCACAATATTTGCGAGTGGAACAGGAAAAGAGATGGCGAATAGTGGTACAGGATTCCCTCCACCACGCACCGTACGGCGGCTTGCAGAGTATCTATGTAGATGTAGATGCACACACACATGTAGACGGCCTTCTTTGTCTCGATAGATATCTTTGCAGATTGCGGAATCACCCGGAGATGAAAAGCTCCCAATTCTTCTTGATACACAACATCTACATCTACATGGATACTCTGCGAATCACATTTAAGTGCCTGGTAGAGGGTTCATCGAATCACCTTCACAATTCTCTATTATTCACAATTCTCTATTATTCTATTATTCCTCCCTATGTAAGTCGGTGTCAACAAAATATTTTCGCATTCGGAGGAGAAAATTGATGATTGGAACTTCATGAGAAGATTCCGTCACAACGAAAAGCACCTTTCTATTAATGATGTCCATCCCAAATGCTGTATCATTTCTGTGACACTCTCTCCCATATTTCGTGATAATACAAAATGTCCTGCCTTTCTTTGAACTTTTTCGATGTACTCAGTCAGTCATATCTGGTAAGGATCCCACAACGTGCAACAGTATTCTAAAAGTGGACGGACAAGCGTAGTATAGGCTGTCTCCTTAGTAGGTATGTTACATTTTCTAAGTGTCCTGCCAATAAAACACAGTCTTTGGTTAGCCTTTCCCACATTTTCTGTGTGTTCCTTCCAATTTAAAGTGTTCATAATTGTAATACCTAGGTACTTAGTTGAATTTACGGCTTTTAGATTAGATTGATTTATCGTGTAACCGAAGTTTAATGCGTTCCTTTTAGCACACATGTGGATGACGTCACACTTTTTGTTATTTAAGGTCAACTGCCACTTTTTGCACCATTCAGATATTTCTTCTAAATCATTTTGCAGTTTGTTTTGATCTTCTGATGACTTTATTAGTTGATAAACGACAGTGTCATCTGCAAACAACCGAAGACGGCTGCTCAGATTGTCTCCCAAATCGTTTATACAGGGTTATTACAAATGATTGAAGCGATTTCACAGCTCTACAATAACTTTATTATTTGAGATATTTTCACAATGCTTTGCACACACATACAAAAACTCAAAAAGTTTTTTTAGGCATTCACAAATGTTCGATATGTGCCCCTTTAGTGATTCGGCAGACATCAAGCCGATAATCAAGTTCCTCCCACACTCGGCGCAGCATGTCCCAATCAAGAGTTCGAAAGCATCGTTGATGCGAGCTCGCAGTTCTGGCACGTTTCTTGGTAGAGAAGGTTTAAACACTGAATCTTTCACATAACCCCACAGAAAGAAATCGCATGGGGTTAAGTCGGGAGAGCGTGGAGCTAATGCATCAGCATACTCCAAAAGGAACCTAATTGGCATACAGTCTGAACCATAAGACTTGCTTTTATTAAGTGATTTAAGTTGCTTCACTACTCCGAGGATATTTACTTCTACGTTACTCATGTTAGCAGCTGTTCTCGATTCGAATTCTGGAATATTTACTTCGTCTTCTTTTGTGAAGGCATTTCGGAAGACTGTGTTTAGTGACTCTGCTTTGGCAGCACTGTCTTCGATGGTATCTCCATTGCTATTGTGCAGAGAAGGCATTGATTGTTTCTTGCCGCTAACATACTTCACATACGACCAGAATCGCTTTGGATTTTCTGCCAGGTTTCGAGACAAAGTTTCGTTGTGGAAACTGTTATAAGTATCTCGCATTGAAGTCTGTGCTAAATTTTGAGCTTCTGTAAAAGATCGCCAATCTTGGCGATTTTGCATCTGTTTAAATTTGGCATGTTTGTTTCGTTGTTTCTGCAACAGTGTTCTAACCCGTTTTGTGTACCAAGGAGGATCAGCTCCGTCGTTTGTTAATTTATTTGGTATAAATCTCTCAATTGCTGCCAATACTGTTTCTTTGAATTTAAACCACATCTGGTCTACACTTATATTATTAATTTGGAATGAGTGGAGATTGTCTCTTAGGAAGGCGTCAAGTGAATTTTTATCTGCTTTCTTGAATAGGTATATTTTTCGCTTATTTTTCGAGGATTTGGGGATTACAATATTCAATCTTGCTATGACAGCCCTGTGTTCACTAATCCTTGAATCGGTTTTGATGCTCGTTATTAACTCAGGATAATTTGTTGCTAAGAGGTCAAGTGTGTTTTCACAACCGTTTACTATTTGCGTGGGCTCATGAACTAATTGCTCGAGATTATTTTCAGAGAATGCGTTTAGCACAATTTCGGATGATATTTTATGTGTACTTCCGGAATTAAACAAGTATTTTCGCCAACATATCAAGGGTAAATTAAAGTCACCACCAACTATTATCGTATGATTCGGGCAAGTGTTTGAAATCAAACGCAAGTTTTCTTTGAACCTTTCAGCAACTGTATCATCTGAATTGGGAGGTCGGTAAAAGGATCCAATTATTATTATTTTTTTACCAACAATGACCTCTGCCCATACTAACTCACAGGAAGTATCTACTTCAATTTCGCGACAAGTTAAACTACTTCTGACAGCAACAAACATGCCTCCGCCAACCGTGTTTAGCATATCCTTTCGGAACACCGTTAGGTTCTTCGCAAAAATTTTGGCTGAGCTTATATCCGGCTTTAGCCAGCTTTCAGTGCCTGTAACAATTTGAGCATCAGTGCTTTCTATTAGCACTTGGAGCTCTGGTACTTACCCAACACAGCTACGACAATTTACAACTGTTATACCAATGGTTCCTGTATCTACGTTTTTCCTGTGTTCAGCCTGCACCCTTTGTGACTGAAGTCCTTCTTGTGTTTTCTCGAGACCCTCTAACCTAAAAAACCGCCCAGACCACGCCACACAGATCCTGCTACCTGTGTAGCTGCCTCCTGCATACAGTGGACACCTGACCTATTCAACAGAACCCGAAATCCAACGACTCTTTGGCGCAAGTCGAGGAATCTGCAGCCTACGCGGTCGCAGAACCGTCTAAGCCTCTGATTCAGACCCTTGACTCGGCTCTGTACCAGGGGTCCGCAATCGGGCCTGTCGACTATGTTGCAAATAGTCAGCTCTGCTTTCATCTTGCAAGCAAGACTGGCAGCCTTTACCACTTCTGTTAGCCGCTTGAAACCAGAGAGAATCTCTTCTGATCCAAAGTGACTCACATCATTGGTACCGACGTGAGCAACCACCTGCAGTTGGCTACACCCTGTGCTCTTCATGGCATCCGGGAGGATCCTTTCCACATCTGGAATGACTCCACCCTGTATGCACACGGAGTGCACATTGGATTTCTCACCCTTTGTCAGCCAAGTCCCTAAGGGGCCCCATAACGCGCCTAACGTTGGAGCTCCCAACTACCAATAATCCCACCATCTTCGATTGCCCAGATCTTGCAGGCTGAGTGGTTTCCTCTGAAACAGGACAGGTGACAGCACCTGGGTCAGTGACAGTGTCAGCCACAGACAGCACCTGGAACCTGTTTGTCAGACAAACCGGGGAGGCCTTATGTGCGGCCGCCTGGGAAGTCTCGCTACCTACTTCGCCCCGGGGTGACCTCCCACTCGACCACAGGTGAAGGGTCAGCCTCAGTGCGAGTAATAACTGGGTTGGCCACCGGTGAGGACCGATCGGAGGTCTCTGACATGCTGGATGTCCCTTGGATCCCTACAGCCGGCCCACAACAGTGGTGCCCATCCACTGTAGCCTCAAGCTGTGTAACCGAAGCCATCACAGCCTGAAGCTGAGAGCGAAGTGTCACCAACTTGGCTCGCAACCGCACACAACAATTGCAGTCCCTGTCCATACTAAAGACCGTGGAAAACCAAACTATGCAGATAAACAGACTATCGGCAGGTGCTGCGGAACTCTACTGTAGACTCTGCCGAAAATGCACAAACTGTGTCTAGTAATACGCAGATATTCAAAAACCTAACTACCGAAGCACTCGGGTGAAACAAAATAATTTGACCCTGATTTGGAACTTGTAATATGTCACAAAATCAGTTTACTTTCTGACGCAAACGAAAATGCGAGAACTGTGGTTATTAAATGTTAAATTTACACGCAGAAACTCAAGAAACTAAACTATTAAAGCACACAGATGATATAATCAAATTCGCTAATGGTTAGGAACTCATAAATGACAAATGCAGTTACTTATCTGTTGCTGCGTCTGTCTCGGTCAGCTACTGCTGCTTGACTGACTGACTAACGCCAACAAGTGGTCACACTAGTTTTCCAATCATTTCAACTAGTTACTGGTCCAGCAGACTCACATTCACCTTTTAGTGCAATCAAGCCAATGATACAAGAGGGTATCGATATTTTCGGTTATATAAAAATGACTTCATATAAATACATGTTTGTAAAACTAGTTATTTCACGCTCAAAGATTAATATTCTACATTTTTGAATTAATGCTGAAGCATTTTATTTAGTATTATGTAAATCCATTTTATTAATTTATTACATATGTAGAGCAATTGTTATTGTCAAAGCTGTAAACGCTTTGGTTTATATGTTTTATCTGTGTTCTTCTTCATTGTGCAGTCGTGCACAGTCTTGAGAAGAGCATGGTTGTAAATGAACAGTCTTAGCTGGTGAGTTACTGTAAATGCAGCTGGTGTGCTTTAGTAGAACTGCTGAAGACATACGTATTTTTATTACTAGTTTAGAATGTGATACATTGCTGAATATAATTATATCAAAGTTCAAAAACTATTTAATTAAAAAATCTTGGGAAGCCTCCCGCAATCCTCTCATCAGTCAATGTTTCTTCATATGACATTAGGATACACAAAAAGCATCATGCCCTACAGTAGACAATGAGACCACCAAAGAGACAATCAACTAAGTAATAACTTAGAATTTTAGATGTTGATGCACAATTTGATGCAACTTACTTCAAAATAATGATCAACATCTGTTTCGATCATTGAATACTCAACATTGAAGAGGCATATTACACTTGGGTGTTGTCATTGATAATTATATAGTACAAAGAAATATTAATCTGGGATATTTTTCAGATAAATTAAAAGTGATTATAATTGGAGTTTTATGATGAACACCAAAGCCAGTAGAGTGGAGATGAAACGGAGGAACATTCAAGACATGCGAACAGTAGGACTGGAGAATAAAGAGGACATAACAGATACACAGCAACAGAAGTATGTAATTTCAGTTTTTTTTTCTTTATCTCATTAGGGAAAGAACAGTGGCATAAAATTTATTACTTGTGACACCAATTTCATGTGCGCCGTATTTTGAAAATGGCACGGAAGAAAGTGAAAAGTGGTTCAGTTCCGGACATGTTCGAAGAAGACAGTGTGGGGTTTTGAATTTAGCATCAGTGCTTAGTAGACTCAGAAAACAAATCATTTTTACAATTTATGAGAAAAATAGCAACAACTGTAAGGATTTTATCTACGAACAGTGACACTCGAGACAAGCAAACTACTGAAATAAATAAATAAATTTCTGAAACAAATAAATTTCTGATAACAGTGAAGCTTTGAAAAAAGAATTACCACAAAACAATGATACTTCGAAAAAATGAATCAGCGCAAAACAGGGATGCTTTAAGAAATAAGATTTCTGAAAGTTGTGATGCAGTTAAATCAGAGCTAGGAAATCAAATTATGCCATTCTAAAATAACTAAGTAATCAATTTCTGGCCATCAGAAACTAACTCAATGGACAAATTGTAACCACAAATTTTAAAATCACAGAATTAAAAGACAAGAGTTACAATCACTGAATCCAGTGTTCGGATTGTTGATCAAAAAGTAAATTTTCATGAAATTTCAGAATTAGAGAATAACTTAAATAATGACGTCATATCTGTTAACAATATTAGTAAAAGAAAGTTTCGTAGCATTGGGGGAAATAACAATTTCAGAATAAAGATAGTAAATGTAAAAATAGTCTCTCATGCTTAGACAATAATTTGCGTAATGTTCAAAACCAAAAACATTGTGTGGTCTTAGGCTTTCCCGGCGAATTAACTGTTTGTACTGTTCTCGGGTCTCCAGCCAGGTGTAGTCGTTTTCAAACCATGATATTTCGACAGTGTTCCTTGCCGTCATCTTCAGGTGATACCTGCAGACTGAGCGTCTCCGACTACGAGACTGTCGTGCCTTCCTGAGGCACATGCGAGGGCAGGGTAAGCACTTGAGTGCTGTGACTGCAGAACCTGGAACAGAAGTTTAAAAAGACATCCTATCTATTTGTGGGGTCCTCCCTGTTGACATGGGGTGTGTCCTAGTGCTGTTGTGGAATGGGTTATTTCCGCAACAGGTCCAGCCAACGGGTAGTTTGTCGGTGGTGTGGCTGCAGGTCCAAGCCCTGTATGAGCCGATTGCGGGATTGTCCCACTTTTCCGTAGAACTGGCGTGCTAAGACTCGAAATCGGTCTCGCAGCGTCAGGAGACCAGTGTCTTCATGGAGGAAGGTGGTGGGATAGAAAGGGGGAAGGTGCAGTGCAAGCTTGATCGTCTTGTTTTGTACTCGTTGTAGGGAGCGTATGGAGGAGTCAGCGGCATTATTGCCCCACACCATGGCCGCGTACTCTAACGTGCATACCAGTGTCAGACAAAGCGTGATGCCGTGGCGCGAGGGCAATGTGGACTCTGGGTTTAATAAGGCGTAGAGTGCACGAAGCCGCCCTATAGCCTTCTTTCGGATCCACTGAATGTGTGGGGCCCAGGTGAGCCGCTGGTCCTATCTCACGCCAAGATAAGTTGCCATTTTCGATCACGGGATGGAGCCTGCTGCGATGTGTAATTGTTCTAGGTTTGGCGGTACTTTCCACTTCATGAATTTAAGACGCCACTTGGTGGCCCACGCACCAAGTGCTTCACAGCCTTGCTGGAGGCGACGTCCCATAGTATGCGCATTCATAATGCGAGTGAACAGAGCAGTGTTGTCCGCATAGAGGTGCGTCGGCCGTAAAAAAAGAGTAGAGCAGGGGGCCAAGTATGGACCCCTGCGGTACTCCGGCACGGATAGGCCTGTCGGTGGATGTTCCCTGGTCCGCCCAGACGTGGAAGGTCCTGCCAGAGAGGTAAGACCTGAGAAGGACTCTGTGATGTCGGTACCCTGAGTGCAAACAATTTGTAAACTAGGCCGTCATGCCACACGGAGTCGAAGGCGTGGGAGACATCCAGGAATACCGCGCCAAGGTATTCCCTTGTCTCCAGCGCCCTCATCACGGGTTCCACGAGATGGAGCAGCTGGTAGGTGGTGGAGTGACCTCCACAGAAACCATCCACATGCCGGAGGAGTCACCTCACGTAAAGCCTTTCGAAAACCTTCGAGAGGTATGGGAGGAGGCTTATGGGCCTGTAGCTGGACAGCAACCGGGGTCCCTATCCTGCTTCGGGATGGCCACCACTTCGGTGTGCTTCCACACCGAGGGGTAAACACCCGAAGCAAGTATCTGGATAAAGATGGAGGTCAGGTATGGGTGGTAGTCCTGGGGGAGATGCTGGAGAAGTAAGTTAGGAATACCGTCGTTGCCGCCTGCCCTCTTGGCATTCAGTGAATGGAGTTGCAGAGCGACTTCTTCGGTGGTGGTGTTATCTATGACATCCCCCTCATCTCGTGCGGCGAGGAAGGCAGGAAGACGTTATTTCATGAGCTGGATGTGAGCCTCATCGATGTTGTCTGCTACAGGCCGGAACTTAGCCTCGAAAGCATCGGCCAGGACGCTTACTTTGGCGTCTGGTTCACAGACGTGCTCCTGGCCGAGCTGCAGAGGGGGAATGCGCTGCCTGCGGTGCAAGAAACCTCTCATGACACACCATACACTGCCGTCGTCCGGGTCAAGGGACTCGACGAGGTCGGCCCATGCTTTATTGCGTGTTCACGGGCAGCAGCAGTGATGATATGATGCATGCGGTTCACGTGGCGTTTTGTTGCTGGCTGTCTAGTTATTTGCCACTTGCGGAATAGATGCCACTATGAGTTCGCGTATTTGTTGCGGGAGGCAATGTGACCTGTCTTGTGGCTGGCGAGTGCGACCAGGTGTGGCAGCCTCTGCAGCTCACAGGAGCACCTGATCTAGGGAAGTGATGGCGGCTTCCGCCCCCACCTCCTCCGGATCAGGTGCATTTGTGATCACGAAGGTGATTTTGCTGATAGATGTGTGGAAGACCACAACAGTGGCTTCGAGGGTGTTGAGCTGTGGTAATTGCACAGGATAGTGCCGCAGGGACGACCTGACGTATGCCGCTGTACCACCGCCGTGGGTCAGTTGGTCGGTGCAGTAGCTGTTGTAGTTCGCGACCCTGACGTGCACGCTGGGCTTCTGCCCCCACCTCCTCCGGATCAGGTGCATTTGTGAGGTATGCCCGTACCTCTGCTTGAAAGTGCTCGATACTGACCCTCCTGAAGGATGGACGACCAGCCCGTACCGCCGCACCGATGACGTCTGTGTCAAAGATCATCGGTAAGTGATCGGATGACAAAGTCGTGAAGCCCAAGGCCAGTGCCGAACCCAGTAAGGAACGGCGTAACGTCTGCCACAGTTGCACGTCCTGGCGGAACGGCACAGGCCGCGGAACCTCAGCGCCCTTCACACACACACACGAAACAACCGCTGCAACAGCTACACAACAGCCACAGACAACACTTGAAAACCAACAAGCATCGGTACTAACACCTATGTCCCCAAACAAATGACCCCACTCCCGGAAGTCACGTGCTGCGAAGAAATGCACGCTATACAGGAAAACACACTCACACAAGAACCCCAAGCCCAGAGGAGGAATAGATGTACATGTAAACACAGGGTGGGGAACACGAAATCACCACAATAGGCCACCCAGCAACAACAGACCAATAACACACAGGAAAACAGTCAACAAGACATCGAGACTGTAACCCACACTACCATCCCCCTCACCACAGAAGTAACACAGGCGCCACAACCTCTGTCACGAAACACAACCACAAAAGCCACTCCTAACAACACACCAATATGAAACTTCCTGGCAGATTAAAACTGTGTGCCCGACCGAGACTCGAACTCAGGACCTTTGCCTTTCGCAGGCAAGTGCTCTACCATCTGCACTTGCCCACGAAAGGCAAAGGTCCCGAGTTCGAGTCTCGGTCGGGCACACAGTTTTAATCTGCCAGGAAGTTTCATATCAGCGCACACTCCGCTGCAGAGTGAAAATCTCATTCTGGAAACACACCAATACCTGCACAAGCGGCCACTAACTCCACAACAGCACCTCAGGCTGCCACACCTAACACCAACACATCACCTGGGGGAATACTGGAAACACTATTCCCTTGACACACGACCATTCAAATCCTTACCAAGGTGCTGACGGCCATCACTACACTCATCACGCAGCTCATGAGCGCCGAACCCGGGCAATACTGGGCTGTCATACACACTGCCATCACAACACTCTTTCACCCTCTTACATGAATAATATACCACACCCGGCCCGTAACGCCAACCCGCACACACTATCACAGATCCTGTTCTGGAATGCAGACTCGATCCACAACAAAAGGACAGAATTTGCCGCGTTCATGGAGCGCAAGGGAATCCTTGCCGCACTACTGAGCGAGACTAAGCTTAAACCGCACAAACACTTAAACTTTCCTGGCTACTGCGTCTATCGTACCGACTGACCGGGTGACGCCGTGGCAGGTGGAACTGCAACCGTCATACACAAAGACATTGAGCACACAAACATAGAGCTCCCTGAACTGTAAAAAATCGAGGCTACGGCCATCAGAGTCAGGTTCAACGGAGCCTACACAACACTGATATCGGTATACAACAGTCCTGTAGGCATTTCAACACACAATATCAGCACACTACTCAACATCTCACCACGAGTAATAGTCGCTGGAGATCTGAACGCAAAACACCCAGAATGGAATTCACGCATACGAAATCCCAACGGCAAAAAACTGTATGATCATTCACTAGGCAGGAACTACATTATACTAGCGCCGACTGAACTGACGCACATTCCCTATCAGAGGGGACACAGGCCAGACGTATTAGACATGGCCCTCATCAAGGACTTTACATCGGCACTCAACGTTGCCGTTGCAAACCATCTGCCCTCCAAACACCAACCTGTAATACTATCCATTGAGGAAACACTGCAGCACATGGAACAACGCAAGATGTTGGACTACCGGAGTGCGAATTGGACATTGTTCAAGGAAACGCTCGATAGCCACATCCCACCCATACACGAAATTAACGAAACAGCACAAATTGACAAGGCAGTAGAAACCCTCACTAACACCGTCCAGGACGCAATGGCAGGCACCATACCTGATCGCACCTCACAACAACACAGTGCGGCCCTGTCCCAGGAAATCCTGGGCCTAATCTCAATGAGGAATCGCCTCAGGAGACAATGGCAGCGCACCAGGCGTCAGTACTTCAAACGGCACATTAACAGGCTACAGGGCATCATACACGATAATATACAAACACATAGAACACAACAGTGGAACCAAAAACTCGTAGGGCTGGACACCGTGCGACCTGGTGTGTGTCAACTAACCCGACACTTCACCAGGTAGAGAATATATACCCCAACGCTTCAAGGGCCTGACGGACCTGCATACTCAGCCAAAGAGAAAGCAAAACTAATGGCCCGCACACTCGCAGCGTCATTCACACCGAACCTGGTACCATCAGATCCAGTGTTCACACTTGCCACTGACCAAGAGGTTACTCGCACTCTAGCCCAACCATCGCGCGACGACATTCGACATGCTAGCACAGCCGAAGTCTCCTGGGCTATAATGTATTACGCTGCTAGGAAAGCCCCTGGTCATGATGGCATTCACAACTGTGTCCTCCAGGAGTTCACGGATAAAGCTACTGAGTACTTAACACACATAACGAATGCCATACTAAAACACCAACACTTCCCCGCCTTTTGGAAGACAGCCAAGGTCCTGATGTTCAGGAAGCCGGGGAAAGAAAACAGCCCCCACAAAATTTCCGACCCATCAGCCTTCTGAGCTCGCTCAGTAAGATTGTTGAGAAGGTGATTCTCAAACGCATCACTAGGCACTGCATAACAAATGACATCCTGAGACGAGAGCAATTCAGCTTCAGGAATCACTACTCCACAACACAACAACTCTTACGGGTTTTTGAACATATAACACATGGCTTCAACATAAACAAAGCTACAGGGGCGGTGTTCCTGGACATCGAAAAGGCTTTCGACCGTCTATGGCACAACGGCCTCATTCGCAAACTCAGCGACGTGGGATTCCCCGGCGGGCTGGTGTGTCTAATACACTCATACCTCACAGACAGGAGTTTCAACACTGACATGCAGGGAAAACAATCAACACGACACGGTATACACATGAGAGTACCCCTGGGAAGCATCCTAGGGCCCCTACTGTTTAACCTCTACGTAAACGATCTCCCAACCACACACAACACAACGATGGCAATCTACGCGGATGACACAGCCATTCTCTTGCAGGATTGGAAACCATCAAACATTACGTCACGCTTACAGACTGCACTCAGAGTGGCTGAGCCTTGGTTGGAGAAATAGCATGTTAGAGTAAACATCGACAAGTGCGAAGGCGTTCTGTTCACTAGAAGACCGAAGCAACTGCGCACACACCGATACTGCAGACCAATAACTCTACATGCACGTCCAATACGTTTCCGTGAGAAAGTAAAATATCTCGGTGTCTGGCTGGACCGGAAATTACTCTGGGGGGGACCACATACAACACATGACCAACCGAGCTAGCGTGAGGCTCAAACAGCTCTACCCTATGCTCAACAGGCGTAGCACACTGAACAGAAGGGTGTTGAGGTCCATGTACATGACACTTATTCGACCCCTGATGATGTACGCAGCTCCTGCCTGGGGATACACTGCGCCTACACACCTGCGCCGTCTGCAGCTCATACAAAACAAAGTACTCAAAATCATAAGCAATGCTCCACGATGCACACGCATCGCGGACCTTCACCGGGTATACCGACTTGAGACTCTCACAGAGGTAATCCACAACCTCGCCACAAGACTATACAGAAACTCCAGGCATTCGCAGAACCCGTTTATTCTGAATCTGGGGAACTACGACCACAACTATAGATGGAAAAATAAAAGACCAAAAGACTTACTTGTAAGGACCTAACATCTATGGCCAAGCACACGCAAACACAAAGGTACAGGTGAGCCACTGTTAATCAGACACCATTACTGGATATCCAGCTGGAACACACTTCCCAAAGAACTGGCACCATGCAGGGAAGCCGTACTGTACACTGCATGCAGACAAGCTCCACTCCCCCCCCCCCCCTCCCCCCCCCCCCCCACACACACACACACACACACACACACACAGTGAGATGATCTATGTGATCTATGGCCAATCTCCCACTACTATATAATGATCTTGATTGTTCCAGGAATGCAGCGGCTGCAGCAAACTGGGATACATCGCCATCGCTTGCCATGGTAATGATGCATGATACCCATACTAACAAAACCAACCTTGCATGAACTATCGCCACTACTGCTCTCAGTACCCATCCCACGGTCGCAGAGGTTTTTTCCTACGGCACGAGCCTTGGCACTTTTTTCCCCCCTGCTCTTCCAATTGCTACCCTCATCGCGTTTCGTCCACTATCTATCACCTGATGGACCGTGTTAATGTGTAGTCTTTCCCAGACACACGGATAACATCACAGCCCAGCATCCTGTGATCCATTTACTAGATAACTAACATGTTGACGGAGGTGACAGTAGAACTTTTGGTTTGGTCACCACGTTGGTGAAGGCGTGGAGGGTCCCCATCTCTATATAAATGGAGAAGCTCAGTCTGCAGCTATCACCTGAAGATACGGCAAGGAATGCTGTCGAAATATCGTGGTTTGAAAACGACTGCACCCGGCTGGAGACCCGAGAACAGTACAAACACCAAAATCATTGTTTACATGAATCAGTGGCTACAAAAACAATTTTTTCTAGAGTGCCAGTTACAATTGTTCTTGGAGATGATAGTTTGCATCTGTTCGATTTCTTACAAAACTGTACACAATTTCATTCCGAACTTCACTGATAATCTTAAAATAAAATTTGTGAAAAGATGTTGCTGTGGTGAAGCACTACTGTGGGTAAACGATAAGTGCACGCAATATTTACCTCATAAAGAGTCAGAAAAGAGTTTTCTTAATAAATTTTGGTCAGAGTAAGAACAGACTACAATTAAAAGCGAATTTCTTGAAGTGCCAAGTTACAGAGGGGTATGAAAGAATTCTGAAAAAAATCAATTAAAGAAATTTTCATTTACACCAGTCTTTGGATCAACTGATGAATCAATTGAACAATTCCTGAAATATGTAGACAGGTTGGACAGATCTTTTGAAAGAAATGACAGACTGGGTTTTCATTCAAATCATTCCAATGGGATTACAATGGAAATTGGAGACATAATAATCATGGGACAAACGACAGTAATGATTGCAGAAATCCAGAGGGGGGAACCCCAATATAATTTGATTACAGAGGGAGACAATACAAAAAGGAATACAAACATAGTGATAGAAATTGGAGTCATAATCAACATCAAGCTCAACATTTCAGGCAGGGAGCTAGAATTACACAAAATGGTTGCTACAACAGAGGGAGGGGGCGGGGAAGTAATACACAAATACCAGTTTAATAAAATAAGAGCATGCTGAAAGTTTGGGGTAATTTCTGGCAAGGTAGGGAACAGAACACAACAAAACAGAACCAAAATAGTGAACTGTGAGTTACAGGAATGTATTCTAGAAAACTTTTACACCGTTGATCTGAGAGAAAATCTTAATGATACTGGTGGTGATAGTTTAAATATTGACGAGATCCTGTCTGAAAGTAAAGTAATAATGAAGTATGAGCAGAGTGAGAACTATAAGTAGACGAGGATGCAACCAGTGTTTGTAATATAAATGATGTTACTGATGAGAAAAGAATTAGGAATGAAAATGTGAATTATTTTGTTGAGTAGAAAGATAATTCGTTAGATGAGGAGGAAGATGAGTCCATGTCATTCATTAAGCTGACAGGGGTAAGTAGAAATGTAAATGGTTCAAATGGCTCTGAGCACTATGGGACTTAACTTCTGCAGTCATCAGTCCCCTAGAACTTAGAACTACTTAAACCTAACTAACCTAAGGACACCACACACATCCATGCCCGAGGCAGGATTCGAATCTGCGATCGTAGTGGTCACACGGTTCCAGACTGAAGCGCCAAAAACTGCTCAGCCACTCCGGCCGGCAGAAATGTAAATGAATTGTCTGAAAGTTATATGAACAAATACCAATGAGCTCATGACTTACACTCCGATTAAAATTACTTTGTGACTGCAGTAGCGGGGGGCAGTGTTGCCACTGTGCTGCCACCATGCTTCACAAGGTGCTACATGTAGCCAACAAAACAGGCTACACAGCAAGCATCTGATGCTCAAGAATGAACTACAATTAGTTTGTGGCTGCCCTCCTACCACTTGACTTGTTGACATGTCAATCACAAAATAATTTCAATCAAAATATAGCCATTGAAAGTATCTTCAGTTCTAAATTTTGAAGTTAATAATGGAAGTTTTCTGTGCAAAATATGGATAAATGTTGGGAAAGAGATGTATAGTGACACACTTGAAAAAAAAAGTGATGCAATCAAGCAAATGATACAATAAAATCTTACGGTACTGGGGGGGGGGGGGGGGGGTATCACTATCTTTAGTTCTACAAGAATGACTTAAAAAAATTAGTTGTCTTACACTTAAAAATTAATATTCTACATGTTTGAATTAATGATGAAGGATTTTACTTCAAATTCTGTAAATTCAGTAATTTTTTAAAGATGTACCAGCAATTCTTATTGTAAAAAAATGCAAACTCTTTGGTTTATACATTCTATCTTTGTGCTTCTTCACTGTGTATTCTTTGTAGGAGTGTGGTTTTGAAAGGACGGTCTTGGCAGAAGAGTTGTTATGAATGGGGCTATCATGTTTTTGCAGAACTGCTGAAGGCACATGTATATTTTTGTTACTAGTTCAGAGTGTGAAATATTGCTGAATTTTATCAATGTCCAGGAACTATTTCATTCAGAAATCTTTGGAAGCCGCCTGAATATCAGTTAATGTTTCCAATGTTTAATAATATTATTACGATAGGTATAAATTTTTTCACAACGGTGAAATCTAATTTTGTTGTTTAATTAGCCCACTTGGATGCTACGGCTTATGAAGCAATAGTGGGAAGTACCAAACGGTGCAAAGTTAATCGTAACACACAGCCACTGTTGTCCCCTGGCACTGACTCCAATGCCTTGAAAACACTGAGCAACTGTATTCCCTATTCCAAGTTTTGAAGACACAATTTCTTTAAGTATGTTCCTTCTGTTAACCATAATGACCTTTTGAAGGAGCAACTTTCTTCTCTCTCATGATGAACAAGTTTACTGCAGCTACTAACACTGCCTCAGTAACAGTCTGTGGAACTATTAACCTCGATGCAGCCTCCAGAAATCCTATGTCATGAGAAGAGAACAGTCTTTGAACTGGGCAGAGAGAAGTAGTATGATCTGAATCTTGGTCTCAGGAAGAAGCGTGTACTTAAGTTGGCTAGTCAAGGTTCAGAGATGCATCTGCTGCACTCATTATTTATGGTAGTTGTAAATACTGGCATGTACTATAATCTACATTCAAGTCCAATGCGAAGTGGGGTCACAGCAGCTGAATATAACAAGTGGCCATGTGTGTGCGTGTTGTGTTTGTATGAAAGTGTAGATGTGTTTCTTCGCCTGATGAAGGACTTTTGAATGCTGAATAATAGCCAATCGTCTATTTTTTAAATGTTTGTGTCCGATGCTTAACGCCTTTTCTATGTGGTGAGTAGCAATATGTCACAAGACATATTATTGTTACTCCATTCCATTCCAGATTCTCCACTTTTTAATGAGGCACACTATCTTTTAAGAATACACTTATTTTAAAATTAGTGTCAACATATTTTACAAATTACTTTAAAAGTTACTCTGTTAACAGAAACTGAGTAAACACAGTTGTTAAGTAATCTCCTTTTCTCTCTCTTCTCACACTACAATTGATAGGAAATAAAAACATTGTTTTCTCCAGTGAAGATGGCCATTATAACTGAAGCTGGCAGAGAATAAATATACAATTGTACAGCTGATGGCACCACGAATATGCCTTTTTCAAACTACTTAACAGCTGTAGACAGTCATCTCAGGAAAGTTTTATATTAAAAAACTTCCATCCATGTTCATAAACAACACAGAAGTAAATAAATGTGTTTCTCAATAACCAAAAGTATTTTCCAGATTACAGTATGGTGCATGTAATTAAATTGTATGTTGTTACTGTATGCATATTACAGTGAAGGAAACCTGCGTAAACAGAATAAAGTTTGATTTTTAACCAATATGCTAATGAAACGCCAATATTGTAACTATAGTTCAGAGACATAATACAGCCAACAAAGGAAAATTAAGGGAAAAATTTGCATAATCACAATTTTTTTTACAGTGGTGGGAAGGAGTCCCATGAACGACATTCTAACAATCACGGGTATATCGGTGGGGGCTATCTGAAGGTCACTTTTCAATGGTTTTCTTGAATAACTCTTAAAAACAATGGCTTCCGGAGAAAATGCTTCTCAGTACAAAATTACACTGCATTAAGTTTCCAATAAATAAAGGTCCTATTCATTCTTTCTTTATGACTAAGTTTCTGCATTCCAGAAGATGGAAAATTACAGATTATCAAAAATAACATTTTAATGATGAAGTGGGTCAAAAACAAATATTAAATGTATGTACCACATTTAAGGATAAACAGTGTCCTTTCCTTGCGGGGCTGTACAAGTGTGGCAAGGGGGGGGGGGGCCGAAGGATGTGTGGATTAGAAGTGCGAGGGAATGTAGGTCACAAGATTGTATTCATGCAATTACCCCCTTTACAGCTCTGTGAACTGAAGGTCAAACAAGTGATTCTCATTCTGTCTACCCAACTACATCACTAAATTCAGCGTGTGTCTCAAGGTTATACCTTCACCCTTCACAGTTCACTATGTATCATTGACAACATAGTACACAGGCATCTGAGGGGGCTCATGTTTATATATCCTATTTATTAAATGACTACTTGTTTGCAATTGCAGAGTGAGTTTTTATGTAAAATATGTCCTTGTAAACAGTGGCAGCAATGTTTAATTTGTAAGTGTGATATTAATGACCTATGTAGTGTTGATGGGAAAGAGAACTGGATTGGTAATGTGGCACCTCGCTGCGTGCTCGCTCCCTCTCTCGCTCTGACAGTGTAGTGTAAAAGGTGTGTAACTGTATTTATAACCACTTCATGGTGAGTTAATGAATGACCAAGTCACTGCACTTCTCTTACCACTAATTTTTTTACTGGTCGACGGCATGAATCTTTTCCATTCAAGAACTGCTGGCGCTTCTTGAGAGTGGGCTGCACTGAGTCGAGCCACTTACCGCACACCCACAGTATCTCTTCCAAGATGGATGTGAACACAACCGACGGGTTAAGACTTACCATATTCAAGTCTAGAGCAGTAACCTGCTGTAATACATTGACTTTTTTTGAGACATATAAAATTCTATAAAACTTAAGTGACCTACTTCAGTTGCAGATACGAGATAATTTAAGCCTGCTGAGCTGAGGCAGAGGTAGTGCATTTGACACCCCATAAGTTGTGAAACATTTTCTAGACGGTGATACTGGAGACAATGAAACAGGTATTGTCAAATACATTTGGCACACATTCTTCAGTGTAGTAGCAGCTCCAGCTGTTGAGCCGTCTTACAGTACTTAACAACTGGAAATAAGTACTCACTCAATTAACTGATAATAACTCCACTGTACACACAAGAGTTCAGCAAAGCTGTTTCGTCTACTCACATAAGAGGATAGGGCAGGCAATGCTGAGGAGATATATAGTAAGTCTGTAAACTGAAAACCTAGCAGCGCTTGTGGTAGAGGAGGTCACCTTTCCTAGAAGAAAACTATAGTCGCCATACAGGATAGCTAAGAATCAATTTCCCCTCTAGCAGTGTAGGACAGTCATATAGACTACACAGATTCCGTCAAGATGTGTTTCTTATGCTAGTATTATTAGTAACGCGTATCTGCATTCCATGCAGTGTTAACAAATTTCGTGTCGAAGAAATGCTCCCACGCATTTATGTGCCACATTGCCAGTGATATAAAAGGTGTGCTGTAGAGGGTCAAAATAAATAAATTTGTGAGACACCCTGTAGTTGCTTCTTGTGATGTAGTTTGGTAGACAGAATGGGGATCACCTGTTCGATCTTCAGCTTAAAGACCTATAAACATGGGGAGTACATGAACACAATCAGGCAACCTATTTTCCCTCGTGCTTCTAACCTCCTCCCCCCCCCCCCCCCCCCCCCCCATTGCCACCCTGTTACGCCACCAGAACACAATTTGGCCCTTAGTATGGATATGTTAAGACATTGTACGCACATTTAATATTTGTTTTTAACCCACTTCATTTATGGATAAACATTATTTTTGTACAGTTCAAACAATATTTTTAATAATCTGCAATTTTTGCATCCTCTGCAATGCAGAAACTATTAGTCACAGAGGAAAAAAATGAAATGGACGTTTTTGTAGGAAATCTAATGCAGCCCAATTTTGTATTGGGAAACATTTCTGCTAAAGCTGTAGTTTTTGAGTTATTCCCCCACACAAATGCTCATAACTTTCAGTATGTTGTTCATGGCACTCACTCCTACCACTGAACAAAAATTTGTAAGTACACCAATTTTTTCCCCCAGTCCAACTGTTTAGGTCTTCGTTGACTGGGCTAGCAAAGCAATGAACACTGAAGATGTTGCCAAATGAATGTATTACTATTTCGCCACTTGGCAGAACAAAACAGTTTTTAAAAATATGAACACACTTTTCTACTGAAGACTGCTGTAAAGCTTTTTTAAAAAGAAAAATGTACATGAATTTTACATGTTACCTTGTGCAATCCACATTTTATCACGTTTACTTAAAATTTAAATGGGTGATATGTTTCAGAGCCAGACATGACCATTTTTATTGTATAAGAAATAATGAATGAATGACCAGCATAAATTAATGTAAAAAATATTTAATATCACATTTGTTATATAAAAGGCTGATATAGAGAACATATTGCAATTGTGGCCTTCCACCAAACTAAAGCCTCAAAAATATAACCTAAGGATAAATCAAACAGCATCACCACCATAAAGTAATTAAAATTTATATATCTGATGTGTGCAACATTGGCAAAAAAAGGGAGGAAAAAGCCATTTCAGTGATTGCATAAACATACAATTGTGTGTATTATTCACACAAGTGTGTGTACATGCAATGATAGGAGTGAAGGAAAGGGGAGGGATGTAGGGGGAGGGGGATAGAGGGGGAGGGGGATAGAGTAGGAGGGGGAGGGGGAGGAGAGAGAGATTCATTAAATAGACAGTTACTGAAAATGTTGGGAAATGTTTACATTATTTCATTTGTTTAGCTTCTCTGTGTACTGCAAGACTACCAGTCAATATGTACGACCCAACAGCCTCAGACAATTGTTAAAAATGAAGATCTACACCCTTTACTATCAATACATTGCCTCTTCCTGAAAACTACAAATATAGTCATTACAAAAGGTACCTGTAAGCTTTTCACACTAACAATGTTTGGTAACTGATACATTAATAAGCTAATATTAATCAAAGAAATACACCTTGAGTGTATACACCAAAAACTCTTCTAACCATGTGTAACTTTCTAATGGCTATGAGAAAATTATATAAGAACCTTGAAACCTTTGTGTTTCATATGAACAACATTTAACTTGGAATTACAGCAATACAGAAACTTAAAGTGGTACAATCAACATGCATCTATGAAACAGTAAAAGTTTCATGAAAGGGAGTAAACATACCAATGAATTCACCATTTCCCACTACTATGAAGCCTTAACTAATTAATCAATGGAATAAATGAAGTTAATTATAATGACTGTGTACCAATGAGTTAAATAAACTGTGTAGACTATCAACATTGCTGTCTACAGACCGAATATGAATCACAAATACTAAGGTCATTAATGTTTTACTTGTACAAAAACCATTAAGAGAGTTTCATTGTTGATCAGTACAATATTCACAATATCATGAATCACTGCTCACTACAGAAAAGAAATTTACTTTTTCAAAGAATAATCATGTTCCATGCTAATTAAAATAAGGTAAGCCATATTAACAGTACTTACAGGTATTTCACAATAACTTACAATTTTAACAACTTCATTTTTTTTAAAGTAAAGCATAACATAACATCTGTGAAGGATCTGATAAACATTCCAATATTCACCATGCTTGGAGTTTTCAAAGCTTGGCATCACTGACAAAATGCACAGGCCCTACTTATCTATTAAGAAAAACTGTGAAAACAGCAACAGCAATACATCACTGAAATTGCTCACTAAAACTGGCAACATTACTTACAATTACTTTTATACAGCATGAACTCTAGAAATTAAAGTTGCTTTCAGGCAAACTTCTATTTACAGCATAACCCAGAGAAACTCCTTTCCTCATGTCTTTACTCTTTACTACAATATGAATCACATTTTACATGGAGCTGCTACAAATGCAGCTGTGATCTTTATGAGAATAATGACAAACATTCACCATAGTATTACTGAAATGCTATGGCACTATTACAGAGATAAAGATTAAAAAGCATAAAATAACAATACTGCAGTCTTGCTCTTGGATGTACTGAATTTCAAAAAAGTCAGTAATGCCAGCAAAAGATTCTCTATGTTACACAAAGCTAAGCTAGAAAACATTTTTCAGTTAATAGGCAGGAACATTGTTATGTCTTTGGTACACACTACAAAATCTGTCACTAAGGAGACACAGACACGTACGTACACACACATGCGCGCGCGCACACACACACACACACGGGACATTGGCAGAAAACAGATCACATCAATGACAATTACTATAGACATAATGATGACAATTATTAGTAATATTATTATTTAGTAAGGCAATTGTTTGGTTAAACTATTTTTAAAACATTTATCTGTGCAGTACATAAAACACTAATGTGTTTCTTTGTTCCACTACTATAAAAAAATATTAATTTTCTGCTTTTAATTACATCAATGATATAATGCAATTTTTATCTAACACATACCATTTACATATAGAAGTGGTATATTTCCCATAACCTGTTATCTACATATTACTTTCTGCACTTTAAGGCAGCTAGAATCCACATAAAGCAAACTCTCTGCAAAGGAGGTATGATAAAAATTATAAGCCATAAAGGAATTACATTCCTATAAAACACCATTTATTTTACATTACTTGTAAACTATATTTTTTGCTCTATTTCTTCCTCAGTCCATTAGTGATTGCTAAAACACATGTAAAACCTTAATACATATGTAGAAATCATGATGCAGTACATATTTAAAATGCAAAACTCATACAGTGAAAACTATCCTAAAGGAAAGTATGTCACCCTTCAACAAACTGTGAAACACAGTTATTTTCCAAAAATATTTTAAATCTTCCTGGAACAAATATCACTGTTACAAACTACAACACTCACTGCCAGTGACGGTGTGGCATTTCATACATGCACTTCTTAAACAGGGTACCATATTTCATGCACTGGTGTCTCTCAGGATTTCAGAATTTTAATTTGCTTGTACTAGTGTTCTCAAAAATCCTGAAAGACTTATTTACAAGTCATTTTAATGGAACCTGTTCAGGGACTACCTAAAGTGCACACATTTTCATAACCACACATTATATAAATTCACTGACAGTTTAACAGACTTTTTACCTACAGAATTTTTTTGACAGTCACACTGAAGAGCAAAATGTTCAGTAAAACTATGTGGAGCATATCAGAAATTTTCTTAATAACATGCAAAGCTCAAAATCACACACACACACACACACACACACACACACACACACACATACTAATGACACCATATCCTGGCACTGTTACCATCCTAACAGAGCTCCTCACATCTTCAATTATTAAGTTATATGAAAAACCTAGATTAAATCTTTCAATATTTCAACACTATTCCACAGGCAAATATTTTAGTTACATTTCCAGGGCAGGAGATTAGTATAGTGCAAATTTAACACACCTTCAAACTAGAGACTAGATATTTTGAGCATGGCATCAAAACATAAATACTACATTGTCATTTCCTATGAAACAAACAAGATAACACCCAGTTATAATCTGAATCTCCTTAGAAGCGGAATATTTGGGCAAAAATATCTAAATAACGCTTAATTTACTATCTAAACCAGCTTAATATAGGATACAAGCACCTGTCAGCTCTTGGTGTGTGAATGATATACTAGAAGAAACCAAGCGAACAGTTTTACTGTGCATGGAGATAACAAAAATTCAAAATAGTTGAATGATGAGGAAAGAACCTCTCTGTTCCAAAAATGAATAATTGATTAAAAACATTTTCAATTGTCCTTCTACTGAAAGCAGGTTCTTTGGAAAACACAGGAGATAAAGGAGATAATTGACTATGTTAGGCGCTCCTCACATAACCAGGAAAAAAGATTAAACCTTTATAAACAACACTGACAGCAATATGTCAGTATTTACAAATATATAATATTTATATATATATATCTCTAATAATAGTAAAATATTTTTTTTTCTAGATGTACTACGGCAGTAATACTTGTGGCACACACACAGAACAGTGACTAATATATACATATATATAATATATATAGCGAGCATTTCTTACAAATAAATACATGCTGATATTTGAACAGGCACATTGATCTGAGATTATAAATGGAAGTCTGACTCTTTCCTAAATCTACCACAAATCTCTCTTAAGGCTCCTACAAAAGCTTGGTCACCATCATTCTTCAATTGTATATTAATTCGAAGACCACTGGTCATTGAAGATAAAATGTAAATATATAACAAACATCACATTTTTAAAATTGAGGAATTGTACCTTATTCTATTATATACAAACATCACACTTCCACACCAAAAAGTGAAGTGATAAAAAATTATGGACTGTTTCTCCATAAATATATACAACATTTCATTATATATAATCTGGACAAAAAAAGTGAACCACAATTTTAAAACGTGGTTACCTGCAGGCAGGAATGCTAGAACCGCAAAGAGAAAGAAAAATCTTGTTAAAGTTGTTGTCAAATAAATGAACTCTCCTTTCAATTTCATTCACAACTGAATTATTCCAAGAAAGACAAATGTACTATGAAATGTGTAACTTTCCATTATTTAACAAATAAAAAAGGGAACAGAAAACAGTAGAACAAAGGCATATGTCATTTCATTTAACCATACTAAAAACGAACTGATTTTACACAAAATATAATGCTGTGAACGTACTTCACAATTGTTAAAAACAAGTAACAGGTCCAACATTTTGCTTTCTCAATTAATTGTATGACAGGAATATTGTTGTCCTGTCCTTCATTTTCTATTAACATTTCTAATCTGCCTGGCAATTTCAGCCTCACAATCACATTTTTTAACAATATTTATACAAATCTGGTTCTCTTGACTGAGAATACACTGAGTTACACACTAACTTTGTACATGACCTGTCGTTTGTCTTCACTATCGAATTTGTGGTTCATACTGTGAATATACCTGTAAAGAAAAGAAAACCACATTTCAATATTTTGACAATGTGAAAGACAGTATTGCATACTACCTTAATAATAAAACAGCACTTAAAATGAAGTAATAACTACTTGCAGTTCCTTCTCAACCTGGGGTCTGAGTGATTTGCCCTTCCAGAAAAACTCCTGGCCTATCGCTCTCTCTTAAGTGAGGAAGGAACTAGTAGTTCCAAATGCTAGCTTTGTGTCATCTCTTTTAACTTTCTATGTGTCTATCAGCAGCACTAAGCATTTCACTACCTGTGTGTAAGTAATCACCAAAAATCCTGTCCCATCATTAATTAGTTATATTTGATTTCACAGAGTTTTAAATATCAGCTAAAAAATATAAATTTTTGCCATCAATTCTTTGCTTGGTTGTACGCCTGTGTCTACAGTCCTGGTACACAAACAAATCTTCGTGCTAAAACACTACTGCCCACTATTTGAAGAGGCAAAATAAAATGGTACAGCTCATTCATAAGCTACAGTATCATGGTATAATTTAATTTCTCAAGGTATCCAGCGATTCTAAAAAACCCTTGAGTTTTTCAGGCCAATTTTTTATTTTTCTGCAGTCCGATTCTTTGAGGATTTCCTTTACTGACACAATCTCTACTAGATTTTAAAACTCATGGACAATGACATCATCATCATGACTACCAAAGCAATTTAAGGTAGTGAAATGTGCAATACTATGTCTGTCTCTTCTCATGGTCGGCATTAATTGCCACTTCTGGGACTAACACGCCCTTCATAAAGAAATAACTCATGCGTGATTTATCCAGAATTTTGGATACTATATGCTTCATAAATGGAAGGCATTCATTCCAAAACACCAAGATATCTTTCTCTGATTTGTCACACTGACCCACAAGTGGTTTGGTTCTTACCTGATGTTCATTTTCTGAGGTTGCAACTGATTTGTCATTCAGATCAGTTTTGAAGCTAGCCTGTTTCTACAAACTTCTGGTCTGACAAAATTTTCTCATTAATTCTGACTATAGACTGGAGGGAACTGTAGAGGAAAGAAGGGAGTGTCTGACTGAAATTTAGTCACAAACAACTCCACCTGAGCACCCAGTGTCAAAAAAGGCAAGATGAGCTGTCAGCATCTTGTCCCATCAAACTATTTAGTAGATATGGCTCTGAGGAACTCCAGGAAAGACCATACGTTTTGGTTTTACCTACTTCTGTTCCTTCTTTGTTCATTCTACTTCCTTTACACATTTTCAAACAGACTGACACAATTTTATTTTCCACCCAACAACAACGTAAAACTTATGTGGGTAAACAGAAGTGTGCTTGTAATATTGTCCACATCAGTTTAGTAGGGGGGAACATTGTTAAGTAGATTACATTATGCTGTTGGAAAATGAACGAGATTCCAACCAATGCTTGTACAACCTGTCCTAAAGTCGCCTTGCACTGCAGATAAGTCACATGTCCCAAAGTCAAAAAGTACGAGACCCTCTACATTACCCTCGACTGAGCTTGCTTGTCAGCTCTTAAGAATGCCTTATTAACATTAGGGCCGAACAACTTGTTTTTTCAGATTTACCTTACAATGGGATGCACCTGCCTCAAATCCTTCAACTAAATCTTTTGTAGCACTTTTTCTTAAAAACACTGACATGAGGTACCTGCTTGAGACCTGGCCCAATGCACTATTCCAAAAATGTACAAACAGATCAGACTGAATAACTATAACATCCCACACAGCAACAATCCCCTGTGAAAAATTGCTCTAGTCCAAGCACTATGCCATAATTTACTTTTGACTTTTGAAGTTGCATATTGGAGGCAATGTTACTGTGTGGGGGACACATCTGAAAAGAGATTAAGTAACTACTAATGCCCCGAGGAGATTGATCTCTGCGTTTTCACAGCATCTCTCTGCAGTTAATCTGGCATCGTTGGTCATTGTCCAAAAGTTCCAGCAGAAGGTACTTATTGCCAGTGTCTCGAAGTAACACCTGCTTTCTGGGACATACCGCAATTGCACGGTGCACCCCCTGCCTGTGCTGCAGCAGACTAAAATACTTGGAGGCTAGTTAGAATTTTCTTCATTGAAACTGGTAATTTTATTTTCAATTGCACTTTCCAAATCTAAAGCACCATCAGGATTGCCCTTTCCATTGTTGGAGATGACCATCACCAGAGTGCATTTAGAGATGGCAGGTGGCACCGCAGCAGCTACGTCTGATGCAGTAGCACTGGAGTCATGGCTATTTGTGGCATTTAGGTGTTGTCACCTTCCTCGCAGCCTTGAGCCCAGCGGTTCTTACTCTTGTACGACTGGAGAAGGCCTGCTTGCCTACATTACTTAGTGAGAAGTTAGTTTTACGGAGCATGAAAATTCTGGATCCTCAGTCCAGTGAGGGTTGAACACATACTTCCAATTCACCGAGTAAGCCCTAAGGTAACATTTACACTAGGCAGTATCGTACCTAAACAATATAGTGAGATGTGGCCAAGAGTTCACAAATAAAATCTTCCTTCAATGGATGTAATTGATAGTGGTTTATGTTGAATAAGAGCCACAGCAGCATGGGAAACATTAGCCAGTAAGGATAGAAATGATGCAAAGAGTCAAGTTGACCCCATGAACGAGGCACCTACTCCCCAGTCCCCACTAACTTCCTGCCACCTGCGTTGCACTGCAGGCTTTAGTTCAGTGTTAACTAAACTAATAACCACACACCAAAGCCAAATTACTGCTTTTCAGTGTTCTAATTACACTATTTTATGCATACCACTACGTATCTATAATGAATCTTATTTGTACACAATACAATGAGATCAATAGTTGCTGGCATACTCAATATTAATTTTTTAGTATACATCCAAAAATGTTCTGTATTATTAAAAATCTGTCATGCCCTATGTTCCTGGTTCAAAATAAATGGATATGAATAGGCTACAAACTCTCCTAAAAGCACACACACCTTTGTAGTAACACCGTGTTAGCAGACAAGGCAGTACTTTTGAACAGATCCAAATGTAAACCACATCAAATATTCCATCACATCTACTTTCTAGTCACACTGTGTAACAAAGACATAATCATGAGACAACAACAGGCCAGCATAGCATGGCCAGGCTACAGTGACAGGCATGCTAGCCATTCCATATCAACAATCAACAAGAACTAATCTCTGCACAGCTCGTCTGGAATCTGCCATGCCGGGATGGCTGGTTGGCCATTGCATCGGACTGAGCGAGGGGAGGAATTGGGGATGATAAAACTCTGCTGAAGGGGAGTCACATGCCACTGAGCTGTGCATGAATGGTAAGTGCAGTACCGCATTGTGCTAGGCAGAAGGCAAACAAATGCCTCTGCCCAAAATCAAATGAGGCACCACACCTTTTCCTGGTTTTTTAGGCAAAATTCAAAAATTCCTTGAGTTTCCCTTCAGTTTTCCTGAACAAAAAGATTCCTTGACTTTTCCCTGTTTTCCAGGATGATGGACGTTCTTTTTCTGCATTTGAAGAGGAACAACACTGTAACAATCTATGCTGTATTGGTGGAAGTATATAGCAACAATGCACCATCATATGACAGTGGCTAGGTAGAACAGATTCTTCTTGAGTGGTCAAAAAAAGTCTAAATGATGATGAACGAAGGGACAGATCATCTCCCTGTGAGGAACCAGAAATCGTAAGAGAAACGGAGGCCTGGTGCTCGAAGACCAGCATATCACAAAAGAGGAAAAAGTGAAACTGAGTTATGGGTCAGTTTTCAACGTGTTCTGCAACATTTTTAACATCGAAAGGTCACTGCCTGCTGCTTTCCATGGCTGCTTGCACCCATTGAAAAGGCCTGACAAACTCAGGCTGCAGCAAAAATGCTGCAGCTATGTCAGGCTAACTGAGATGACATCTTTAACCATGTTGTCACCATAGAAGAGTGCTGGGTGGCAAAAGAAGTAGATGAAACATGTGGATTCACCAACACCGAAAAAATTGAGGACCTAGTCGTCATAGGGTAAGGTGCTGCCGAGTGTATTTTGAGACTGCCATGGTATGAAGCTAACAGATTATGCTCTGACTGGATAAACAGTCACAGGACCATACTACCAAAATGTCATGACGGGTTATGAGAGTCTGTCAAGACGCAGCATCGAAGGAAGCTGTCTGAGTGGGTGTGTGCACTCCACAAAAATTCTGCAAAAGACACTGTCTCACATTCTGCATCTCTGGGGCTATCAAATCCTGTCTCACATGCTGTAGCCTTCTGACATGGCATTCAGAAACTTCTCTCTCTTTCCTCAGATGAAGAAACCACTACATGGCAGGCATTTTCAGAATAACAATGAGGTGATTGTAGAGGTGGAACCTATCAAGAACAGCAAAAATACAGACTTCTACAGTCGAAGTCTCCATCAAGTCGTCCATCGTTAGGGCAAATGTCCCACACTGAATATGAATATGTAAAAACAACGTACACTATCACTAAGTTCTGTGGTCACAGCTAAATTTTTTCGAGATGATGATTAAAACTTTTATTTCTGCCCCTCATACACCAATCTACAGATAGCACAAGGGGAAAATTTAATGTATAAATTACAGCTTTTTGTAACTTTCTGCAAGTTGATTCAGGACATTTCCTAACTCTGTAAGAAGTCACTGCCAGTATATGTGACAACTTTTCCAAATCAGCTAGCTAACCATAAATTTCACTTTATCACAGGTGAAATAATTAATGCTATTAATTAAGACAGTCACTAATTCATAGGTCATCATATGAAAGAAAAACCTCACACCTTAGACTCAATAGTACTAGTGAGAGAAGGTCATATAGATGAATGTCAAATATGCTTTGTCAACTGTCCATAGCTTTCATTTCCCATGATCATTAAAATAAGCAAATAAAAGCTAACCCTAGCAATACCAATACATTTTCCATAACCTGTACTACAAACAGAGGAGGTAATTTATGCACAAAACAAATAAATAAATAATTTCTTTACTTGTTGTTAAGCTTTGTTAACAACATTATTTTTAAATAGGCACTTATGTGTAAGTAGGTCCCAGAACCTAAAAATATCTTTTAGCACAATCTTAAAAATACCAACACATTTTCCGGTAAGTGTATACTGAGGTGCATTACTTTGTGACAGTTGCAAAAAATTTCAAAAGTGCAAATTTTGTTAATTGAAGATCATAACCCAAAAACTTGATAAGTGACCACTAAACGGATGGACAACTGTAGGTATACTATTTACATTTAATTAATGACACTGGATGTCACATAAGTAATACGAATTGTTAAAGTTAAAAACACTAAACATAGCTAAGTTCTACACCCTTTTATTCAAAACTGGCCAAGTGCCAAAGGTAATTTCAGTCTCAGTACCAGTACAATATTTGAAAGAAACTCAAAATACAAATCATGCCACATTAGTATGACAAGTTCTAATTAAATGGTCTGTATTTTTCATCAACATATGGTATAACTGATAACAAGTACTATTTTTTTCTTTGCCAAGTACTCTGTGCTCTTCAACTCCATTGAATATTACATTTCTTTTTAAGAATATCAACATGTTTCCAAGTGTCCAATTTACGTAAGGTGTATTTCACTTCTACGACTCCAGGATCCTTACTGAGAAGCCTACCATTGTTTCTTTGAGATCTTCAACTGTTTTGTTGTTACCAAGGAATCAGCAGCAGACTGAATACTGATGAAATATTAGTTAAGTCAACGACTTCAAATTTGTTAGCCTTACATTATCATGTAGGTCTTCATGTACAGATGCTTTGCACTGTCTCTTCCTCTTCTCAATCAACGCAAAGTCAATGAGGCACAAGACAGACAAAAAGGAAGCTCAACATTCGGTTCCTATTCTGTGCTGTGTAATAATCACTCCATAATATTAACTGTGTTTTTAAGTCACTACTGATTAGTACATTAAGGAGACAGAACACTATCTTATCTGCTTCCCAGTCTGCGGTAAGTTCATGGTTGGTTTATTTGGGGGAGGGGACCATGCAACGTGGTCATCGGTCCTATCGGATTAGGGAAAGATGGGGAAGGCAGTCGGCTGTCCCCTTTCAAAGGAACCATCCCAGCATTTGCCTGAAGCGATTTAGGGAAATCATGGAAAACCTAAACCAGGATGGCTGGACGCGAGTTTGAACCGTCATCTTCCCGTATGCGAGTCCAGTGTGCTAATCACTGCACCACCTCACTCCGTGGTAAGTTCATGCCACATGCACATACAAACTTTATTAAAATCAAACATATCAGAATGTACCTGTGTTGGAGCAAATAAATTACGCTCTACGACAACGCACACTACACTACTTCTGCTACGAGGGATCTGAGATTTTAGGGATACACCACTAAGGAGCATCACTGCATTTTCCGATTTCCTGTGATGCTTTTCACATTTAGTGTTTTTCTATTTTTGATCCCGAATTAGATTTTCAACATTTTATTTCACACAGAAGTGATCACAGGCTTGGAACGTGTTGGAACATAAAAATCTGAATGAAAGATTTTGTATGCTGTAACACTACTACTCAACTTCCTCTGCACATTTAACTGATATCTAGTACCTTTCCTTCTTCTTTTCTCCTCATTTCAATATTATTTGCTTGCAAAGCATCCAGGTCATTACCATCCATTTTTCAAATTTGCTATTGGTACTTTGCATACTTTCGGGTAAACAGGTGAGCAGCATACCAACACTTCAATCTTGGGATAAGTGTATAAACTGAAGCGACTACCGTGGCACATAGCCATGTCTTGTTACATAGATGGACTGTAATGCAAAATTAATTTATTTAAAAAATGGCACATAGCAGGTTTTTTGGTTACGCTCTCAAATAGCCCTTGACTTTTAAAAGCACGCTACCCCCCCCCCCCCCCCCCCCCCGTCTCCTGGTATTGTGATACTTTAATTTATCAATTATTAATAATACAACATTGTGAAAAAAAATGGTATGACATCATGTGAATACAGAGGTATGGCAAAACAGTGACTTCCTGACTCACAAGTTCCTCTTGGATGAGGACTGAGCAATGTGCAGGGATGGTGGTATGTAGCAACAGCCAATTCTTCGCACACGAAAGTTCTAAAATGCACTTACCTACCTACATGACAGACTAACCTTTCTGCTGTGAATTGACTACCAACTTAAACAAGTAAAACTGAGGAGGGGGGGGGGGGGGCAGGAGGAGGAGCAGGTGGGGCGCACTAAGTACAAGCACATTATGACAAACCCTTACACTTAACAACACAATCATAATTTGACTACTTATCGTTACATGTGCAATGTCTACAGCTGACTGCTGAATTCACAACTAATTATTCCTAATGTAAGAAGGAAGTTTTGAGCAAAGCATTATTCCTCACTTATTTACTAAGGTGTGAAAAGAATGGAGAATCACACTAAAAGAAATGTTCAGAGTTTTACCTCCAGTCAATGGTGTATTTATTAATTTGAGCATTATGCAGTTGAACAAAAATTGGTAGGTAATTATAGTTGGAGTCACAAATGATGGTGGTCGAGTTTAGGCTCGTTTTTCGCACTTACATCACGCAGTCTCCCACAGCCAGTACGCATTCTGATCACTCTGGTGTGAATGTCTTACTCAACACAGGCATTATACGTGGTTGTGACGAGTTAGTTAGTGAATTTTTATTCCATTTGTAGCAAGTTGCCATGACTGATGGCAGTGGTAACTGACAAAGTCCTAAAAACAGCGAGACACATAATTTGAAGAATACTTGCTTTCATCAGTAACAAACCATGTGTATGCGTGTATTGGTACTGTCGCTTGGAACCAGTGACAATGCAATCCCATCCGTTTCTCGAACTGCGTGACCAGCCATCTTTTGTAGATCGGATTATAGCTGCATCATATTAAAAGGAACCATTGTGACATTCGACCCGCGTGGTTAAGGAAACACTGGAAAACAAGCATCTTGGCAGCCAGAAAGTAAATTGAAGTCTGCTCCTCCAGTGATTTAACTGCCGAACCACCTTATTTGCCAGCCTGTCAATAAGCTAATAAGCAATATTTAAAATAGTGAAAGAACAGAGAACTATATATAAGAAACTGACTCACAGGCATTCAGCAGAGTCCCAGTATGGAAATTTCTAATTTAGGAAGCAATTTGGTGTCGACAGGGTGGTCACCAGAGACTGGAGAGAAAAAAAAAAAAAGAGAGACCTTATCTATGTGAGATACTATTACCGTATACATACAACAAATACTAAAATTTTACCAATAGAGAAATTCAAATCTAACTCCCTCTATTCAACTGCTTAATGTAAAAGAAAATTCATGCACAGATATTCGCACACGCACACACACACACACACACACACACACTTTTCTCATCCCGACCCACTTCATAACTTGACAGTTTTAATTAATTTCAAAGCTGCTTGGACAAAATTATTAAAAAGCTCCAAATTTTGTTGACCTGTCATCCTCTGTTGTATGTAAAATGATGTTGATAACTTTCACTTTATGTCAGACTACACACAATGAAACAGAACCAACTTTATCACACCATACGCATTTTGCTTTTATTTCCTGAAAGGCATCACCAGTGGCCTGAAACATATATTCATTTATGTGTCTACTAACTTGTTTCACACACCAAACACTGTTCATTCAGATTATCACATCCCAGCAAGTGAAAAAGTGCAAGAACTGTTTCTAACCTGAAAGTACAGCAGTACAGCATCTAGCACATGAAACAAATTAGCACAGACATAAATATCATACCTGCCAACTTTTGACAAGGGCTATCAGTGAAACTCACAGAAAAAAACAAAAAATTTCAACATACCCCAGCTTGACGAAAATAATAATACTTCTGGCCTACAAAATACAATAATTCATGCTTCAAATGGGATTCTTCATGAATCACATCTACTTACAACATAGGCCAATGATTTGTAGATGAACATAGGAATCAAGAAGAAGTCCATGTTAAATACCAGTCGGCATGGAGAATATTCGTTAGGAGCATATGTAACAGGACTTTCTTGATAAATTAAGAGATTTTCAATAATTGAAAAAGGCTTTACACAATAAAACTTGTTTGAAAGAAATATAAACAAATTACATGCTAGTTCAACTTTAAAGTCATAGCTACGGCCTTTTTAGCTTCCTGTAAAAAGTCTTGAGAAAATGTTTTGTCATAACAGGGACCACATCTCCTGGTCTTTGAAACAGAAACAGACTTCAGAGATTCATTGGACATTAATGATCTGAACTCACAAGGCCAAAAATGCATTCACATTCTGCATTGCTATGGGACATGCTGAGAATAGAGAGCATTACTCTACAGATTCCGTTATACTTAAGAAGTCTATCAGCTACACATATTCTTGATATTTGTGCCCAACTGGAATCACTTTTAACACCTTGATTTGCAGCCAAAGTGCCATCTACCTGAAGAGCTATGAACTGACTCTGAAGCTCATTCATTACCTCATCTGTGGTTTCTTTCTCTTCCTTGCATAACACGATAGGAAACTGAAGAAAAAACAAATGAAAGAAAACTGTGCATCTTCAGTTTTGTCTAACCTAAAAACTTGAGCATGCTTTAACACTTCATTTCCAAGTGGAAGTTTGTTGATGATGTAGCCATAGGCAGTACAAAAGTAGTTTCTTGAGGATGAAAAGAAAATGGATTTGCCCATATCCTGGAGATCAGTTACTGTGTCGAAGTCTGAATGACAATAACTAACTCATCATCACTTCTTTGATTTTGAATCAAGTTGTACTCAACTTCAAGCAATGAGAAACTTTTGACTATTCTGAGCTTAACAAACTTGGCAAACAACTGCATCAGCAAATCCATTAGAAGTTCTAATAAAAAGTGAACTTGTGTCGAAAAAGTCACATGAAGGAAAATGAAAAAGACCTTGTTTGTTTCAAATTCTATCGAGAGGATGGACATGTAAGGGTGTGCAGACAACCTCATGAATGCATTGACCCTGCATGTCAGCAGGGGACTGTTCAAGCTGGTGCAGGCTCTGTAATGGTATGTGGCATGTGCAGTTGGGAGCGATGTGGGAGCCCTGTTACGTCAAGATTTTTTGTCACATGCTGTAGCAGAAAAATTTCTCTTTAGGGAGGGTTTGTCACACATTTGGAAGAATGTGCTATTATTTTTGGGGCATGTGTAGTAGCAGAATCAAGAATTCTCTTCTTCTGACACTCTTTGGATCCACTTTCTTCAACTCTAGGTATTCTGAAAAATGTCAAGCTTGCCAAAATGTTCAGTGTGCATAATATTACTTCCCCTTTGAACAAAGAAAGAAAGAAGAAGATCCCACTGGTCCAAGTGGTCTATCCAAACATCTGCCTAAAGATAACCACTTACACTGAAGCACCAAACAAACTGGCATAGGCATGCTTATTCAAATACAGAGATCTGTAAACAGGCAGAACATGATTCCGAGGTCGGCAATGCCTATATAAGACAACAAGTGTCTGGTGCAGTTATTAGATCAGTTACTGCTGGTACAATGGCAGATTATCAAGATTTAAGCAAGTTTGAATGTGGTGTTACAGTCAGCACACGAGCAATGAGACACAGCATCTCCGAGGTAGTGATGAAGTGGGAATGGTCGTGTGGGAATTTTCCCACACGACCATTTCAAGAGTGTACCATGAATATAAGGAATCCTGTAAAAACATCAAATCTCAGACATCACTGCGGCCGGAAAAAGATTCTGCACGAATGGGACAAATGACGATTGAAGAGAATCGTTCAACATGACAAAAGTGCAACACTCTGACAAACTGCTGCAGATTTCGATGCTGGGCCATCAACAAGTGTCACTGTGTGAACCATTCAACAAAACATCATCGATAAGGGCTTTTGGAGCCAAAGGCCCACTCGTATACCCTTGATGACTGCACAACACAAAGCTTTTAGGCTCGCCTAAGCTTGTCAACACTGACATTAAACTGTTGGTGACTGGAAACATGTTGCCTGTTCGGACAAGTCTTGTTTCAAATTCTATCGAGAGGATGGACATGTAAGGTTGTGGAGACAACCTCATGAATCCATGGATCCTGCATGTCAGCAGGGGACTGTTCAAGTTGGTGGAGGCTCTGTAATGGTTTTGAGGCATGTGCAGTTGAGAGTGATGTGGGAGCCCTGTTATGTCAAGATACGACTCTGACAGGTGACACACATGTAAGCATCCTGTCTGATCACCTGCATCCAGTCATGTCCATTATGCATCCCAACGGACTTTGGCAATTCCAGCAGGGCAATTCGACACCACTACAGAGTGGCTCCAGGAACACTTGTCTGAGCTTAAACACTTCCGCTGGCCATCAAAATCCCCAGGCATGAAAATTATTGAGCATATCCAGGATGCCTTGCAACGTGCTGCTCCGAAGATATCTCCAACCCTTTGTACTCTTACAGATTTATGGACAGCCCTGCAGGATTCATGGTGTCAATTCCCTCCAGCAGTGCTTCAGACATTATTTGAGTCCATGCCATGTCATGCTGCAACACTTCTGGATGCTCGCAGGCGCCCTACATGATATTAGATATGTGTACCAGTTTCTTTGGCTCTTCAGTGTAGTACATACATGCTTCAGAATTTTCTTTGCCTCTTTATTGTGCAAATTCTGAAATCCATGAAGGATTTCTTTTCTTCTGATGCTCTTCTCTAAGAAATAAAATATATCAACAAAGATCTCATCCACTTTAAGTGGCAATCTTCCAGCACCTGTTTCAGCTGGTAGATTAATCAGGTGGAAAATGCAACTTAGGATGGTAATACCTTGTTGAACTTTCTTCATAACTGCTAAAACCCCATTTTTATCTCCTATCAAAAAAGGAGCATTGTCGGAGCAGAAAGCTATCCAGTTTTCAATTTATTTGATACGAGAATTCAGCTGTGATAACATTATGTTACCTTTGTTTCGCCCTGTTGAGTCCCCGTCTAATGCTGGTATGGATAGCACAGTGCTCACTCCTTTTTCCTGCAGAATATCATAGAATGCAACAACAACAGGATACAACTTGGCATTCATATCATTGCTTCATCTGTTGGAAAAAAAAGGTCCATTTTTGAAAGCCCTTAACAACTTCAGATGATGCATTTTTCCAATTTTATTTACAATGTATGTCATTTCATGCGAGCACAGCTATATTTCTTTGCAACTTCTGATGGGGAGAACATCATCTTAACTAAAGCACCAGTATGATCAGCCACACATAAGGGCACATTGTGTTCCACCAAAAAGGAAGTAAACAGATACTCGGCTCTAATTATGTCACTGTCAAAGTTTCCACACTTGGCAAGAAAGGTGTTGATTTCCTTGTTATCTTCTTTTGATTTAACATAACTTATGCGTTTTACCACACTTCACATGATACTTAAATCGATTCTTGCACCATTTGCAATATTAATATCATACCCACATATATCATGCAAAAGGCAAATTTTTGTTCCTTTCTTTATTTTAGTATGTACACAAAATCAACAGAATATGATTCTTTAAATGTCTGGAAGTACTGTTTCTTGTTGCATTTATTCACGACTCCTACAACAGTAAAATAGCATATGAAAATGTCCGAGAACAAATATCTCGATATGTATTGAAACATCAAAAGGAATCTGGATCAGTGAACGTCACATAAAAGTATAACATAAACACTCAAAGCAGTCAAACACTTCATTGAAACATGTCAAAGCAGCCCCATTAAATTAACACGACGCCAGACTCGTGCACATATGCACACGCTAAAACACACACACACACACACACACACACACACACACACACACACACACACACACACACACACACACAGAACAAATGTAATTAGTCTATATGTGATCAAAGAATATGGGTTAAATCACAACAAGCGAATGGAGTGGAACAAAGAATTTGCAGAGCAGAGCCTGTTGACATGTAAGATTCAAATGGAAGAACTGTTATCCCGTCTTTAAATTCAATTCCAATGACGATGACCTAAACATCATTTGGTTAAAAGTCACAATCATATCACAGAATAAGTTATCATCTATCTTAGACTTGCATTCAACCCACGCAAACAATCAACTGTATGGAAGTGGAGTGGTTATCGAATGCTAACGTTTCAAATTTTTGTCTCTGAAGTCGTAAAATGACACTACCCATCTGTAAAATGCTGCAATTTCTGTAAATTTTAATAGATAAACTGTGAAGTCGGTAGGTTTTAAATACATACATTTTTCAGGTCACTGAGAACGCCTTTCGGAAAACGGCAGAACACATATGGCACGGTAAAACTAGTTTTACTCAATTGCACACAGCTAGTACTAACATGACAATTATCAAAATAATATATCAAATGTTTCCAAAATTCAATGAGAATGACTGGAAGAGGGATGGGTTCCCAAAAAATGTACTATTCTATGCCTTTGCACTAGTTCAAATTTGCTATTGTAGAAAAATCCACATCTATAGCTGGAACAGTTAATCACTTTTCATAAAGCTGCTTATTCAATGTAATGGAATTCCCAATATGGCACAAAAAAGTAACATTTAATACAACATTAAAACTGTTACCTTCACTCAGTAAACCATAGGCTTGGTTGGTACTGATGTGTTTTTGATGGGCTGAGAGGTGCAAATCCATAGGAAGCAGCTACTTGCGGGTGTGCCGGGAACACTGCTGTTGGCTGCATATGTGCTGGCAATGGGTGTGAAGGATGAGTGGCCAAAACAGGTCTTGCACTGGCATGATGAGCAGGCGGGGGCAGCGCCCTGCTGTAAGAATAAGACGAAAAGTCACATCCTAAAACTTTCCTTCATTACTTTTGAGAACTATACTATACACCCAGATCTAAATTAATTACTATTTTCAAACAATGGAAAATCTTACCCCCACCCAGTCGCCACTCCCATCATGCACTGGTGCTGCCACTCACAGTGTAGTTTCAGCTCTCTGATGCCGCAGACATGTGTGCAAGTTGCGCTTGCGTGAGTGTGTGTGTGTGTGTGTGTGTGTGTGTGTGTGTCTCCTGCTGACAAAGGCCTTAATGGCTGAAGGCTATAGCTCTGTGAATCTTTTTATTGTGCCTATCGCGACTCAGCACCTCCACTATATGGTGAGTAGCAACTTTCCTTCTCTCGATTGTTAATTACTATTTTTCTCTTCTAAAGTAATTAGAGGAACCTTATTTTAAATAGCAATGTTCTCTTACAGCTTCATCATTACATTGAGGAATCCTTAACAACTCCCATGGAGCTCTAATCATCTAATATGGTACTATTTAACTGGTCGTTTAAAATAATATGTAAGAAGTGAAGATGGAACTTTTTTTCCTTTTAAGCAATAAAGTTACAAATATTTACAAGACAATAAAGAGATATGCTGGAAAACCTAAGAACATTTCAATACTCATGAAGGCAAGAAAAATAGGCTATATTCCAGAGGTATGATTCTGCAAAATATGAACCTTTTTGTTGTTGTTGTTGTTGTTGTTGTCCTTGTCATCGTGTTCTTTAGTCTTAAAGAGTTGTCTGACATCTGTCCCTACACCTGTTATTGAAACCTACTTTCATATGAACCTGCTAACTGTCCTCCTACACAACCTCCCTCCCCCCCCCAACCCCGATTTCTCAATATTGCCAAACTGACGGTCACTCGATGCTTCAGGGTGTGTCATAATAATCGATTCCTTATTTTACTCAAGTTGTACCACACATTTGCTTTATCCCGAATTTGGTTCAGTACCTCTCATTAGTATTTCAATCTACCTGTTTTATCTTCAGCATTTTTCTGTAGCACCCTATGTCAAAATCTCCTATTCTCTTCTTGTCTGAACTGTTAACCAGCCACATTCCACTTGCATGCAAGGCTACACTCCAGCAAATAGCATCAGAAAACAGTTCCTAACATTATTTACATTCACTTTTCTTGCCATTGCCAGTCTACATTTTATGTCATCCTCACTTCTGCCATCAACTACTTTGCTGAAAAAAATAGTTGTTTACTTCTTTCAGCATCTCATTTTCTAGCCTAATTCTATCTCATCACCTTATTTAAGTTGACTACATTACATCAGTTGTTTTACATTTCTTGATGTTCACCTTATCTTCCAAGACCTTTGTCATGACTGAAGTAATTAAAATTTCACCAACAAACCTCAAAGGTTTTACTTTTAACCTTCAAATTTAATACCCTTTTTAGATTTGTCCTTGGTTCCCTTCACCACTTGTTCAATGCACAGGTTGGATAACATAAGGGATGAGGTACAACTGTTCTCCCTTCTTAACCACTGCTCCCCTTCCATATGTTGTGACTGTTACAATAGTTGCTGTACAAGTTACAGATAACTTTTTGTTGCCTGCATATTATGCCTCCTACCCTCAGCCTTTCAAAAACTTATTTCAAAATTTCTCTGGAATCAAAACTCATCTCCCCCAAGGCTGGCTTCTAGCAGTCTTTCCATTCTTCTGTAGTCTGCAGCTCGTGATTTAGTGGTTTGAGTTGCTGCTGCCCTAGATCACACGGTCCCGGGTTCATTTCCCGGTCGGGTCAGCGATTTTCTCTGACCAGGGACTGAGTGTTTGTGTTATATTCATCATTTCATCATCATTCAGGAAAATGGCAAGACTGGAAAGTGAAAAGATTGGGAATTTGTATGGATGCTGATAACCACACTGTTGAGCACCCCATAAACCACCACCACCACCACCACCACCACCACCACCACCACCCTGTAAATACAGAGCATGTTATTTTAATCATGTGCTGTTTTGTAATAAAAATAAAGCTTTTCTTAGATTTTTCTTAGCAATTTTATGTTTTCATGATGACCTGTACAGGGTGATTCAAAAAGAATACCACAACTTTAGGAATTTAAAACTCTGCAACGACAAAAGGCAGAGCTAAGCACTATCTGTCAGCGAATTAAGGGAGCTATAAAGTTTCATTTAGTTGTACATTTGTTCGCTTGAGGCGCTGCTGACTAGGCGTCAGCGTCAGTTGATGCTAAGATGGCGACCGCTCAACAGAAAGCTTTTTGTGTTATTGAGTACGGCAGAAGTGAATCGACGACAGTTGTTCAGCGTGCATTTCGAACGAAGTATGGTGTTAAGCCTCCTGATAGGTGGTGTATTAAACGTTGGTATAAACAGTTTACGTCAACTACCCGAGGCGATGGATCGGCCGCCAGGCAGCCCGTGACAGAGCACTTCATCACTGGCCTCCAAGAAGCCCTGATCTTACTCCCTGCGATTTTTTCTTATGGGGGTATGTTAAGGATATGGTGTTTCGGCCACCTCTCCCAGCCACCATTGATGATTTGAAACGAGAAATAACAGCAGCTATGCAAACTGTTACGCCTGATATGCTACAGAGAGTGACTTAATAACACTTGAACACAAGAGCCAAGCTAAGATGCCATTACATTAAATGATAGAACCACTTAAAAAAACTACAACAGAAACACTGATCTTTAAAAAATAAATGTTCACGTGCTCAGACGTGTTAATAATAAAAAAAAAACTAGAAAAAGCTGCACAAGGAATTCAGCAGCTGCTATGCAGTTTAAGATTTAGCCAGTTGCCACTCCCTAATATTTAAGAAAACAAGTTCATATACAAACAGGTTACATACAGTGTATATATCTACCAGCTTAACCCGCCTTGATGGAAAGGAAGATAAATACTAAACTTTGGAAGGCGATCTGTGAACAAATCCAGTAGTGGCCAGGTTCTTAAACACTGCCAGTTTGGATAACCCGAGAAGAATTCATCGGTGGAATACGCCGAGAAAGACTGCAATCGCATATAGGCTAGGACACATTCTGACTTGTCAGTCAGCAGCCAGAGACCATAGTGAGATGGGCATTTATTGGGTCTGTTGCGCATAATGGATATTAAATTATGCGTGGACATAAGTACTGTTTCAAGTTGCAAAAATGTACTGAAGAAACTCGTAAAAAGTTGAAATTGGTGCATGGCCCCCAATGCTGCAACTCTGAAGAGTGTTTACAAGTGTTACAAGCTATTTACGTGTGGAAGGGAATCTATAGAAGACCAGCAACACTCAGGATGTCCATTAACTTCAGAAACAGAAGAAAACATGAAAATAATGGCAAAAATTGTTTTTTCAACAGGTGAACAACTATCTGAGAGCTTCCTGAAGAGCTTAGCATCTCCTTCAGCTCCAAGCAAAGTATTTTAAGACACCAGAATGAAATTTTCACTCCGCAGCAGAGTGCGAGCTGATATGAAACCTCCTGGCTGATTAAAACTGCGCAATGGACCAAGATCCGAACTCAGGACCATAACCTTTCGCAGGCAAGTGTTCTAGTTTGGAGGGTCGGAGATGAGGTACTGGCAGAAGTAAAGCTGTGAGTAGGGGTTGTAAGATGTGCTTTGGTAGCTCATTTGGTAGAATACTTGCCTGTGAAAGTTTGAGCCTTTGTCTGGCACACAGTTTTAATCCGCCAAGAAGTTTTATTTTAGCTGATAATTTGCAAATGAAATAAAAGAGTGCAAAATTTGTGCCCTGACTTTTGAGTGATGAACAGAAGGAAAATCATGTATAAGCTTGCACAGAATTGAAGAATTGTCTTCATTCAGATCCAGATTTTGTGTCAAAAATTTTAACTGGAAAGGAAACTAGAATCTGTGTGTATGACCATGAGACAAAAATTCAGAGTTACCAATGGAAAACCAGTGAATCTCCACACTTTAAAAAGGCATGTCAGTCAAAATTGAATATCAAAGTAAAGCTCATTATTTTATTTGATACTGAGGGCACAGTGCAATCAGAGTTTGTTCCAACGGAATACTGCGAAACAATGTATGAGGAAAGAGAGAAGAAAAATTGGTCAATGGCTTCCTTCTTCATCACAACACATTGTGTCCCGTCTCGCTTTTGATTTGACAGGTTTTGGCTGGAAAAAGTGTTTCCCATCTGTCCACATCTGTCTTACTCACCATGTGACTTCTGCTCTCCTCAAAAAGTAAAACCATGGTCTAAGGAAAACATTTTGACTCAATTCCTCATATTGGGAGGGCAACAACAGGGACATTGAATGCCCTTCCAAAAGACGCCTTCCATAAATGCTTCCAGTAATGGATTCAATGTTGGGATAGGTCCACTGCTAGCCAAGGACATTAGCTTGAAGAAGATTAAATCAAATTCCATGTAAGCTTATTACTTTGTTTTAGTAAAATAATTGACCAATTTTTTTTAATCACATCTCATTTTATTTCCCAGCTCATCAATTCCATGTTACACATGTCTCTGATCAGAAAATGAGAGATAGGATCATTTGGCACTTGCAGGGAAAAAACGTGTTCTGAAGTTGATGACTGACATTTTATTTTGGCCTTACCAACATCAGGCTACATGCCCATTCTCAGTACTTGCATAATTTATTATTGTGCCCTCATAGAAATTCTGTATTTTTTTTTAAATTTCTCCTTAATTTTTAAGTGGTTTTTATATGGTAATGTAAATCATACTGTCTCTTCTGCAACACAATGAGGATTTCTTTCTGATATTGGAAATCTGTTGTCCACAAGTGCACTTATAATTAGATACCATTTATAGTAACTGAATTACTACAAAAAAATGAAAGCTTTGAAGTAACTAGCAACTGATCATCTACCAACACAACTAATAAAAAAGAGATAGAATACTTCTAATGTCACTACCAATTACTGTAATAATATTATGAAACAGCAGAGAATAGAACATTGTACACCACTCACCCTGTGGTGAAGGGCGCCACCTGGTGGCCAGCAGGTAAATATGCAGCAGCTGCTGCCGGTTGGGCAGCTGTCACATATACTGCGGGGCGGCGGTACAGTTCGGGCTGATGGTAGAGCGGCTGACCAGCAGCCGCCGCCAATGGTGAAAGCCTGTGGGACACTGATGCTGCAGGCTGAGGAGACAGGTGTCGGTATCCCTGCTGCGGATGCGGGGCAGTAGCGGCAGTTGTAGCCCAACCCTTCAATTGCTGTTCACTATTTGAAGCCCCACTTCCACCTCCACCACGACTAGACAATGATGCCGTCGAATGAGCAGCTGGAGGCTGGACGAACTCCTTATGTACAGCAGCTGTTGGCAGATCCCAACAGTTGTAATAGCACTGATTGAATGTACAACACAACTGTAACAAAATTTTACTGCAATCTTAGCTGAAACATATGTATTGAATGTGCTGGCCCAAATGAGGTTTTGTATATGCTTTACGAGACAGTGTATATTAACTCCACGCTGTCCCATTTCAAGAGGAAATAAAACTGTATACCTCCAAATGATTCAATCTCTTTCATTTTTTGGTAACTGCATGCTATATACAGCTGGGGGTGGGTGTGGACGGTGTAATTTTTTGCACTGTACCTCAGATACTAGTTCTTGTAACTGACTCAAAAGAGAGTTTTGTGAGAAAAATATTGTCCGTTTTCAAAGAATCTCTCTAATCTCCTAAACTTACATAAGGGCTGTTCCAACCCATTACAATCCCTGCAATGTGCCTCTGGATTCCGTTATTCCCTTATGACAAGAATTCCATAGGCCGGAGGAGTATTGCGGAAGAGGTTGCCTCATCATCCTGTACACAGTTTCCTTAATGATGCAAAAAAATTAAGTTTTGCACTCGCTATCCTCATTAGTAATCACACAAGTTCACAGTGCACACGGGCGTGCCCACACACACACACACACACACACACACACACACACACACACACAAGCATTGTCTTACATTTATCTAAATTAAGAACTGCCATTCAGTGCATCATGTGGAAAAACTACGCAACAATACTTTCCTTTAGACAAATGCAGCACTGACCAAAGAGTGTGCTGTTGACCCCATCTGGTAAACTGTAAATACACAGAGTGGTTATAAATAAGGTTTCACTACTTGAGCCAGTGTGGACAGAAAACTATTCATCGTGTAGGTACCCAACTTTAAAGCAATGACATTCAGACTGTATACTGCAGGACTTAAGTTGTTAGTGGCATTAGTGGCATGACTGGCCATTCTACGCAGGTGCTAGCATAGCAACATAAAACTGAAGCACGAGCATAAGTGCGCAATATAGCTGGAGACAGTCAACATGGATCTGGACAAGGTGATCTTGTCTTTACACATAAATCTGTTTTACCACAACAGCAGCAACAGTGCTGCTGCTCTCCACAAGTATCCAGGCATTCTGCACTGGACGTTCGCTGCAACAGCAGATGTTAGTGATATATGTCTATTAATCTAAGCGTCCAAACAATGGAAAATCCAGGTCAGAGTGTCAACAACATAAGGAGACTATAGACTGCTACTTACTATAAAGATGACAAATTGCAGACAGGCACAATGAAAATGCACTTACATATTAGCTTTCAGCCAAAGCCTTTGACAGAAAAGGGATCTCTCTCTCTCTCTCTCTCTCTCTCTCTCTCTCTCTCACACACACACACACACACACACACACACACACACACACACACACACACACACACACAGTCATACAAGCAAACAAACCTCACGCCATGGAAGTAGCAATCAGAAAGGAGTGGAGAAGGAGAAGGCATAGCAGGGTATGGATGGGGGGAGAGAAGGCACTGTATGGTGGAGCCTGCAGGGACTAAACTGCTAACAGACCCAATGTCAGCAGGCTGTGGAGAGGAGCAGGGAAGGGGAATGATGGGTGGATATGTTGGCAGAGGGCAACAGATAAAGAGGGTGGGATATAAGAACAGGGTGGACGTGTCAGGACAGAAGGAGGTGGAGACTGTTGGGCAGAGGGTGTAGAGACAGTATGTTACTGTAGGTTGAGACCGGAAAAATTCTGGCAGTGGAGAATGTGTTATAAGGATAACTCCCATCTACACAGTTCAGAAAAGCTGGAGGCAGAGGCAAGGATCCAGATGATTTAGGTACTGAAACAGCCAATGAAAACAATGTTATATTCAGCTGCATGTTGTGTCACAGGACAATGTACTTTGCTCTTGGTTGCAGTTAGCAGTAGCTATTGATCATGGTGGGTAGCTGGTTGGCACTCACACCAATATAAAAAGCTGTGCAATGATTGCAGCAGAGCTGGTATATGACATGATTGTTTTTACAAGTGGCCCAGTCTCTGATGGAGTACAACAAGCCTATGACAGGACTGGAATGGAATGGAAAGGAAAGTGCTGGGTGGGTGGATTGGGCAGGTCTTGCACCTGTGTCTTCTAGAGGGCTATGATCCCTGTGGCAATTGGTTGGGATTGTGTGGTGGCATAGGGATGGATGAGAATGTTGAAAGGTTGGGTGGGTGATGGAACAACACTTTAGGAGGTGTGGGAAGGATCTTGGGTATGATGTCCATTTCAGTGTATGATTATAGGTAATCTAAGCTCTGGTGTGTGTGGCCCACTTAGACATAAATAATAACTAGATAAGAACAACCATATGGAGCTAATTAAATAACAAAGCTGATTCAGTATCCACGGAAAGAAGGAAAAAAGAACGAAAACCAAAGACTAAAATAAGTAAATGGCGACATCTGTTGGCGTAGCCTCCGGAATGCAACACAGGTGAGAAATTGGAGAAACGTAACCACCAGAAGACCTCATGTACCCTGTGACATGCCATTCCAAGAAAAGTATAATGAAATAATGTCATGGTCACCTAATAAGATTATCCTGTTAATGAAATAACTACATAAACAGAGAAGGGAGAATCCAATGCAAGAGTAAAACGAAAAACGTGAGGAAATAGAGCAAATATGTGCTTTGCAACAAAGGGGCAAGATATACTTCAGAGTCAGCTGATGGATCTAAAGAAGTGCAAATTGCAGGAAAGTGTAAAATACAAGAAAGCATAGGAAACACTACAAGCAAAAATGAATAAATTACTCTTATGGTCATTCTCTTTACATTGTTGAAAACATGAAATTAAAACACTTTGAACTTTGCCTATTTAAAAAATCCGAAATAATTAATTGTTTTCATTTCTTTCTAATTGCAATTAGCTCTACTTTTCTCTCCACAGTATACAAAGCACCATACATAAACTTAATATTTGTGAACTGCAGATTTTCAGAGTGTGCTGGACATCTGTTGGTCATTCATACAGTGCTGTTGGAATTATAATTAGTGGTCAGGGTCCTCACATATTTTTTAAATACTTTGGATTTTTAAATTTACCAATACCAAATGAGGTAATTTTTCAGACCTATCAGCAATGCTTACTCAGTTTTACACTGTGGCATTTCTCACTTTTAAAATATAAAGTCTTACTTGGTAATATGTTTTAAAAATGACCACTTTCATCAACCTTAAAAATATATTTTTATTTATAAGCTTAAAGATATTTTGCAGTTCTTTTTTCTCCTGATTCACAGTTCCACTATCAATACTTGCACCACACAGCTTGCTGTAAACAATGTTATGAGGAGTTTTAAATCCATCGATCCTACCATTTGATGCTGTGAAGTTGGTGATCACAATTTTTGCAGCAAATTGAAGCACCTTCTCTCTCAGTATGTTGCCATCAAGTGGAATTTCCAACACTCTCGGGCCAACAAACCACTCTGGAATGAGTTTATCCAAACAATCATATGCTGACTATCGTCAGACCATGATCATCACTAAGGCAGTGACTCAGCATACTTTTTCACCCTTTCAAGCACTGCAAACCTATAATACAGGCAGCCATGACCTAACATGTCGACAATGAAAATCTTGCTTACCACGCTAATGCTATGTTATACGATCAATAACTTTGCGTGTAGTCTACGTTTTCTGCTTTCTTTCAAGGCTAACTTTGAGCACAAATATGACATAATTTATGCAGAAATATGCACGAAAATCACTTTTAAACATTAGGATAACGTGAAAGAAAACTTAAAATGCGGGAAGTGTTCTAACAAGAAATCATTAATGGCGGGAAAGCATTATATTGCGGAAATATGAGTTCTTTTGGTACTGACATAAATGAACGTAAAAAGTGGGCAAATGTAAACTGAGGGAGCATAAAAATGGGGTTTTACTGTATTGTGAGATCTGTTACAGACAGTTTGGTAGAAACATTTTTGAGACATTTAGATACCCATCTCTTCACAAATAACAAAGGTGATGATTCATTGGAAGAGGGGCCAGAACCAACCACGCTTGTAAATAGAGACTCTTGATTGGTCTCAGTGAGTGAACTCATGTTTTTGATAGGAGTAACAACATTATCTTCGCTGTGTAGCTGTTTGTCACTCATTTCACTTTCTGCATCATGATCCCTTTCAGGAATAGAATTAGAGCCTATGACCGAATCGTCATTAGCACGTTCATTTTTGGAAGTACCAATCCCAAATGCATTAAATGCATATTAACATTACTCGTTTATACATTCTCCCTCCCTGCTTCACAAGGAAGCACAATACAGTACTGTAGTTCATAAACATTGGCAGTAGCTCCAATGACCTGTGACCTTTTGACAACTGCCAATTGGAGGCAGGAGCGATGTTTTAGCGGCCAAAAAAATGATAAACCACATGTAGCTCAGTCACTGGTCTTTGTTTATTCATGTACGGTATAGTGTGACTTAGGTGCTTGATTAACTCTCAGTGCGTGATTTTCTTTTTTGAGTTGGAGTGTGTACAAGATATGCTATAAATACGAGGATAGTGTGGCAGTTCACTAACGAAGAAAAGTGAAACATTATTCAGAAAGAGGACAAAAATCCACACATGAAGAACGTTGATGTCGCAGGCGGTACGGGCACGACATTTTGATGTCTTACTAAATCAAACATTACTGAGAAACCACCACACAGCTGAAACAAATGCAGTATATTCAAAGACTGATATATACAGAGCACAGGGCTTGGACTTCACCAACTTTATTACCTTTCCCTTTGTTGTAGAAGATACACAGGGAAAATTGCTGCCCTTCAGGCACAGTTTGAGCAGGTTAGGAAAGACCGGAACAGGTTAAGGAGAGAGAAGGGTAAAGAGAGGTAGGAAGTGGCAACAGGTAACAGTAGGAACAGACCTAGAACTTTGTCTGACAGCACTGTGGTGAATGTGAAGAATAAGTTTAACCCGTTGCTTCAGTTCGAAACTGATGAGCCTCCGACAGAGGTAGGTGTAGAGAGGGCACAACAAACTTTCAGTAGAAAATTGAATAAGAATGTAGGGAAGTCAGCAAAGAGAAAGAAAGTTTTGTTGTTAAGTAGTTCATATTCCAGAGGGGTAGGCCAACTTTTGCAGGAACAGTTAGGATCAGAACACCAGGTCACAAATTTTTTTAAACCTAGTGCTGGTCTGGGTTAGGTGACAGAGGATATATGTTCACTCTGTAAAGATTTTCCAAGGAAGGCACCGTGGTTATTGTGGGTGGGCCTGGCAATAATACTGACAGAGATCCTGGGTACAATATAGAGTGTGACCTGGCAAAGATTGCATGCATCAGCAACACAATATACCAGTGTTGAGTTTATGTCTGTTCTGGGATGCCATGACCGACCTCATTTAAACTCTTCTATTGGGAGAGTTAATTTGGAGATGGAACGGCTACTTGGGTCGGGTGCAGGGTCACATATTGGTTTGGTTCCTGTTGATTCTCTCGGTAGGTGGGATTATGCTAGACATGGCCTACACCTCAACAGGAAAGGGAAGGGTAAACTGGCTGGGCTAATAGCAGGAAATATAAGGACGGGAGGCACTGCCATGAGTGGTAATATACCAGTGGTCATAGGTGTTGGAGCAGCACCTTTTTTAGGATAAGTAGGACAGTGCAAAGTCAAGTTTTGAGAGAAGTAAAGATTGAAACAAACCTTCAGTTTGGGAAAGAAATCAAACAGCATAATCCTGGCACACTGGATTAGCAAACACAACTGTTCATTAAAAATTTGCAGCAATCAGCAGACATTTTATTTCCACCCGATTTCATCTCAGTAAATGTGAAATGCCAACTATCTTTAGTTCCTCAAAACATTCGAGGGCTTAGAAGTAAAATTAATGAACTGCTTATGTGCATTGATGAATTAGAGTCATCGAACCCAGCTGATATAATCTGCCTCTCTGAACATCATGTGCCCACTGGTATAGATATGTCAAACCTTACAGAATTTAAGTTAGTCTCTTACTTCTGTAGACAAAATATGGAGAAAGGAGTTGCCACATTTGTTAAAAACAGTTTTAAATTTAAATAATATTGATGTTAATTAACTTTGCGTAGAGCAGCACTTAGAAGCATGTGCAACAGAAATAGAATTTCATAATAGGTCCTTTATAATAATAGCCATATACAGAGCACCTTCACCTTCAGGAAATTTGAACCTGTTCATAAACACTCTTGAAGATTTATCTCATCTAATACTAAAAAACAAAGAACTAGTGGTTGCTGGCGATTTTAATATAGATGTCCTGAAAAACACTGTCAGTGAACAGTTTCTGAAATCAGTTACATTGTCATTCAATTTAATTTCAACTGTGAATTTCCCAACTAGGGTATACAAATGTTCTAAGGCTGCCATTGATAGTATCTTTACAGACAATTCTAGGCAACTAAGGCACATTAAAAAACCAGCAGTAAATGGGCTATCTGACCATGACATGCAATACCTACCATTAAATTTTGAAAATTGTCAAGGTAAACCATCTATCAGAACTGAGTACAGAAGGCCAATGAAACAGTAAAACACTGAGAAATTTAGGAGATTGCTCAAAGAAATTAATTGGATGGATGTTTACAGCGTCCAAGACACAAATGGAAAATACAAAACATTCATTAATAAAGTTAGCACCTTATTTCAAAATTGTTTTCCCTGAAGGTAACTCAGATTAAGCAGAAGTCTAATAAGAAACCATGGATCACACAAGGGATAAAAATATCATGTGAGACAAAAAGGAAACTATCTTATATGTAGGGACACCTTTGATACTAGCATTATAGCTCATTACAAAAATTATTGCAAAATATTGAAGAAGGTTATCTAGAAATCTAAACACCTGCATTGTGAGAAGAAGATAAATACATCCAGCAATAAAATAAAAACAATATGGGATATAGTTAAGTCAGAGACAGATAGGACCAGAAATGAGGAGGAACAAATAGCTCTAAAAATAAATGAAACCTTTGTAACAAACGCATGTTGTGTTGCAAACCATTTAAACAAGTATTTTGTCTCTGTTACAGATAGCATGGGGTTGTCAGGTTCAGTAAATAATGCAATGGAATATCTGAGACCAGAGCACACAACCAATCTCAGTAAAATGGAATTGACACTTATTTCACCCAAAGACATAGAATCCATCATAAAGTCCTTGAAATCAAATCATTCTAGTGGTTATGATAACGTATCAACAAAGTTAATAAAAGAGTGTTCATGTGAGCTTAGTCGTATCTTAAGTTATTAGTGTACTCAATCACTTATCACATGAACATTCCTGGACTGGCTTAAATGTGGTGAATTTATACCTCTCCACAAGAAAGGGAACAAAGAAATGCTATCAAATTACCAACCGATCTCACTTTTGCCAGCTTTTTCAAAAATCTTTGAAAAGATTATGTACAAGTGTCTACTTACGCACCTTAGTGAAAATAACGTACTGACAAAGTCACAGTTTGGGTTTCTTAAGGGTTCCGATATTGAGAAGGCTATTTACACTTACAGTGAAATGTCCTTAATTCATTAGACAACAAATTAAGAGGCAATTGGCATATTCTGTGACCTGTCAAAGCCTTTTGACTGTGAGAATCACAGCATTCTTTTAAGTGAATTAAAATATTATGGCATCACTGGTAGTGCTGCAAAGTGGCTTCAGACGTATCTTACTAATAGAAAACAAGGGTGTCATTATGTAACACTTCAGCAGTAGGTAATCAGACATCACCTGACTGGGAAGAAATTACATGTTCCCAAAGGTTCCATACTAGGCCCATTACTTTTTCTTGTGTATATTAATGACCTGTCATCTGTTACATTATCAGCTGCCAAGTTTGTCTTATTTGCAGGTGATACAAACATCGCAATAAATAGTAAATCAAATATAAATTTAAAAAGTGCAGCTAATCAAAATTTTACTGACATTAATAAGTGAATTTCTCAACAAGTGCAGCAGACCATTTTAATGAAAATTTATTAACTTTAATTTTTGACAATACTTGGCTGTAGTAGCCAAGTAACTAGCTACTGTGCGAATGATGGATTTAAGGGGACCACACTTTGCCTATCTAAGCCATGTTAATTTAGGCAAGTATTTGACCCATTTCTGAAATACTATTTGATGCAGGACCTTAATATTTTTATTGGATGTTGCATGATGCTAACAGAGTCAACTGTACTAAAATCTTACTTTATCCATTTGATAGTTTTTAAGAAATACTTTTTTAAATTTATTAACATAAAATATAAAGTTTTTTCTGCGGAAAATATTTTTTGTGAACTTCCTAATGGGGGAATATTAGTGAATGTAGTACCACAGGTGGCTTTTTATGTGATGCAGAGAGTCTGATTGATATAATGGGGCATATGTACCGAAAATTTTAGTTTGCGGGAAATTGACTTTAAAGAAAAAACTTTTGAAATTTGTTACTTCCAGCTTCTTTTTCATCTTCCTGGATGTTTGTCTTGCTTTCTTGGCCATATTAGAAGCAGACCTGTCTGCATCGGCTATCCTCATTTCATCGCAATGTTGCAGCCCAGCGATCATATTTTCACCAGGATTAATTCCCAGTTTTTTCAGTGGCCCACACTTTCCAATATTACCACAATTGAATGTAATAACAGCATCACGAACTCCTAGTTTCATTGCATGCATGCCTTTAAATACAGTTTTAGGAAGGCGTTGCAAATTATGCTAATGAAACATTCATTTGGGTTTTGTGTCTGCCCATGCACAAATTTCCTTAGAAGGTCAGGATGAGCCAAGTCTCTGAAAATAAGTTTATGTGCTGTAATAACAGCAGCAGGAAGAGAAGGCTGGTGAGAATAAGATTCTCCTGTTGCCTGAGCCCTATTGCACCACAAATTTTCTCCTGATGGACACACTCCATGACATGGCTTATCATCGGTAGAGGACTTATGGAAGAATATGATCCAAACGTCTCTCTTCATTGCCTCCCAATTTTCTTTATTTCTCCCAATTGCCTGCCCATAGTATAGCTGCAAGTTTTCTATTTCAGTTTTAGTTAACCGACCCTGTCCGGTCAACAGTTTTCCATCTTCTAATTTTTTTCCTCTCATATCAACAGTTAAGTTTTCTCAGCCTTGTTCCCTAATGTTTTTGAACATAGCCTACACATTCTATTTTGCTAATAATGGCATCTTCATAAGGCTTACAGTTCACCACATTGTTGTATGCCTTACTGTCACCATCGCCCAAATATTTCGTGTACCATACACCTCTTGTTTCTACGGAGCGATGAAATATTTGTTGTACTCCATGAACTTCCATACCCACTTGTTCCTCTAAAATTAGCCACACAGTTGTGTTCTTTATGTTCATTGACTTTACAACTTTTGCAATATTTAGACATTATCTCCACATCTAACACTTTCCTGGTGTCTACATTCATGGCAGACACTACTCCATTCACAGAAGTATGTCCTCTTTTCCGCCAACTTCCATCATGTGCAACTGCAATATCCGAACATCCATCATTTTCTTCCACTGCTTTCCTAGCAGCCAGTTTCATGCTTTCCTCACTAATCTCACATACCGCTTTCTCTAATATTGCAGTCACTTTTTCAAATTTATTTGCTGGTTGATGCAAGTTCATCACTGAACAAAATGTTCTCCCTGTAGCCATGCCCTTGCCAATGTATCGTAAGGCATAAACTAATCTAATATTGATTTCTTAAGAGCTACTTGTATCTGGTTTTGAAGAACTCATAAATGAAATCACAGCTGAGCATTTAGTGCAAATTAAATCCAAAGCAATTGCTAGGCCTTTTCTCCCACTGGCACTCTCACAAATTTTCACACTCTGAGACTCACCACATTGTCTATATCGTACAAATTTAGATATTACATCTGATAATATTCTCAAATTTATAATAACATTACTGCGTTACTGCACCCCTTGTCACTTACAGTAAATTCATTGTAAATCTCTTGAAATGGTGAGAGCTTCTTTGATGGTACACTTGTTGAAGAATTACAATTAGAAACATCGTTGCCAAACGACATAACCTATTGTACAGAAAGCTTTATAAACTTGTTTCCTCTAAACTGTCATTTCTTGAAAATGCCTTTACATTTCGTCATCTTCAATAAACACAACAAAACACACATAAACAAGCACTGCAAACGTAAGTATAACAACTACTCACAATCACACTTGAACAAAACTAACCGCATGTTGTTTACAAACAGCAGAAACAAAAGAATACCGGCTGTTGCATTACAAGGATAGCCAACGCACTCCTCAGGAGTAAAAAGAAGAAAAAACCCTAACATGCAATGTAGGGGATATAAAGATCTAAAATATATGCAGAAAAATGGGTGTGGCATATAAACAAATGTGGTAGGAAAATGCTCTTTAAATGCCCGAAGAAAAATTTTTTCAGCAAAATCCTTTTCAGAGTACTTAAATAAAACCTTAATCTATCGAAATATGATGAAAACCAAAAATCGATTTTTTTCGACCTGAACCATGGTGTGGTCCCCTTAAATGAAAGCAGATGTAAGTATTAAACCTGTAAATATTAGAAGTTTAATTTTAATTCATGTACATAATTTTACTGTTTATTGGCTGAGGATCATTAAAATTAATGAAACTGAAGTTTTTCTAATTACATTTTTCTAATGTGTTTATCTGACATGTTCCACGCCCAGGAGGATCCCGTCTCCTGTGGGTCTATAGAAAGAATAATTGATCTAATCCAATCTTTCAACTAGAGCTCCCACTTTTGTTCTCACACAACTGCACTTGGAGGCTATTTTCTTGAACGAACATCTTGCATGGTCACTGCAAGCTAAAGGCAAGATGAGCTCAATAAAGAGGCTGTCCAGCGATGAGCAATTTTCAAATTCAAGGTTTTTATACAGGTTTTTTCCAAGTTTCTCAAGGCAAATATTTCTCCATGTTGATTTTTTATTAAATTTGAGACTAAAACATCCCTTTTTCAAAGCTTTATACTGATTACTATTAGAATATGCATAATTATTTACAAATTATTACTTTAGCAGTACAAATTACAAACACACCACACTCAGTTGCCCAAGACTGGAGATGTGTGAGTTGTGTTTCCATGAGAGAGAGAGAGAGAGAGAGAGAGAGAGAGAGAGAGAGTCCTCTAATTTTGACAAAGGCCTTAATGGCTGAAAGCTTTATTTGTGACAGTCTTTTTGTCATGCCTACACACACACACACACACACACACACACACACACACACACACACACACACACAAATGCAACTTATAAACACATGACCACAGTCTCTGGCAGTTGAAGCCACAGTACGAGCAGCAGCACATGAGGGGAGAGGCAGTTGGGTGGGGGTAAGGAGGAGGCTGGAGCGGGAAGAGGGAGGCATAGCAGAGTAGGGGTGACAGTCAGTAAAGCGCTGCTGGGGAGCATGCAGTGGTGAAAGGTTGGGGCAGCTAAGTACAGTCTGGAGGGTAGACGGAGTCCTTTCCAAAGTTCTCACATTTTGCCACAATCACAATCAACCGTGCAGGACTTGTTAAAGATATTATCTCCTCCTCCCGCTCCCCACAGCAGAAACACTTTATTGTCACCACCCTTACCAATCAGAGTCAACCAAAGAACAATGCCAAACCCTGCCTGATTCAGTTCACTCCTCCATCCAACTGTGATCCACCCCAAATGCCCCTAACTCATCCCCTGCTAACCTGCTTAATTTCTTAACCTCAAATGTTGCCTTATCACCATTCCCCAAATCCCCGAACATGCAAACTAATCTTACAACCACCGAAAGAACCACAGTCCACCTCCTAAAAACTGATGCCAACCTTATAATCCTACCTGCTGACAAAGGCTCCACCATTGTTGTTTTGAACCACAAGGATTACCCAGAAAAAGGACTCTGCCAGCTGTCAGATACATCCACCTACAAACCCTGACACAGTGGCCCCATTTCAGAAATCCAGCAAGATCTCCAGTCTCTGCTCAAATCCTTAGGAGCATCCCAGAACCTCTCCCTGGAGTCCATCTCTCTCCTCAACCATACCACTCCATGAATTAGAACATGCTTCCAAATGTCCATAAAGACAACCACCCACGACATCCCATTGTGGCTAGTTACTGTGCGCCCACTGAGAGAATCTCTGCTCTCCTAGACCAACACCTTCAGCCTATTACCCGCAACCTGCCCTCCTATGTAAAACATACCAACCATTCTATCCAACGACTCTCAACAGTTTATGTTCCTTTCTACGCAGTGCCCTGCTTATCACTATTGATGCCACCTCCCTTTACACTAACATCCCTAACACCCATGGCCTTACCGCTCTTGAACACCTTTCCCAATGCCCGACTGATTCCAAACCAACAACCTCCTTCCTAGTCACCATGACCAACTACATCCTCACCCACAATTACCTACAAACAAATCTGGGGTAAAGGTATGGGTATCAGCATGACACCATCCTGTGCCAACCTATTCATGGGCCACCTAGAGAAATCCTTGCTAAACACCCAGAATTCTAAACCCCTTCCCCAGTTCAGATTCACTGATGACTTAGTGATCTGGATTCAGGGTGAAGACACCCCATCCACATTCCTCCAGAACCCCAACACCCTCTCTCCCGTCTGCTTCACTTGCTTGATCCTACTCATCGGACAGCTACCACCAGTTGCATACCAAGAAGCCGCTTGGTGGTGCTTCCACAGACCCTAGCCACCTGCAGCAGTCGCATCTGCAGTTATGAGCGGTCCCTCTCAAAATATACCGAGGGTATCACCGAGGCCTTTACAGATCATAATTACCCTCCCAACCCTGCATGAAAAGAAATCTCCCATGCCTTATCTTCCCAGCCACCCACCATATAGTTCCATTCCATCCAGGAGTTCCCATTGTTTAAATACACTCTGATTTACAGGCCATAAAATTACAAAATAATAAATTACAAATTCTCTTTTCACTAATATATATACATTGTAACTTGCCGATTAAAGGGAACAAACTGCAGAAATTTGTTATCATAAAAATGAGAAAACCATTTCTTTAAATTTTCTATCTCTGCCACAATCTGTGAAGCTTCACACAACATACGAGTATGTGCTCTTTCTGTTTCTAATTCTTTGATTTCAGCTTGTTTTCAATTGTTCAATAATCATTCTTCCCTTTCTCTTTCGCCTTCCTTCACCTTATGTTCCATATCGTCTTTGTACAAAAAATGTGCATTGCGAAAACAGTTTATAAGACTTTTGTGGTTGTGAAATAGACAATTCTGTTTGCATCCTGGACTGCACCATATTTTTATCTTTGAGTAATAATGTCTTTTTCCTGTTTTATTTTAAGCTATTATTTCAGAGTTTACAGAAAAGCCTCAGCCACCAGAAGCAATTCCATATAAGATTATTAAACTAATTTGCTCAAAATCCCAGAATTTTGGACATGCTTTGAAGGGCTTTGAAGAGAATTTGATTACATTAATCCAGATTTCATCAAGATGAATTTCACTTCTCTTGTAACATTTCATCTCATCATTATGCTTTAATTGTTGAGTGCTAGTAATAGCATTCCATAGATTTCATGTTTGTTTTGAATACAGTCAGAGAGAGAGTCCCTTTAGTCATCCATAGTGCCAGTAGTGTCAGCGTTGTCGTAACTGCCGTCTGCTTCACGTCTGCTGTGCAGCGAACTACCTTAATTTAAGTATTAACTGTATTTTTCTTACTTGTCACTTCTTCTTCCGTGTGTTTTTGCTTTTAGAAAGCTTTAATTGTCGAGTGCTAGTAATAGTGTTCCATAGATTCCGTATTTGTTTTGAATACAGTCAGAGAGAGTCCCTTTAGTCAACTATAGTGCCAGTAGTGCTAGTGTTTGTTTTCAATACAGTCCAGAGACAGGTAGTGCTATTTTCATTGTTTTGTACAAGAAGTGGCTAGAAACCACAGTTTAGTCAACAATCAGCCTCCTTTAGTGAATTAGCAGTATAGTTAAAAATTGATTAACTCTCTAGAGTAAATTGATTTCTTAGGATGGATAGGATGTGTGACTGCTGTGACCGGACGCAGGAGGAGCTGGCCACTGTTCGCGAACAGCTGAACGTGTTGATGGCTGCGGTCAGCCGTCTTCAGGCTGCTGCCTCGGATTGCAGCGGCAGTGGGGAGTCTGGTGCGTCGCATGGTACACCGCAGGTGTTACATGCTTCACCCACTGTCCCTGCTGTCGAGACACCTTCGCGGGTACTGGGCACGGTTGGGCCACCCTCTCCAAAAGGGGAGTGGCGGGTTCAGCGGCGTTCGCGGCGCACGAGGCGGAGGGTAAATGTGGAGGCTGGCCGTGTGGCATCGCCCGCTCTGCCTGCGAGTGGACATGTGGCCGCTCCTTCAGCAAGGTCCGAGCAGGCACACGGAGGGGAGGGGTTTATTAGTTATTGGGAGCTCCAACGTTAGGCGGGTGATGGAGCCCCTTAGGGAAATAGCGGAAAGGTCGGGGAAGAAGGCCAGTGTTCACCCAGTCTGCTTGCCGGGGGGTCTCATCCGAGATGTGGAGGCGGCCCTGCTGGCGGCGATAGAGCGCACTGGGTGCACCCAACTACAAACTGTTGCTCATGTCGGCACCAATGACTCCTGCCGTCTGGGTTCAGAGGTCACTCTCAGTTCGTACAAGTGGTTGGCGGAATTGGTGAAGGCGGAAAGCCTCGCTCGCGGGGTGGAATCAGAGCTAACTATTTGTAGCATCATTCGCAGAACCGATCGCGGTCCTCTGGTTTGGAGCCGAGTGGAAGGCTTAAACCAGAGGCTCAGACGATTCTGCAGAGATCTGGGGTGCAAATTTCTCAACCTCTGCTATCGGGTGGAGAAATGTAGGGTCCCCCTGAATAGGTCAGGCATGCACTACACACCGGAAGCGGCTACAAGGGTAGCAGAGTACGTGTGGAGTGCACATGGGGGTTTTTTAGGTTAGAGAATTCCCTCCCTAGGCCCGACAAGATGCCTCCTGAGACGCGGCAAGGTAGCAGTAGGCAAAACGCAACAGGGAATAACAATATTAATGTGCTAATAGTAAACCACAGGAGCGTCTATAGAAAGGTACCAGAACTGCTCTCATTAATAAACGGTCACAACGCCCATATAGTACTAGCGACATAAAGTTGGCTGAAACCAGACGTAAACAGTAATGAAATCCTAAACTCAGATTGGAATGTATACCGCAGAGACAGGCTGGACAGTGAAGGGGGGAGGCGTGTTTATAGCGATAAGAAGTGCAACAGTATCGAAAGAAATTGACGGAGATCCGAAATGCGAAATAATTTGGGTGAAGGTCACGGTTAAAGCAGGCTCAGACATGGTAATTGGATGTCTCTATAGGCCCCCTGGCTCAGCAGCTGTTGTGGCTGAGCACCTGAAGGATAATTTCGAAAATATTTCGAGTAGATTTCCCCACCATGTTATGGTTCTGGGTGGAGATTTTAATTTGCCGGATATAGACTGGGAGACTCAAACGTTCATAACGGGTGGCAGGGACAAAGAATCCAGTGAAATTTTTTTAAGTGCTTTATCTGAAAACTACCTTGAGCAGTTAAACTCGTGGCGATAACAAATTAGACCTTCTGGTGACAAACAGACCCGAAATATTTGAAACAGTTAACGCAGAACAGGGAATTAGCGATCATAAAGCGGTTACTGCATCGTTGATTTCAGCCGTAAATAGAAATATTAAAAAAGGTAGGAAGATTTTTCTGTTTAGCAAAAGTGACAAAAAGCAGATTACAGAGTACCTGACGGCTCAACACAAAAGTTTTGTCTCAAGTACAGATAGTGTTGAGGATCAGTGGACAAAGTTCAAAACCATTGTCCAATATGCGTTAGATGAGTATGTGCTAAGCAAGATCGTGAGAGATGGAAAAGAGCCACTGTGGTACAACAACCGCGTTAGAAAACTGCTGCAGAAGCAAAGGGAACTTCACAGCAAACATAAACATAGCCAAAGCCTTGCAGACAAACAAAAATTACGCGAAGCGAAATGTAGTGTGAGGAGGGCTATGCGAGAGGCGTTCAATGAATTCGAAAGTAAAGTTCTACGTACTGACTTGGCAGAAAATCCTAAGAAATTTTGGTCTTATGTCAAAGCAGTAGGTGGATCAAAACAAAATGTCCAGACACTCTTTGACCAAAATGGTACTGAAACAGAGGATGGCAGACTAAAGGCTGAAATACTAAATGTCTTTTTCCAAAGCTGTTTCACGGAGGAAGACTGCACTGTAGTTCCTTCTCTAGATTGTCACACAGATGACAAAACGGTAGATATCGAAATAGACGACAGAGGGATAGAGAAACAACTAAAATTGCTCAAAAGAGGAAACGCCGCTGGACCTGATGGGATACCAGTTCGATTTTACACAGAGTACACGAAGGAACTTGCCCCCCCTTCTTTCAGTGGTGTACCGTAGGTCTCTAGAAGAGGGTAGCGTTCCAAAGGATTGGAAAAGGGCACAGGTCATCCCCGTTTTCAAGAAGGGACGTCGAACAGATGTGCAGAACTGTAGACCTATATCTCTAACGTCGATCAGTTGTAAAATTTTGGAACACGTGTTATGTTCGAATATAATGACTTTTCTGGAGACTAGAAATCTACTCTGTAGGCATCAGCATGGGTTTTGAAAAAGACGGTCGTGTGAAACCCAGCTCGCGCTATTCGTCCACGAGACTCAGAGAGCCATAGACACGGGTTCACAGGTAGATGCCGTGTTTCTTGACTTCCGCAAGGCGTTCAATACAGTTCCCCCCAGTCGTTTAATGAACAAAGTAAGAGCATATGGACTATCAGACCAATTGTGTGATAGGAACAGTTCCTAGATAACAGAACGCAGCATGTCATTCTCAATGGAGAGAAGTCTTCCGAAGTAAGAGTGATTTCAGGTGTGCCCCAGGGGAGCGTCACAGGACCGTTTCTATTCACAATATACATAAATGACCTCGTGGATGACATTGGAAGTTCACTGAGGCTTTTTGCAGATGATGCAGTGGTGTATCGAGAGGTTGTAACAATGGAAAATTGTACTGAAATGCAGGAGGATCTGCAGCGAATTGACGCATGGTGCAGGGAATGACAATTGAATCTCAATGTAGACAAGTGTAATGTGCTGCGAATACATAGAAAGATAGATCCCTTATCATTTACCTACAAAATAGCAGGTCAGCAACTGGAAGCAGTTAAGTCCATAAATTATCTGGGAGTACACATTAGGAGTGATTTAAAACGGAATGATCACATAAAGTTGATCGTCGGTAAAGCAGATGCCAGACTGAGATTCATTGGAAGAATCCTAAGGAAATGCAATCCGAAAACAAAGGAGGTAGGTTACAGTACGCTTGTTTGCCCACTGCTTGAATACTGCCCAGCAATGTGGGATCCGTACCAGATAGGATTGATAGAAGAGATAGAGAAGATCCAACGGAGAGCAGCGCGCTTCGTTACAGGATCATTTAGTAATCGCGAAAGCATTATGGAGATGATAGATAAACTCCACGGAAGACTCTGCAGGAGAGACGCTCAGTAGCTCGGTACGGGCTTTTGTTAAAATTTCGAGAACATACCTTGCCCGAAGAGTCAGGCAGTATATTGCTCCCTCCTACGTATATCTCGCGAAGAGACCATGTGGATAAAATCAGAGAGATCAGAGCCCACACAGAAGCATACCGACAATCCTTCTTTCCACGAACAATACGAGACTGGAATAGAAGGGAGAACCGATAGAGGTACTCAGGGTACCCTCCGCCACACACCGTCAGGTGGCTTGCAGAGTATGGATGTAGATGTAGATCTTCAATTCTTTTTTCTTTGCAGATCTCAAAAAATTCAACTTTGACATGGTCTGCCTTTGAATCCTACATTCCTCCATTTGATACCAAAATTTTGGGACATATTGTCAATCTTCTTTAAGCTACTTCCCAGATTTAATACAATTTCTGGATTCAAGCAGGAAATCACATGTGGTTAAGTCGTGTTTGAGCAGTGATCTTTCTTGTAACTTCTCTACTGTGCCAATTATGCATGTTTGCATATTTTCCTTTGCAACAATATTTCCTCTTGAGATACAGTTCTAATTTTTTTCAGCACACTTCTTGTAGCAAAAACCAGATTGAAGTGTGTAAATGTAATGAGATTCTTTACATCCTTTAAGCCGACTTTCATTCCAGGCGTTTTTGCTTTTTAAGACATCTAGCTTCACAAATTGCTGCAACAAAATGTCCATAACATTACGTATTACATCATACAGAAATAGAGCCATCAAGATATTACTCTGAAAATTGAGTAAAAATGGTTCTAATAAGTGTGCTGTTGGGTTGAAGAATGTAGGTTTAGGAGCTAGCAATTTGTCACTGACAGCTTCGAAAACAACTCTGAAACTTAATGACTGAGGAATAGTTTTCAATTTATCTCAGTAACGATATGTTCGAATATGGTCAAGTATTTCTAGAGCTTTTTCAGCTGCTCTGGCAATTTCGACTCATCTTGTTCCACAAAATGACTTAGTAAAAGATTAAGATCGAGTTATCTCCGTGTATAGTGACCATCATGCAGGTGAATCATGAAATAAATAATAAAGCACTTTTAAAAATGATTCAATTCCCCAATTAGGTTTGGATATGCCTGTTTTGACAGTGCCACATAATACATGAAAACTGTAGTTCCCAATTTGTAGCAGTTGTAGGCAACTGAAGTATCCTTTTGGTTCCTTGTTAAAGTCATTCAAAATTTTTAAATTCACATTTAGTCCATCCATTGACAACCGCATCCCCCCTCCCCAGCCCAACATCTTTGAGCAAATCATTTGCCCTTGTACATTTCAGAAAAACCGAATCTAAGCAACATGTTCTTGTTCATGATTTATCATCATCCCAAAATCATACATATAAATCCATCTGGGTTTTTCGAGAAACAGTATTCGTACTTCCATCAAATAAGAGAACATATTAATCGAGATTTTTCCTGATAGCCTGGTTATAAGTACACTTTTTCCCGGGCAAAAGCACAGTTTTTCATGGGTGAAAGTACAATAATTACCGGTGAAAGTACTTTATTCCAAATTAAATGAAAATATACTTTCCATTGGACTTGTAAACCTTTTGATTGTTCGAACGGTGAAGGTTTTATACACTGGCACACAACTTCCCACACTTTAGGAAATGAAACGTACGTACATACGTACGTGCGCGCGTGTGTGTGTGGAGGGGGAGGGGGTTGAGTTTTAAGAAGATCTTTGATGTGCGGCAACACTTAATTTTTTTTCTGGTTGTGTGGTTAGGCAGGATCCTACGAGCCAGCTGAACATTTCTGAAAAGCTCAAACATAAATTTCACTGAAAATTTCGTGTGTTTCCTGGATGGATATATGTTCCATCGAGCACTTCAACTTTTCTGTTAAAAAATCGTAAAAACGTGACTGATTGCATATTTATTACCAAATAAACGCCAGACTATAAAACAGTAACAAATCATTTTCGCTAACATCGGATCACCAATTGGTATTATGTGTATAACATATAGATTCCCCTTTGAAGATTCTAATGCTATCTGATATATCACAGACGGTTTAAGCTGATAATATAGCAATATAGGTATGGTACCAAAAAATTTTTTAAGCAATTAAGTTTTTTGAACAAAATTTAAGTTTTTTGAACAAAATTTAAGGTTTTTTCCCCCAATTTTGAAAATTTACAGATTACTAAACTTTCATCTTCCAAGGAGTTAGCAAAAATTGTTAAATTCTTCTCCATGTCCCTCAGTTTCATTGTATCGGAATGTATTTTGCTAACCACGTATTTGCGCCAATAGTCTCTACCACGACATGCAACTGAAAAAACTCGTCTACATATACTACAAAATGTGCATGAATCAGATTTGAAGGAGCACAGTAAATGTGGCCATTCCTTCCTAAATTTTTCAATAATTCTTGGTTTCATAACTGTGTCCCTAATCCCGGTACAGTCACCACACACATTTTGCAGCACTAGAAATCACAACATTGTTTATTTCAAAATCTTTTCTACTTATTTTCTCAATACACACTTAGTCTGCACTAGAAAAGCATTCTGTGTTAATTTGTTTATGATAAATGGAATAAATGCTTGTTAATATGTTACACACATACACATTATTCACTCAACAGAGCTCGATTCCAATTTGTCGTCACAACAAAACAAAGACACCCGTGTGGGAGTGCTCCAGGAAGATTAACAGTAAGCTGTCCTCTCTGAAAAATGGACAACACAATATTAATATTAGGAGAGAAGAAACAAGTAACCATTGACACATTCTTCAAACACCTGTGAAGGTAGGACTACACAGATGATGTTATGGCATATGAAGTTGAGTGACTGTAGGAGGATACAAGGTGACTTGGACAAAATTTCTAGTTGGTGTGATGAATGGCAGCTACCTCTAAACATAGAAAAATGGAAGTTAATGCAGATGAATAGCAAAAACAAGCACACAATGTTCGGATACAGCATCAGTAGTTGCCTGCTTGACACATTCATGTTGTGTAAATATCTGGGCCAAACACTGCAAAGCGATATGCAATTGAAGAAGCATCTGAGGAATGTGATAGGAAAGGCGAATGGTCAAGGTCAGTTTATTGGGAGAATTTTAGGAACGTGTGGTAGGAGACTGCATATAGGACACTAGTGTAACCTATTCTTGAGTTCTGCTTGAGTGTTTGGGATCTGTACCTGGTGAGAATAAAAGAAGACATCAAAGCAATTCAGAGGCAGGCTGCTAGATTTGTTGCCGGTAGGTTTGAACAACACGCACATGTTATAGAGATGCATCGGGACCTCAAATGGGGATTTCTGGAGGAAAGGTGATGTTCTTCCCAAGGAACACTGTTGGGAAAATTTAGAGAACTGGCATTTGAAGCTGACTGCAATATACATTGCATGACAGTAAGAAACGAGAAATTAGGGCACATATGGAGATATAAGGGCAATCGTTTTTCCCTCGTTCTGTTTGCATGTGGAACAGGAAAGGAAATAACTAGTAGTGGTACATGGTACCCTCTGCCATGTGCCATAATGTGGATTACAGAGTATTGATGTTAATGTATGCAGTGTCATGTAATTAGTTCAGTTAGGTTAATATGTATAGTATACTAAGAATTTTAACAATGAAAATCTATATTGCCAGTAGTGATTCACTAATGGGAATAAGCAAAATGAACGATGCTCCAGTCAATTAAAGGGTGTGTACACATACAGGAAAAAAAAAAAAATAATTCTCGTATTTTTCTCGGATTTCTCAGTTAAAAATATAGTTTTTCTCAGTTTTAATATGCTCTTTTCTGTCGTAAGTGGAAATACACTTTCCCTCAGAGCTATAAAACTTGTCAATCCTTTGAATAGTGAAGGATTTATACACTGGCATGGAACTTCCCGGCATTTTAGGAAATGCAGCCCAGTAAAAAAAATGTGCTTTAGACAGATCTTTGACGGGTGGCAACAATTACATTGCATATTTTTGTATTACTAAAGTTCAAACACAAATTCCACCAATTACAGCACTGTAGCTTCCTAAGAAGTGAAATCAAAATTGCAACACACTCTTGTCAGCCAATCATAGCTCATGTCACGCTATCTCACTAGCCAGTGACAGCAGATATTCAGAGCATAGCAGCCCATTGCAACATCACTGTTACATAATAGGACACACAAATAGAAAAAGTTAATGGTTTAAATTATTATACAAACAGTACAAGAACAACTAAGCTTTTAAAATATTATTGGTCATCAAAAATATTTTGCAATTTTTTCTGAAGATGTGGTTACACAGGATCTTCAGAGCACATCTTATTTTGCAGCATCTGAATCTTTCTAGCAACCACAATTAAAAATTTCACTGTTGTACACCAAACCTTTCACAACTCCCCACTATTTTTTGAAAGATAATTACACTTTCTGTCACTGGTTTTGTATAATTTGTAATCTATGAAAGAACTGTAACAAATATGAAAAGTAGCCTTGAAATTTTCTCTCTTTTAGCATTTGTTAGCCTTTTAAAATACATCAAATGCAAATGTGCCATTAAAATATTAAATAACGGCATAAATGACTGGTCTTCTCAGCCCAAAATCTTCCTAAGTGGCTGGTCCTCAGTGTTTTGAAGGCGAGTCTAATGCTCTGTGATTTACGAAATTCATTGCACATTCTCACACGTAACATAATTCATCTTGGGTAAAAGAATGTTTTGTTTACTTTGAAAGTAAATCTTCACAAATCAACATTCACGATATTTTCCTGCAACCTCTTAGAAATGTAAACAGTTGTAACATCACGCTCATTGAAACGAGACCCACAAGAAAGATGTGTTGAAAGCAGTTTGTTATTACGAAGTACTGCATAGTCTTTGACACATTTTGTTGTCGACAGACGCTTGTGTGTGCACCGAGTTTTGTTGTTGTTTGTAAATGGTACATTTTCTTCGCAACAGAAGTTTTTATTTTGGTGTTATTCTCTCCTTTATGTTTTATTGCTACACTATTTTTCTGCAATAGCGGATTAAAGTAAAAATCTTTGTTAGGGTATCAGTTCTCCCAGCCGTAATTACAAAAATTTTACCAAAAGCTAAAACAACGAAAAATTTCAGGAATTCTCAGACTTTTCCTGGGTTTCCCCCAGATGAAAAAATTCCCGGGTTTTTCCCAGAACATATAAACCCTGTATTAAGCACATCTGTGTAAACACTGCCTCTCTTTGTGAATAAATAAAATTGTTAATTTAAAGGAAGGTCAGTGTTGACCGTAATATTGATGGTTTATTGATAGCAAAATCGATTTTCAATCACATAGTGATCATCTTCAGCGCTGGAAGTTAAAAATACAACATAGCGATCAGTGAATAAAAAACAACAACAACAACAACAACAAACAGCTATGTGGTATTTTTAACTTACAGCACTGAAGATGATCACTATGTGATTGAAAATTGATTTTGCTATCAATAAATCATCAATATTATGGCCAACGCTGACCTTCCTTTTAATTTAACATATATGGTCGTTGTGCACACAGCACTCCATGGATTCGCCAATCAAATAAAATCGTCACATGCCAGGTTTGTATTTATTAATTTGTTTTTATTTACTTACATTGTTTTAGGCTGTGGTGTCCCTCTATTAACCAGATACTTTATGTGTACATAATGTTATGTTTTATGTGTTACATAATAATATTGATATTGTTACGAAAAGTGAAATTGAACATAAACAGTATACGCAACTGGATAAAAAGTCAACTCAAATAGAAGTTAAATGCTGATATCTGAATCTTTCAGATACATTCCTAAAATGTGCGTTCACATTTTGGAGGCTCATGTCACATAACATACCTGCATTCCAATTGGCTGTTGGCTTACCGTATTTACTCGAATCTAAGCTGCACCTGAAAAATGAGACTCAAAATCAAGGAAAAAAAAATTTTCCGAATCTAAGCCGCATCTGAAATCTGAGACTCGAAATTCAAGGGGAGAGAAAAGTTTTAGGCTGCACCTCCAAATGGAAACAAAGTTGGTCCATTGTAATATGAGACACAATTTAGGTCGAATGAATGACGATACAACTACAGTAGTTTGGTTCGAGTAGTAAGCTTAGCAGTAAACTTTACCAGGTAGCCATTGCTATGCATCAGGCGCTCTGTCCGTACTTATACAGGTACCCTTCCTTTTTCACGTGCTTCGTCTGGTTTGAATTGATTGCTTGTTTTTCTTTGATCTGATAAGTGCCGTTCTCTTTGTTATAGGTGTTTACGCCACTCTAAGCTGAAAATGCATAATTGTACTGTGTCATGCACTGTTTGTCGCATTCTGATAATGAGTGTTTACGGCCCTGTCACCACTCACCACTTTTGTACATGCTACTGCCGCTTACAATTAAAAAAAGAAGAAGAAGAAGAAGAAGAAGAAGAAGAAGAAGAAGAGGAGGGGGGAGAGAGAGAGAGAGAGAGAGAGAGAGAGAATATCGTCTCATTAGCGAAAAATGGCAAGAGACTGCTATTTGTTGTTACTGCTGCTTTCTTCGACAATGATCAACAACAACCAAATAATAGACTGCGTGTGATAGAAGATGTTCTGAACGAGAGTTTAGCGAAAATTTTTCTCCGTTTGAAAATCTTTGCAGATGCCTCTTTAGTACATAACATTCTGCAAAGAAATTTTAGTAATCTTAGATTTAAAAATCTAGTCAATTGCCGTGCTTCATTTCTGACTGTATCACTATTACGCATAAGAATAATACAAATATAAACATGAGATGATATGTATATTCTTCCGTGTTTGCCATTGTCTCATTCTAGTTTCGTAGTCTATTGCGGACAGGATTTAAATGAGATGGCAGCAAACACGAAACAATACATGGCAACATGTTTATATTCATATTATTCTTATGGTGAAGAGAATACTGCATGTGATTCACAATTCATAAAAGTTCCTATTAGCAACCATCTCTTCTCACAGGTAGAAAAATTCAGAATGTAGGGTTGGCCATATTGACAAACATCCCAAACAGTCGGATTTTCATAGTACATTGAAATGCTGCAACATTCGAAGACGAACAATACGGAATTTGTATTTACTTCGTTGGATAATGTATGAACATGCAGTGGTGGAAACTCTGGGCGGAGAAAAATTCTCGTCTTCCACATTTTTTTTTTTTAATTTATTTACTGATGCAGAGGTTTTGGCATCAGTATTTATCTTTGTGCCTGCAAAGCATGCCTGTGAAGCGCTACATATATTCGACGGCAGAAGTTAGTTGTGGCGGCACCTACCAACATTTTTCAGAACTTCCACTTACTTTGCACTCGATTCTAAGCCGCAGGCGGTTTTTTGGATTACAAAAACTGGAAAAAAGTGCGGCTTAGATTCGAGTAAATACGGCGAGTGTAGACTCCAGCAGCTTAGATGTCGCCAATGTCGCTATATTTGAAATATTTTTGTTTTTGTACACTGTGGCATAACTTTCAGTTTCTGGGTGTGATATCCCCAATGTGTTCTCAAAAAGGCATGTTTTGAATTATAGTTTATTGGTATAGCATGTCAGAAAGCGTGGCATTTCGAGATTACATAACACGCCAAATGGACTACTTTTAATTACGCATTTTTACCACTAAAAAAAATCAAATCATTACCAAATTCGTATTTTTTGGTACTACATATTCCTACTCATGATGTTCAAAATCTGGGGTCCTTTCAAAAACGTACTTACAAGATTCTATTGTAATGTTCTCTAAGAAAGTTAACTGAAAGCTGCAATGAATGACTTACTCATGAGTAGTGTGCTCTTGCAGATATAACAAGATCTGCCAGTGTCTGAGAGACCCGGTCAATCCATTCTAGACTGAAATAAACAAAAATTCTCGCATCATAGTGCAAATTTTTTCATCTGATGCCATTTCACTGATGGACCTGTCAGTTTAAACTGATGCTGTCACCAGTAATCAAGCCTGGTTCCACAGTATGAATAACGCTGAAATGCTGTATTTTAGCTACGGAGGGCAATAATTAAGTTTATGGCTTTAGTAAAATGAGTAAAAACCCAAAGAAGGCAACTGATGTCTGATGTGTCAAGGAGGACGAAATGACATGCCACTGCGTGGATAAATGTTCTTGAAGTGTCACTGAAGTGAGGCATAGACTGGGGAAGGTTACAAAGGAGAAGCAGGTTACTCTGGTCCCAAGATGAGAGGGATTCACCTGCTGTGACTACTTTTTACAATTTAAACAAGTATCTAGTTGTAACATCATATTAATAAGGAAACACAAAGTTCAGGGTGGTTATAGACATTTAAGAAGATCTACATGCAAGAGATTTGTGCACTTTGGAAAACACTCAGATTCTGTAATAAAACGTTAGAATCTTAGTTTTCACTACAAGCAGTGTAACCTATTTCTTGCTTACTCTTTTAATGTGTCCTATAATAACTGTTATTCTGAATTGCTGAAATTAAACAATGAATGTTACCTACCTTGCTGAGGAACATAATCACGGCTGTTGGAAACAGGCACAGTTAATTCTCGTTTATGAGCTGATGGAGGACCAAGCAAATCTCTACTCATGTGGGCTGATGAAGGAGCCCAAGAATTTCTCTTGTCACCACTGCAACCCACACACACACATGCCCTGTAAATAAAATATGAAGTAAAACTAATTTGCACATAACCAACCAGTGGAAAATCCAGGATGAAATTATAATGTGAATATTAAAACAGACTGCTACCCACCACATCGAGGATGAGTTGTACAGCAGACAAGCACATTTAATAGGAGACTGTTTGATTCTACTATTAAATGTGATTATCTGCTGTTCACTGCCTGCTCTACGTGATGGTACCCTAATATTCAAATCAATACAAATTAAATGCAAAAAACCATAAAATATAGATTCAATGCATGACAGGATTCCAACAACTGCACATTAGTAATTTAAACGTACTGAACTGGAAAGAAGATATTTTTGTTTAATATTTATACAAAGCAAGAAACTATTACTCAGCTGAGTGACCTCGGCATGCATCTAGATCTACATACATACTCTGCAAGCCATCATACAATGTGCAGCAGAGGGTACCCCGTGCCACTACTGGTCATTTCTTTTCCTGTTTCACTCATAAATAGAGTGATGGAAAAACGACTATCTATATGCCTCCATATGAGCACTAATTTCTCTTACCTACATGGGTGAATGACAACTATACATTGGCAGCAGTAGAATTATTCTGCACTCAGCTTCAAATACCAATTATCTAAATTTTCTCAATAGTGTTCCTCGAAAAGAATGTCTCCTTCAAACCAAGGATTTCCATTTGAGTTCCCAAAGCATCTCCATAACACTTGCATGTGGTTCAAACCTACCAGTAAAAAATCTAGCAGTCAACCACTGAATTTATTTGATGTATTTCTTTAATCTGACTTGATGTGGATCTCAAACACTAAAACAGTACTCAAGAATGGGTCACATTCGTGTTACACATGCACTCTCTATAAATGAGCTACACATTCTTAAAATTCTCCCAATAAAATGAACTCAACCATTGACCTTCCTCGCTGCAATTGTTACACAATCATTTCATTTCATATTGCTTTGCAACGTTACGCATTCTATTTAATCAATGTCAAGCAGCACACTGCTAATGCTAGTAATTGTATAGATTACATTATATTGTCAAAAACTGATTGTTTTCATTGTAATACAATACTAATGCTGTACTCCAACAGTATGGGATTGCTTTTCCTGCTTATCTGCGTTAAATTACAATTTTCTACATTTAGCTCTAACCGCCAAACTAGATATTTTGTCTAAGTCATCTTGTTTTCCCCTACAGTCATTCAGTGATGACATCATCCCATACACCACATCATCAACAAACAGCCACAGATCATTTATGCAGGTACAAAATAACAGTGGTCCTGCACATGTCTTCCTTGTCTCAGATGAACACTTGCCATTGATGACAGCACACTGGGTTCTTTTACATAAGAAGTCTTTGAGGCACTCATATATCTGGGAACCTATTCTGTACACTTGTGCCTACGTGGAGCACTACGACAAATGGTTTTCAGAAATCTAGGAATATGGAATCTGCATTTGCCCTTCATTCATAGTTTGAAGGACATCATGCAAGAAGAGGGCAAACTGAGTTTCGCATGAGCGATGCTTTCTAAAATCGTGCTGATTCATGGACAGAAGCTTCTCCATTTCAAGAAAAAATATTATATTTGAACTGAGAATACGTACAAGTATTCTGCAGTAAACTGTTGTTAAGGACATATGTCTGTAATTTTGCATGTCCATTGTTTTACCCTTCTTATATACAAGAGTCACCTGTGCTTTTATATAGTCGCTCAGAACTTGGCACCAGTTGAGAGATTTGCAATGATTGTAAGCTAAGTAAGGGGCCAATGCTGTAGAGTGCTCTTTGTAAAACTGCCACACCAGGCTGGTCAACAAATGACTAGATAGAAGCCTTTGCCTCACTTAGTGATTTTATATAGAACCATAATTTTCTTGGGTTCTCAGCAAGATCTTTTTCTAGGGTATGACAAAGGTAGCAGATGTATGCTTTGTGCATTGATCTTTTTACAGACCACATCTCTCTGTCAATTTTTGACTGCCATCATTCACGCATATTTTTAAGCGAGTGTGCATCAGCCTTTGCTTCCTCAGCATTTTCTGAATTTCGGTGTTAACTATGGTGGTTTTTCTTTCCATTCTTAATCTATTTGTTTGTCATATCCTTCTCCAGGGTGATTTACAATCTATTTGAACTTTGTCAATAATTTCTCTCTGCCCATCAACTGGAACTATACAATGGCAATTCATCATCTAACTGGGATGCCAAAAACTGCTTGTCTGCTCTTTATAGCAGAAATACTCTCCTACCCACCACAGTATGTCCTAACAACAGGGCAACACATTAATTGCCTCTTTCCATCATTTCTGTGTTCACATACTGTTGAGTATCCAATGAATAGTGGTTTTCATTATACTGCATGTATTCAATGGCTCTCTTTATGTTTGTTATGGGACAACAGAACAAAAAAAATGCTATACATTAAATATACAATCTAGAGCTAAAGTTCTGAATGTGTATAATTTATTTAAGGGACAGCAGCTAGCAAGTAACGCGATCTCACAAGGTGACTGTCTCAGCACTACAAACAGTCAGATGAAAATAGCTGAAGCACGAGGTACAAGAGAGAATTTTCAAGCAAATCTATTGACAAGCTCATATTACAAAGGGTGTTAAAAAGTTTTGCACCGTCATCTCTAATTTTTTTATTTTCTGCAGGAGGAGGATGAAATTTTTTGTGAACATACTTGGAACATTTAGCTATAAGTTGGTATATAAAAGTATTTTCTTTTATTAATAGGTGAGCCATAATGAACTGTGCAGCAGATGTCAGGTTGCAACAATGGTCAGTGATGAAGGCCCTCTTCAAGACTGGCGATGACTCTGCCACATCGATTCACAGGAAGTTGCTCCCTGTTTATGAGGAGCACACAGTGGATCGCAGCAGTATCCAGCGGTGATTGCAGAGGTTTAAAGAAGGTGATTTCTCTCTACTGGACAATCCAAGATGCAGTAGACCATCAACAGTAGTAAGTGATCAAATCATCCAAAATGACAGATGTTTCATGACATGACAGCTTGCTGAAATGACTCGTTTGTCATTGGGTAGTGTTGGTATCACTGGTACATCATCAGACTACACCATGGCAATGCCGAACCCATACAGCCCTTATGACACAGGAGAAAATCAAGAAAATGGGTTGGAAAACTGTTCCTCATCCTCCCTACAGTCCGGACTTGGCTTCGTCTAATTTTTACCTCTTTGGTCACCTGAAGGCCCACCTGCACGGTAAAACATTTGATAGTGAGAGAGACCTCATTTCCTGTGAAAAGCGATGATGTAGAAGCCAATCCCCAGAATTTTACCAAAGTGCATTTACATCATGGAAAGAACGCTGGGCCAGATGCATCACAGCTGATGGAGGCTACATTGAGTAGGCTCAATGTATAGCTAAATGTTCCAAGTGTGTTCACAAAAATTTCAATCTCCTCCTGCAAAGAAATAAAAAAATTAAGAGACGACTGGCAAAACTTTTTGAACACCCTTTGTATATAAATCATCAAAGTTCTGAGAATTATCATTATGAAATGGTGCACAGTATTTTTCAGCAATGGTTTGCAAACAACCCACTGCTAAATAGCCCCACCCCCCACCCACCCACTCACTCACTCACTCACTCGCGCACACACACACACACACACACACACACACACACACACACAAGCAATGTGACATAACAGCATACACACAGTGCAGAAGAACAAAGTCCCTACTCAAGTACTAGGAAGTGTAGGATGGAATGACAACAATATGATTACTACCAACCACATAGAGCAGGAGTTGTGCAACAGACAAGCATAAAGAAAAATACTAAAAATACTTAAGCATTCAAACAAAATCTTTCCTTAGAAGTATATCACTCATACATTCACACAACTACAACTTGCACACTTGTGACTACTGTTTTCAGGAGATAATAAGGCCCATCTGTGCTGCAATTGAGGTGATAAGCAATCTCTTGTGTGTGTGTGTGTGTGTGTGTGTGTGTGTGTGTGTGTGTGTGCGGGCGCCTGCCCGCAAAAGGGAGAGATAGAGAGAGAAGTGGGGGGGGGGGGGGGGGGGGGGGGAGGGAGAGAGAGAGGGAGAGAGAGAGAGAGAGCACTAGCTCTGCTTCCGAGGAAGGACTTTAGCCTGCATTCGACACTATGAAATATACGAGACAGTGCAACAAGCCTATGATTAAAAGTTTTAATATGTTACTGTTACAATAGAGATGGTTGCACACAATGAAATTTTTAAATTACACATAGCGAATCAGTACATTTGAAACAGCAGATTGAATGATTAATTCATGCAGCATTTTATCGCATCACCATATCTACACAGGCAGCTGCTTCAGACATACAGAAAAATTTCAAATGAAAGAATACTGATGAGGCATTAGTCATAACTTACTTGGACATAGTACCTCTAATCATCAATCATCAGAGCCAAAGAAAAGAATAAGGTGAAAAAATACTTCAGTATAATTAAAGCCACGTCAAACTGGGAATTCTCTTAAAATACTATATTCTTCATTCCATCCTCAAACACTTACCCACTGTACACAATGTGCTGGTCTTGAGAAGTTGTGGGATGACCTGCAGAAGATGTTGCCACATAGTGGTATGAAGCTGAACTTGTTGCTGCCACATTATCTTTACAAGATGTCAAAGTGTTACTACACGATGAATGATGAGCATAATCACCATGGTGATACTCAGTAAGTCCAGGTTCTTTTTTTGTAGCAACTGCATTAAGCATACATTCTGACTGGGCCTTCGCTAGCAATCTCTTCTTTTGGGATTGTGAAGCTCCACTTGAATACCCAGAGCTGTAAGATGAAGTTTGAAATAAGAAGCTTTGCATTTTCATAGGCTGAAATTCAACAAAATTTTTCAAAAAGACATTGGAGAAAACAACTTGCCCTCGCAAGGTTATAAACATGTAGTTCTGCCGACACACACACACACACACACACACACAGACGTGTGTGTGTGTGTGTGTGTGTGTGTGTGTGTGTGTGTGTGTGTGTGGGAGGGGGGGGGGGAGATGAATATTATTAGCAAAAATCTCTAATCTCTAAAAATTCTTGACCAATTCATTTCAAAATTTCACAATGCTCTAACAAATACTTGGACATACATTGGCTGTATATATTTTTAAATATATGTGATACATAAATATATATTTTTCATATAATGGGGAGGTGATGTTAACAAAAAACTCATTAAGTTCTTGACTGATGTACTTCAAATTGTTACACAATGATCTACTAACATTCAGATATAGGCCACATACTTTTTTTTTACACAACAATGTATATTCTGTTAAAACCAACTGCGAGAAAGAAGATGCTGTGCTCTGAAAATGTGTGGTTTGATTTTCTTTCTCACCAGTTTTAACTTAGAATATATGTGGAAGGAACAATTTTTCTAGTAGTTTAAATGCCCTGTATCTTTCTCCTTGTATATGATTTTAACAATAGCAGCGTGCTGTTTTGTTTTCTATACTGTTGTCAGCTTTAAGAGGAATGTTGTCCTTATCAGCTCATGATTAGAATACTACTATGCAATCTTGAATCATCCAAAAGCTTTGTAATCATACCCATTCAGAGATTAAAACTATGAGAAATACTGTCACTGACGCTAGTATTCTCACAGATCTAGTAGCTGTTAAGTTGTCTCCTGCACTCCTTATCTTAATAATCTCAACCGATTGGGAGTGAAGTAGATTAGGACTTAATACACATTTCCCTTGCCTACTTAACAATTGTCGAGCATTGGTAGGTTCACTAGTATAAGAAAGAAAGTGACAGTTTTATCGTAGCCCTTCAAACTCTTAGTTCGTTCCTGAGGCAGGAGAAGGGATATGGTAGGAACTATAGCTCCAAGAAACAAATCACCCAGAAGGAAAGTTTATAATCTTGTTTATGTGATAACTCAGCACTTCTACTAGTTTGCGAATTGTTATATCTTTATGCCTTAAATTATTTGCATTTCGACAGGACATAATCATTATCACATTACTGGAAAAAATTAAAAATCCTGGATGAATCAACTGTAATTATCATTCAAGTTGAATATAATGTACAGATCTTGCCACTGATAGCCCTTCACAAGTTGATTCTGCAAGTGCGTTACTGAAACATGATTCTCAACATTAAGACCTGTGTTTTGTGGTCTGATGAATCATCACTAATCTCCACTTCCATAATATGAAGAAAGACAATGTAGCATGTCTCACAGTCAACACAGAAGTCCCCACACTGTAATCTGCTGGCCTATTTTCTTGAAATAGAACTTGAAAGTTTAGTTTGCTCAGGCAGAACTTTAAGTAGATTTTATGATTTGTCCACCACTAACGCTAAATACACTCCTCGAAATTGAAATAAGAACACCGTGAATTCATTGTCCCAGGAAGGGGAAACTTTATTGACACATTCCTGGGGTCAGGTACATCACATGATCACACTGACAGAACCACAGGCACATAGACACAGGCAACAGAGCATGCACAATGTCGGCACTAGTACAGTGTATATCCACCTTTCGCAGCAATGCAGGCTGCTATTCTCCCATGGAGACGATCGTAGAGATGCTGGATGTAGTCCTGTGGAACGGCTTGCCATGCCATTTCCACCTGGCGCCTCAGTTGGACCAGCGTTCGTGCTGGACGTGCAGACCGCGTGAGACGACGCTTCATCCAGTCCCAAACATGCTCAATGGGGGACAGATCCGGAGATCTTGCTGGCCAGGGTAGTTGACTTACACCTTCTAGAGCACGTTGGGTGGCACGGGATACATGCGGACGTGCATTGTCCTGTTGGAACAGCAAGTTCCCTTGCCGGTCTAGGAATGGTAGAACGATGGGTTCGATGACGGTTTGGATGTACCGTGCACTATTCAGTGTCCCCTCGACGATCACCAGTGGTGTACGGCCAGTGTAGGAGATCGCTCCCCACACCATGATGCCGGTTGTTGGCCCTGTGTGCCTCGGTTGTATGCAGTCCTGATTGTGGCGCTCACCTGCACGGCGCCAAACACGCATACGACCATCATTGGCACCAAGGCAGAAGCGACTCTCATCGCTGAAGACGACACGTCTCCATTCGTCCCTCCATTCACGCCTGTCGCGACACCATTGGAGGCGGGCTGCACGATGTTGGGGCGTGAGCGGAAGACGGCCTAACGGTGTGCGGGACCGTAGCCCAGCTTCATGGAGACGGTTGCGAATGGTCCTCGCCGATACCCCAGGAGCAACAGTGTCCCTAATTTGCTGGGAAGTGGCGGTGCGGTCCCCTACGGCACTGCGTGGGATCCTACGGTCTTGGCGTGCATCCGTGCGTCGCTGCGGTCCGGTCCCAGGTCGACGGGCACGTGCACCTTCCGCCGACCACTGGCGACAACATCGATGTACTGTGGACACCTCACGCCCCACAAGTTGAGCAATTCGGCGGAACGTCCACCCGGCCTCCCGCATGCCCACTATACGCCCTCGCTCAAAGTCCGTCAACTGCACATACGGTTCACGTCCACGCTGTCGCGGCATGCTACCAGTGTTAAAGACTGCGATGGAGCTCCGTATGCCACGGCAAACTGGCTGACACTGACGGCGGCGGTGCACAAATGCTGCGCAGCTAGCGCCATTCGACGGCCAACACCGCGGTTCCTGGTGTGTCCGCTGTGCCGTGCGTGTGATCATTGCTTGTACAGCCCTCTCGCAGTGTCCGGAGCAAGTATGGTGGGTCTGACACACCGGTGCCAATGTGTTCTTTTTTCCATTTCCAGGAGTGTATTTGCTAAGAAACCTAAACTCCATCATCAGACCCACACTACCACATGATTCCGACTGGCCGTCACTTCATCGTCTGCCACATAACATCATCATACAGATGCAACATGTGGTCACAGCATACCGCTCTCCCACCAGTTACTGGCTTTCCAGACCTTTGAACTGTAACTTCTCATACTAGTAAATAAACTACTCAAACTGAACAAACTTCAGAATTAACATCTGATGTTAGTTTATTAGATTTCCACTGCAGTGTTCTAATGTTATGATAATATGCCCAATATGCTCTAACCCCCCCCCCCCCCCCCATGAAACATGGACCTTGCCGTTGGTGGGGAGGCTTGCGTGCCTCAGCGATACAGATGGCCGTACCATAGGTGCAACCACAACGGAGGGGTATCTGTTGAGAGGCCAGACAAACGTGTGGTTCCTGAAGAGGGGCAGCAGCCTTTTCAGTAGTTGCAGGGGCAACAGTCTGGATGATTGACTGATCTGGTCTTGTAACATTAACCAAAACGGCTTTGTGGTGCTGGTACTGCGAACGGCTGAAAGCAAGGGGAAACTACAGCCGTAATTTTTCCCGAGGACATGCAGCTTTACTGTATGATTAAATGATGATGGCGTCCTCTTGGGTAAAATATTCCAGAGGTTAAATAGTCCCCCACTCAGATCTCCGGGCGGGGACTACTCAAGAGGATGTCGTTATCAGGAGAAAGAAAACTGGCATTCTACGGATCGGAGCGTGGAATGTCAGATCCCTTAATCGGGCAGGTAGGTTAGAAAATTTAAAAAGGGAAATGGATAGGTTAAAGTTAGATATAGTGGGAATTAGTGAAGTTCGGTGGCAGGAGGAACAAGACTTTTGGTCAGGTGATTACAGGGTTATAAATACAAAATCAAAGAGGGGTAATGCAGGAGTAGGTTTAATAATGAATAAAAACATAGGAGTGCAGGTAAGCTACTACAAACAGCATAGTGAACACATTATTGTGGCCAAGATAGACACAAAGCCCATGCCTACTACAGTAGTACAAGTTTATATGGCAACTAGCTCTGCAGATGATGAAGAAATAGATTAAATGTATGACGAGATAAAAGAAATTATTTAGGTAGTGAAGGGAGACGAAAAAAGAGGAAGCCTCCTTGTAGAATTTTGCACAGAGCATAACTTAATCATAGCTAACACTTGGTTCAAGAATCATAAAAGAAGGTTGTATACCTGGAAGAATCCTGGAGATATTAAAAGGTATCAGATAGATTATATAATGGTAAAACGGAGATTTAGGAACCAGGTTTTAAATTGTAAGACATTTCCAGGGGCAGATGTGGATTCTGACCACAATCTATTGGTTATGAACTGCAGATTGAAACTGAAGAAACTGCAAAAAGGTGGGAATTTAAGGAGATGGGACCTGGATAAACTGAAAGAACCAGAGGTTGTAGAGAGTTTGAGGGAGAGCATAAGGGAACAATTGACAGGAATGGGGGAAAGAAATACAGTAGAAGAAGAATGGGTAGCTCTGAGGGATGAAGTAGTGAAGGCAGCAGACGATCAAGTAGGTTAAAAGACGAGGGCTAGTAGAAATCCTTGGGTAATAGAAGAAATATTGAATTTAATTGATGAAAGGAGAAAATATAAAAATGCAGTAAGTGAAACAGGCAAAAAGGAATACAAACGTCTCAAAAATGAGATCGACAGGAAGTGCAAAATGGCTAAGCAGGGATGGCTAGAGGACAAATGTAAGGATGTAGAGGCTTGTCTCACTAGGGGTAAGATAGATACTGCCTACAGGAAAATTAGAGAGACCTTTGGAGAAAAGAGAACCACTTGTATGAATATCAAGAGCTCAGATGGCAACCCAGTTCTAAGCAAAGAAGGGAAGGCAGAAAGATGGAAGGAGTATATAGAGGGTTTATACAAGGGCGATGAACTTGAGGACAATATTATGGAAATGGAAGAGGATGTAGATGAAGACGAAATGGGAGAAAAGATACTGCATGAAGAGTTTGACAGAGCACTGAAAGACCTGAGTCGAAACAAGGCCCCGGGAATAGACAACATTCCATTAGAACTACTGATGGCCTTGGGAGAGCCAGTCATGACAAAACTCTACCATCTGGTGAGCAAGATGTATGAAACAGGCGAAATACCCGAAGACTTCAAGAAGAATATAATAATTCCAATCCCAAAGAAAGCAGGTGTTGACAGATGTGAAAATTACCGAACTATCAGTTTAATAAGTCACAGCTGCAAAATACTAACGCGAATTCTTCACAGACGGATGGAAAAACTCGTAGAAGCCAACCTCGGGGAAGATCAGTTTGGATTCCGTAGAAATGTTGGAACATGTGAGGCAATACTAACCTTACAACTTATCTTAAAAGAAAGATTAAGAAAAGCCAATCCTACGTTTCTAGCATTTGTAGTTTTGTGGCAGTGTTCGTAGCGACGAGCAATTCGCTGTAGAAACGGCTTACGAAGTCACCGCCACACTTTTAATAGCGGGCCGACCGGTCCGCTGGAACAGTGAACAGAAAGATGAAAACCCAAACACTCTGATTAAATAAAATTCGGTACTTATCTTTATTAAAGAAGATACAGAAACAAGGTCGTGAACTCCGTGTCTACAGAAATCTGTCTAGTTCGAGTCTGAGCGGCTAGGTCAGCGTCGGCTGACGACAAACAACAACTCTGCTGCGATGAACACACAACTGACTAGCAAGTACACAATTCGGTGGCGAGTACACAACTGAGCGGCGAATACAGAACTGTCCTAGCGCTCGCGACTCCAGCGCTTAAGAAGCCAGAAGCCAGCGGTGGCGCGCGCAGACTTGCGGCGATTTCCTGTATCGCTGGCGCTGCTTATGCGGACGGCGTCCGGACTTTGATGCTGCCAACCTTTTGGCAGTGGGCTCGGGTGGCATTACTGGCTAGGATATAACATGTAGACTTAGAGAAAGCTTTTGACAATGTTAACTGGAATACTCTCTTTCAAATTCTGAAGGTGGCAGGGGTAAAATACAGGAAGCGAAAGGCTATTTACAATTTGTACAGAAGCCACATGGCAGTTATAAGAGTCGAGGGGCATGAAAGGGAAGCAGTGGTTGGGAAAGGAGTGAGACAGGGTTGTAGCCTGTCCCCGATGTTATTCAATCTGTATATTGAGCAAGCAGTAATGGAAACAAAAGAAAAATTCAGAGTAGGTATTAAAATTCATGGAGAAGAAATTAAAACTTTGAGGTTCGCCGATGACATTGTAATTCTGTCAGAGACAGCAAAGGATTTGGAAGAGCAGTTGAACGGAATGGACAGTGTCTTGAAAGAAGGATATAAGATGAACATCAACAAAGGCAAAACAAGGATAATGGAATGTAGTCTAACTAAATCGGGTGATGCTGAGGGAGTTAGATTAGGAAATGAGACACTTAGAGTAGTAAAGGAGTTTTGCTATTTAGGGAGTAAAATAACTGATGATGGTCGAAGTAGAGAGGATATAAAATGTAGACTGGCAATGGCAAGGAAATCGTTTCTGAAGAAGAGAAATTTGTTAACATCGAGTATAGATTTAAGTGTCAGGAAGTCGTTTCTGAAAATATTTGTATGGAGTGTAGCCATGTATGGAAGTGAAACATGGGCGATAACTAGTTTGGACAAGAAGAGAATAGAAGCTTTCGAAATGTGGTGCTACAGAAGAATGCTGAAGATAAGGTGGGTAGATCACGTAACTAATGAGGAGGTATTGAATAGGATTGGGGAGGAGAGAAGTTTGTGGCACAACTTGACTAGAAGAAGGGATCGGTTGGTAGGACATGTTTTGAGGCATCAAGGGATCACAAATTTAGCACTGGAGGGCAGTGTGGAGGGTAAAAATCATAGAGGGAGACCAAGAGATGAATACACTAAGCAGATCCAGAAGGATGTAGGTTGCAGTAGGTTCTGGGAGATGAAGAAGCTTGCACAGGATAGAGTAGCATGGAGAGCTGCATCAAACCAGTCTCAGGACTGAAGACCACAACAACAACATGCTCTAAAATCTGTTTTGCAACAACTAGATGATCATTCTCAATTGTAGAGAAGGAATAGAGGGTGTATAGGCAGACAAGGAAAAAAACTGCCGAATATTTCCCTGATGTCGCGGTTAAAAAATACACTTTTTCCTGGGCAAAAATACTCTTTTTCCATGTTAAGTGACAGTATGTTTCCCCTAGGAACTGTAAAACTTATCATTCCTTTGAATGGTTAACATTTCATACACTGGCATAGAACTTCTCGGCAGTTTACAAAACAAAACCCACAAAGAAAGGAAGTTTTGGAAAGCTCTTTTACGTGCAGCAACATACACGCTTCACATTTTTGTATTACGATATGCTGCATATTTTCATATTACAAAAGTATAAATTTGAATTCCAGCAGACACAGCACTGTAGTTTCCGAAGCATTGAAACCAAAACTGAGATGCACTTTTGTAAGACAGTCATAACTCACGTCACGTGATCTCGCCAGCTGATGACAGCAATAACAGCATCACTGTTAAGAAGCGTGGTCACAAATAGGGAAAGTTAATGGTTTAAATTAATATTCATAGTGTATCTACAAAAAAAACTAAGCTCTCACATATAATATTGGTCTCAAAGATTAATAAACTACAAGAGAAGCTAAGCTTTCACATGTAGTACTGATCTCTCTCTCTCTTTTTTTTTTTTTGCATGTGTTACACTTTAAGACACATCACGCCAATAAGCTGGTAAAATTTAAAAGATGACATAAATGTCTTGGCTTCTGGGCTTGAAATTCTTCTAAGTGGCTGGTCCTAAAAGTGTTAAGTTTTAAATGACAGTCAAATGCTCTGTGATTTAAGAAATTCTAAATTGAAACGCTCAGATGGATAGAGCATCTGCCATGTAAGCAGGAGATCCCGGGTTCGATTCCCAGTCGGGGCACACATTTTCAGCTGTCCACATCAAGGTATATCAACAATACCTGTCGGCAGCTGAGGGTTTCAGTTAATCATCATTTATTCCAGGGAAAAGCTGCACAGTCATCAACAATATCTCTTCTTTCGAGAACAGTTACTTCATACATAATTCATGTTGCGTAAAAAGTAATTTACTTTGAAAGTAATGCTTCACAATATCTTCCCAGAGACCTGTTAGAAACAGGTACGTTTCAGCAGTTGCCAGAAAGTGCCAGAAAACAGATGTTACGGTGCGTCCGCAGCTACAATGACATAGGAAACCCGTATGTTCATACGTATAAAGCACTAAGAGATTTTACACTATGTCATAAAACAAACGGGACATCAGAGAATACACCAAGAGCATCGAAATTTCACAAACCATACAAAAATGCATAATTCGATTTGAAGTGAACATTACAGGGAGCGATTATGTCCTGATATACAATGAAATAGGCCCCGACCTGACATCAGGCTTTTCAGTGTGGTTTTCGGGATCTAAACTTTTCATGTTTGGTTCTTTATTATGGCATAAATATATGCCAGAAGATGAAAACATGCACTTGAAATTCAGCAAACATTTGGAACTAGCCAATGCTGTGAACCGAAACACTTCGTTTCAAAAAAATTGACTGCCTAAGTGGAAAATGTTAATAAAAGCCAAATTTCCTTAGAAAACCAACAAAAATAACTTCATCGTTCTGCAAGGTGATTAATGCTTGACTGCCGAAAACACAGCAATAAAATAAATCAGACAACTGAAACAAACAACATATTTTAGCCTTCTGTAATTACGGGAATGAATTTTAATTCACTTGATAGCTCTTGGCCACAGAAATTTGTTTTGTTTTCACTTGGCAAGGAGCTGTAAATGAAGAGGAAACAGCAAAATCACTAAACGTAAACACGGGTCACGTGGAGACTACCGCTTCCTCCCAAACAACTTTGAACGCTCCGCGCGTGTGCGAATCTAGCAGCTTCAGAGGGACAGAAAAAATTTTCCAGTCAGCATCTGCCTGTTACTATAGACAGAGCTAACAGCCACACTTCAAGTAGCCAGAAGTGGGAGCAATACCCAGCTCAACTTTGCATGCATGTGAGCTCACCGGCAACTGCCCAAAGGAATCTAATACACACAGTTGTGACATCATGCTCATCAGAGGCAGTTTGTTGCAGTTTTAAGTCTGCAGTAATATTCCATGTTAGAGGATTAGTTCTTACCAGACAGTCAAAATTACAAAAATTTAACTGAAAACTAAAACAACAACAAATTCCCAGAATTTCTAAAAATCCCTGGGTTTTTCCCAGTTTCTCCCAGATGAAAAGATTCCCAGGGTTTCCCGGATCTCCCAGGACGTATACACTCTGGAATACCTGTTACCCAAATATATATAAAAGAAGTTCTAGTTCTCTTGCCAACCAAATCCCACCAACTAATTTCTGATGAATATAGTTCAATCTGTCTTTAATCCTAAGATCTACTTAGGTGAAAGTTGTTCACAGTTCTGTAAAACAATAAATTTTAACACTAAAATTCAGACTGATTTCACACGATGTCAATGTTTGCTGGTGGGTTGATTTGGAAGGAGGGGACCAAACAGCTAGGTCGTCGGCCCCATTGGATTATCGAAGGCTGAGGAAGGAAGTCGGCCGTGCCCTTTTACAGGAACCATCCTGGCATTTGCCTAAATTTATGGAAATCACAGAAAATCTAAATCAATACGGTCTTATGCAGGTTTGAACCGCTGTCCTGACGAATGCAAGCCCAGTACGTAACCAAAGCGCCACCTCACCTGATGTCGTCTTTCCATTTGGACTTATTGATAGAGCAATCTCAATTGACATTTTTCTTGACATCGCTTGTATTTTCACTTTTTTCTTGAAATGAAAAAAAATATACCTATGACTCATGATACTTTCTTAACATCTTTTATTTCTGATCCTTTCCTCAGATCTTGTCACAATGAAGCAGTGCTGTGAATATGGCACACTTTTCTTGCATTGCCCACCTCTGTGCTGATTTTTGTGCCTGGATCTCACAAGAAAGTTCAGTTTAACAAATTAAGTCTTCCCAGATATTGTTGCTGTTGTGGTCTTCAGTCCTGGGACTGGTTTGATGCATCTCTCCATGCAACCCTATCCTGTGCAAGCTTCTTCATTCACAATACCTACTGCAACCTACATCCTTTTGAATCTGCTTAGTGTATTCATCTCTTGGTCTCCCTCTACGATTTTTACCCTCCACGGTGCCCTCCACTGCTAAATTTGTGATCCCTTGATGCCTCAGAACATGTCCTACCAACCGATCCCTTCTTCTAGTCAAATTGTGCCACAAACTCCTCCTCTCCCCAACTCTATTCAGTACCTCCTCATTAGTTACGTGATCTACCCATCTAATCTTCAGCATTCTTCTGTAGCACCACATTTCGAAAGCTTCTATTCTTGTCTAGAATATTTTTCGTCCATGTTTCACTTCCATACATGGCTACACTCCATACAAATACTTTCAGAAACGACTTCCTGACACTTAAATCTATACTCGATGTCAACAAATTTCTCTTCTTCAGAAACGCTTTCCTTCCCATTGCCAGTCTACATTTTATATCCTCTCTACTTCGACCATCATCAGTTATTTTGCTCCCCAAATAGCAAAACTCCTTAACTACTTTAAGTGTCTCATTTCCTAATCTAATTCCCACAGCATCACCCGACTTAATTCGACTACAATCCATTATCCTCGTTTTGCTTTTGTTGATCCCGACTTAATTCGACTACAATCCATTATCCTCGTTTTGCTTTTGTTGATGTTCATCTTATATCCTCCTTTCAATACACTGTCCATTCCGTTCAACTGCTCTTCCAAGTCCTTTGCTGTCTCTGACAGAATTACAATGTCATCGGCGAACCTCAAAGTTTTAATTTCTTCTCCATGGATTTTAATACCTACTTCGAACTTTTCTTTTGTTTCCTTTACTGCCTGCTCAATATACAGATTGAATAACACCGGGTATAGGCTACAACCCTGTCTCACTCCCTTCCCAACCACTGCTTCCCTTTCATGCACCTCGACTCATAACTGCCGTGTGGTTTCTGTACAAATTATAAATAGCCTTTCGCTCCCTGTATTTTACCCCCGCCACCTTCAGAATTTGAAAGAGAGTATTCCAATCAACATTGTCAAAAGCCTTCTCTAAGTCTACAAATGCTAGAAATGTAGGTTTGCCTTTTCTTAATCTTTCTTCTAAGATGAGTCGTAGGGTCAGTATTGCCTCACGTGTTCCAACATTTCTACGGAATCCAAACTGATCTTCCCCGAGGTTGGCTTCTACGAGTTTTTCCATTTGTCTGTAAAGAATTTGCGTTAGTATTTTGCATCTGTGACTTATTAAACTGATAGTTCCGTAATTTTCACATCTGTCAACACCTGCTTTCTTTGGGATTGGAATTATTATATTCTTCTTGAAGTCTGAGGGAATTTCGCCTGTCTCACATATCTTGCTCACCAGATGGTAGAGTTTTGTCAGGACTGGCTCTCCCAAGGCCGTCAGTAGTTCTAATGGAATGTTGTCTACTCCCTGGGGCCTTGTTTCGACTCAGGTCTTTCAGTGCTCTGTCAAACTCTTCACGCAGTATCTTATCTCCCATTTCATCTTCATCTACCTCCTATTCCATTTCCATAATATTGTCCTCAAGAACATCACCCCTGTATAGACCCTCTACATACTCCTTCCACCTTTCTGCTTTCCTTTCTCTGCTTAGAACTGGGTTTCCACCTGAGCCCTTGATATTCATGAAAGTGGTTCTCTTTTCTCCAAAGGTCTCTTTAATTTTCCTGTGGGCAGTCCCTATCTTACCCTTCATGAGATAAGTCTCTACATCCTTACATTTGTCCTCTAGCCATCCCTGCTTAGACATGTTGCACTTCCTGTCGGTCTCATTTTTGAGATGTTTGTATTCCTTTTTGCCTGCTTCATTTACTGCATTTTTATATTTTCTTCTTTCATCAATTAAATTCAATATTTCTTCTGTTACCCAAGGGTTTCTACTAGCCCTCGTCTTTTTACCTATTTGATCCCCAGCTGCATTCACTATTTCATCCCCCAAAGGTACCCATTCTTCTTCTACTGTATTTCTTTCCCCCATTCCTGTCAATTGTTCCCTTATGCTCTCCCTGAAACTCTGTACAACCTCTGATGTAGTCAGTTTATCCAGGTTCCATCTCCTTAAATGCCCACCTTTTTCCAGTTTCTTCAGTTTTAATCCACAGTTCATAACCAATAGATTGTGGTCAGAGTCCACATCTGCCCCTGGAAATGTCTTAAAATTTAAAATCTGGTTCCTAAATTTGTTTTACCTTTATATAATCTATCTGAAACCTTTTAGTATCACCAGGGTTCTTCCATGTATAAAACCTTCTTTCATGATTCTTGAATGAAGTGTTAGCTCAGATATCCAATTGTAAATTCAAATATTGAAGCAGCAGTTCAGATACCTCTTCTTGTAAACAATAGAGCCTAAATTGGACTTAGTAACACCTATGCTTCTACAAATGGACAGTACTGTTAAAATATAAATTAAACTCTTCGTCTACAGAAAATTTTTTAGTACAAAACTAGTATTAGGCCCTATGTGTAACAAAAAATAAGAGGCTTACTTTGTTGTTAAGTAATACTGTTTTTGCAGTGAAACTCAATATCTATTTTGTTCAAGCAACTTTTATTTTATTTAGTCCTTCATCCAGGGATTATCTCAGAGATTTGTCACCAGAAGTCAATGAAAATAAATAGTTCAGTTATAAACACATACAGTATCTAAGGATGTTTTGTGAGGGCAACACAGTGATCATTGGTGTCTTTGCAGAAGAAACATGCCAGCTTGTGCCTAAATTAAATTACAATTAGGACATGGTGTAGAACACATCCGAAGATGGTCATTACTGACTGAAACCGGTCGTCGTCAAAGGAATTTATATTGTGATCAAAGACTAGAATAAGAAAACATTTGAATCACAAAAGCCTCCATCAGAATGGCCAGGCAAACTGTTGTCCCAAATATGACAGTGTCCTGCACTGTCTCATTTGGTATTAAAATGCAAGTCTATCACTATGTCACAGAAGGCACACCTTTAAAGTCTGGTGGCTATACTGGACCCTCTAGTTTGTCCATTATGTTAGAAATTATGGGAAAATTTAGTGAAGGAGAAACATAACTTCCACATATCTCTGTCAATCAACATGTAACATTTAAGGCATTTAAAAGAGATGGAAGACACCCTTAATACTTGAAACCTCCATTGGACTCATGACAGATGGTTTTAAACAGAAAAGTGACTAAATAAGATAAAAGCAGATTAGACATTTCAATGATTTACTGAGAGTGTAGCAGTATTAAAAAGTGGTAAATAGGGTACTAAAATAGATTAATTTTGCAAATGGTACCTGAATATCCTATCAAATAATGTACAAATAAGTGCCAACACTTACGTGGGTTGTGGCTCGTGTTTTATTTCTCTGGTAACTTGGACTGGTGTCTGAACCAGAACCTGTTGTACAGGTTGCTGTTGGTGATGGTGGTGGTGGTGATGCTGCTGCTGCTGCTGCTGCTGCTGCTGCTGTGATGTCTGTTGCTGCGGTGGCTGCAAATATACTTGGTGATGCTGGTGCTGCTGCTGAGGTGGTTGTGCTTGCTGTTGCACCTGAGGCTGATGTGGCTGTTGCTGTGCTATTGATGGTTGCTGCTGTTGTTGTTGTTGTTGTTGTTGTTGTTGTTGCTGCTGCTGCTGCTGCATTTGTGCCTGCTGTAATTTAGCTGGGCTGTGCTGATCTTCTCCATCACTATCTGCGACTGTCACACAGGAAATCACATTCTTTCTTTGACGTGTGCTGCTTGTTACAGCTGCTGAACTTCTAGGTGGCGTTGACTGAGTGCTGCATTGAAATAAGAATTAGTAAATTAATTTCTTGTCTTATTTGCACAAAGTGGCTTAAAATATACTCAAGACACGCAGCCATAACAAATCAACTAGAAAACTGAAACAACAAAAAAGTTATTTCCATTAAATAAATGCCGATGAACAAAGAAATCACTACAAAAAGTGTAATCATTAAATGCAAAATTAACATTTATTTAGCACTATGTAAAAAAGGTAGCTGACCTATGGGATTTTTCTTCATCTTAAATTACCCCACAAATTACACGATTTTTATGCTTCTGTCAAAACTCACAAAAAATGCAATGTGTGAGCTGCGATTAAAACTGTAAAATGCAAGCTTTTTTTTTTTTTTTTTTTTAATTATGAAGTGGACAGGAATAGTTCTAAGAAACATTATTTGTGTGAAAATACAAATAAGATACGGCACTAGGTCAGATACATTTATCAATACACCAAACAGTTCTTTTAAACTGTATAGCTATTTTTTTTCTACAGAATTTATGTGAGAACAATATGCAATTTATAATTCTTATTACACTCACCATCAACAGACACACAATTCATCTTCCTACTGATTACACTGAAAATAAAATGATCACCGACTCTTATTGTATTACCGCTTGTGTCAGTAAAATACCATGGAATAAAAATTGGATTTTTACAAAATAAAAACTTGGTTAAATAAACATTTAGTACATCATCTTATGTTTTTATAGCACCATTATGCAGCGTATATATAGTATTTAAGCCTCAGAAATGTGGTATGTTGAAATTTCTACAAAAATGTCATTCCATGATCTTGGTATAGACTATACTCTTTCCATGACTTGCAGCTTCGGGGATCTGAATTGACAATTTTATCAAATTCCATACCATTTTCTTTTCTCAGTGCTAATTTTTTTAAGCCAAAAAAGATGACAGTCTGCCCTACATTTTCGTGTGATTCCCAAGATACTACTCCCCGTAATACCTAATTATGATGATAAGATTTTTTCCTTGTCTTCAGTGCTGTTTCAAATAACACACAAAATCACTCTCAATAACTGAAATTGAAGTAATCGCTGAGCTAGCAGTTGGAACACGAGCTTATTGCATTTAAAAGAGAGAGAGAGAGAGAGAGAGAGAGAGAGAGAAATGAACAAGAGACAATGTTACCACTTATAACAGTACTGCTAGGTGGTGGATAGGTAATCAACACAAAGTTTAGCATATTTCTCAGTTTCTGAACTTGTCACTCGACAGACACCATCAATAACGCCCCCCCCCCCCCCCCCCCCCAAAAAAAAAAAGTGTGGGGGCATTTGGAAATGGGACGGTGGGGGAGAAGAATGCACAACCATCTGCTTCTTCAATTCCTAGCTAGTATACATACCCATTGCCCAATATTTGCTTATATCATGAGAAATGATGCTACTCATTATATCATTTGTGATACACACCATGTGATCAAAAGTATCCGAACAACCCCAAAAACATACTTTTTCATATTAGATGCATTGTGCTACCACCTACCACCAAGTAGTAGTCATTAGACATTGTGAGAGAGCAGAATGGCGCGCTATGCAGAACTCATGGACTTTGAACGTCATCAGGTGATTAGATGTCACTTGTGTCATACGTCTGTACACAAGATTTCCACACTCCTAAACATCCCTAGGTCCACTGTTTCCGATGCGATAGTGAAGTGGAAACAGGAAGGGACACATACAGTGCAAAAGCGTACAGGCCGGCCTCATCTGTTGACTGACAGAGACCGACGACAGTTGAAGAGGGTCGTAATGTGTGATAAGCAGACATCTATCCTGACCATCACACAGGAATTCGAAACTGCATCAGGATCCACTGCAAGTACTATGACAGTTGGGTGGGAGGTGGGAAAACTTGGATTTCATGGTCAAGCAGTTGGTCATAAGCCACACATCACGCTGGTAAATGCAAACAGTGCCTCGGTTAGGTGTGTAAACATTGGACGACTGAACAGTGGAAAAAAGTCGTGTGGAGTGACAAATCACGGTACACAATGTGGCGATCCGATGGCAGGGTGTGGGTATGGCGAATGCCCAGTGAACGTCATCTGCCAGTGTATGTAGTGCCAACAGTAAAATTTGGAGGTGGTGGTGTTATGGTGTGGTCGTGTTTTTCATGGAGGGGGCTTGCACCCCTTGTTGTTTTGCATGGCACTATTACAGTACAGACCTACACTGACATTTCAAGCACCTTCTGGCTTCCCACTGATGAAGAGCAATTCAGGGATGGGGATTGCACCTTTCAACACGATCGAGCACCTGTTCATAATGATGGCCTCTAGCGTAGTAGTTACATGACCATAACATCCCCGTAATGGACTGGCCTGCACAGAGTCCTGACGTGAATACTATAGAACACCTTTGGGATGTTTTAGAATGCCAACTTCGTGCCAGGCGTCACCAACCGACATCAATACCTCTCCTCAGTGCAGCACTCCGTGAAGAATGTTCTGCCATTCCCCAAGAAATCTTCCAGCACCTGACTGAATGTATGCCTCCAAGAGTGTAAGCTGTCATCAAGGCTATGGGTGCGTCAACACCATATGGAATTCCAGCATTACCGATGGAGAGTGCCACACGTCATTTTCAGGAAAGTGTCCAGATGCTTTTGATCACATAGTGTATCTATGATTTTCTGTTAACATATCAAAAGAATAAGTGAATGATTAAGCATACTACAAAAGTAACTGGACTGTCCACAATGCATTAAAAACCATTTCACATTACATTCTGCAAAAATGAGCATATTTAGAGTTGGGGTCTCTTACATACTTAATACTTGTACTGCGTAGCTGAATTATTCAGCTCAATAAAGGTCACTCATTTTGGTTGAACACCACATGTAATGAATGTGTTATGGTTAAATGTAAAGTAACAACATTAGTTATTCAGATAAATAATGTACATTGCAGAAAAAAACCACCTGTGAACATAAACTTATGAATGTCTATATCTGTAACATATTAGTAAAAAATTACATTCTGGGCATTAAACCATGCATACAGTCATCTACAACATCTGTGAAGGTAATATGAAATATGAGAAAGAACTTGCACACTTAAACAATACTGTGTTAGTACAACAACTTCAAACTCAACAAAAGGAAACTGATCATATGAAACCCACGAAACATGCAACACTTAAAAGACACCAATTTTGTAAGCGATTGCAGCTGATGAAGCATATTTATGTGGACATTGGTTTGCAAGTGGGAGACATTGCACTTAGTTAAAGAAATGTTTATGACTGACCAACACCAGGATACAGTACAGTAAATCAAAGAAAGGGAAGAAGAAAGAAATCTATAAAGAAAGAATGATTTTTCTTGTTTTGTCAAGCACATATAATATTACACAACAAAAATTTTACATTTTGCACCTGAAATATAATCTTTATATGTGTAACTTTACAATTATTGTATTTTCTGTAAGAAAAAAATGTGATGGCCCAGTGAAGTAACATTCTCCCAATACAGAAACATGCTACTTCTTACGGAGTACATTAACTTTTGACTTCTCAAGGAAATCAAAAATTTTTGAGGAATGGAAGACATATATAATATTTAATAGCTAAATCATTCTTTCCATATTTTACTGGGTGAACACTTATAAAACATAAAACAAATATGATAAGGGTTCCTTAGATGAAACATGCTGCCTGCAACCTTTCAACACATGGTAACAATTACAGGAAATGGGACACAACAGATGGTTAGATAATATGCAGCAACAATATTCAGCAGTAACAGCAGCACCCTCGAAGCAGCATGTGTGTTAGGATGGGTACCTGCGATATGCTTCATCTTGAGAGGCTACAGTCAACACTGAGGGACAGTTGGAGCTGATGTGGCAAGATGCACCCAGGCCGGCTGATCCACCGCAACACGCACCGCAGTTCCTATCCTTACAGCTACCAAAAACAAATCCAGCAACCCTCAGAATAACTTTTCTATTCTTGTTTTGAATGAAGGGGGAAAAATAAGATGTATAAATAAAGCTCTTAATAAAGATACAGCAATGGTGTACCACCTGCAAAATTCATAGCCACACCTAAGACTTCTTGCAGAGAATTAAAACATATGTCTTACAAGAGTGATAACTGCAATAGTACTGAACTGAGTCAGGTCAATTCAATGTAATCATTACCATTTGGGGATGTAGATATGAAAAATCTATTCAATTCCCAAGTTCATAATGGAAACATCATCATGAGACGGAAAGATATGATTAGACACTCCATCTAATATGTTTTGCAACTACAATGGTAAGGATTAGATTTTTAATACTCACATTTGATCACATATCTACAAGAAAAATCAAATAGGTTATGCTAAAACTTTGAAATATTTTAACTTAATAGCACGGAAGTGTTAATTTGCCACGGAAAATTATATATAAATTATAAATGGCAGACATTTCAACCTGAAGATTACTCCTTGTAATTATACCTTGTTAGTGAAGAAGACAGCTGGTTGTTGCAAGTTAATACAATGTATTGTCCAAACAAATAACAGTCTTATTCTTGAACTTTGATAATCAAGTTTTAAAGGCCAAAAATAATGATCATACATGAGTCTTCAATAATTTTTACAAGCAGTTATATGCCTCTTGCCCAATAACAAAACTAATTTCTCACAGCCCACTGAACTTTGATCCTTGCTTTGACTGCATTTTTGTCATTTATTCCTGATGACATTAAGTGTTATTTGTTGTCTGTTTTAAAAACAATATTACATTTAGTCTGTTTACAAAAACTATTAGGTCTTAGATGACAAGTGCAGAAAACAAATTCTTTCTCATATTCTCTTTCTTTTCTTTTCTCCCTGGTGACATCTTTCAAAGACCTGAGTATTTCCCAGTACAAAATACGCCTTTCCAGAATATGTGTGTGTGTGTGTGTGTGTGTGTGTGTGTGTGTGTGTGTGTGTGTGTGTGTGTGTGTGTGAGAGAGAGAGAGAGAGAGAGAGAGAGAGAGAGAGAGAGATTTTCCACACCAAATATTTGCAGCAATGAATTTTCCAAACCAAATATTTGCAGTAATGAAAGTCAAAATGGAACCATGTAAAAGAAAGAGGCATACATAATTTTTAAATACATGTATTTAAATGTAACATGAAAATGAGAGACTGAATCTCAATATACGGAGAAGACATTGAGCCACAAACAGATGGGCACAACAAGAAGACTGCTGTATATATTTAAGCTTTTAGCCGTAAGTCCTTTTTCTAAAGTAGAAAACATACACACACAAAACCACAAAAGCTTAAATATATAGCAGTCTTTTCGTCGGGCCTGTCTGCGAGTCAGCATTTCCTCTAGCATTCCAACATGGATTTTCCTTGTTTTGTATTTAAATATAATTTTACTGTAAGGTTTGTTTTCACTGATTCTGATACTGTTCCTTCACTTTTAAAAGAATATTATGTATTTCTATGACAAATGAAGATAGAGTGTTAAAAAAGACTACAAAGCATGCTCTGAAACTATTGCAACACAGACCTTCAACTCAACACATCTCAACCCACTTATACATCTGTTCCCATTTGCCCATTGTACTGCACCCAGTAATTCAAGCTGTAATGTCAATCCCCTCATAGTATGCAATCTGTTACACTTATAAATTTGCAGCAGATAAAAAAAGGACAAGCAGTTTTGTGATACGTTTTTCTTGAGAGGTGACCATAGAAACATCTTTCGTAGTTCATGAAGTGTCCACACCACACTACTATACTAAGAAATACCGACGGAACTTCAAGGGCACTCTCACTACAGTGGACTCTTTCACTGATCACTGAAAACAATGTTGCTACACTATGCAAATTAGTGGACGAAGAACAGTGTGTGTAACATCACCAAATATCATGATCCTAGGAGGAAGGAGTCATGACACTATGCAAAATTTTAAAACTCATATTATGCTTGTCCAGTGCACCAACATGTAACATACAATGAACTAAAATATGGGTTACTGGGAATAATATACCAAAAGCACTGCTTACTTGTATGTCATCTAGCTGGAGCAGGAATCTAGGCATAAACTGGGGCTGTCCTATTCGACATACAGTAAAGCAACTTTCCTCTGTGACTGTAGATGTGTCTGCTATAGTTGTACTGCTCTGCTAATTAAAGACGAACAACCACCAAAAGATTCTCTTGCAGTGATAAATAATACCCTGTTAATGAGCATCCTATGCAACACAATAGCTTGAAAAATTACAGGAACAGATAGTTTGGATATTGCTGACATCCATCCAACACAAAACATCCACATACAAAAACCTATGAAAAATCATACAAGTTAATACAATTATCTTACCAGTTTCCAGTTGCTTCATCTTCACTGTCAGAAATTGTGATGACAGACACAGCTGGTGATGGTGTGTCATGAATTGTTATAGTCTGCTGTCTACCAGAAACTACCTGTTGCACCTGAAACAGATCACAATGTTCACTGCTTATCCCAAAACACCATGACAAGCAAGTGTTAATGACAAACCCAAGTCGATTTCCTAGTTTTCTTTTTGCACATTATGAGGAAGGGAAGATAGGTGTGTGTGTGTGTGTGTGTGTGTGTGTGTGTGTGTGTGTGTGAGTGTGAGTGTGAGTGTGAGAGAGAGAGAGAGAGAGAGAGAGAGAGAGAGAGAGAGAACCAATATTGAATCCTGCCCCACTCAACGTACTCTCCTCCACCTAAACCATCTCCCCACCCTTCCAAATCATCTGATAATTTTCCAAAAATTTATAAACTGAAATTCTGCCTCCTCCTTCTCATCATCATCCCCCAAACCCACAGCAAAGAAATCAACCTCATATCCCCTGAAAGAACCACAGTTTACCACCTAAAACTTGGTCTCAATTATACAATCCTATCTCCGACAACACCTCCACCACTGTCATTATGAACCTCATCACTACTGCTACACAAGACCAACCATCTACATATGTAAACTCAAGCATGCAGGTTGCCCAATTCTGAGTAGATACTGGCCAAACACATAAAGAATTTCTACCCCAGTGGATCAACACCCCCGGGCTACTATTAATAACCTACCCCCTAAAAAAAAAGACATCAAACATTTCCTCTGCCAACTCTGCACAGTTCTCGTTCTTTTACCAACACGTGCCCTGCTCATCACTTCCAATGCCATCTCCCTCTACACTACCATTCCCAATGTTCATGAATTTATCACTACTGAACACTATCTTTCCCCAACATCCTACCGAATGCAAACCTACAACCTCCTTTCCGGTCATCATGGCCAACTACATCCTCGCCCATATTACTTCTCCTTTAAAGGCATCAGCTACAAACAAATCTACAGTACAGTCATGAGCACACACATGGAACCAACCTATTCAAGGTCTAACTAAAAGAATCCTTCCTATGCACCAAGAAACCCAAACCATTCATGTGCTCCAGATTTATTGATGACATTTTTATGATCTGGACCAAGGGTAAGGATAAACCATACACATTCCTCTAGAACTTCAAAACCTTCTCCTGCATTTGGTTCACTTTGTCCTCCTTAGACCAACAAGCCACCTTGCTCAATGCCAACCTCCAGCTCATGGATGGCTCCACCAGAACCTCCATCCACATCTAACCTACTGAACATCAGTAACACCTCCATTTCAACTACTGTCACACACTCCACACAAAGAAATCCCTTCCATGCAGACTAGCCACCCACGGTTGTCGCATTGTCCTTCAAAAAAAACCTTACTTAATTCTGTACCAAGATCAGCATTTTATTTGATTATTTAAGACTGTAATGATTTACTAAGTGTGTTGCAAATGAGAAATTTTGTTGCTGTTCATGTTTTAGAATGCAGGGTATAAAGATTGCCAGCTTTTGATCGTCTTTAGAACATTATGGTGACATTGAGATGAAAGAAGAAGGAAAATTAATCCATAATAAAGTGTCTAAAAAACGAAATAAATCACATTACATAGTAATTGCTGCGAGAATAAATTACAGCGGGAACACCCATCATGGAGGTAGTGCCAACAGTCACCAGGAGATCACAAGACGAATGAAGTTTTCAATCTTTTATTTATGTATTAACTGCTGTTGTCACATATTACCTGCACTCTACAAGATACTGATGCCCATGTTTCACAGTTGCTCATGCACAGCACTCCAGAAGGACTGGAGGGAAAACACTGGTAGCAGCTTCACAGGAAAGTAAATGAGTGCGTGGAGGGGAGCAGAAAATTATGTCATGTTGCCACACTTTGGGTTTTTAGGAACATCTACCACATTCAAACTGCAATTTGCCTGAATTCATTTGTAGTCAGTATTGAACTGACTCTAAAATTGGACAAATATTCAACAACAGTATTCATTTCTGAAATAGACAGTAAAAGACTAGCCGGAGGCTAGTGTCGCACTTATGAGTTTGCCTGTGTCATACCTATGTGTTTAGTGCTTTGTTGTCGAAGCTCACTGTGATGTATGACGGGAATGAAAAGGGGGGTGTTTCAGCTGCTGGTTCTCAGCAACCAATGAGAGAACGACAGGCAGACAACATGTTTCGAAGCGTGAGGCATTGTAATATTCTCACATCAGTACAGAAGTGAAATCTGCTCTGTATTGGGATGAATCGAGCTGTTTCTCAGGTTCCATAATAAGCACAAATTCAGATATCGCAGTATATCTGGAAAATACACCCTTATATTTGTGACAATGAAGACATAAATTTCACAGCTGTGCTATTTGGATGATGATGATTATTAAAAATAGTGATACCACAGACTGCAGAGTAAGTATGCGAAAAACATAGAAAAGAAAATGGCCGACAAATTAATGTAAACCACTTTTCTTTGTTTATTTTATTTCTCCTTGTATTTTCAAACTTCTCCTTGTATTATCAAAATCCCCACCCCCATGAACCATGGACCTTGCCGTTGGTGGGGAGGCTTGCGAGCCTCAACGATACAGATAGCCGTAGCCGTACCATAGGTGCAACCACAACGGAGGGGTATCTGTTGAGAGTCCAGACAAACGTGTGGTTCCTGAAGAGGGGCACTAGCCTTTTCAGTAGCTGCAGGGTCAACAGTCTGGATGATTGACTGAACTGGCCTCGTAACACTAACGAAAATGGCCTTGCTGTTCTGGTACTGCGAACGCCTGAAAGCAAGGGGAAACTACAGCCATAATTTTTCCCGAGGGCAAGCAGCTTTACTGTATGATTAAATGATGATGGCATCCTCTTGAGTAAAATATTCCGGAAGTAAAATAGTCCCCCATTCGGATCTCAGGACGGGGACTACTCAAGACGACGACGTTATCAGGAGAAAGAATACTGGCGTTCTACGGATCGGAGCGTGGAATGTCAGATCCCTTAATCGGACAGGTAGGTTAGAAAATTTAAAAAGGGAAATGGATAGGTTAAGTGGGAATTAGTGAAGTTCGATGGCAGGAGGAATAAGACTTTTGGTCAGGTGAATACAGGGTTATAAATACAAAATCAAATAGGGGTAATGCAGAAGTAGGTTTAATAATGAATAAAAAAATAGGAGTACAGGTAAGCTACCTCAAACAGCATAGTGAACGCATTATTGTTGCCAAGATAGACATGAAGCCCACGCCTACATCAGAAGTACAAGATTATACGCCAACTGGCTCTGCAGATGACGAAGAAATTGATGAAATGTATGACGAGATAAAAGAAATTATTTAGGTAGTGAAGGGAGACGAAAATTTAATAGTCATGGGTGATTGGAATTCAAGAATAGGAAAAGGGAGAGAAGGAAACATAGTAGGTGCATATGGATTGGGGGTAAGAAATGAAAGAGGAAGCCGTCTGGTAGAATTTTGCACAGAGGATAAGTTAATCATAGTTAACACTTGGTTCAAGAATCATGAAAGAAGGTTGTATACATGGAAGAATCCTGGAGATACTAGAAGGTATCAGATAGATTATATAATGGTAAGACAGAGATCTAGGAACCAGGTTTTAAATTGTAAGACATTTCCAGGGGCAGATGTGGACTCTGACCACAATCTATTGGTTATGAACTGTAGATTAAAACTGAAGAAACTGGAAAAAGGTGGGAATTTAAGGAGATGGGACCTGGATAAACTGACTAAATCAGAGGTTGTACAGAGTTTCAGGGAGAGCATAAGGGCACAATTGACAGGAATGGGGGAAAGAAATACAGTAGAAGAAGAATGGGTACCTTTGAGGGATGAAATAGTGAAGGCAGCAGGGGATCAAATAGGTAGAAAGACGAGGGCTAGTAGAATCCCTTGGGTAACAGAAGAAATATTGAATTTAATTGATGAAAGGAGAAAATATAAAAATGCAGTAAATGAAGCAGGCAAAAAGGTATACAAACGTCTCAAAAATGAGATCGACAGGAAGTGCAACATGGCTAAGCAGGGATGACTAGAGGACAAATGTAAGGATGTAGAGGCTTATCTCACTAGGGGTAAGACAGATACTGCCCACAGGAAAATTAAAGAGACCTTTGGAGAAAGGAGAACCTCTTGCAAGAATATTAAGAGCTTTGAAGGAAACCCAGTTCTAAGGAAAGAAAGGAAAGCAGAAAGTTGGAAGGAGTATATATAGGGCAATGTACTTGAGGACAATATTATGGAAATGGAAGAGGATGTAGATGAAGATGAAATGGGAGATACGATACTGCGTGAAGAGTTTGACAGAGCACTGAAAGACCTGAGTCGAAACAAGGCCCCCCGAGTAGACAGCATTCCATTAGAACTACTGAAGGCCTTGGGAGAGCCAGTCCTGACAAACTCTACCATCTGGTGAGTAAGATGCATGAAACAGGCGAAATTCTCTCGGACTTCAAGAAAAATATAATAATTCCAATCTCAAAGAAAGACAGATGTGAAAATTACCGAACTATCAGTTTAATAAGTGACACCTGCAAAACACTAACGCGAATTCTTTACAGATGAATGGAAAAACCTCGGGGAAGATCAGTTTGGATTCGGTAGAAATGTTGGAACACGTGAGGCAATACTGACCCTACGACTCATCTTAGAAGAAAGATTAAGGAAAGGCAAACCTACATTTCTAGCATTTGTAGACTTAGAGAAGGCTTTTGACAATGTTGATTGGAATACTCTCTTTCAAATTCTGAAGGTGGCAGGGGTAAAATACAGGGAGCGAAAGGCTATTTATAATTTGTACAGAAACCAGACAGCAGTTATGAGTCAAGGTGCATGAAAGGGAAGCAGTGGTTGGGAAGGGAGTGAGACAGGGTTGTAGCCTATCCCCGATGTTATTCAATCCGTATATTGAGCAAGCAATAAAGGAAAAAAAAGAAAAGTTCGAAGTGGGTATTAGAATCCATGGAGAAGAAATTAAAACTTTGAGGTTCGCCGATGACATTGTAATTCTGTCAGAGACAGCAAAGGACTTGGAAGAGCAGTTGAACGGAATGGACAGTGTATTGAAAGGAGGATATAGGATGAACATCAACAAAAGCAAAACGAGGATAATGGATTGTAGTCGAATTAAGTCGGGTGATGCTGTGGGAATTAGATTAGGAAATGACACACTTAAAGTAGTTAAGGAATTTTGCTATTTGGGGAGCAAAATAACTGATGATGGTCGAAGTAGAGAGGATATAAATGTAGACTGCCAATGGCAAGGAAAACGTTTCTGAAGAAGAGAAATTCGTTAACATCAAGTATAGATTTAAATGTCATGAAGTCGTTTCTGAAAGTATTTGTATGGAGTGTAGCCATGTATGGAAGCGAAACGTGGACGATAAATAGCTTAGACAAGAAGAGAATAGAAGCTTTCGAAATGTGATGCTACAGAAGAATGCTGAAGATTAGACGGGTAGATCACATAACTAATGAGGAGGTATTAAATAGAATTGAGGAGAAGAGGAGCTTGTGGCACAACTTGACTACAAGAAGGGATCGGTTGGTAGGACATGTTCTGAGACATCGAGGGATACATCGAGGGATCACCAGTTTAGTATTGGAGGGTAAAAATTGTAGAGGGAGACCAAGAGATGAATACACTAAGCAGATTCAGAAGGATGTAGGCTGCAGTAGGTACTGGAAGATGAAGAAGCTTGCACAGGATAGAGTAGCATGGAGAGCTGCATCAAACCAGTCTCAGGACTGAAGACCGCAACAACAACAACAACAACAACATTATCAAACTGTAGACAATCAACAAATGACATAAATTTAGAATAGGTATAATGTTAACTTTTTAGGCAGCTACTTTGTCAATAAAAGTTTCCAATTTTAATTTGTCAGAATATGTTAAAAATAAATATTTCTCAATGAAGCCTCCTAAAAAAAAGGGGGGGGGTGTCACCTCACAATCAGTGTCATCTTACCTTCAGGTAAATACAGTAATTGTTTAAAAACAACTGTGTTTCTAGCAGTGATTGAAACCTATCCTCATGAATTTATGTCCATTAGTGCACCAGCAGGCTCAAGTGACCTCGAATTGAATTGTGATGCTGTTTGCTAATGGTATAGAGATGGAGGATTGTGCATGTGCCTTGCACCACTTTGCATTCAAGGACCATCAAGAATTTCCACACTAAATGAAGACTATGAGAGCTTTGGTAGATGATGTAAGAAGCTGTCATCCCAGGATATCCATGTCACAGGAAAATGAGCGATTGGTGCAGAAAATGTTGACCTGAAATGTGGCACACAAACTGAATTGTCTTAAAAAAGAAATTGGAATTTCATTCGTGAAAGTTGCATTACTGCCAGCAGAAGACTGACAGTTGGATGGAGTACAGAGAAATCTCGGTGGGCTGATTCAGAGCCTTCCTCCATTTGTTTTTAACATAATCTGGAATGAAGAAGCTGTGTTACATGTGGGAGAGTTTGCAAACCACAATAAGTCCCATTACTAAGCAAAAAATTCTCCAAATGTCACTGCTGAAATAATGCAACTCTACTCCAAGGTAACAGTGTGGTGCAGTGTGCCATAAAAAAGTGTCGGTCCATTCCTTCTTCAGAACATAATTTACTCTGACTGGTACACAGTCGCGCCAGAAAATCAGATCTCACCAACTGTGGCCACGTATAACCGTACTGACAACTTCATCATCTTTATGCGAGATGATGCCCCGTCACATTCTGCAATTAGTGTACACAAATGCCACAAGTATCATTTTCCAGAATATTTGTTGGGTGTCCTTTGTCCTCATGAGTGGCCACCACAGAGCCCAAATCATACAATGTATGATGTTTTCCTTGTGGGATGGTTGAAGGAAGAAGGTTAACAGATCAAATAAAGTACACTGGATTATTTGGCAATTTGCATTGGCTTGTTATCATCACTGTACCGTAAGATTTCTTGTTCAATTTGGTTGCGAACATTCCCCTACCTGTCTACAGTTTGATAATGTTGTTGGTGTTGTTGTTGCTGTCTTCAGTCCTGAGACTGGTTTGATGCAGCTCTCCATGCTACTCTATCCTGTGCAAGCTTCTTCATCTTCCAGTACCTACTGCAGCCTACATCCTTCTGGATCTGCTTAGTGTATTCATCTCTTGGTCTCCCTCTACGATTTTTACCCTCTAATACTAAATTGGTGGCCCCTTGATGCCTCATAACATGTCCTACCAACCGATCCCTTCTTGTAGTCAAGTTGTGCCACAAGCTCCTCTTCTCCCCAATTGTTCCACTTTTCGAATGGGACTTGTTTGCAGACAGTACGAGAAGCCTTTCCTTAGTTTTAAGTGAACTGGCTTGAACTGGAAAAGATTTTGATACAGTAACATATTACGGAATGCTGAAGCACTATGGTGTGGAGAGTTATTCCCTTCATGAGGTGATCACAGCAAATCCAGAAAATGTAATATAGATTGCTGAAAATGTGTCCTAGTGCGCAGATGAAAAAAGTCGCGGGACAAAGAACTTGCCAGCAGAGAGGGACTGATGACTACTTATTTTCCATAAATGGTTTGTGTCCTGTGTTACACTGATTTTTCAATTTATTAAAGAAAAAAAGAAAAACACCTGCCAATTGGCACAAAGAAAAGAATTCTGATATACTAAAAACTGATTTGCTACTTGGCTGTCATCAAATATCAGTTACGAACACAATGAAGAAGCAAGGTGTAAGAGAACAAACATGACAAATACAGTAGCTTTTTTAAAAGATGATGATGATGATATGATGATACTATCAATGAAGATAGTGATGCCAGAATATCAATATGGTTATAGTAATCTAGGTATTTCTGTTCTTTTACAAGGAAATTAAAAAGCATCTTCCTCTGTTATTTCATATGTAATATTTATGGACTATGTTGTTCCATTTGAGTGTTGAGAAGCTGCTGCTATTTAAAAATTACTGTATTAATATGACAATTGTGAGTATTACTTATCTTCAAATACAAATATGCACAGTAATATTCTAAACTATAAATAATAAAATAAATTTTAAGCAGAAACAATAATTTTCAAAATTGATTTGTGTGTGTGTGTGTGTGTGTGTGTGTGTGTGTGTGTGTGTGTGTGTGTTGGGGGGGGGGGGGGGGGGTGGAGGGGTGGAGGGGGGTATGCACATGCATAAAGAGAAATTGATATTTTACCAACAATCACAATACTGTAGCCACCTTTTTGGACTTCACGGCTGAAAACTAGCAATTGCGCTGCTGGCTATCAGGTATCTTGCTTCACCAGGCACATTGCTTTATCCCGCCATGCACCTTCTCCTCACCTGTGAGGCATGTTGCAATGTATGTTGAGTGTGTGCCTCCAGTTTTCCTGAAGATGGCTGTGGCTGCTGCTGCGGTTGCTGCTGCTGTTGTTGTTGCTGCTGCTGCTGCTGCTGCTGCTGTTGTTGTTGTTGTTGTTGTTGCTGCTGCTGTTGTTGTTGTTGTTGTTGTTGTTGCTGCTGTTGCTGCTGCTGCTGCTGCCATGAAGTGGCAATTGAATTTGGCGAATGCCTGCGCCTTCCACTGTTGCTACTCGACACATTTCCAGCATAAACATTTGCATCTGCAAGAAAGTTGACATCTAAACTTAAATAAAGGCATTACATGTACTATAGATATGCTATTTTTGAACAGGAAAGAAACTATTCACTTTCACCTATAAAACAAGACAACAGTAAGTAAAAATCTAGGAAACACTACAACACACAAAAACTCCCACTTTTGTATCTGAACTGGATTTTTACACAAATTTAATGTTTTGAACTTACAGAAATAATATATTTTTACTCGTGTTAGAAAAATCATTTCCTTCATTTCCAGTTTCTAATGGATACAGATTGTACAGGGGGACACCATGAAAAATGTGTGCTTGAACATAAATGCAGATGCTACCTCAGGTCGCAGGCTGCACTGTTGACCATAAATGCATCTACGCGATGTCCTTAATACGTTGCAAGTGTCAGTCATGCTCAGAACAGTGTTTCATGTAGTTGTGAATGCATTACACCAGACCTCAGTGCAGTGGATGCTTCAACAACACAGACAGCCAAAATGTTCGGTGTTCCAAGAGGCACCATATCGAAGATTTATACAACATCATACAGGGAAAGTGGAAAAACATCATATGCTAAACCGTAACATAGATGAAAGAGAGATGAATGATAATGATGGACCGTCACTGAAGAAGATTATGATGAAAAATAAGAGGAATACAGCTGCAAAAGTCACTGCACCAAAACAACACTAAGGGAGCTCCTTAAGCAGGGAATTGTAGGGTGAGCTGGAACTCCACAACCACTCATCAGTAATGCAAAAGCCCATAACAAGAACAGCTTCTGGCAGAATTTATGTCGCAAGAATGACACATGGCAGGATTTCTTCAGTGATGATTTGGGCAGCCATATTGTGGTATTCCATGGGTCCCATGGTTACTTTGCAAAGCGTTTGTTCCCCAATGGTAATGCTGTGTTCCCAGGTGACAGAATCTCTGTCAACACAGCCAACATAATCCAGGACTGGTTTTGTGAGCACAAGGACGAATTGTCGCACTTTCCTGGCCACCACAATAATCTGATCTCAATATTATTGAGCCTTTCTGGTCTACTTTGGAGAGAAGGGTGTATGATCGCCATCCACCTCTGTCATTACCCGAACTTGCCATCATTTTGCAAGAACAACAGTTTAACATTCCCCTGAAAACCATAAAGGGGCCTGTACCTATCAATTACAATTGGAACCTGTTTTGAATGGCAATGATTTTCCCAAAATGTATTAGGCATAGCAATGTACTATCTTTTTTGTGAAACGAAATGATCGTATGGCATTGTTGGCCAGGAGGCCCCATTCGGGGGAATTCGGCCGCCGTATTGCAAGTCCTTGTTGGTTGACGCCACTTCGGCGACTTGTGTGTGTCTTTCATCATCATTGACTCACAACACCCAGCCCCTGCAGGGAATCGAACCTGGGCCCCCTGCGTGGTAGGTGGTAACGCTACGCTACGGAGGCAGACTGGTGCCAATGAAAAAGACAACAGAACATCCTTCCGACATATTTAAGCTTTACAGGTGACAATGTACATTTAAAATACATAACAGTGCAACTGTGAAATTTGGATGTTCTTTTATGAGAGAAAAATTCAGACAAAATGTTCATGTTTAGGCATCTGTGTAACAGGGCAGACAATGGTGTGGATAATATAAAGGACACTCAAATGGAAACACGAGATGGAAAAAAGTAAGTAAACTGTTTATTGTTTATTATTTAATCAGTAATAATTATAACTGGTAACACATTTATCCCACTGTGAGACAAAATGGTCAATGTCTTCATGAAAAAATGTTTGCGACTGCCAACAGATACATGATTGTATCCAGGTGTGCACACCTTCATCTACTCACCCACATGTTGCCAAGGAGGAGCAGGATATTAGTGTTAAATGTCCAGTCAACAATGAGGTCATTAAAAACAGAGCACAACCTTGGGTTAGGGGGAGAAAAAAAGTGGCCAGACCTTTCAAAGCCAGCATTTGCTTTAAGTGATTTAGGGAATACATGCTGCCAAGGTTGTACTGAATACAATGCAGAAGTTTTTCTGAGAAGCCCTAACAGATCTTCCACACATCCCTGGTCACTCTCCATGGCATTTCCATATTTTTGGAGCCCTGAAGAAAGACATTCATGGCTGTTGATTTGCTTCAGATGAAGTGCATGCCTGGTACAATCAAGGTTCCATAGACAACCGCAAACATTTTTCCATGGAGGCACTGACCGTCTAGTCTCACAATGGGGTAAATGTATTAGCAGTTATGGCGAGTACTTTTGACAGTTTTTGTCACACAGAGTTGGACTTTAACATTGATAAAGTTGAAACAAATTAAATAATGGAAAACCCAAGATGGAATGTAACAATATTATGAAAATGAAAATTGATGCTCATCTCATAGCAGAGAGGCTGAGTAGCAGATAGGCACAACAAAAAAGACTGTCACAAAATGAGCTTTCAGCCAATGAGGCCTTTGTCGAAAATGGGTGGGTAAGGACAATGACTAACAAAGGTTGAGGCCAGGAGGATTACGGATACTTCGGATATACTGCAGGGATAGTTCCCATCTGTGTAGTTCAGAAAAGCTGGTGGTGATGGGAAGGAACTAGATGGCACAGGTTCTGAAGCAGTCATTGAAATGAAGTACATTACGATGGGCAGTGTGCTCAGCAACAGGGTGGTCCACTTGTTTCTTGACCACAGTTTGTCAGTGGACAGACAGCATGTTGGTTGTCATGCCCACACAGAATGCAGCACAGTGATACCCATCCGGGGCACAGTTATGGGCGCCTACATGGCACCCTCCTATGCCAACCTGTTCATGGGCCACCAAGAGGAATCCTTCCTAAATACCCAAAACATAAAACCCCTAACTTGGTTCAGATTTACTGATCTCATCTTTGTGATCTGGATTGAGGATGAGGACACCCCTTCCACATTCCTCGAGACAACACTTTCCCCTCAATTTGCTTCACCTGGTCCTACTCAACACAACAGCCACCTTCCTTGATGTTGACCACGACCTCAAGGATGGCTAGATCGTACTTCTGTCCATATCAAACCTACCAATCACCAGCAATACCTCCACTTCAATAGCTGCCACCCTTTCCATACAAAGAAGTCCCTTCCACACAGTCTAGCCACCCGTGGCCGTTGCATCTGCAGTGACGAGCAATTCCTCTCGAAATATACCGAGGGTATAATTAAGGCCTTTACAGACTGTAACTACCCTCCCAACCTTGTAAGAAAACAGATCTCTCGTCCTTATGTTTCCAGTCATTCACCACCACTCAATGTCCCACCGTCCGGCCACTGAGGAGCATTTCCTTCCCCTTGTAACCCAGTACCACCCAGGACAGGAGCTACTGAATTACATTCTCCATCGTTTGGCTACCATTCATCGTGCTCTGAAATGAGAAATGTCCTGCCCATTATCCTTCCCACCCCTCCCACAGTGGCGTTCTGCTGCTCACCAAACTTTCTCTAGGTTCCATCTTAGGTCTGTTGCCTTTCATTCCGTACATTAATTGACACAGTCAAAGTCTTTTGGCAAGTCATAAAAAATGCCAGTAGGCTCTAATCTGTTGTCAAATTACCTAAGTACACTCTCACTGTACATGAAAATAGCTTTCCCTCTGTTGGAATCCTTAAGGAACCCAAACTGTGACTTGGAAAATATATTACTTCCTGCAGATGCTTGAGAAGATAACTGAACACAAGCTTCTCAAATATTTTTGGAAAAGCTCGCAAAAGTAAAATTGGCCAATAGTTTCATGACATCTCTTTATCCCCCTTCTTGTAAAGAGGCTTAGCTTCAGCGTATTTTAGCCAGTCTGGAAATGTTCCGCCAACAAGATATTGATTACACAACTAAGATAGAACTCCACTAACATGAACACTCTTTGATTAACTTCATTGATATGTTATCATAACCACTTGAATACTTTGATTTTGAGGATTTTATGACAGATGCTACGTCTTTGGAAAAGTGAGTGTCATTTCCATTTTACTGAAGTTATTTGTAGAGATTAGAAATCCCATTGGAGTGTTTGCTGAACCTGATAACCCCAAGCTGTCAGTAACAGAGACAAAGTACTTGTTTAAGATGTTTGCAACGCTACATGCGCCTGTTACCAGTGTGTCACTTATTTTTAGAGCTATCTGTTCCTCTTCCTTTCTGATCCCACTTGTGTGTCTTTACTATATCCCATAGGCTACAGTTTTTATTTTGTTCTCTGATGTAATTATCTTTTTTACACAATGAAGCTGCTTAGATTTCTGGATAACTTGCTTCAATACTTTGCAGTACTCTTTGTAATGCATTACAATGCTAACATCACAGCTGTTTCTAGACAGTAGGTACAGTTTCATTTTTGCGTCACGATACCTTGACTCCTTGTGTAATTCACAGTTTATTTTTAAATTTCTTTTCGATTTATCTTTAGGGGGAAACAAATTTTTGATATTGCCAACTGCAGCACTACTGAATCCAACAAAAAGCCTGCAACACTGGAACTATTTAATATATGTAGTATGTTCATCAATAACAGAAAACAAGGTGGTATCCAGTATAAGTGGTTGTACCTGGTCGTAAGTTTATGGCACTGCCTGCTATTCAATTCTACTGCAAATGCCAGATGAGAGTGAAATTTAGTGACTTACATTAAAAACATGAAAAGTCACTTGCCCAATAAATAACAATAGTTAGACAAAAATTCATTTCCTGTGATTTAAACCTCTCTTTCCTTTAGCATAAGTACAATCCTAAAACATACGTACCTGATGGTGGTGTTCCTTCTTTCACTCTCTTCTTGACAGGGCTAAGTTGAGTAGGTTCTTTCTTTGGCACATGCTGCAGCGTGAGATGGTGGTGGTGATGGTGATGGTGGTGAGAAGTAGTTTGTGCAGGGGGTGCCAAATGTGTTGTTGTTTTTGGAACACTTCTCTTGCTTGAGCTACTCCATTGATGACTCCCTGATGAAGACTGGTGTTCAACCAAACCTGACTGATAAACATCAGCAGTGGCCACATCAACAGGAAACACTGGCCGGTGTTCCTAAACACACATAAAACAAGAAATAAAACTTAGCTTTTGAATCAAAATGAGTCAACAGTTTTAAACAACTATACAACATATTTAAACTTCAGTAACTGAACTGACAACAGTTAGTCAAAACAAATAACAAGGAAAAAATTCAAAGCGAAAATCTAAAATATACTGCACTAACAAAAGCTGAAAAAGGGATATAGCAAAGAGTATTTGTAGAAGGAAACTAAGTGCTAATTACACACAGAAAGAAATACGTGCTAAATAACACCACAAAAAAGAAAAACTGATGTGAACAAGGATGCCAACATCCAAATTGCAGACAATAAAGTAAGATGAGGGTATATCACGACGACATATCAGAAGGTGCTGGAATAAACAGTTATGATATTTAGTGAAAGGTCGTGTTGCAATTTTATTTTGCTTCATCTTAATTTGTGTGTTTCAGCTAGAAAAATGTTTTCACTAGTTCTGTGATTGAGTCCATCAGGTTGCAATACAGAAAAATCTGGAGATTTTTCTTCACATTACTGTATTGATGCAGAGATGATGTACAAAGCTGCCTATACTCAAGGAAACTGTAGTCTGAGTTGTATTTATGTTATATACATAAAATATCCCAACTGTTATCTGTAAATGTCCACACTCCTATTCATTTCATGATCGACACCTGACTGAGCTCATGTTCTGGTTGCACTGCATAGCCACCATCAATGTGCTGTACCTTGCCAAAATCTTCTTTTATTTGATGTATGAATATTACATTTACATTGAAATGGGGTGACATACACTTTACAACAGCCGTTTTTAGCTGAGCATGCGGTGAACTGTTGATATGTTCTGTCATTAGTTGTTTCAAATGATGCACGAGCAGTGTAACTGCAATCAATCAAAATGTAACATACTCCCTGAAATGTACTTACCGTATTTACTCGAATCTAAGCCGCACTTTTTTTCTGGTTTTAATAATCCAAAAAACCGCCTGCGGCTTAGAATCTAGTGTAAAGTAAGCGGAAGTTCTGAAAAATGTTGGTAGGTGCCGCCACAACTAACTTCTGCCGTCGAATGTATGTAGTGCTACACAGGCATGCTTTGCAGGCACAAAGATAAATACTGGCGCCAAAACCTCTGTGTTATATAAAAAAAAAAAGTGGAAGACAAGCTTTTTTTCTCCGCCCCGAGTTTCGACCACTGCATTTTCATACATTATCCAACGAAGTAAATACAAATTAAGTATTGTTCATTTTCGAATTTAGCGGCATTTCAATGTACTACGAAAACCCGACTGACAAGACTGTTTGGGATGTTTGTCAATATGACCAACTTTATGTTCTGAATTTTTTCTTACCTGTGAGAAGAGATGGTTGCTAATAGGAACTTTTACGAATTGTGGATCACATGCAATATTCTCTTCACCATAAGAATAATACGAATATAAACATTTTGCCACGTATTCTTTCGTGTTTGCTGCTATCTCATTTAAAACCTGTCTGCCTAATAAACTACGAAACTAGAGGGACACAACAGCAAACGCGGAAGAATATACATATCATGTCATGTTTATATTCGTATTATTCTTGTGCCTAATAGTGATACAGTCAGAAATGAAGCACGGCAATTGACTAGCTTTTTAAATCTAAGATGACTCTAATTTCTGTGCAGAATGTAATGTACTAAAGAGGCGTCTGCAAAGATTTTCAAACAGAGAAAAATTTTCGCTAAACTCTCGTTCAGAACATCATCTATCATACGCATTCTATTATTTGGTTCTTGTTGATCATTATCAAAGAAAGCAGCAGTGTAAGTAACAACAAATAGCAGTCTCTTGCTATTGTTTCGCTAATGAGACAATTCCTCTCTCTCTCTCTTTTTTTAGTTGTGAATGGCGGTAGCGTGCACAAAAGCAAGCCATGCCGCTAACGGCGACAGGCCATAAACACAGAATGCAACAAACAATGCACAGTAATACATTTATAGCTTAGAGTGACATAAACACCTATTTGTTATACGGCACTTATCATATCAAAGAAAAATAAGCAATCAATTCAAACCAGATGAAGCACGTGAAAAAGGAAGGGTACCCGTATAAATACGGACGGAGTGCCTGACGCATAGCAATGGCTACCTGATATAGCTTAACTGCTAAGCTTACGACTCGAACCAAACTACTGTAGCTGTATCGACATTTGTTCGACCTAAATTGTGTCTCATATTACAATGGACCAACATTGTTTCGATTTGGAGGTGCGGCCTACAACTTTTCTCTCCCCTTGAATTTCGAGTCTCAAATTTCAGGTGCGGCTTAGATTTGGGAAATTTTTTTTCCTTGATTTCGAGTCTCATTTTTCAGGTGCGGCTTAGATTTGAGTGCGGCTTAGATTCGAGTAAATACAGTAGTATATACGCAGCAGATAAAACAAACATATTTTCTGGCAACACATTCTTGCATAGAAAAACAATAAAAATAAACAACAGGAAAGTAAAACTGTTGTTTTACAACCAAACAATGCAGTTGTGGCTGTAGGAGACAATGTTACATATGGATTTAATATATTCCTCTACATGAAGAAATATAAATTAAACTGTTGTGTTGTGATCTGATAACTGAAATGAATGTGTGATACATTTGCTATTAATATATTCATCTATAGGAAAGTACAAGACAAAAAAATAAAACTGTTGTTTTACGCTCTAATAATTTGATGTGGGCACAGCAGATAAAAATGCATTCGCTATTAACATATTATTCTACAGGAAACGGTAAGAAAGGAAATAAAATAGAAATTTTGGTATATTATCTAATACCTCAGATGGGCAAACAAACATAAAACTGCATTTGCAATTAACATAGTATTTGCCCAAAAGTGGAAGACTGGCGTGCTACCACCAAGCGTGCAGGCCGCCTCAGATACATCTCAATCTCTAGCAGGCAAAGCATTTGCGGCCATGCATTGTAAAGAGCATCTGGCAACAGGGCAATCTTGTGGCCAATCGGAGCATGTGGTGCCAAGTTTCCGTAGTTTAAAAATTGTGTATTGTCGGCCCACACAACCTTAGTAATTTTGGTTCCAACTGGCATCAGCTATCCAGGGTTACAATTTTGTGACACAATTTTTCTCCACCCAGTATAGCAGCCAATTACACGCTGGCCAGCTCTTTTTTTGTCACATTCGGTAGTGTGAAAACCTAAAATGTTGTTTCTTAATTCATGTTATCATGGAATGTCTTTTTCTCTTTACACTGTGAAATGCTGTATCTACTCTTGTTATGATTGTTTGTTTTGTTGTGTTTTAGTGCGCAAAAACAACGAGGGTCACACGCATCCATGCCAAAATTGTAGAACACAGAGGCAAAAAGAAGAGTTAAAAACGACTACTCACCAGTCCTAATCGACGGAAGAGAAGACAGCTAAGAATAGTGACGTGCACAAAAGTCTATAAAATACACCATAGAGAAACAGGGTGCAGAACTAAAACTTAAATGGCCTTCGCCACATTGCTACAACAGATAAAAAGTAAAATGCGGTCCACAGCCCACGCATCGTTGGCTAAGACGGCCCAAATTTAAATGGCAAAGACAAACACAAGCTTAAGCGGTTAAAAAAAGGACATTCTGTCAGGAAATGGCGGGCAGTCAAAATTTGAGGCGCAATATGCACGAAGTGGTGCGGGAGACCCCCTTAACAAATGGCGATGGCTGAAAAGAGTGTGCCCAAAACGGAACCTAGTTAAAATTATCTCCTCGTGGCGAGAGGAGCAGGCGATAAAGCAAGGCTGGAGTGGCATCCTTAGGAAGCAAATAAAGGCCAAAGCGAACTCAGGCCGCTGCACAAAGCCACTGGGAGACGTTTAATAGTCTGGAGCTTGTTCCCATGATGGGAGGAACAGTGATGATGCCAAAGTGACACCACCTGCTGACAGACAGCAACACAGATATCATCAGAGGGAGTGAAAGAACTAGTGGGCTGAGGTACGAGGGCTGCAGCCTTGGTAGCAGCGTCAGTGGCCTTGTTTCCAGGCAGACCGACGTGACCAGGAGCCCACATAATCACAGTGGTTCCATTAAGACTGAGCAAGTGACTGTTTTCCTGGACCCATTGCACCAAGGGATGGATGGCATGCAGCATACACAGGCTTTGAAGGGCGCTGAGAGAGTGTGAAAGATGATGCAATTGAAAAACCCCTGTCACTGGATGAACTGTGTGGCCTGATACAGGGCAAAGAGCTCTGCAGTAAATACTGAGCAGTGTCCTGGAAACCGATACCAAAAAACCTTGGCACCAATGATGAAGCTACACAAAGGTACTATTGCAAAATACCGTGCGAAGGTCGTGAAATTGAAGGCGATAAAGCAATGCTGGAGTGGCATCCTTAGGAAGCAAATAAAGACCAAAGCGAACTCAGGCCGCTGCACAAAGCCAAGGCAGCGATGGGTTCACACCTGCTGGGAAACTTGCAGGTAGCGTGAAGTTAAGCTGCCGGAGCAAAAGCTAAAGCGAGAAGTAACAAAGAGGGACGAGCCCCATACTGAAGATCAAAGAAATCTTCGAAGAATGCAGCATAGGATGGGTGGCCATGCAGGCAGACAAACGGCATGCATATGCATTTCTGCCGAGGAGAAAGTCATGGTGGTAGAACAGCGGTAGTTTGGCAGCTTCTGCATACAGACACTCAACTGGGCTACTGTAAAAGGCACCAGTGGCCAAATGGATGGTGGGGTGGGGGTTAAAATGGATTGGGAAAAAATGCGACACCTCAAAGCAGTTGTGAGGATGCCAATTTTGTTTCCGAAGGCAGAGAACAAGTGGACGCTGCGATTGTAAGGGCAGCCATAAATCCTCTTAGTTGGATCGAAGACTGCGAACGTTACATTGGAGGACTGTCACGATGAGGAAAAAATGAAGTGTGTCACCTCGGTGGCTGCTGAGTCCCAGCCTTTGAAGACTCACTGCAAGGGGGCACAGAGGCATGAGGATCCTGCTCCATAAGGTCGACAGAAGTATCGGCATTCTTCTGCTGTCGGCGGTCTTCAGAGTCTTAGGACTTGGAGGTCGGCCGGGTGAGGTGACACTGTCGAAGAGGATCTTCAAGTCAATGAAGGAGAAGATTGTTTGCCTCTGTTTGACTTCTTTGAGCCTTTCCGGTTATCAGAGGAAGACCCAGGTGTTGGCTGAGTGGATGGTCGTTGGAAGTCTCCCTGGAAGCATTCCTTCTATTCTTTCCTGCCTGCCAGTTGTGGAGCTGGTGACTTCGCCCCGTGAGGCAGAAATTGGTTGCGTGTTGCACAGCTGGAGGAGGAGGAGATGGAGACGCTACCATGATGCTGGGCAATTTCACAAACGGTGCTACATTTGAGATCGCATGTCTGCGTGGCCATGTCCTTCATGGAGAGAGATGTAGCATGAACAGTAATGCAGGTACCAGATAGTAGAACACAGGGTTTCCGACTAGCCAACAACTTGCGAGCGACCGGGTAAGGCACTTTTTCCTTCACCCAGATCTCCCAGACAGCTAGCTCATCGAGATACATGGGACAATCGTGGGAGGAGTTGGCAGGGTCGCCATTGCAGTTAACGCAGCTGGAAGAAGGAGGTGGACAATCATCCTCATGAGCATCCTTACCACAGGTTACATATTTGGCTGGGTGTCAACAGGACTCTCAAGTGTGGTTGTAACGATGACACTGTTAGCAGTGCATAGGATTCTAAATATATAGTCTGACTGTGATAATTTCATAAGCTGCTTTGATCTCTGATGGAAGAACCACTCTATCAAAAGTGAGAAAGAGGGTGCATGTGGGCACTAAGGAGGTGTCGACGTTTTTCATCACCCAATGGACACAATGGCACCCTGATCAGAGAGGTATGTTTGAATTTTTGCCTCAGTCAGACCATCAAGTAGCCTTGCGTAAATAGCACCACAGGAAGAATTCAGCCTTCAATGGGCCTCAACACTAACAGGATAGCCACAGAGGAGCGAAGCTGCAAGCAGTTTTTGTGCTCGAGAGTCAGAAGTAGTCTCCAAAAGCAAAATACCATTGCGTAAACAAGATCTGAATTTCACAGGACCAACAATTGCATCAACATCTTTCTGAATAATAAACAGATTTACCATAGCAAAGGACTGACCTTCTTCAGTACCTGAAACTACGAGGAACCATGGTGCAGCTGGTAGGGTCTTTGAATGTTAGCCTCATTGTGTTTATGTTTCGTAGCCACTAACTGTGAAGATGATTGGCTCATTGTGAGAAAACCCCTATGATTGCCATCGTCTCTGATAGTGCTCTCCTTCCAACTGGGGGCCCCTTCAGAAGGGGTCTTACCTGCCTTAGGTGATTGTTCACACCTCCAGTCACGCCTCCCGAACACCTGACAGAGGGACAATCAGCAATTTGGGAAGGTAGCAGTTCAGGCAATAACCTCTTCCTGGGCCTGGCCTTTACCGTGGGTTACATGCGAATGCTACCTGTCAACCCAGGGCTAGGAATTACGTGTTACCCAGTCACCTGTTAGGCATCACACGCGTGAGCCATCCTTCAGGAGCGCACAGGGAGGAAGAAGAAAAAAAGGAACCTCAAACACCAAAGCGGAGGAAGGATAGGAGAAATGAACGAAGAAAGGAAAAAGGAACAGTGAAGAGTATCCTGATATTGACTATCAAAAATGTAGAATACATTTTCAAAAACAGTCCAGACACTTTCTTAAAAAAAAAAAAAAAAAAAAAAAAAAAGAGAGAAGAAGAAGAAGAAGAAGAAGAAGAAGAAGAAGAAGAAGGAAGGAAGGAAGGCTGGGGCCCCATGGTAGCCAAGCAAGAATCTACCAAACAGCGGCAAGCCTGTTGGGTCTGTTCTTGTTATGAAGTAACCACCAGTTGGTTGGTTGGATGATTAAAGGGACCAAACTACTAGGTCATTGGGTCATCCGTATATCAGGGATTTCCTACTGCGCAACACTCCAGGAAAGAAAACTTGAAAGTTTACTAAAGGTCAGTGAAGCTGAGACAATGGACAAAAAGAAGTTAAGGTGCCCCATCTAGGGAGCAGCTGGACGCCCCTGAAAGCAGAGTCGTTACGGACGGTGGGAGAAACTCTTTGTAGCGCCAGAAGTTAATAGAGACCGTCTTCTCGGCAGAAAAACAGAAGCCATTGGCGACACTCCAGGAGTAAAGATGGTCAAGAGAACGCTGAAGACAGCGCTCCAGGAAACATGTACGCTGCGCGCTGCAATCGATGGTAAAATCGTCCACGAAAAGGGAGCCTGATACATCAGCTGGGAGGCAATCCATTATTGGATTGATCGCTATGGCGAAGAGAGCGATGCTCAAAACTGAGCCCTGTGGCACCCCATTCTCCTGGCGAAAGGTGTCTGACAGAACAGAACCCACATGTACCCTGAAGTGTCGATCCATTAAAAAGGAACGAATAAAAAGAGGGAGGCGACCGCGAAGGCCCCATGTATGCATGGTGCGGAGAATGCCCGCCCTCCAACAGGTGTCGTAAGCCTTCTCCAAATCAAAGAACACAGCCGCGGTCAGGCGCTTCCGCAAGATGTTATTCATAATGAAGGTCGACAAGGTAACCAGATGGTCAACAGCAGAGCGGCGCCTACGAAATCCACATTGTACATTGGTAAGTAGGCGTCGAGATTCGAGCAGCCAAACCAAACGAGAGTTAACCATTCGCTCCATCACCTTACAGACACAGCTGGTAAGCGAGATGGGTCGATAACTGGAAGGCAAGTGCTTGTCCTTCCCCGGCTTAGGAATCGGTACAACAATAGACTCGCGCCAGCATGCGGGAACATGTCCCCCAATTCAGATGCGATTATAAGTACGAAGAAGGAAACCTTTACCCGCAGGAGAAAGGTTCTTCAGCATCTGAATATGAATAGAATCAGGCCCTGGAGCGGAGGACCGTGACCGGGCAGTGCATTTTCGAGTTCCCGCATGGTGAAAGGGGCATTATAACTTTCACAATTCGAGGAGCGGACGTTAGGTGGCCCAGCCTCCTCTGCCTGTTTGCGGGGGAGGAAGGCAGGGTGGTAATGAGCGGAGCTCGAAACCTCTGCGAAAAAGCGGCCGAAGGAATTGGCGACATCCTCAGGGGCCACAAGGACGTCATTCACGACCGTCAAGCCAGAAACTGGTGAGTGGACCTTAGTGCCAGATAGCCGGCGCAGGCTACCCCAGACAACAGAAGAAGGAGTAAAACTGTTGAAGGTGCTTGTGAAAGCAGCCCAGTTGGCTTTCTTGCTTTCTTTAATAATACGACAGCACTGTGCACGTAATCGTTTATAAGTGATACAATTCGTCACTGTAGGGCGTTGTTTAAAGGTGCGTAAAGCACGTCGACGAGCACGTAAAGCGTCTCTACATGCTGCGGTCCACCAGGGGACCGGTACGCGACGTGGAGAAGAAGTAGTGTGAGGGATGGAATATTCAGCACCAGTGAGAATGACTTCCGTGAGGTGTGCGACCTGACGATCGCAGCTTGTGAAGGTTTGATCCTGAAAGGTCGCCCTGGAAGAGAAGAGCCCCCAGTCTGCTTTGGAGATGTTCCAACTAGTTGAGCACGGAGAGGGGGTATGATGCAGGAGATGGATGACACACGGGAAGTGGTCGCTCGAATATGTATCAGAAAGGGCATACCACTCAAACCGGCGTGCAAGTTGGGTAGTACATATAGAGAGGTCTAAATGGGAATAGGTGTGAGATGTGTGTGAAAGAAAAGTAGGGGCGCCAGTATTGAGGCAGACAAGATTGAGCTGGATGAAAAGGTCTGCTAACAGGGAGCCCCTCGGGCAGGATGCTGAAGAGCCCCAAAGGGGATGGTGGGCATTGAAGTCTCCAGTTAACAAAAATGGTGCAAGAAGCTGAGCAATAATTTGCATCATGTCTGCCCTGGTAACGGAAGACGACAATGGAGTGTAAACGGTACAAATGGAAAATGTAAAAGTGGGGAGAGTAATTCAGACGGCAACTGCCTCCAGGCCGGTGTGCAATGTGATGGGATCGTAGTAAATATCATCCCGGACCAGCAACATAACCTCTCCATGAGCTGGAATACCTACCACAGGGGGTAGGTCAAAACGCACAGAGGTGTAGTGTGCCAAGGCAATGTGATTGCATCGGCGTAGCTTCGTTTCCTGGAGGGCTATGACGAGCAGATGGTGCAAGCGGAGCAGCAACTTCAAGTCCTCTCGGTTGGAGCGAATGCTGCGAATATTCCAGTGAATAAGTGCCTTCATAAGAAGAAAAGGAAAATGAAAGAAGGGGTCACCTCGAATGCCACTGAGGGCCTGGCTTCGAGCGAGCACTGCCGCCGCTATCAGTAGGCGGACAGTCATCGTCCATTGGTTCTATAGGTTCATCGGCCATCTCATTAAGATGGCCAGGAGGAGGAGCTTCCTCCGCCGGTGGACGGCCAGATGTTCGGCTACCAGCGGTGCGGCCAGGCGAAACGGATGACAGCCTGGGGCGGCAACCGCTGGGTGGCGCAGGAGAAGAAATGCGTCGTGGCGGAGAAGGAGAACTGTGCTTCCTATGAGCCTTCTTGGAAGGTCGTTTAGTGGAAGTACTGGTCGACGGCTGGGAGTTTGAGGTAGGTAGGAAGTCTGCACGGGACGGTTCCTTCTTGAAGGCCCGTGCATCTGACTTCTGGGTCTTCGTCTTGGCAGAAGCTGATGAAGGTGCTTGTGTCTGAGGGGTGACGGGAGGAAGAGGAGACGTCGATCGCGCGATCTTAGCACTGGCAGAACGGACGACCGTGGTGCTGAAGGTCAGATCGCATGTCTGCGTCGCCACCTCCCTGGTAGTCCGAGGAGAGGCGAGGACAGTACTGTATTTTCCCACTGGGAGCAGTGTGGGCTTCCTACTAGCAAATAGCTTGCGAGCAGCCGAGGTGGACACTTTCTCTTTGACCCGAATTTCTTGGATACAGCGTTCTTCCTTGTAGATGGGACAGTCGTGGGAGGATGCTGCATGGTCACCCTGACAGTTCACACAACGAGGAGACAGAGGTGGACAGTCATCCTCATGGGCATCCCTGCCACAAGTGACACATTTAGCCGCATTGGTACAAGACTGGCTAGTGTGATTAAAACGCTGACACTGGTAGCAGCGCGTAGGTGTCGGGACATGGGGGCGAACAGAAATAACCTCGTAGCCCGATTTGATACGCGAAGGCAAATGAACACTATCAAAGGTCAAGAAAAGTCTCCGGGTCGGTACAAGGTCATTGTTGACCTTTTTCATGACCCTATGGACAGCCGTCACGTCCTGCTCAGCGAGGAAAGACTGAATCTCCTCATCAGTCAATCCGTCGAGTGATCTAGTATATACCACACCACGAGACGAATTCAAAGTGCAGTGAGCCTCCACCCGGACAGGGAACGTGTACAGGAGTGTGGCCCGAAGCAGTTTTTGTGCCTGAAAGGCGCTCTCAGTTTCTAGTAACAAGGTACCATTATGCAACCTGATAAACGACTTGACAGATCCAGCTATGGCATCTACGCCCTTCTGGATAACGAAAGGGTTGACAGAGGAAAAATCCTTGCCGTCCTCGGATCGAGAAACTACGAGGAACTGTGGGGCAGGCGGTAGTACTTTTGTCACTGGTGGCTGGTCAAGTTTCCGTTTATGGGCAGAAGTCGAGAGAGAAGAAAAAGAGAAATCCATTGCGGAGGAATCCCCCATGATTGCCAGCGTCTCCGATGGCGCGCTCTTTCCTTGTGGGGACCCTCTCAGAGGGCACTCCCGCCTTAGGGGAATGTTTACACCTCAGGTCACACCTCCCCAGAAACAGACGGAGGGACCAATCGGCATGGTCAGAAGGTATCAGCTCAGGCAATCACCCTTCCCTGGGCCTGGCCTTTACCAGGGGGTACGTGCATGCCTTATTTGTCTACCCAGGGCGGGGACTTACGCGTTACCCCGTCACCGGCTACGCGTGCGAACGCGTGGGTCGGCCTTCAGGCGCACACAGGGAGGAAGGAAGAAGAGGAAAAAGAAGAGAGAGAGAGGGAGAGAGAGGACACTCTGTCTCAAACGCCGAGGTGGAGACTGGAGAAGGCAAGGAGAAGAAGGCAAGGGAAAGAGTAAGGAAGACAGTGAGATGGAGAAGAACAAAGTAAGGAACCAACCAAAGGAAGGAAGAAAGAAACGAGAAGAAGTGAAAAACCAAAATGACCGCAAATATAGGTCGTCGAACCGTCCGTCTCCGGACGCAGGTGCTAACTACCCCCTTGAGGGGGAGGGACTCCTTTTAGTCGCCTCTTACGATAGGCAGGAATACCTCGGGCCTATTCTAATCCCCAGACCCGCAGGGGGAACCAAGGGATGGCAAGGGTAGCACTAGTCGAGAGCTTGCAAACTGCACATGGAGTCACTGCAGATGAGAAAGGACCCACCAGTGCAGGAATGGATATACTCAAGAGCATGAGAGATGGCAACCAACTCTGCAGTGAAAAAACTGCAGCAATCATCTTGTACTCTCAGAGGACATACTGAACTGTGTTCCTTGCCACATACACGACCAGTAACCACTGAGTCATACGTGTAACTACTTCTGAACCCTGGGATGTGCCAAGGATGGAGAAAAATTGGCGGTGGAGGGACATTAGGATGAACTGAGTGTTTCGGACCTTTGACAGGTCAAGATGAAGCTGCGGCCAAGAGATGCATCACAGAGGTGTATGTGAGTGGTCCAGAGGGGAGGTGGAAGAGCAAACAACTGAAGTTCAGAGAGGACAGACAGGATGCGGATTGCAATTGTAATCCCTACCTGGGCCACCGTGGTGGGAGAGGGATTACCATGTTTGGAAACAGGAGATGGTAGTCTGGATGCTTAGAGTAGCCGCAAACGTGGGCAGCATAATTGACAAGCTGTTGTTAAGCCTGATCTGCAATGGAGAGATCCCAGCCCCCATGAGTAAGCTGTTCACAAGGCCAGTTCGAAAAGCTCCTGTTGCAGGTCAAACCCTGCAGTGGAGTATCAGATACAGTATCTACAATGCTGAGGGCAATGCCAAACCATATGCCAGACTCCCATAATTAAGGCGGGATTGTATCAGGGCTTTGTAACACTGCAGAAGGGTGTTACTCAAGCAGTGAACGGCATTAATGTGTAGCCAGCACTTTCACTTAAGCTCGCAAAGATGGTGAATCAATGTCAACCGAGAATCAAAGAGAAGTTGTAAGAAGCAATTAGTCACCACCACATTGATTAGTTGGTTGTCGAGGTAAAGTTCTGTTTGTCGGTGAATGGTAAGACATCGACAGAAGTACATGGTGTCTTGGCAACTGAAAACTGAAAGCCACGGGTGATGGCCCATGCCTGCGTCTTTTGTATGGCACCTTGCAGACAATGTTCAATGAGACCCGCACTACGAGAGCAATAATAGAGGTAAATGTTTTCAGTATATCAGGAATGTGATACTGAAGACTCCAAAGCTGCTTTTTAGGAAACTAATGGCTAATGGAAAGACAGGTTCACTCAGCAGAGCCCAGTGGGACCCCATTCTCTGGGGTATGGGGGGGGGGGGGGGGGGGGGACATTACTGTGGGAAGCACCAGCTCGAACCCGAACATATGGTGCAGCAGAAAGTTCTGGATGAAAATCAGGAGTGGACCTCAGATACCCCACTTGCATAAGATAGCAAGGATGTGGTCAAAGAAGATAGTTCTAAGTTTTTGGCATCGGGCAAAAGCTGTTCGAATAGCAGACTCCAGGTAAACCAGATAATCATTAGTGGCAAGGTCTTAGTGAACACCACCCTGGGACGGAGCCAGAAGACCCTGAGACTCAAACACTCAACACAGCTGCTGGCTCACCATGTGTTCAAGCAACTTACATAAAGCAATAGTGAAACTTACTGAACAATAACTGTCCATCTCTAGAAGGTGCTTCCCCAGTTTCGATACCAGTACAATGATGCTTTCTATGCAATGCGATGGAAACTCACCCTCACTCCAGATGTGGTTAAAGATGGCAAGGATATGATGCTGACAATCCACCAGTAAGTGTTGGATCATTTGGTTGAGAATGTGGTCTGGCCCTGGGGCTTCCTCAGGAAAGTGGGTTTGGACACTGACGAATTCCTGCTCACTGAATGGATCACTATACGGTTCCAGGTGGTGTGTAAGAAAAGATAATTGCTTTCGCTCCACCTGCTGGTTTATGGTACAAAAGGTAGGTTGACAAATGCCAAATGCTGAGGCTTGAGCATAGTGCAGAGAAAAATGTTCAGCAACAGTGTCTGGGTCAGTGTAGACAGCACCATTCGAGGTAATACCAAGTACACCTGCAGATGTCTGGTATCCATAGAGATGTCTGATCACAGCCCAAACCTGTGAAGGAGAAGTATGTGGTCACATGGTTGGAACATACTGTTCTCAGCATTGTCGCTTCTGTCTTTTTATTAGGTGGCGAACCTGTGCACGGAGCTGATTTAAAAGCAATGAGGTGATTCATCGATGGCTGCCACTTATGGTGTTGGGAGAGCCACCTATGAACTCTAATGGTCTATATGATCCTAATGGCCTCTACGATTTCTGACTGTACTGCCTGCCTTCCTTCCTTCAGGGCAGGTCTGAAAAAATAGGGATCGATACATTAGCTGCCAAAGAATGGCTGTAGTTGAGGTGAATGCACACCAGTCAGCAATGTTGAGAGCCCATCTGGGCAGGAGTCCAGGGGAGTGATGCTGACAGAGGGACAGGAAGATCAGGAAGTGGTCACTACCACACAGGTCATCGTTTACCCTCCAGTATGTGGATGTGCTGCTAATGGAAAAGGTCAATGGCCAAGAAAGTTCTGTGCACCATGCTGAAGTGCTTGGGGGTACAAGAATTCAAGAGGCAAAGGTCAAGTTGTGCCAGTAAATTTTCGAGGTCTTTATTGTGGCCAGTGATAACAGTTCGACCCCACAAATGGTTATGGGCGTTGAAATCACCCAAGATTAGGAAACGTGGGGAGGGCAGAGAAACTAATGCAAACAATATTCTGAGACACTTCACAATCAGGAGAGAGGTAAAAATTCATGTCCCGAAATGCCTTTTTCCAAACAGCCATAGCCTCAAATGCTATATTAAGAGGAACAAGTTCACTATAAAGAGTGTGTAGAACATACATGCAAACTCTGCCCAACACCCTGTCATCGGTAGCACGATTCTTATAATATCCCCGTTATTCACAAAGGGCCGAGGTCCACGTTGCTGGAAACAAAGTCTCTGAAGGGCACTGCAGAAGGCGGAGGCAGTGCTCAAAAGTTGATGTGGCTCAACGAAGTGGTGGAATAAATCGCTACTATTCCAGAGGAGAATAATGTTGTCAATGTACAATGAGGCTGTGGAAGGGACCAAGTGGGCAGGTTATGCCTTAGGGTCTGCTGAAGGGGTTATGGCATCAATACACATAGACTTCGGGTTCCGTTGTGTGATGTGAACTGAGGCCTCCGGGGCCACCACAACCTCCACCTCAGCTGCAGGAGTGGAACAGGTGGGAAATGGTGATGTGGGGGCCACCAGAATATCCTTCGTAGAGGACTTTTTCTGTCTTTCCTCTCCTTAGAAACCATGGATGAGTGTGTTCCGAGGGTCCCTTCCTGGTGAGAGAAGTCAGCAGAAGGTGGTTTGTCTCCAGCTTGGAGATTGGGACCAACGTTCCTGGTGGTAGGGAAGCCATCGATCCCAAAGTACGTGTGGAGTAAGCAGCAACAGGAGAGCCCCAACCATCAGGGGAGCAAGCATGGCTGAGCAGCCCTGAAAGTCCACTGTAGGATCTGTAACAGGTGGGAATACCATCGCCAAAGGTGGCAATGTCCTCTAGTGTACGGTGACGTTTGTATGTTGGGTGCAACTGTATTTTCTTCTCTCTCTGGAAAACAGTACAATCTTGTGAGCAAGGACAATGGTGTTTTCCACAGCCCAAGCAGATGGGGTGAGGGGCACAAGGAGTATTCACACGTAGCACTTGTCCACAATCTCAACAGATGGTGCTAGCATTGCAACACGAATTTCAGACACTTCAAGAACCGCATGGGCCAGGGGGAGGGGGGGAGGGGAAGGGAGCAACATACAGCTTCACATCGCATCAGTATACCATCACCCTGACCTTTTCAGACAATGAATTACCCTCAAAGACCAAGATGAAGGCACCACTAGTGACTCCGCTGTTGTTTGGCCTCCTATGTACATAACAGTCAAAGTGTACATCCCGTTGGTCCACGTTGGTGCGTAGTTCATCATCAGACTGTAAGAGCAGGTCTCTGTGGAAAATGATGCCCTGAACCAAATTTAGACTGTCAACCAGCTTGTTACAGGCAAGCACTTCCTGTGACAAGGCAGAGGATGCTGATTTGATCAAAACTGACCAACTTTTCATTTCAGACATAGCTGCCACTTCCCCAAATTTGTCTTCAAGTTCTCCACAAAGAATAAGGGCTTTGTGGCCAAGACAGAATCACCACCAGTCATTGTACAAACCCAGTATTGTGGGTAGTATTGCTCTGCTTGCCACATAGCCCTACATTCCTCCCAGGCATAGCCAGGAAGGGAACATTTTAGGGGTGTATTTCTCTGCACTGAAAGAGACTGTCCTTTCATAGAGCCTGCTGGAGGCATATGACCTTCAGCAGGTGATAACTTCATCCACTTCATTTGCACCTTATCCGCCATGGTGCCTCACAATCCGAACGGAGTGTCCCCCCCTTATTGGTACCATCTAGCCTCAGCAACTGCTACCTGGTCAGCAACCCGTTGCTCGGAGTCCTCATGCCCTAGGCGTGACAGGCACATACTCCTTGGCACATAAGGGGAGTTTTCAGCTCAGGCACCAGGCACCAACAGTGTTATCTTTGCATGGTCGGGGGAGGGGGGGGGGGGGGGGGGGAGTACCACCGTGCAGGTACTTGACAAGCCTAGCCCCACCCAACAATGGGATAACTATCATGCTGGGTTTTGGGTGTGTTACCTCATTAAAAGGAATGGTGCAAACACAGAAAGCACAATTGGTGGCAGATCAAACCCAACAATGGGGACCATGTGTTTATTTAATGGCAGGTTGCACAAAACGCCAGAAGTGGAAGCTTAAGGCCCATCATAAACCAGGTCTAAGCGGGGTCGGCACAAAGTGAACTACCAGATGGAGAGGCAGAGGGGGGAAAGGATAGTGGAAGTGTATGCTTACAGCACAGAAAGGAAGTAGTGCTGCAAAGGCTGGCGACCCATTGTAGCCAAGCTATGATGTAGCCATCATGTGCAGTCTTTGCCTCCAAATATTTAGTTTGCAAAAGATGTGTAGCAGAAGTTTTACAAATACCATACTTCTGAACGGCAATAAAAAAAGGTAATTTTGTTGAAGAAATGTCATTACAACCAAGTTCTCAATGATGAAAATGGGTTTTTCCATGTACCATCAAACGGGTGATTTCAGATGGTTTTGAGGCTATTTTCACCACTATCTGCAGAGGTTCTGTTAGATTGCATTGTTTGTTGTAGAAATGGTAGGGTAATGTATAATGGACAAAAATATTTAAAAAAGAAAGTCTGTGTGCATCTATATTTGCCAGAGATAGATGAAGTGTTCAAATTCACCCCCTGGATTGGGGTGATTTCGGACACACATTTTTTAAGTCTCTATCCGAAGTTACAGAGTATATGGAGGGAATTCATATATAAATTCACTTAAAAAAAAAAATTACATTCTTCCTATCTGATTTTACTGATTTAACACATTTTAACGATGTCCATCATTACAAATAAATGATAAGGATTGAGATATGAATATTATATATTAAAAGTCAATTCTTATTTTCTAACAAATTAAATTTTCACAGTTCAAAAAAAAAAAAAAAAAATTATATATATATATATATATATATATCTCCACTCCTTCCAGCAGTAAAAATTAATTGGATGATGGGTTGTTCTCATTTTCATTACTGTTAAAGCACTATCACTTGTTTCCATGCTGCTTTAGTTTTTGTGGAATTCATGGACCCGTAACTGATTTCAGTGGAGGAATAGCTAGTTTGCAGCAGCAGGAATTGCCTAGCTGATGTGGGGACTAAGGAACTTCTTTGAGCTTTTCTTTGGAACAGCAAGTCCATGTCTTTGTTTTGCTTTGTTGGCTCTCCTTGTTATTATGCTATTTCTGTAAGACATGATCTGAAAGCCAATCTTTACATTATCAGTACAGTTTGCTGAAATTTTATTAGACAAAGTCTGCTTCATAAGAAATGGAAATACATCTTTGGAAATTGTCTTGCAAGAGCATTTTTTTCTTTCAGTTAATATGGCAATGTGACTTGCATTGGTCTGGAGAAGCTTACATCCAGCACTTGGAGGAGGTGGATGCTATTAGAGGGAAGGAGAATCAATGAAATATTGTTATGCTCAGTCTCTTTCATAATACGTCAAGGCATGCGACTGGGAAGTTGTCCCCAATCATCACTATTGGTCCATTTTGCTTTTTCAAATAGGACAAAGCGGGTGTAAAGGACAAATCTTCAAATATTGGTACATTAAGTCATCTGGTCTTGTTCCTTTCAAAATGGGTTCCCTGTGGACCATCTTGCCTCGTGTCCCACAAATGCTCACATTTATTAAGGGTCGATGGAGGAAGCAGTTTACCATCGGCACTTGCTGTCATTATCGAAACACTATATTTCAATGAATCCATCACTTATTCAGCATGCTTACGCCCTCATTTTATAATTATCTGCTACTTGCCCCCGATCATCTGACAAGTTGGTTTCATCATAGCTGATTATGTGGCTTTATACTGGAGAAACACATTTTAACTGTCTCTGTTCATTCACTTCTGCGCAAGCTCTTTTAGTATGTTCACTTAAGTGAACGGAGAGATCTTCTGAATGCCGCTTGAGGAATGAATGCACTCATTCTTCTCCTGGTAAATTATTAGAAAATTTCTTCTGCTTTGGCCAGATTTATCAAGGTAGCCTTTCACTAAATGTCTAATATCCAATTTAGTGAATTATTTTTTTTTTTTTTTTTTTTGTGGTTTTACTGCGCACAACTACAGTGGTCATTAGTGCCCTGACTAAGTTATGAATGCACTGCAAGGCACAAGGTTAAAACAGCAACTAAAGACAACACTATAAAAGGAACATTAACAGCCAAGGGATTAAAAGAAAACAGCATAATCAAATGTCCTTAGACAGGTTTGTCAAGTGGATGAAACGAAGAACGCAAGCAGCTGCTGCTGGGTAATACGCTCAAATGGCATCCAGTGTACATGGTAGGCCAATATCAATGATCAATGTGCAGTGTATTAAAATTTGGACAGGACGTTAAAATGTGGCGTTGTTGTTGTTGTTGTTGTTGTTGTTGTGGTCTTCAGTCCTGAGACTGGTTTGATGCAGCTCTCCATGCTACTTTATCCTGTGCAAGCCTCTTCATCTCCCAGTACCTACTGCAGCCTACATCCTTCTGAATCTGCTTAGTTTATTCATCTCTTGGTCTCCCTCTATGATTTTTACCCTCTACGCTGCCCTCCAGTACTAAATTGGTGGTCCCTTGATGCCTCAGAACATGTCCTACCAGCCGATGCCTTCTTCTAGTCAAGTTGTGCCACAAGCTTCTCTTCTCCCCAATCCTATTCAACACCACCTCATTAGTTACGTGATCTACCCATCTAATCTTCAGCATTCTTCTGTAGCACCACATTTCGAAAGCTTCTACTCTCTTCTTGTCCACACTATTTATCATCCATGTTTCACTTCCATACATGGCTACACTCTATACAAATACTTTCAGAAACGACTTCCTGACACTTAAATCTATACTCTATGTTAACAAATTTTTCTTCTTCAGAAACGCTTTCCTTCCCATTGCCAGCCTACATTTTATATCCTCTCTACTTCGACCATCATCAGTTATTTTGCTCCCCAAATAGCAAAACTCCTTTACTACTTTAAATGTCTCATTTCCTAATAAAATTCCCTCACCATCACCCGACTTAATTCGACTGCATTCCATTATCCTCGTTTTGCTTTTGTTGATGTTCATCTTATATCCTCCTTTCAAGACACTGTCCATTCCGTTCAACTGCTCTTCCAAGTCCTTTGCTGTCTCTGACAGAATTACAACCTTGTCTCACTCCCTTCCCAACCACTGCTTCCCTTTCATGCCCCCAGACTCTTATAACTGCCATCTGCTTTCTGTACAAATTGTAAATAGCCTTTCGCTCCCCTGTATTTTACCCCTGCCACCTTCAGAATTTGAAAGCGAGTATTCCAGTCAACATTGTCAAAAGCCTTCTCTAAGTCTACAAATGCTAGAAACATAGGTTTGCTTTTCCTTAATCTTTGGTTGGTTGGTGGTTAGTGTTTAACGTCCCGTCGACAACGAGGTCATTAGAGACGGAACGCAAGCTCGGGTGAGGAAAGGATTGGGAAGGAAATCGGCCGTGCCCTTTTAAAGGAACCATCCCGGCATTTGCCTGAAACGATTTAGGGAAATCACGGAAAACCTAAATCAGGATGGCTGGAGACGGGATTGAACCGTCGTCCCCCTGAATGCGAGTCCAGTATGATAACCACTGTGCCACCTTGCTCGGTTCCTTAATCTTTCTTCTAAGATAAGTCTGTAAAGAATTCGTGTTAGTGTTTGGCAGCTGTGACTTATTAAACTGATAGTTCGGTAATTTTCACATCTGTCAACACCTGCTTCTTTGAGATTGGAATTATTATATTCTTCTTGAAGTCTGAGGGTATTTCGCCTGTCTCATACATCTTGCTCACCAGATGGTAGAGTTTTGTCAGGACTGGCTCTCCCAAGGCCGTCAGTAGTTCTAATGGAATGTTGTCTACTCCCGGGGCCTTGTTTTGGCTTAGGTCTTTCAGTGCTCTGTCAAACTCTTCACGCAGTATCTCATCTCCCATTTCATCTTCATCTACCTCCTATTCCATTTCCATAATATTGTCCTCAAGAACATCGCCCCTGTATAGACCCTCTATATACTCCTTCCACCTTTCTGCTTTCCCTTCTTTGCTTAGAACTGGGTTTCCATCTGAGCTCTTGATATTCATATAAGTGGTTCTCTTTTCTCCAAAGGTCTCTTTAATTCTCCTGTAGGCAGTATCTATCTTACCCATCATGAGATAAGTCTCTACATCCTTACATTTGTCCTCTAGCCATCCCTGCTTAGCCATTTTGCACTTCCTGACGACCTCATTTTTGAGACGTTTGGATTCCTCTTTGTCTGCATCACTTGCAGCATTTTTGTATTTTCTCCTTTCATCAATTAAATTCAGTATCTCTTCTGTTACCCAAGGATTTCTACTAGCCCTCGTCTTTTTACCTACTTGATCCTCTGCTGCCTTCACTATTTCATTCCTCAAAGCTACCCATTCTTCTTCTACTGTATTTCTTTCCCCCATTCCTGTCAATTGTTCCCTTATGCTCTCCCTGAAACACTGTACAACCTCTGGTTCTTTCAGTTTATCCAGGTCCCATCACCTTGAATTCCCACCTTTTTTGGCGTACCGTCAGCAATTGCCCAGATGGGAAGAACGACGCTGGTGCAGCCGTCAGCAGATGGTGATGGCTGAACCGGCAGTGTCCAATTCGTAACCGGGCCAAAACAACCTCCTCCCGCTGAGAAGGGTGTGAAGAGGTCGTCCAAGCCAAAGGAAATCCCTTATGTGTAGCCTCATGACACTTTGTCTCAACATTTCTTCTTCTTCTTCTTCGTTTAGTATTGATTATCATCCAAATTTTTTTGGATGCACTTCCACTTCCCGCATTTTATTTTGTAGGGTCAATCTAGGTGTATCACACAAATCACATGCTTTTCTATAGAATAATTTGCAACACTGAATATTATGAAGATCTCTGTAGAAAAGTTCCTGGTCATAATTACACCATACGTTAGCAGCTTTCTTGCTTTTATTCACTCTTTGCATTGACCAGAATCACCCCATGTAGTATACAATTTTGTGAAAAAGTCATTATTTTAAAACTTTACAACAAAAACTCTACACTTACATAGCAACTATCTCAATGGCATAGGCTACTTGATCTTATCGACACTGCAGTTATTGTAATTTTTTGCCGGTTGCAGCAATATAAGGTTTCCATTTGATGATACTGTGTGAACTTTCAACAGTAAGGCCATTCATCAGATATTTACCTAGGTAAACATTCAACCCAAAATAAAATCTGGCGCTTAAAACAGTAGATGCATGGAAGAGAAAATTACGGCAATTCCTTGCTACACAATAGGAAAGAGCAAATAAACCATACTGTCCGAAATCCACCTAATGTCCAAAATCATCCTGCTTGATGGAATTAACATTTATCAAGTGTTTCAATGTAAGCCTGTAAACTTAAATCATATTGTGTTTCCCTGCAACACTGAGGGACGAAGTTATAAATGCCCAAAACAGAGATATTGCTGCATCGTGGAATATGTTTACTGTCTGAAAATTGTATGAATTCAAATATTTCTGCACCTGTAATATTGTGCTGGAATCAACTATGAGAGGTCGCCCCCAGTCACCAGATGGGTCTGGAATTAATGGCTGCTGAAGAGCATGTTGCGGAGGCAGCTGTTGTGGCCAAGAAGGAACCACCATTTGACGACTGCCAGGCCAAGATGTTTGAACATTCTGTAGGAATATACAATACACATGGTGATCAAACAGCCCAAAAGTGATTAAACACATTTGATTTAAAATATAAGACAAAAATGCTAACTTTCTTATTATGCTGTAAGTAAATATTATGTGCAGAACCAGGCATTGTATAGCAATAATGGGCTTTAAAAATAGTGTTATCAACAAAAGCTAAAGCTCATCTCTGTAACTGTTTGTGGAAATATACTATGTAGTTCATTGCAATCTCTCTTTTACTGTACTACTAATATAAATAGCATTAGGGATTTGCAATGGCAGTGGTTATTATTAAAAATAGATGACCACAATATTACGTCTGCATTTCCTACATGGTTCACAAGACGAGAGAAATCAACTAACAGCTAAATTCCCCGATAACAGTTACTTTCTCCATATGTCGGTGAGAAGTGGGAGAGGACATCAAGGCCCACAATTTTACTACGTAAATGTTGGAAAAGTAGATTTTCATCAAAAAATGCAACTGGCTTAGGGCTCATATGAGGCCGATATCAAGTGACATCAAACAAATTTTCAACCTGACATTCATCATCAAGTGTCCAAGATCTGTGGTTTAGTCAGTGACTTAATAATGTTTGAGAAGTCTCTGTCAAGAATCCTGGGAAATTTCACATTGTTGTGAGGTTCTTGTTGCTCATGTTGTATGTCTGGTAGTAAATCTCTCCTTTCACACACCTCTACAAGTCTCATGTACTGCATTCACACAATGTAGGTGGATAAAATGAAACCATTGCAAACTATGTCCTGAGACAGTGATAGGATACAATGTTTCTTGTTGTGCCAAATCTTAATAGATTTAGCAATTCAAAACATGTTGTTATTAAAGTATTTGGGCACAAATGTTTCATAAAATGTATGTTAGGACCAAGGGTAAATGGACAGTGCAGGATGCACAAAGAACATATGCCTATTATCACAGTCTTCTCTGTTAACTTTGCTGCTATGCACTCATTCAATCTGTTTTACTCTTTGTGTGTTTAATTGCATCTAATGTTCAAGTATGAAACATTCCGATGAAAGCCAATTCACCATGCATATTGATGAACTGAAAGCGAAGTGCAACAAATGAAACAGTTTATGTACTAGGTACAAGGCTTTTAATGAGCATGTGGAATGGGTTCTTAACTCATAGTGCCACAGGAACACTAGCCATGACACAGAAAGAAAAGAATTGCATTCTATTTTGACAATGTGAAGCATAAAATGAGTGAACTGAAGTTTAAATCAAACAATGGAAAATCCAAGACGGAATGTAACAATATTATGAAAAGGAAAGTTGCTACTCACCATATAGCGGAGATGCTGAGTCGCAGAGAGGCACAACAAAAACACTGTTACAAATAAAGCTTTCTGCCATTAAGGCCTTCAACAACACACACACACACACACACACACACACACACACACACACACACACACAAATGCAACTCTTACACACGACTGCAGTCTCTGGCAACCAAAACCACACTGAAGTTTGCAATTTTCGTAAAAAGGTACGCTATGTCAGTGATGACTTGCCCTTTAGAAAGTACTTTGTGTGTGTGTGTGTGTGTGTGTGTGTGTGTGTGTTCGGAGGGCCGGGGGCAGATGTATGTGCATGTGTGTTCGGAGTTTACAGGCATTCAACATTCAAGTTGTCAGTGCCCTTACAAGTATTAAAAGAAAATGGCTAAAACTGTTATCTCACGGTAACAAGTAAACTAACAAAATGACACACACTCACCCCCAAGTCACTCATGTTGACCCACACAATCACTCTATCTTACATGACTTCACACAATGGAGAAAGGGTGAAAGGTGCTATACCTGGGACTAAACTGCAAACCAAATGACAAGAGGAGATAAGATAACAGCACAGGAAAATGTGGCTGGCAGGCTGCTTTTAAAAAAAGACTGAGGAGCTAGTCACCCTAAAAACACATTAAGAACATACCCTTAAAATTTTAGAAAATAAATTGGACAAATCATGCAACCTAAAAACTCTAACCGCATTCATTTCATAGTCACTTAATTGAGTGTGCACCATGAACAGATGGCGCAGCGCGAAATTTGAAATATTTTGTGCATATGAGTTTCGTTGCTGAAAGCTGCTGCACTCCCAATATGAAAGAATTCTTAGAATAAGTGCTAAGCTTTTGGAGAACATAATCATTCACAGATTCTGAAGCACATTACTTTTCTGCTGGTGGTGCATCAGGCAGACCTATGGCATGCCTCTTACAAGTGTATCTTGATCAGTGGTGTCAGATGTGGTAGGGGAGGATCCAAGTGTTGAATCCATGCGTTGAGTGGCAATTCTGTGTGCTGCCTGTGACACGCACAGTTGGGAATTTCTCTAGAGAAATTTGTGCTAATGCAGCATCACAAGCAGAACTTTTAGATGCAAACTATTGCCACGGCTGAGTCTTACAGAATATGGCAGCAGGAAAATGGAATGCTGAAGACATTCATTCACAATATATCATTTCTTGAAGAAGATGGCCAGCCGGGGTGGCCGTGCGGTTCTAGGCACTACAGTATGGAACCGCGTGAGCGCTACGGTCGCAGGTTCGAATCCTGCCTCAGGCACGGATGTGTGATGTCCTTAGGTTTAATTAGTTCTAAGTTCTAGGGGACTGGTGACCTCAGAAGTTAAGTCCCATGGTGGTTTGGTTTGTGGGATTAAAGGGACCAGACTGCTACGGTCATCGGTCCAAAGTCCCATAGTGCTCAGAGCCATTTGAACCATTTTTGAAAAAGATGAGAGAGAGAGAGAGAGAGAATATATATATCTGCTTGTGTCTGTATATGTGCGGATGGATGTGTGTGTGTGTGTGTGTGTGTGTGTGTGTGTGTGTGTGTGTGCGTGTGTGTTTGTGTTTGTTATTGTCTCTATCAACATACCAATGCTTTCGTTCGGTAAGTTACAGAATCTTTGTTTTTAGATATATTTTTCCCACGTGGAATGTTTCCCTCTATTATATATATGTATATATATTTTTAATTTAATCTGAAGAACATGACGTCTTATTTATCCATATTTAGAAGTGGTACTAATATTCTTCTTACTGTAAATAGCACTTACAGAGAAATTATGAATTCCAGGACTTAATGTTATTATATTGTGTTGATTTCCCTTGCTAATTCTCAACTCTGTATATCTATACAGCCCATATTTACTAATAAATGAAACAATGCCCGAAACACAATAAAACTAAGACATTAATTTTTAAACATTAACAGAGAATTTCACCATTACCAAGGATAAATGAACTGGACACGTACCGTCAACAACATCTGGCGTCCACTTTGCTCAACCATGGAAACAGGCACATACTGTTGTTGAGGTGCAACCTATGGAGAAAAAAAATGTAAAAAATAATTCAGAAACCAGAAAAGCTTAAAAAACTACTGTATCAGTAATTCTTGTTGAATAGCTGGTCTACCAATGCACACAAAATCCTTCCCAATATTTTCATTACTGCTTCAGAATATGCAACAGTGGATGAAACAACTATCAGTTTTAGGGGTAAGTGCCCTTGGGTCATTCCATATCAGTTCAACCAGGGGCTTCAGGTTTGACTGAAACTCAGCACAGTAATTCTACCATGTGTGGAACACTAGTGTACAAAGTATTAGTTTCCCCTTCCAATTAGTTCCAGAATTACGACTTGTGAAAGAAGGTGGCGTGACCCAGAAATTGCAACCTGCATCTGACAATCTATCTTCAGACCCAACTTCAGGTCTTAATAACTTTGGAACTATTCCGCACAGTCCAGTGAAATTTTTACAACCCAGTAACATCCATTTAGAGAACACACTCCATGAATCAAAACACACCAATGACATATTTCTGAGGGAAAAAAAATTCCAAAATGTGGTTTAAAAAATGTAAAACGTTAAAAGGTACACATTGTAGGTGCCCTCTATGCCAAATATAATTCACTCAAAAAGGGTATAAATTTTTTTGTGGTAAGCTCTATGTGGCCTAAACACACACAGAACTCATCATGCCCATATCAGTCACAAAAACTGAGTTACATTCACACAAAAAATTACCTGAAAAACATGGATTTTCGAAGTGTGGTAGCACAAAAGGGACAAGTGGTATCCAAGCCAAATTTCACATACTGCACAAGCCATAATTCTGGAACTAATTGGCAGGGGAACTTAAAATTTTGTACAGGAGTGTTCCACACTTGGTAGGATTGTTGTGCTAAATTTCAGCCAAATCTGAGACTAACAGCTGGAAGATTTTCTCAAATTGGTTGAACTGACATGGAATGACCCACTTTCAACATGTAAGATTCAGCAAAATCTGAAAAATACAGGATGAAAATTGTATCATTCTGTGACACAAGACCTTCTCCTGTGGAGAGATCCCTTACACAGGGAAAGGAACAATAACTCACCAAGGTTTGCTATTACATACCTAATACATTCTTCAATTGACAGAACCACTCCACCTAACAAATTATGCTGTCACCTGTGACAGTTGGTTTTCATTTACAGAACTTTGCAAGGAACTCTGTAAATGCAAGAGCACCAGGTTGGTACACCGAGGGAAAATGAGAAAAACACAAGCAAGAAAATCCCCCATCTATTATTGCAACCAAATGTGTAACATCAATGGGAACTTCATGTTTCCTTTATATGCCTGATACGATGTTAGTTAGGGAAGGAGAGAGAGAGAGAGAGAGAGAGAGAGAGAGAGAGAGAGAGAGAGAGAGAGAGAGATTCTACTGTCCTCAATACACTAAGTTCGACAAGTTGAGTCACAGCTATCCAACAGAAAGATGGCCAATGCACTATTTCTACCAGATAATGGATGTTGTTAGAATAAATACCTTCATACTGCAGTATCACTAACAATGCAGTGACACAAGTCAGTCAATTTGAATTTTTGAAATCATCAGCATTCTTACTAGCAAGGCCCTTCATGACAGTGAATGTGACGAATGAAAGGTTACTCGGAAATCTACAAACTGAAGTAATATCAGATATGGGTTTCTGGAGCCTGCCAAATCTGCCCCTCCCCCTGCGCTGTGGTGTCAACCAGAAAGAGAGATTATCTACAGCTGAATGACAGAAAAACATAATTTCTGACAGACCTGCGCCATGTCAACATGAGAAAACTAAACAGCTATGTTTTCGATGTTAACCAGAATAAATGACAGAACACTGAAAGAAGTATTAGCTGCCTAATCTAGTTGTACCTAGTTTTTTACTTTTGTTGACTTGGTCATTTTAATGTATACTGGCTTTTCTTCTCTTTGTGTTTTTGCACTCTCTCTTTATGTCAACCTGGATTTTGTTCATTTTTTTTCTTTGTGATACTATGCTCCATTTGTAAAGTTAATTAATTTATTTTGAATTTTAGTAGAATTTAAGTATCATTCTACAATAAGTTTCAAGGTAGTTGTGAAAAATGTCAAAAGAGGTAGAAACTTTTTTTTACGAAAGATTTTTAAGAGACCACTTTCTTGTATATTTCTTGAGCATTTATTCGTAACAATTAAACTTTATTTCCTCTAAACTATTAACAAAAGTATACATTAAAAAAATACATCCCTAAAATGCTGAAAACAGTATAGTGCATCTAAAAATGAAGTAGGTCAAAAAGTGCCGATGTTTTAGACGATGTCGTGGCGTTTCAAGTTGTTGACCAAAGGTTAATGATTCATAGATGCAAAAAACAAGGGAGACAGGGATTACAACCTTAACAAGAAGGATTTTGGATAAAAAAAAATTCTCTTTTTAGTGTGTTTACATGCTTTGAAATGGTTAGAAAAGACTGTTCTCTATCTTACACTATGCTCTACATCAAAAGCTAAAATCATTTCGCTATTCTTAGATGTTTAATATTTTTAAAATAGATATTTCTGGATTCCACATTATTCACTTGTACACTATGATCATATTTTAGCATGTGGTCATTGTTGCTGTGGTTTTTAGTTTCACGACTGGTTTGATGCAGCTCTCCATGTTATTCTATCCTGTGCAAGCATTTTCATCTCCAAATAGCTACTGCAGCCTACCGGTATATCCACTTGAACCTGCTTAGTGCGTTTGTATCTCTGATTCCCTCTATGGCATTCAGCCCCCCCCCCCCCCCCACACACACACACACACACACACACACACACACACACACACACACACACACTTCCCTTCAATACTAAACTGACGATTCTTTTTTGTCTCAGAATGTGTCCTGTTAATGGATTTCTTCTTTTAGTAAAGTTATGCCACAAATATTTTTTCTCCCCAATTCTGTTCAGTACTCCCTCATCAGTTATGTGATTTACCAATGTAATGATCAGCATTCTTATGTAGCACACCACTTCAAAGGCTTCTATTCTCTTTTTGTCTTACGTGCTTTGACTTTCCTACAAGGTTACAGTGGATACTGAAAAGATTTCTAAACAGTTAAATTAGTATTAGACTTTAACAAATGTCTTTTTTTCAGAAATGCCTCTCTTGCCATTGGCAATCTGCATTTTACACCCTCTCTATTTTGGCCATTACCAGTTGTTTCACAGCACAAATGGCAAAACTCGTTTACTACTTTGTATGTCCAATTTCCTACTCTAATTCCCTGCTTTGCTTAGACAACATTTAATTACCCTTGTTGGTGTTCATCTTATGTTCTCCTTTAAAGAAACTATCCATTCTGTTGAACTTCTCTTCCAATTCCTTTGCTGTCTCTGACAGGAGTACAAGGTCATCGACAAACCTCAAAGTTTTTATTTCTTCTCCCTGAACTTTAATTCCTACTCCTAATTTTTGTCTGGTTTCCTTTAGCTGCTTGCTCAACGTACAGACTGAACAACATTGGAGATAAGCTATTACAAACTTGTGTCACTCCCTTCTCAATCACAGCTTCTGTTTGATGCCCCTAAACTCACATAACTGCCATCTGGTTTCTGTAGAAGTTGTAAATCTACTCCTTGTGTTTTACCTCTGCCACCTTCAGAACGTCAAAGAGTGAACACCAGTGAACATTTCCAAAAACTTTCAGTAAGTCAACAAATGCCATAAACTTACATTTGAGTTTCTTTATTAACCTCTCTTCCAAGTCATAGGACCAGTAGTACTGCCTCCTACATTTCTCTGGAACCCCAACTGATCTTCCCCAAGGCTGGGATCAACCAGTTTTTCCACTCTTCTGCAAATAAAGTGTGTCAGTATTTTGCGACCAAGACTTATTAAACTGATAGTTCAGTGATACACCTGCTCTTTTTGGAATTGGAATTATTACAGTCTACCTGAGTCTGACAATATTTCCTGTCACATTCCTGTTGCACACCAGGTAGAGCAGTTTTCTCACTGTTGCCTCTCCCAAGGCTATTTATCCTCTACTCCAAGGACTGTGTTTTGACTTAGTCTTTCAGTGGTCTGTAATTCTTCTCATAGTATCATATCTCCCATCTCGCCTTCATTTGTGTCCTCTTCCCTTTCTGTAATATTGGCTTCAAGTTCATTTCCCTTGTACAGCCCCTCTCCCCTCTATATATTCCTTCCAAATTGCAGATTTCCCTTATTTGATTATTACCAGTTTTCCATCTGAGCTCCTGATATTCATACAGCTGCTTCTCTTTTCTCCAAAGTTCTCTTTTACTTACTTGTAGGAGCTATCTATCTTTCTCCTAGTGAAATATGCTTTTAAATCATTACATCTGTCCTCTACCCATTCCTGATTAGCCATTTGCACTTCCTGACAATCTAATTTTTGATGTTTGTATTCCCTTGTACCTATTTCATTTGCTGCATTTTATATTTTCTCCTTTTATCATTTAAATTCAGTATTTTCTGTGGTATCTAAGGATTTCTACAAAGCACTGTCTTTTTACTTATTTGATGTGTGTCCATATACTAATAAAAAGGCCTAATGCTGCCTGGAATGTGGAAGTCTTCCAAACAGTATTACAATCACTTCTTCCCTAGATCGTCATTTACAACTGACAGCACGTAAGATAAGATCAGAAGGCAATGTCCCGTTTAAAAGACCAATCAAAACCATAAAAGCCTTGCTGCAGATGACACACTGAAAACACCTCTATCATTTCACCTATTAGTGTCAAGGACATTTTACAGTGGTATATAATTTTTGGCATTAACAATGCTGTACAACATGCCATTTTCACTTTCCCCATAACAAATTCAGTAGCTAATCACATAAATTTCACACTTTCCTGATGGTTCCAATGTGGTGGCAAAATTTATTTTGTTTAGTAGTGTACAAGCTGGACAACAACTTATGCCATCAGTTCCACTCACTAAATGCGTTAGTGCATACAATTATCTATTTCTTTTGCTACTAAACAACATGTCTTATTTTTAATGAATTATGATTATTCCATAAGTGAAGCTTTTAGTTGGTCATTATGTGATGTGTAACTGATGTAAATAATCTACTGTACCTGCTGAGATATGATAGGTGGCTGAATCTGCAACTGCGGAGGAGGTTGTTGAGCTACAACTGTAACATGTTTAGCAGGAGAACCCATTCCTTGATAGCCAGTGGGACAAAGGATGGATGAAACCAACTGATGCTGATGAAATGGATCACCACGTGCAGCATTGGTGTACTGCCGTGCTACCGATCGCCCATTGTACAACTGATACTGAAACAGGCAAAAGAACATAATACAAATTAAAGTGAATTGTGTGTTGATAGCCTACATAAAAACTATGTCACAGGTGGCAAACACAACAGTAAACACAAAACTAATTTCCGGAAAGTAAGCTTCTCTAAGAGCAAATCAATTCCTCCCAAGATTTACTTTGGAATACCAATAAAATCTAGCAAACATATGGGCTTTCACTGGCATGCATGCAAGCAAGCACGCGCACCACGCACGCATACATCCTCCCCCCCCCCCCCCTCTCTCTCTCTCTCTCTCTCTCTCTCTCTCTCTCTCTCTCTCTCTCTCTCTCTCACACACACACACACACACACACACACACACACACACACACACACAGGTTTACATCCTGACAATCCACAAAATGTTTTGAAGTCTGAACATTTGTACCACAGAGGGCTGGTCCCTACTTAAGCTGACCTCTGTCCTATTGTCAGAACAAAAAACACTGTCCATTAAAATTTGCACAGTAAAAACCAAAACCAGGATGTTCTTTCATAGGAGCAGAAAAGTCATGCACAAGAAGACAAGGGAGAGTATTTTCATCCTGGATCTGTGATCAGGAGAAAGAATGTCAGATGTAAATTGCTGCTTTCACCGCCTGCAGCTTCTTGTTTCTCAGCACCAGCCTCTCTTTCTCCTACAGGTGTATATATCTGGCTCAACATCAAGATAGTAGCATACAACAGGAATACCATGTTCACCAATTTCAAAATCCTCACAGATTTCCTTCACTGTTGGAACAGCTTGCTCAATTCCTCTTATCCCCATCATGTGTCCTAGCACCCAGCACAAAGTGATCTATTTCCTCTCCTGTTGAAGCAGAAGGAGTTCTGTATAATCTATATCAGTTTTTCTGCTGGTTAATTTGCCAAAGAGCTTTCACACCACCAAGGGAATAATGGAAAATGAGAAACTTATTCTTCTGTCGCACCTCATATAGGTCAGTACCTTCATGAATGGGTGCAACCAAGTGTGCCACAATGTAAACATGTATGGCAGGTAGATCAGTAAGACGTAACATCAAACTAACCACTGATTAGTCAAAGGAGTTTCCACACGTGGATTTTTGTATCTGCACAGGACACTATAATACAGAGATACCATAACTGTAAACACAAATGTAAGTATACAAGCTGACAGTGGCACAACGACAGAGCCGGGGAGCTGAAACCCGTAAGAGGTAATATAACTCAACATGCGAGCAGCAGTGTGTTGAACACCACGCAGAAACAAGCATAGAAGTAGCATGAATGACTGAAGACTAGCATGGTGCAAGCCAAATACTAGGTCCGAGGTAGCTGACGTCAGCGTAAGAACTGACTGACCCTGACCTGTCACTGCTGACAGGTGAAAATACGAGTCAACAGTTCTGCCCATATAATGCTTCACAGGCATTACTCCCATGCAAGATTTGTGCCAGTTCATCTGCACTCATATTGATATCTGCTGGCAGGAATACAAAACAGATTATAAGCAACACTTGTCAAAACATTTATCTGGTTCGCTCCACTTGTTGCACGTTTGCTCTTGCCCTCTGCATTATATTCCAGTGCCCTAGCAGTGGCAAGTTTTTTGCATATTTGCTGAATTGTCATTCTTGCTAAGCACCACCTGTTGGGATACCTTTGTGTGTATAACTCAACCATTCTCTTTGCATTCCTTCTGCATTTCAGTAAAGCACAAGCATGTGTAGTTTATCTTGAGGTGTAAGTAACTCACTAAATAGTAGAAGCACAGAGTGGTCAGCAGATGCATACAAAAGAGAGAGAGAACACTCTCTCTCTCTCTCTCTCTCTCTCTCTCTCTCTCTCCCCCCCCTCTCACTCACACACACACACACACACACACACACACACACACACACACACACACACACACACAGGGGTAGGCACGTGATACACGGGTACCGGAGCTCATGGAGTGCAGTGCACGATGATGACACAAAAGGGAAAACAGTTGGATAAAGGATGTGTGGGTAGTAGGTTAATGGAGATTAAGGCCAAAGCTTCCCATCTGCATAGTTCAGAAAAGCTGATGGCAGAGAGGAGGATCCAGATGGCATGAGTTGTGAAGCAGCCATTAAACTCTAGGATGTTATGCCCTGCTGCACGTTGTGTTATTAGATGGTCAATGTAATTCTTGGTCACAGTTTGGCAGCCAGGGCTTTGATTATCTATAACCCTGCCCAGAAATGATGAACATCCTACCCAAGATCCTTCCCACTACTCCTAAAGCCCACCATCTTACACGAGATCCTGGTCCATACGTAAAAAGCTCCCATTCCCAACCCCACGCCTGAGGGGTCTTATCACTGCTCAACACCCCATGCATGACCTGCCCAATCCACCAACCCGGCACTTCCTACTCCAATTCTGTCACAGGACTATAATACTTTTTATATCAATGTAGCAAAAAATATATACTTAAATACATTTATAAAGCATTTCTGGGCAGCAGTTCAAAAAGTTCAATCTTTGCACTGATAAACACAATTTTAAAAGAATACCTGCTACAAAATATAATACAAAATAATATACAGGGAAGAATGAGAAACGGAAAATGGAAAGGGTATAATGTGTATAAATCAGATATAATACAAATGGAACATATAAGACTGTAACAAAAATGAATGAATGGATAAATAATAAATAAATAAATGCACAAAAAGCTTAAAAAAATAACAAACCAGGTTTTCATATCCGGCCCTGTCTCTCACCAGGCGTTGTACCTGATTGCTCAGCTGATTGTTGAACGTTAAGGTAACATTGCCATTGGAACTGGGTACAAAGTTGACCAGAGGAGGTGGTCCAGCCTGCGCCGTCTGATGATGAGATGTCGTTGATGTACCATTATACCCATTGCGACGGCAAACTTCCATCATCTGAACACTAGCTTTCACATTGTTGCAATGTGCATAGTCTACAAGATGTGCCAGTGTCACAAAAGCATGATTGAGTGCTTCACCAGGTGTGATGCGGCGCTCCTAAAATTTAAAAATCACAACTATGTGTTAGATAAAAATATTACAGAGGTTCATATGACTAAATTGAATTACATAATGTTTCTATATCTAACCATCAGTTTCCAAATTACAACTGTTCTGGCCAACTTTTTTTGTGCAAAATTTTGTCTACTATGACATAAATATTGCTACCTGGTCCATTGTCAGCATTCTTTTAAGAAGATCGATGAACTCCCTCCGATCAGCTTTCTCAGCAAGGAGTTCTCCACCTTCCAAGTCTGTAGGAACATTTACTTGACCAATGTCATCAAGGCAATTGAAAATGTATTTTCTTGCTTCCTTGGACTTTATTCCAGTCTCCGCTTCATGCTCTTCAGGAGTCTGCAAAAGAATAGGATACATGCATACTTTGAAAACCTGCAACAATATATCTGAGACATTGAAACTAGACTTTCACGATTCAGCAGCACACTAATACTGAAGGTCACAAAAGATCAACGTATTTTGGACAACATGGAAAGAATAATGAAGAAATGAGGAATGACATACAAAATTATATGACATTTAGAAAAGAAATCTATTTTGTTTTAGTTCGCATATGCATTAATAAACAGTTGAGAAAAACGTGTTCAAAAAAGCAAGAGAATATAAATAAAAAAGCAATAATGGGAGAATAAACTCAAGTCCTCCTTTTTCTTACTGGGTCATTTCATATTAAGTGGTCCAGATATAAATAAATAAATTAGTGGCTTGAAAATCTCAGAAAAATTTTATGTTTGGTGGGTGAATTTCCTAATGTTTAGTGGACTCAAAAATACTTAATTTTTTTTTTTAATTTTATCATTTGGAAATGGTTGCAAATTTTTTAAAAAAATCTCAATTTTTGAACAGCCATATTATTTTCTTTTTTTTTTTTGCTATTACACTATATAGTATATTAATACTTTGTGTTCAAGTTATTAATATGTATGTTCCTCCAAGAACCAACGGAATAGAATAGAAGATAAAGAGGAGCCTCAAATGGTGAAGCGGGGGAAGGATAGGAGAAGGTAAACGAAGAAAGGCAAAATGGAACGAAAAACAGTGGAGAGAGAGTTCTCATGTCATCTATGAAAATGTGGAACACATTCACAAAAAAACACCCTAAACAAATTCTCCTGGGGAGGGGGAAAAATAGCAAGAGGACAGATATGCAGCATGGAAGTGAAAAAGATGCTGCAAAGGCTGGAGCCCCGTGATAGCCAATCACGAGCCCGCCACATAGCGGGACATATAACGCTGCTCTAATGTGTCTGATCCAGTAAGGTATGTGCACCTCTGACATGTTTTGTTATAATCTTGACACCGGATTTTTCACAATTGCTTTTATCTACATTATAGTTGAGATTCTATATGTTCATAACTACATGACAGTGCACTACGTAGAGTGGCACAATGTTTGCTGTATGCAGATGGTATGTAATGCACATATTTTTTTTTAAAAAAATTGACATAATGACTTTCGAATTTTAATACTGTAAAAAACTACTGTAAAAACTCTGTTGTAAAAATCTCTTTCAGATTCGAAGATGGCTATTAAAATTTGCCGAAAATAGGCAGTCCATATAATAATTACTGTGGCCTGCACGAAAAAAACTGCTCTAACAAGATTCTACTTTTCGTAATAAGATATCACTCTCCTGCTGACATCAGTGAACCACAAAGTGAAAGAATTTTTGGCAGAAAACCAATACCAAAATATGTTCTCAATGACAGTAAGTTTATTCTCCTATTATCCATGCCTTACAGTGATTGACTGCTCCAGTATCAGCTTCCTTTTTACACATTTGACATCTTACAGCCACAATCTGAAGCCAACATTAAGCTCACTCCCTCTCCATCACACACCTAGTCAGTTAAGGTGATGTGCAACTCAGTTTAACAATAGGAGAAACATAAGGGTGTACAATCTGCAAATGGTGTTTGCCTAATAACACATTGTGGAATTCATAGCAGCAGCTGCAGCAGCAGCAGCAGTAGTAGTTGGAGCGGTAGTGTACTAACCTTCAGTCGCCAAAACGGATACGTGCTGTCCATGTCTCTATAAAAAAATTTTGTAGTTTTAGAGGCGTTATTCAACATATGCTCCGTAGGAAGGCCCTGAGTCTGACTGATGTATCTAATCTGATCGTATTCTGAAGACCCTGGGTAAAGTGGCCATCCGAGAAAAAGTTCTGCAACAACACAGCCTAACGACCACATGTCAATTGCCTCACAAAACGGCAAACCTGAAAAAGAAAACACCTAATTTTCATAATGTGGAAAGAATTTGATTCTTAATGTTTACCTAAACATTAACAGAGAAGTCAGACAACAGAGAATTCACCTCAGTAGAGAAAAAGACTCACCTAATATTATTTCTGGTGCTCGGTAATAGCGACTTTGCAGATAGGTATTGCAGACAGCCTTGCTTACGTGAGACGCACTTCCAAAGTCTATTACCTTCACTCTATAAGGCTGCCTCACAGGATCAACCAGCATGATGTTCTCAGGTTTCAAATCAGCATGAATGAGACCAAGTTGCTGTAAGAACATGACAATGTTACTGACAGAAAATCTCTCTGCAAAGCCAAATGTTATTTTGTGCAGAAATTTGCTAGCCAAAAAAAGCATTCTATTAATTTAGATAATACATTTTTATTGTCTGTGTTATCACTATCATGTAGCAATACAATTTCTGCCAGGAAAAGATGAATCTATTTTAGAGCAAATTGAAGTGCTACCACCAAATTATTATTCAAAAAAAGAAAACCACCTCTTATCCAAGCCTCATTGCACTGAATGTGTGTGCTACAATCAAAGTAAGAAATGTAAGAAACAACTAAATAGAACTACTTTTGTTTGGTGGCAAGCAACAAAAATGTAGAGCTGGGGATGTATGGAAAGACTACTTAACTTTGATTTTATCTGTAATGAACGTGAGTTTATGGCTGTAAAAGTCAATGTTACAATACTAGCTCAACCACCTACTTCATCATCATTATCATCATCATCATTTTGGACAGTTTCCAGCCTCTGGTCAGGTCTGTATGGAAGATAGGCCTCTCCATCATCTTGCCACCATCTCTCTGCCTTCACCTTGGTCCAGTCTTCTCCTTTCTTCTGGACGCATTCCTCTGCTCCTTTCAGCCATCTGTCTCTCGGTCTTCCTCTTGGTTTCTTTCCTTCCAGTTTCATCTCGTGTATCCTCCTGGGTATCCTCTTCTCCTCCATTCTCTTAACGTGTCCATACTACCTCAGCCTTGATTTCTCTATCTCCTCCTGTAATGGTTCCACCTTCATTAACCCTCTGATCCTCTCATTTCTTAACCTGTCTATCTTTGTCACTCCAATACTGTTTCTCAAGAATTTCATCTCACTAGCCTGTACTTTGCTTTTCTCTCTTCCTTTCATAACCCAGGTTTCTGATGCATATGTCAGGATCAGGGCATAGTATGACCGGTATATAACCTTTTTACTGACTTCCCTGCCTCAAACCATTCTTCTGTTCAGTCCAAGCTCATCTCTCTCCTCCCACCTTCACACAGCTCACACTTCCTTGGTACATTTCCCTTATCCTCCATATAATCTGTTTTGCTACTCCTCTGTTCTCCAGGACTTTCCACACTTTGCTTCTATGTACACTATCATACGCTTTTTCAATGTCCAGGAAGGTCATTAGTAGATCTAGCGTATTTACTCAAATCTAAGCCGCACTTTTTTTCCGGTTTTTGTAATCCAAAAAACCACCTGCGGCTTAGAATCGAGTGCAAAGTAAGCGGAAATTCTGAAAAATGTTGGTAGGTGCAGGCACAAAGATAAATACTGGCGCCAAAACCTCTGCATCAGTAAAAGGTTGGATGACGAGCTTTTTTTTTCCTCCGCCCCGAGTTACGACCACTGCATTTTCATACATTATCCATCGAAGCAAATACAAATTCCGTATTGTTCATCTTCGAATGTTGCAGCATTTCAATGTACTACGAAAATCTGACTGACAAGACTGTTAGGGATGTTTGTCAATATGGCCAACTCTACGTTCTGAATTTTTTCCTACCTGTGAGAAGAGATGGTTGCTAATAGGAACTTTTATGATTGTGAATCACATGCAGTATTCTCTTCGCCATAAGAATAATACAAATATAAACATTTTGCCACGTATTCTTTCGTGTTTGCTGCTATCTCATTTAAATTCTGTCTGCCTACTAAACTACGAAACTAGAGTGAGACAACAGCAAACGCGGAAAAATATACATATCATGTCATGCATATAATCGTATTATTCTTATGCGTAATAGTGATACAGTCAGAAATCAAGCACGGCAATTGACTAGATTTTTAAATCTAAGATGGCTCTAATTTCTGTGCAGAATGTAATGTACTAAAGAGGCGCCTGCAAAGATTTTCAAACAGAGAAAAATTTTCGCTAAACTCTCGTTCAGAACATCTTCTATCATACGCAGTCTATTATTTGGTTCTTGTTGATCATTATCAAGGAAAGCAGCAGTGTAGGTAACAACAAATAGCAGTCTCTTGCATTGTTTCTCTCTCTCTCTCTCTCTCTCTCTCTCTCTCTCTCTCTCATATTCTGAAGGTTAACTATTCACCATTAGAACTGCTGTACAAGAACTTCTAAAAGTGACCAATATAAAGCATAAGCAACAGAAATAAAAATAAAATAATGTGGCTACTTCCCTTCCAGCAGTGTCTTTGTAAGATGCACATCCACATCCATCACTATTTTATCAGATGACGATGATGTGGATGTACAACTTGAGAATACATGGTTGCAAGGGAAGCAGCAGCATTATTTTATTTTCATTGCTCTTGTTTACGCTTTATATTGGTTGCTTTTAAAGTTTCTTGTACGGTAATACTGCTGATAAAGAAATGACCTTTGAAACACATAAATTTAAGTGTTTTTTACACTGTAAATAGGTGGCTGAGCCGAAATTTGAACATTAAGACTGCTTAAAATTGGGAACTGAGTGATCTTTCTCATCAAGACTCTGATTCAAGTGCATTTTAAGAACGAAATCTTCTAGCATGCATGCACCATAATGCAACAAAAGCTATGTAATGAAGAATGAAACAAACTATACTCTCAAATAGTCTTCAATCACCCATCACACACGAATAATAAAATTACAGAGAAACCTAAATTTTTGAACTTATTGTCAAAGTCCCACTGTAATTTGTAAAGGTAAAATTGGCTAAAAGTACAGAGGTTATCATCACTTTTCATACAGCAATGCTATTGATCTAGGGAAACTAGATTAAAAGTGACAGAGGCAAGTCCATAATTTCACTATACAGAGAGGTCCAGAAAAATGTAGACACTCTTTGATAATCAGTACTAATGGAACAAAATGATATACCACTACAATTCTTGCATGGAGGCAAAGTTATTTTATGCATTCAAAGTGACCTCCATTAGCAGCTACACAATGTCGATGCCACTAAGTGTCTACTGAACTACAGCTGTCAGTGTTGCCAGTGTGATAGCCACACAGGACGCCTTGATAGTTTCTCACAGCTCCTTCAGTGTTGCTGGCTTCTACAGATAACTTCATTTTTCAAGGTTCCCATAGGTAGAAGTCAAGAGGTGCGAGGTCTGTAAACCATGGTGGGTACTCAACAGCTCCTCTTTGACTTATCCATTGCCCAGGTAGATTTTCATCAAGTAGGCTCTGATATCTCTGCGGTAGGGAGGCGGAGTGCCATCTTGTTGTAGGTAAAATCTTTCATTTTCAAACACATCTCGGATGATAGGTAAAATCAACATTTGCAGCACATGAAGAAACACCTCACCAGTTGGGGTACCTTCGAAGGAAACTTTTTGAGGTGATCGAGTAAAATGTTGCAACACAGCAGTGGTGGCAGCTGGACTTGATGTTTTTGGTTGGCCAGGCCTTTCCTTATGCACATCCTCAACACTACCATCGGCTTCAAATTTATCCCAAATACAATAAATTGTTGTATGTGTTGGTGGCTGAGCCCCGTACACATTATGGCACTGCCATTGTACCTCCATGTTTTTGTACTTCCAGTATCACTTCAATACAGCTTTGCACTGCTCAAACGACAATCTTAATTCATTCACTGCTGCACTGTCAACTGCTGGAAAGCATGCACCAAGATCTGATGAGCAAACAATGAAGTACACTACTGCACAAAATTGCAACGATATGTCATTTTGTTCCAAAGATATTAACTATCAAAGAAAGTCTATATTTTCTGGACCCCTTTGTATATATTCAAGCCATTAAGCCTTTATCTCCTACACATGAAGTTACAACAGTCTTAACATAATTCTGTTAGGGCCATGTGGAATGTGCGTGACATTTTGAAGAGAATGTTATTTGAAGTTTTACAAGTGCATTAACAGAATTAAAGAAAAACAACAGTGACAGTTACTGTCCAGACAAAAGACGATTAAGGGCCAATTGTACAAAGTGTCTGACTTTGAATATTTGACCTTGGATTAACACAGAAAATGACCTCATATCAAGTTGAACTCCGAAACCTGCATTGCATAAACACAAATCTCAGATTATGTTGAAACCAAGGAGTGTCGACTTTGATGAAAACGCAGAGATCAAAGTTATGTTCAAATGTAATAATCAGTTTACAATGTAGTGACATTACAAAACAACGCTTTTTATTTTGAGCAAATACAAACCTAGATAATAAAAAAGCTGTTATTAAAACACAAATATACAACCACACCAGTCCCAAACTGCTGAAGCTCAAAATATATTTTTCAATCTGTAAGGTTATGTTAAGGTAACTATTAGCTATTTGTGTGACGAGTGCAGATAATAACTGATCTCATAACAATTCTTGGAGACTTCTCATAATTTACATGATTAATTTAATGCCATTTTGCAAGGGTGAGACAAATGTAAACCAGAATTTTGGTTTCATGTGGCCTTTTTGTAAACGGAGAGTGGTGTTTCTTTCATTTCTAGTGATTGTTCTATGTAGCTAGAATGCTGTCCAGCCATTCCTTTAGTCAGAATCGCAATGTCAGAGCAAGAGGTACCATCATCTGCTGCACCAATGCATTATATTCAAGAGACTCCCAACAAAGCAAGAAAAACCATCCAAAATTTTGAAAGACTTGCGGCACAGGGTCATCACTCTGAGAAAGACTCAAGTGTACACATGGAACAAAGTTTCTACGAGGACAAAAAACAGATGAGAATGCAGCTCACTGAAACTGTCTTGAGGAGAACATATGCATTGTTAGTCAGTTTATTTAAGATTATCACAAAATAAAGGTTTCTGAAATTGCTACAGAGACTGACGTAAGTTATGGTACTCCCCACATGATCACCAAGCAGCTGCCTATACTCAACAAAAAATTCAAAAATTGTTCTGATCTACTATAGTATATCCTCCCCAGTGCCCAGACTTATGGCCCTGCATTCTCCATTTGTTGGGCCACTACAGAAAGGAGCTGAAGGACATAGATATGACAACAATGGCATTGTCGAAGTGTTTGTGGGCAACTAGCTGCTGTCACAGCCATGTTAATTTTATGAAATCGAGATGAAGAAACTGACTATCCGCTGGGAAAAGTGTCTTTCTCTTTCAGTTGACTACACAGAAAAATAAGTTGGTTTGTATGGATTTTTCTGAAGCTTAAATAAATTTACAAAAAAATTCCAGTTTATATTTGATTCACCATTGCATAGACACTAAGCAGCAGAATAAGAAAGGAAATTGTGAAACAATGGAAAATCCAGGATGGAAAGTAACAATATTATGAAAAAGATAGTTGTTACTCTCCATATAGCAGTGGACGAGTCACAGACAGGCTCAACAAAAACACTGTCACAAAATCAGCTTCAGGCCAACAAGGCATTTGTCGAAGAACACACACACACACACACACACACACACACACACACACACACACAAGACCACAGAGTCTGGCAGCTGAAGCCAGACTAAGCAGTACATGATGGGAGATGCAGCCAAATGGGGGCAAGAAGGTGGCTGTGGCAGGGAGGGGGAAGGTAAAGTGCTGCTAGTGGGAGCATGCAGAGATGAGGTGGAGAGAAGATAAGGCAACTAGGTACAGTCGGGAGGTTAGACGGAGAGCAGGGGAGAGAAAGGGATTAGCAGAAAAGGAGAGATATAAAAAGACTGGGTGTGTTGGTGGAATAGATGGCTGTGTGGCTGTGTAGTGCTGGAATGGAAACAGGCAAGGGGTTAGATGGGTAAGGATAATGACTAATGAAGGTTGAGGCAGGAGGGTTATGGGAACGTAGGATATATTGCAGGAAGAGTTCCCTCCTGTGCAGTTCTGAAAAGTTGGTGTTGGCAGGAAGGATCAAGGTGGCACAAATTAGAAGCAGTTATTGAAATAAAGAACGTCGTGTGGGGCGGAGCGCACTGTGACAGGATGGTCCAGCTGTTTCTTGGCCACAGTTTGTCCATGGACATTCATGCGGACAGACAGCGTGTTGGTTGCCATGCCCACAGTGATCCTTCCCACCCCTCTCACAGTGGTAGTCCACCAACCACCGAACCTACACCATGTTCTCATCCATCCCTATTCAAAACCCTGCTCTCAGACCCTTGCCTCATGGAACACATCCCTGAAATAGACCTAGATGCGAGACCTGCCACATAAGTCCTCCCATTGCCACCTACTCCAGTCCGGACACAAACATCACCTATCCAATCAATGGCAGGGCTACCTGTGAAAAGAGGCATGTAATCTCCAAGCTAAGCTGCAACCACAGTATTGCATGACAACCAATAAGTTTTCTGTCCACATGAACAGTCACCAACAAACTGTGGCCAAGAAACAACTGGAGCACCCTGTTGCTGAGCACACTGCCCAACATGACATTCTTAATTTCAATGACTACTTCACAGCCTGTGCCATCTGCATCTTTTCCACCAACACCAGCTTTTCTGAACTGCGCAGGTGGGAACTCTCCCTGGAATATGGCCTATGTTCCAATAACCCTCTAGGCCTCAACATTCATTAGTCACTATCCTTACCCATCTAGCCCCTTCCCTGTTCCTATTCCAGCAACACATCCAGTCTTTTTAGTTCTCCCCTTTTCCACTATTCTTCTTTCCCCCACCCTCCACCTAACCTCCCGACTGCACCTAGCTGCCCTACCCTTTCTCCACTTCGACCCTGCATGCTCCTGCTAGCAGCACTTTACTGCCCCCACCCCCCCCAGCCTCATCCTTACACCCACCCAGTTGCCTCTCTCAACAGGTGCTGCTGCGCTTAGTCTAGCTTCAACTGCCAGAGACTCTGGTCGTGTGTGTGGGGGGGAGGGGGTCTTCGACAAAGGCCTTATTGGCCAAAAGCTCATTTTGAACAACAGTCTTTTTGTTGTGCCTATATGCGACTCAGCATCTCCAACATATGGTGAGTAGTTATGTTGGTTTTGCCTGCAACCAATAACATCTGAACATCGCTTACCAATGTACTCTCTGGGCTCAAATAGCAGCAACTATGCAATGAGTATTGATTTCTTAACTACTGAACATGCATTGATAAACAAAATATAAGCAAGTCATTTAGCAAGGTGTTATTTATCAGGCATTGATTACACAATTGTTTTGGTAGCCCAGAACGCGCATTCTGCTGACTCCAGGTACATTCCTTGATTTTTTTTTTTCTTTTTACCCCTGATTTGATACTACTACATCTACTGTATTTGTCATACTACTTGCTCTGCTCTACTAGTCACATTCCGTTACCCACCAGGCCTCAACCTCCGCTAATTTCAAGTTGCCGCACCACGTACCTCACCTGTAATTCAACAACATCTTTGCCTCTCTATTTGCGCCTCGACTGACATCTCTGCCCAACCTCTTTGCATTTACATGTCTGCCTGTGTCTGTATATGTTCGGATGGATATATATGTGTGTGTGTGTGTGTGTGTGTGTGTGCGCGCACGCGCACGCGCACGCGCATGTATACCTGTCCTTTTTCGCCCCCTAAGGTAAGTCTTTCCGCTCCCGAGATTGGAATGACTCCTTACCCTCTCCCTTAAAACCCACACCCTTTCGTCTTTTCCTCTCCTTCCCTCTTTCCTGATGAAGCTACCTTGGGTTGCGAAAGCTTGAAATCTGTTTGTGTGTTTTTTATTGTGTCTATCTACCAGCGCTTTCTCGTTTGGTAAGTCACAGCATCTTTGTTTTTTATATAAATTTTTCCCACGTGGAATGTTTCTTTCTATATATAAGGGGAAACAATAGGGAACAAAAGACAAAACAAAATGTAGGAGAAGGGGGGGAGGGGAGACATGGCTGGTGTGGGAGAGATTCTAGAAGTAAATTCAGGTGCTAAAATCTATATGAACAAACTACTTTCATGAAAAGACCAAGGACGGATGCAACCATGCGAGGGTCATCCACCAACGCCCTGAGGCAGTGAGTGGGAGGGCATATATTTAATGGGAAGGGCAGAAGGTGGAGGCGGTCCAGCATAATACATATCACCATGAAGGAGGTCTCACAATTACAAAAGGGGGGCGGTGGTAGTTCACTGCAAAGAAAAAACCATGGCTCAACCTGTACAGCTGATACAAAGACAGCAGAGGAGGACAGATTCCCGTCAGGAAAGGCGCAAAGAAAAATGCCACATGGCGAAAGTCCTCTTAATCCTACAAAGTTTATTACACATAGGGGTGGCCCCTCACCACAAGTCGGCTACATATGAGTAAAAAGGAATTTGACATGAAGCCGCAAATCCATCCCTGGAGGTATCAGAGAGGATAGGGGGGTAGATGGCTGCCCCCTGCAGACAGAAGATTGGGCCCACAGGAAATCAACCGAACAAGCAGCAACTGTCAAGATCAGCTAGAAGGCTGTGGATGGCAGAGACCAAGGGGTGGAGGGTAAAACACTGGGCCACTGAAGGCCACTCATCAAGTCAGTACATAATAAAACTCAGGTGAGAGTCTACCATTAAATAAAGCAGAGTGTCCGCTAAATGGTCATCAATTCTGCAGTAAACACCCGACACATGGCAGGCAAGAGATGATGCTCCGTACCAACAGAAGACATGAAGTCATATCCCATGTGACTGGCTGATTTAAAGCCACTGCTGTAAAAAACAACAGCAACCTGAAACTCCCACGAGAGCAGATAGAACAAACAACGGCATGCCATCAGAGCGATGGAGGCTTTTGGATCCTGAAAGAGATCAATCCGAATTTGGGGCAGAGGAACTAACCAAGGGAGGCTGCTCAGAGGACAGGATAAAGTGGGAACATTCAAATCGTGATGAAGAGAAGCAAGGTGGAACCTAACTTGTAAACCAACCCAAGGGCAGGAAGTCGGCAGGCGATGTCGAAAGGTGCGAAAGAATAGAATTGGAAAGGTGAACAGGGAAAGAGTGGATAGCAAAGGCACAGGAAACCAGGAGCTCTGACTACCGATTCAAAAGAGGGGGAATCACAGCATCAACCAGTAGTCTATCGACAGGTTTTGTTTTGTTTTGTTTTAGGGCGCAAAAAATAACTGGAGTCATACGCACCCAAGTCAAAACTATAGAACACAAAGACAGAGAGGAGTTAAAAAATGACTATACGTCAGTCCCTACTGACATAATAGAAAACAGCTAAAAACAGGCACAAGGAAAAAGGGCTAAAAAGACACCATATGAAACGAAGGTCCAAAACTAAAAATTAAATGGCCTTCGTCATATTGCTTCGGTGGATAAAAAGTAAAATGCGGTTGACAACCCATGCGTTATTTGCTAAAACGGCCGATACAGCAGACGGAAAACCCAAGCGGGAACGTAAACGGTTAAAAAAAATGGGCATTCCATCTGGAAGTGGCGGACAGTTAAAACTTGGGCACATTGTGTCCAAAGTGGTGGGGTAGTGCCACTTATCAAATGATGACAGCTAAAAAGGCAGTGCCCAATATGCAGCCTAGTTAAAATGGCCTCCTCCCGGCGGGAGGGCCGAGAGGGGGTCGTCCAAGCCACTGGGAGGGGCTTAACAATCCTGAACTTATTCCCAAGAAGGGAGGACCACTGGTGATGACAAAGGGACACCACCTCCTGACAAACGGCAACACAGAAATCATCAGAGGGAACATAGGAACACGCGGGCTGAGGTACGAGGGCTGCAGCCTTGGCAGCAGCATCAGCAGCCTCGTTTCCTGGCAGACCGACATGACCAGGAATCCACAGAAGCATCACACTGGCTAAACCAAGAAAGACTAAGTGACAGTTTTCCTGGACCCGCTGCGCGAAGGGATGGGCAGTGTACAGTGCATGTAGACTTTGAAAGGCACTGAGTGAGTCCGGCAAAGGACACAATTGAAAAGACTGTGTCGCCGGATGTACTCCGTGGCCTGAGACAGGGAGAAGAGCTCAGCTGTAAATACTGAGCAGTACACCGGAAGCTGATATCGAAAGACACGTGTGCCAATGACGAAGGCACACCCAACCCCACGGTCAGTCCTAGAGCGATCAGTGTATACAAAGGTATTATCATGAAGTTGCTTGGGACTGAGGCTGGAGTAGTGTCCTTAGGAAGCGAATGAAGGCCAAAGATAACACAGGCTACTTTGTGAAGCCAAGGTGGTGAGGGGTTCACACCCACTGAGAAAGTTGAAAGTAGTGTGAAGTTAAGCCGCCATAGCAAGTTCCAAAAGCAGACTCCAGGAGGTAACAGAGGAGAGGGACATGCCCCATACTGGCAATCAAAGGAATTATCGAATACGGCGGCATAGGATAGGTGGCCACGCATGGCAGACAAATGGCATGCATACCTGCTGAGGAGAAAGTCATGGTGGTATGACAGTGGTAGTCCAGCAGCTTCAGCATACAGACTCTCAACCGGGCTAGTGTAAAAGGCGCCCTTGGCCAAACGGCTGCCACGATAGTGCTGAGACGACATAAGAGGAATGGACGTGCAGACGTATAAACAAAGCACCCATAGTCGAGTTTCGAATAGACAAGGGGCCGGTACAAAAGGAGGAGGGCAGTTTGATTAGCACCCCAGGAAATACCATTGAGGACACGTAGGACACTGAGGAACTGAGTACAGCGGTCTGCCAGGTAAGACACATGGGAGGACCAAGAGAGTTCCCTATCAAGCATGAGCCCCAGGAATTTTATAGTTTCAGCGAACAGAAGGGCAACAGGCCCAAGATGTAGAGATGGTGGAAGAAAAAATTTGTGCAGCCAGAAATTCGTACAGACAGTTTTGTCAGCGGAAAAGCGAAAGCCGTTGTCGATGCTCCAGGAGTAAAGATGATCAAGGCAGCACTGAAGATGCTGCTTAGTAATACAGGTCTGCGGGGAACTGCAATAGATGGTAAAATTGTCAACAAAAACGGAACCGGAGATGCCCAACGGGAAACAGGCCATTATAGTGTTAATAGCAATAGCAAAGAGGGCAACGCTCAGGACGGAATCCTGAGGCACACCATTTTACAGACTAAAGGTGTCCAACAAGGCAGAATCCACACGCACCTCGAAAACTTTGTCTTTTAAAAATGCCTGGAGGAAACAGGGCAGGCACCTGCGGAAGCCTCACATGTAAAGAGTACGGAGGATTTCAGTTCTCCAGCAGTTGTTGAAGGCCTTCACCAAATCGAAAAATACAGCTTCAGTCTGGGATTACCGCAGGAAACCATTCATGATGCGGGTGGACAAAGTAACGAGATGGTAGATGGTCTACTGCAGAACACTGAGCTTGATATTCATGCTGTGCGTTCGTCAGTAAATTGTGAGTCTCTACCCACCACACCAGCCGGGCATGAATCATACGTTCCATCACTTTGCAAATGCAGCTGGTAAGAGAGATGGGGTTTTGTCCTTACCAGGCTTAGGTATGTGTATGACGGTGGCTTTACGTCAGCATTCGGGAAGGAAATTTGCCCTCTGCCCAGCTGCGGTTGTATGTGTTAAGCAGAAAGCACTTGCCTGCAACACCTGAATGTGGACAGCGTCTGGCCCTGGGGTGGAGGATCGGGATGAAGTGAGAGCATGAGCTAGCTCTGTCATAGTAAAGGTAGCAATGTAGCACTCACGATTCAGGGAATTGAAGGGTATTACCCAAGCCGCCTCCACTCGTTTCCGATGGAGGAAGGGAGGGTGATAGTGGGAAGAGCTCGAAACTTCAGCAAAATGGCAGCCCAAGGTATTGGAGATATCAACAGAGTCCACAATGACATCATCAGCTACCATCAGGCCGAAAATTGGGGAATGGATCTTGGTCCCAGAGAGCCGTCGGAAGTTGGCCCACACAACTGCAGAAGGTGTGGAACTGTTAAAAGAACTAATGGATGAAATCCAACTAGCTTTTTTGCTATCCCAAAAAATGTGACGACACTTTGCATGCATCTGTTTAGAATGAATGCAGTTTGACATCTTAGGATGGCAGTTAAAAACGTGGAGAGCATGTCTCCGTGCACAAATTGTGCCGTGACATGCCCCAGTGCCCAAAGGGACTGGGACATGACATGGTAAAGAGGAAGTGCGGGAATGAAACGTTCTACAGCAGTAAGGACAATGTTTGTGGCATATTCCACCTGGTCAGCACAACTGAGGAAATCATGTTCTTTGAAGGTCGCCAGGGAGGAGTAAAGGTGCCAGTCAGCCTTAGGAAGCTGCCATTTAGGCGTGCATGCGGATGGGGTAGGAGTCAGCAAACGGATAGCACACAGGAAATGGTTGCTCGAGTAGGTGTCAGAAAGAATGGACTACTCAAGACAAGGAGCAAGCTGGGCAGTGCACAAGAATAGGTCCAAATGGGAATAGGTGTGTGAGGAGCCTGAAAGGAAAGTGGGTACTCCAGTGTTAAGGCAGAAGAGATTAAGTTGATTAAGAAGGTCTACCAAGAGGGCACCCTGTGACAGGTCCTGGGAGAACCCCAACAGGGATGATGCACATTAAAGTCACTGAGTAGCAAAAATGAGGAAGGTAGCTGCCCAATAAGCTGAAGGAAGTCTGCCCTGGTGACAGCAAATGATGGAGAGACACAAATGGTACAGAGGGAAAAAGTCAGGTGGGGAAGGAAAAGCCAATCTGCAACAGCTTGAATATTGGTAGAAATGGAGATGGGTTGACTACAAATGTCATCCCGTGTAAGCAGCGTGACCCCCCCCATGAGATGGAACGCCAACCTCAGGGGGAAGGTCAAAATGAATCGGGTAAGAAATAGGAACGTTCAAAGCGATCATGAGTGCACATTTTGTTTCCTGAAGGCAGAATATAAAGGGACGCTGCAATGCTAAAAGCAGCCGTAAATCCTCTCTGTGGGACCATGAACCACAAACATTCGATTGGAGGAGAGCCATGATTAGGAAGAGATGTAAGGGTGTCACCTCGGCGGCAAAGTGACAGGCGGGGAAGAGTCGCTATACAGGGCACAGAAGCACGAGGATCCTGCTCCATGGGGTCCGCAGAAGCATCAGCTTGCTTGTGCAGTCACTCTGTGGAGTCCAATGCTGAAAAACTGTTATTGGTGCCACACTGGTGACACGGTAACTGGAGGGGTTAAGGTATCACAGGGCAACACCATCAAAGAGGATCTTTGAGTTTGTGAAGGATAACACCATTTGCCTTTGGTGGACTTCTTCAAGCCTTTCTGGTTAGAGGAAGAGACAGATGTCATTTGGCTGGAGGGACGGAGGAAGTCTTCACGGGAGTACTACTCCTGTCCTTTCCAGCGTACCGGTTGTGTAGATGGTGGCTTCGCCCCTTGAGGCAAGAGTTTGACAGTTTGTTGCACAGCTGGAAGGGGCGGATGGCGATGCTACCTTGACACTGGGCGATTTCACAACCTCAGAGCTGAATTCGAGGTCACATGTCTGCATGGCCATGTCCTTCATAGAGCAAGGGCAACAAGAACAGGACTATAGGCACCAGATGGGAGAACGCAGGGTTGGCGACTAGCCAGTAACTTGCGAGCGACTGGGTAAGGCACTTTTTCCTTTAACCAGATCTCTTGAACAGCCCGCTCATCAAGATACATGGGGCAATCCCGAGACGAGACAGCATGGCTGCCATTGCAATTGATACAGCAGGGAGGAGGAGGTGGACAATCACCCTTGTGCACATACCTACCACAGGTGACAACATTTGGCTGGGTATTGATAGGACATTCTAGTGTGGTTGAAATGATGACACAGGTAAGCAGCGCATCAGGTTCGGAACATATGGCCAGACTGTGACAATTTTATAGCCTGCTTTGAGCTTGGGCAGAAGCACCACTCTATCAAAGGTGAGAAAGAGAGTGCAGGTGGGCACTAAGGAGGAATCTACCTTTTTCATTACACGATGGATGGCAATGACACCCTGATCGGAGAGGTAAGATTGAATTTCGGCCTCTGTTAGACCGTCGAGCAGTCTGGTGTAAATTACACCACAGGAAGAATTCTTAGTTCTATGGGCCTCGACACGAACAAGGTAACTGAGCTGAAGCGAGGCAGCAAGCAGCTGTTGCGCTCTGAATCAGAAGTGGTCTCCAAAAGCAAAGTTCCATTCTGTAAACAAGAGCAGGATTTCACAGGGCCGGCAACTGCATCAACACCTTTCTGAATAATAAATGGATTTACCATGGCGAAGGACTGACCATCTGGTGAAGGACACATTTCTAGTACTCCCAGTTAATTGTTTGTGCTCCAGGTGTAAATTCATAATGCACAATACCACTAGAATCGAAAAAAATCACCAACATTGTCTTCACCTTTGACCAACTTTGCCATGCTTTTTTCGGTCTTGGTGAACCTGGATCCTCCACTGCAAGGACTGCACTTTGGTTTCAGGATCATATCCATACACCCACAATTCGTCACCTGTAATTACCCTATTTAACAAATCTAGGTCATTTTTAGTCCGATTAATCAGATCTTGGCACACTTCAAGTCGGTATTGTCTCTGGTCACTTGACAACACTTTTGGAATGAATTTTGCGGGCACTCGACACATGTTCAAATCTTCAGTTAAAATTGACTGAATTGCATAGAAACTTAAATTAAGTTCATCAGCCATCTCCCTAATTGTAAGTCTACGATCAGAGCACACTAAGTCGTGAACTTTCACAACATTTTTATTTGTTTTTGAGGTGGAAGGACAATTGGACCATGGTTCGTCTTCAAATGATTTGCAGCCATTTTAAATCTGTTGAATCAGACAAAAACATTTGACTGACTTATACAATTATCTCCAAATGCTGTTTTTAATAGTTCATAAGTGTCAGAAGCCGATTTCCCGGATTTAAAACAAAATTTCACACAAACTCGTTGCTCTGTTTTTTATGTCCTTTTTCACGCAGACAGAATCTGGCAACAAGCCCTAACAGACCCGAACTCAACCAGCTGCCAGAACGAGGTGAATAAAGGAAACACAGTTTCCTGTCAGAGGGCGTTCAAGGACAAGACAATGACTCGCTCCCCATCCTCCGTGTACCTGCCCGGCAAACCAATAAGCAGTAGTGGATCCATTCTTAGAATCTTGCATAAGCAATTTTCACACCTCATACAAGCAATCTCAGACACTAAACTTAATAAGACCATATTAAAATGCATACAAAGCACCTCCTATGACTTCAGGATGAAACAATGTCTATGAAGAAAACATAGAACCAACAGAAAATGAAACTAACAGGAGTCACAATGTAATGACTGCAGAATTTACTAATGATGTATTTGCATAGGAACAGTTACGCCTTTTGCTTATTGCCCACAGTAATTTATCAGGTTTTTTTTCCATTTTATTGTATCCTTATGTTGACGCAATACGATTTGAAGCAACAAATCTTTTCTGCAAGGAGAAAATTTTGAAGATCACCGCTTTTTCTCTTCCTCTTCCTCCACCTTTATAACATGATTAAGCGAGGTGGTGCAGTGGTTAGCACACTGCACTCGCATTTGGGAGGACAACGGTTCAAACCCGTGCCCAGCCATTCGGATTTAGGTCTTCTGAGATTTCCCTAAATCACTTCAGGAGAATGTCAGAATGTTTCATTGGAAAGGGCTTGGCGAACATCCTTCCCTAATGCGGTGGGATTTATGACTTCACTGTTTGGTCGCCTCCCCCACAAATCAACCAACCAACAAACTTTGTAACATAACATCTTCAATAACAGATACTGTGAATCTGCAATGAACAACCACTGTCGGTGTTCAGAGTGCAACAAGCATGTAGGTAGCTTTGCTTTGCATTTAAGTGTTTAAGGATGCCAAAGAGGTAAGGTCATCAGTCTCCTATTCACCCACCCATGACAGAAGCAGTGCACCCAATCTGTCTAGATATAGAAAAAATTCTGGGTGCAAGTGCGAGAAAGTGTTCAAAATGTTTGCATACCATGTATCCAAATCGGAATATGGGAACCAGCCAGGTATTCACCTAGTGGGCATGTGGGAAACCACATCAACGCTGGCACAGTGACCCCTTGTTGTTAATACACCAGGTAAATTCTAACTGCAGCAAGCAAACCACCCCATCCCGGAAGCGGTCGTGTTAACATGCACACTACCAGGTCAGGTGTTGACAGCCAATTTTATAAACGTTGCCAAGTAGGTTTCTTGCTAATTTAAACGAACATTGAATCTCCTACACTGGATCCAAGTTTAGTGTTATACAGTAGGAAGAGCCCTGAACAGAGTTCAATTTCTTAAGTAACGTCAAATTTTACCTCCAGTCAGCGATGTTTATACAATCAACCCTAAAAAAACAGAACTGACTGTAGTCAAGTGTCCTGGATCAGAAGAGTGTGAACTGTTTTTCTTGTAAGCCCAAGGGATATTGGTATACTACCGATATGCCTCGTTACATCTTCATGTCCAACAAAATTTCAGTGCCTGGTGGAAGGTAGGAGACGAGGTACTGGCAGAAGTAAAGCTGTGAGGATGGGGCATGAGTTGTGCTTGGGTAGCTCAGTTGGTAGAGCACTTGCCCGCGAAAGGCAAAGATCCCAAGTTCGAGTCTCGGGCCAGCACACAGCTTTAATCTGCCAGGAAGTTTCAAAATTTCAGAGGACACTGAACAACACAGGATCTCTGGACGGCAAATCAGGTTGGCCAGTCATCTGGTCAATTTATGGCCAAGTTGTGCAAGCTCATAACCACTTCTATTCACCGACTAACATGCCCCTTTACATGGCCGACTGAAGTACTGGTGACGACTCAGCACAGCATCTATTCGTTGGACTGATTGTCTTACAACTGGGACTGCTTAAGATCCGAGTATAGAAATGTCTGCCTACCACTATTACTTTTTAGTTAAGTAGACTACGATACTATCTGGCTACAATTCATAGGATCAGTAAATTTTATGAACTCTGTGTCATTTATTGCGTGTGTCAGAGCATTCAAAGAAATGACATGCTTTAGTCAGCAGCAACACAATGCTTTGAATCCTTCTACGTGAAAACAGCAAAGACTGTCGTGATTGACAAGGAGGAGGAACAGTGTCAATTGTTAATTGTATCCAATATTTTAAAATGGTTTTTCGTGATAAAAATTAATCAAACAACATACAAAAACTGTGAACTAACATGGCCTACATTAGCTAGAATGAAAGCTGTGTCAGGTATCTTCTAAAGATCTGCGTGTGTGTGTGTGTGTGTGTGTGTGTGTAAGTAATAATCAGTAAAACTTTGGAAAGGACCCAAGAGGAAAATTTAAAACATTTAAATCTTGATGAAAAGATTGCCTGTACTAGTAAAGTGTGAATTTTGTATGGGAAATTTAAGATGGTTTGGTGAAGAGTCCACCTGTGTGAAGTGAAATAAAATGCAGTGCAAGATTTGAGAATACTCTATGGTGGTCAGTGTGGCAAAATGTCCAATAATAGTAACATGTTAGACCACTAATACTGAGAGTGTGGACATAGAATTGCACTGAAGAACACTTGTTAATGTGTGCCATGTGCTCACGTTATGACAGGTACATACAATATTACCTGCACGACATACCAGAGCAAGTTTTACAGTATGACAATCCCAATAAATTAAACTATGCTTTTCAAACTTGTCACTTTTTAACATCGTCTATAACTTACCTTCAATTTCAAAAGCGCTGTTAATACTTGTTGAAGTATTGGTCGAATGTATTTGAGAGGCAAAGGGCTGAATTTATTCTGTTTCAGGAAATCATATAAATTCTGCTCAAGCATCTCAAATACCAAACATGTATGGTTTTTGTGCTGGAAGCACTCAAAGGCTCTGACAAAATTGAATTCGTCTGCATTTTCTTGGCTAAGGCGAGAGAGAATGCTGACCTGTAAAGACATTCAATCATAGTGAGCTCTGGTAAGTAAAAAGCAAAATATTTAATATGTCTATTTCAACATATGGACATAAGTCCTTTCAAACTTACTTCAATTTGACCCTGCCGAGCATATGATGGATGATTCTTGAGTATTTTAATGGCAACAATTTCATTTGTGCCTTTCTTCCAGCACTTAACTACCTGTAAACATTCATAAAAATGGCTGCATGAAAAAACTTTTAACATTACTAAAATGAAGTCAAAAACAGAGGAGTCAGACAGACTGACAACAGTATTTTAGTATAAAGTATCTGGAAACTTCCAAGTGTCCTCAAAAATCTACTTCGATGTCTGTTACCAACAGTGATAAAATTGTAAATGAATACAAGTTAAAGGATGAAGAAGTAGCGGACGAGAGACTAAATCAGTGAAGATGCAGATTCAAGAAGCATATTCAGATCAAACAATCAGTTGTAGGCAACAATTACATAACACAAAAGACTGAAATTCTAACTACCTGATGAGTGAATCTATGGCTTAATTTATCTCTCTCTGACAATTGTCTCATAAGCTACTATCTTCCTTCCCTTCACAACCACATCTGTAATTTTTTTCCTACTTAACAAAAAAGCCGCTGTGAAATACAGCAAAGGAAATTTCAGTTCAAGCATCAACACCTGTTAATAAACACTAAATAAGAAGATGTGAAAATAACTTCCGCATTTATTTTCTCCTCGACTGACAATTTCACCACTAAAACTGTTACAAAAATGGTTTTTAGTGTTTCATAATTTCTGAAACGCAATTGCTGTCTGACTGTCAGATTTTAATTTTTTAGAATACTGTGTAAAGGAAAGCTTACAGTCACTAACCCACAATACCAATGACTATGGAAAAATACAAGAAACTTGAAATTTTGTCCACATAACAATGAAAATAATCAATTATTGATAATATAATGTAAATGGAAACAAAAAAAATCTACTCACGAAGCGGCAGCAGGTGAACACTTACCTTCTCATCCCAACCGGTAAGCCTCTCCATGACTTGTGCTCTGGGTGACTTTTCTAAACTGTACCCCTTTCCCTAAACCTCTCCAGGCCTTTTCCTTCATCCCTCTTCCTTCCCCTTCAACTCTTCTGCCAGAAGAAGGAGCCACTGGCTCCGAAAGCTTGTAAATCCTTTTGTATGTGCGTGCTGCTGCCACTAGGTGAGTAATTTTTTTTTATATATCCATTTATATTATGTTAAAAATCTGTCAATTTTTTAAAATATATCTCACCCACCACTCACACACGATATCATTACCTGTTTTGACATCTTAGCATGTCATCATCAAATGATTTGAGTACACAGAAAATACAAATTAACAGCTTAACAGCTATCATGGCCAGTTCAGCTGTGCTTAGTACGTAACACATTCAAATCATATGGTGATGATTAGCTAAGAAGTCAAAACCAGTAATAATACCATGTGTGTGCCTGGAGCCTCAAATACACTCCTGGAAATGGAAAAAAGAACACATTGACACCGGTGTGTCAGACCAACCATACTTGCTCCGGACACTGTGAGAGGGCTGTACAAGCAATGATCACACGCACGGCACAGCGGACACACCAGGAACCGCGGTGTTGGCCGTCGAATGGCACTAGCTGCGCAGCATTTGTGCACCGCTGCCGTCAGTGTCAGCCAGTTTGCCGTGGCATACGGAGCTCCATCGCAGTCTTTAACACTGGTAGCATGCCGCGACAGCGTGGACGTGAACCGTATGTGCAGTTGACGGACTTCGAGCGAGGGCGTATAGTGGGCATGCGGGAGGCCGGGTGGACGTACCGCCGAATTGCTCAACACGTGGGGCATGAGGTCTCCACAGTACATCGATGTTGTCGCCAGTGGTCGGCGGAAGGTGCACGTGCCCGTCGACCTGGGACCGGACCGCAGCGACGCACGGATGCACGCCAAGACCGTAGGATCCTACGCAGTGCCGTAGGGGACCGCACCGCCAATTCCCAGCAAATTAGGGACACTGTTGCTCCTGGGGTATCAGCGAGGACCATTCGCAACCGTCTCCATGAAGCTGGGCTACGGTCCCGCACACCGTTAGGCCGTCTTCCGCTCACGCCCCAACATCGTGCAGCCCGCCTCCAGTGGTGTCGCGACAGGCGTGAATGGAGGGACGAATGGAGACGTGTCGTCTTCAGCGATGAGGGTCGCTTCTGCCTTGGTGCCAATGATGGTCGTATGCGTGTTTGGCGCCGTGCAGGTGAGCGCCACAATCAGGACTGCATACGACCGAGGCACACAGGGCCAACACCCGGCATCATGGTGTGGGGAGCGATCTCCTACACTGGCCGTACACCACTGGTGATCGTCGAGGGGACACTGAATAGTGCACGGTACATCCAAACCGTCATCGAACCCATCGTTCTACCATTCCTAGACCGGCAAGGGAACTTGCTGTTCCAACAGGACAATGCACGTCTGCATGTATCCCGTGCCACCCAACGTGCTCTAGAAGGTGTAAGTCAACTACCCTGGCCAGCAAGATCTCCGGATCTGTCCCCCATTGAGCATGTTTGGGACTGGATGAAGCGTCGTCTCACGCGGTCTGCACGTCCAGCACGAACGCTGGTCCAACTGAGGCGCCAGGTGGAAATGGCATGGCAAGCTGTTCCACAGGACTACATCCAGCATCTCTACGATCGTCTCCATGGGAGAATAGCAACCTGCATTGCTGCGAAAGGTGGATATACACTGTACTAGTGCCGACATTGTGCATGCTCTGTTGCCTGTGTCTATGTGCCTGTGGTTCTGTCAGTGTGATCATGTGATGTATCTGACCCCAGGAATGTGTCAATAAAGTTTCCCCTTCCTGGGACAATGAATTCACGGTGTTCTTATTTCAATTTCCAGGAGTGTATTAATACACACATTTCTTTTACAAAACAGTCAATGTGTTCCCCTAATGCAATAACTCTAGTCAGTGTGAACAGTTTTCATTCAACACACACATTATTTTGCCCATTATTTACTATACCTTAAAGAAACACTTTATACACAGTTTCACCAACAGCATCACATAATGTGGCCAAGAGCCTCTGGCACGATACATAGCAAACACAAATTTTTTTCATTGTTGTGGAGGGGGGTGGGGGGGTGTCTTCTTCACAGCAGTTAGACCTCTGAGAAATATGGTCCTCATAACCACAGAATTACATTATGTATGAATGGTAGCGGGGGGGGAGATAACAAACACTTGGTATTCCATAACAGATATCTCTACAATTTTAATCATGAAATTCATAGTACACTTGTTCCATCACTCTTTGGTATGTAAAAAATCAATTCTGCTAGTTTAGACAAACGATTAAGTACTGTTCTTTTTATCTTTTATGTTAATGAATGTGCTGTCAGTCAAAGCTGTTCAATGCACTTTTCTTACACTGATGTTGAAACCAGCAAGTGCATATTATTCTTCTCCCTCTTACCGCATTTCTACGAATACTGCACAAAAGTGCCAAATTATTTTGTTCTTAAATTTTATTACAAGGACCTTAACCCTTGCATATATAACCACTTGTCCTTTGTTTGAAGCCACTGTTTTTTGAGGAAGGTAACATGTACTTTCTCAACTTCTATACATTACTTATGATATGTTGCTTTATTTATTAATTTATGTTGTTTTACCCAAAAAATGAGAAAGAGGCAGAAAAAAATGTCTCTCTGCCAATCAATATTCCTTTACAGAGTAGTATATTTTTAAGAGATATTAGGTTATGCTTGGATTATAAATGACTTGACATGATCATAGTTTCATTCACATAACAGCATTTTAAAACCAAATGAAGATATTTTTCAGGAATACACTAAGCCCCAGTAAGGAACATCTGTATGTATTTATGTATGTAAGGATCTTCCTTCATCCGATTTCAATACATAATCACTGGAATTTAATATCTAATCTTTTCAATACTGGTAAAGTAACCACATCCACTACACACATTGTGAAATGAGCAGCAGACAGGGATGTAGGAAAAGGACTTTGATTGCTTGTTTATTTCATGAGAAGTGATATACTTTCATACACATATTACATTCAATCCAGTGTTTCCCATCGGTGCATGAATCCAGTATATTTTATTCAATCTCAAATGAAGGTAATATTCTTGATCAAAATGAGGGCTAACAGAATTTCCTGATTTCTCTAAATCTTCTGTGAGACATTGTTAGCTTTGGGGGCAAAAGCTAGTTTACAAAACAAGTATTTTAATGTGTATTTCTACTTCTGATTCTTCATATCACACTGAAATATCACTACAACACACAAAGAAATGTTATAATATTACAGAAAGGGCACTACCATCATTTGCAAGTTGATTAGAATAGTATGCAGTGCTGTTAATTAAAAATGTGATTTTAAGAAAATGTTTGACAGATATGACTTGAACATATACCTATAATATGTTGATACACAGCACTCAATGAATGGAAATCATGGATATCCAAGCATTTTTCTGTCACAGTTATCATAGTACCAGACTATAAAATTTACATTAAAAGTTTGTCGCTGAACAATAACAAATATCTACACCACAGAAAAAGTGAGAAATTAAGATTCCATGTTCTAATCAGTATTCAATTACCCAAATTTCTTGTGCTCATGGCTGAATGGTACCTACAATATAACTGTACTGTATACGACAGAATAGAATAATCTCTTTCACCGAAAAGTCACTTGGGCAAAGAAAATGTACAAACTTGCAACTCAGGTCTCCTGTACCACACATAAAATAGCTGGTTACCTTATTACATGGAAGTGGGTGGAGATTACATCTACCTGTTGCATTAGAAACTACAAACATTGGCTGAAGAGTCAGTACATGATAGGGTACAAAAAATAATTAGAAAGAAAAATGAACAAAACAAATTGGAAGACACCAGAGTAAATGAACTAGTCTGCTTAAAATGACTTGAAATAGGTCAAGCGATTTAAGCTATTTAAGAAAACTCAGATGGAGGATACAATAGCTAAACTGTGCAACAATTTACTAGACTGCCAAGTTCATCAAATATACTTCTAACTGAAACAAACCTGTCCAAATGTCCCACGTCCCAGAAACTCCAGTACCTCATACTGGGTTGTCATGGAGTACAACACCTCATGTTGGACAAGCTGATAGTCACCATCGGCAGAAGACGACCCTTGGGGCGCAGCCGGGCCGCCCCCCTTGCCCGTGCCGTGCCCGGCCGTCGTCGTGGCAGCTGTCGTGTGTGCGCCCGTGGTTGTAGTGGTCCCTGTATCGCCGCTCCCACTGCCCACATCACCCTCCCGTTCACAAGACTTGCGCTGAAATGTTACAATATAAATTTAACTGAATTCAATGAGCTGCAGACAGTTATAGACATAAAATCTGTGCTTAACAAGAAATTGGAGGTGTGTTCTATAGACAGCTTGGTGACCATCAAAGTAATTTACCACCACTATCACTGTGTTTTTCTTCCCTTCAGAATTTTTGCTATGTGCTGACACGAAATGAAAGCATACATACATACATACATACATCACCAGAAAAAATGCAGTGTGGATTGTACTTAGCAAAAGTAGTAATCACAGTAACCTATTTACATTGCTTAACTGTTTCCAGTAAAAATCTGTGTATTCTGGATTACATGGCTTTTTTGGTTATCTATATAGCCTCCATTTTGAATTAACCTGGATAATCAAGAGCCTGCTATAACTAAAATTTACGGAAGTAATACCAATAACGCAAAAAGATTGAGAGAGTGGTAAATTTCATCTACAGCGTCACTGTCCATTTCAGTACTGCACCACTGGAAACGATTTCTATTTTTTTACAGCTTTGCATTATTCACTGGAACAGTTCCTAACATTTAATGTAGATATGGGAAACATGATGTATCAACTTGTCGACAGTTACATGCCTCATGAATTCTGAATCTTTCTGGACTTTCATGTGGCAAAAATTTAACTTCCTGTTTGACACGCACAGTCTTTTCCAGTGATTCCACATCTAAAGGACTTTTCTTATTATAATCTTTCTAACAATTACCACAACCCAAAATGTGTTCGGATTGTAATTTCTACTCTTGACACTCCACATGTTTTTAGTTTGATTATGACCTTTTACTCTTCTGGAATGTACAATTGGCCACATTTCTTGAAGTTTTTTATTTATTGGACCAAAATGTTGGTCACTGAGAAAAAAGGAATGATCACTAATGGGATAATATGTCACTGTTTCTTTTAGGTGCTCACAGAGTAGAACATGTTTTTCATGGTTGCAGTATTACCAATAACAACCATCAGTTAGAAGGCAAGTTTTTGCATGCTAGGCAGTAAAAATTCATTTATGTAGATGAACAATATACTACAAACTTTATTAGCTCATTTGTCTCTCTTCAACGAAACACAAAGAATACAAGCTTCTTAGTCATTTAAGTTGTTAATACCAAAGAAACTGCAAATAGTTGTCTTTAGTGGGAATTATCAGTAACTGAACATACTGTACAAAGTAAAAAGTGAGCCGACAGTATTATCGCACTCCAAGCACAATTCAGATGCTTCACTTCCCAAATAAAAAACTTTTCTGCTCTCCTTTCTTGGACTTTTAGCTCATCTCACAGACAGTGACAATGATATGGAAGGTCCCCAAAATTGGTACAGAGCTTCTCACATTTTATGCAGGTCTCCATTTAAGTCTGATCGAGCTGCAGATTAAAGTTTTCATTAAAAGAATTAAGGTAAAACTTATTTCGCATTAAAGTCTAGATTCAAATGAAGGAATACTGGATATTTTTTTCTCCACAGCTTGTGTAAAATACTTTATTCTGGGAAAGATTACGGTTGACCTTAGTGGTGAATATTTTACTATAACCAGTAATCTGGTGACAAATTTCTAAGCTTATTGCACTGGTCTTTGATTTTCCCCTTTTTTATCCTGCTGGACAGCTTCGAATGCAGCAGTCCTGTTTCTAGTTACACCATGCAATGGCATAAATACTATTTTGCATACTTGATTCTTTGCCAAGAATCAAAATATTATCTTTGAAGGTGGCTGGGAAAGATTTTGGAGTGTCGCTGCAAGACTTATCTTTCTGCATATCACACTATTTAATAGGCTGTTGCAGGAGAATGTCTTGTACAACTTTAGTTCTGAATGAATTAACACTATTGGCCAAGTCTGACTTTTCCTTGACAATTCTTTTGCCAGAGTAATTCCACTTCTCAAACTTATATATTCTTGGCCCTTTAACTCTGATAATCTGAAAAGTTCACCAAATTTTTCACTGTACTGCTTTCTTTCTTTCTTTCTTTCTTTGGCACACTTTCAACACTACCTTCACAGGAACTCGTTATGAAATACCTCCATGTAAAACGGATCTACAAAAGAGCACTGTCTTTGGATGTTGACAATAATACAAACACATTGCTGAAACACACCATTTGGTAACACCCAACATGCTTACACAGTATAAAGTGATGGCACTGACATGCAAGCAGGAACAGAAACCATGACAGTCATTGAGTAACATTAGTTTTCAGTCCTAACAGTATTCTATGGGCCTGTATCTTCAAGATGAGGCACTAGACTAATATAATTTCCACATACATTATGTGTTGTACCAAACATCAATTATTGTAATAACACATGCCAACACGGCAAAAACACAACAGAAAATACAACAGGTGATTAACGGGTAGCTTTGAGAGAGATGTAATAGTGTATGGTAACAGAGGAACAATTAGGTAAAAAACATAAGGCCCAGCAGAAATCCTTGGATAGCTATTTCATATATCATGATATGGTTATAATAGAGGGAAACATTCCACGTAGGAAAAATATATCTAAAAACAAAGATGATGTGACTTACCAAATGAAAGTGCTGGCAGGTCGACAGACACACAAACAAACACAAACATACACACAAAATTCAAGCTTTAAATATGTCTGCTTGTGTCTGTATATGTGTGGATGGATATGTGTGTGTGTGTGTGTGTGTGTGTGTGTGTGTGTGTGTGTGTGTGTGTGTGTGCGCGCGCGCGCGAGTGTATGCCTGTCCTTTTTCCCCCCTAAGGTAAGTCTTTCCGCTCCCGGGATTGGAATGACTCCTTACCCTCTCCCTTAAAACCCACATCCTTTCGTCTTTCCCTCTCCTTCCCTCTTTCCTGATGAGGCAACAGTTTGTTGCGAAAGCTTGAATTTTGTGTGTATGTTTGTGTTTGTTTGTGTGTCTGTCGACCTGCCAGCACTTTCATTTGGTAAGTCACATCATCTTTGTTTTTAGATATATTTCAAATATCATACATAAATACAACAAAACTTGAAAAGAGAAAAATGTATATACACTGCAACACTAGCCAAATCAAAAATATAAGTCTTAAGCATTCACTACCTTTTGGCCGCAACGCTGGTACGTATCAAACAGCTTTATTGTCGAGGCACGGATAAACTGCTGTGATGCGACACTGTTTGGGCTTTTTTGGGCTGCATTGTTATTGGTTTGTGCGTGGTGTCGGACAACGGACTGGTTTATCTGATTAACATTTATTGTATATAAGCTGTCTGCTGCAGCCTGAGCATAGTCCCTCTGTTGATGCTGTTGATGTTCAAGCTTTCGTTTCTTGTGACTCTGGTGCACCACCGCCCCGTTGCTGGAGGAGAGGGAACTAAACATGTCACGAAGTCTCTGAAAAATAAGAAAAACAAAACACATTACTGCAAAGTGTCATGTTACCATCATAGAGTTATTAAGTTTGGAGCATAAGATACACACATCATAACTCCGCATCTGCCTCCTCCAATGCATGTTCTCTGTCAAAAATGCTCATGTGAAAAGCGCAACATACTGCAAGTTCAAATGATAAGTAATGAGTTTAGGGTTACATACATGATCACATTAAAATAAAACACATTTATGGACCCTAGCAACAAACATATGTTGATAGTATATCACACTTCCCGTTAGTGACCATACTGGTTATTCCTGAGAAAATAAATAGGTTTCATTGAATCATAAAGTATTTGTTCATTTTCTTCATTTGTCCTTTTATGGGACGAGGAAGGAAAATGGATGAGGGTCTAGCTTCATCACTTCTGCCATACAGCAGACAATACAAATGGGAAAGGAGAGAAGCAGAAAATGTAGACAGAACAGAAGACTGTGTAGTGCTGGAGTGAGAGCAGAGAAGGGGATAGGTAGGAAGCAGACAGGTAATGGCACAGTTTAAGGCCAGAGAGGTTAAGGAAATTGATATATTGCAGGGAGAGTTCCCACTTGTTCCACTTTCCTACAGAACCTCAAAACCTTCTCTCAAAATTCACTTCACTTGGTCCTCATCTACCCAACAAGCCACCTTCCTCCATGTTTACCTCCATCTTAAGGATGGCCACATCAGTACCTCCATTCATATCAAACCCACCAACCACAGCAATACTTCCACTTCGACAGCAGACACCCTTCCATACCAAGAAGTTTTTTCAACAATGTCTAGCCATCCGTAGTCATCGCATTTGTAGTAACAAGTAATCCCACTCCACATATATGAAGGGTCTCACAGAGACCTTCGCAGATGTAATTACCCTCCTAAGTTTGTACAGAAACAAATATTCCATGTCTTGTCTCTCCAGCCATGTACCATCCCCCATGTATCCAATGTAGAGCCACAAAAGGAGCACTCCATTACCAACAGCAGAAGCAACTGAATCACATTCTCTATGAGGGTTTAGACTACTTTCACTGTGCCCGGAGATGAGAGATATCCTTTTCATGCCTCCCACTGTGGTCTTACACCACATCATCCTTATCTGCTCCCTGCACCAAAAAATCCTGCCTTATGGCTCATATACCTGGAATGTACATAGATGCAAGACCTGTTCCATACATCTTCCCCCCCCCCTCTCCCACCACCACCACCACCACCACCACCACCACCTACTCCAGTCTGGTCAGAGGCCGGACCACTAGTGAAAGCTATCATATGATCTATAACTAAGCTGCAATCACTGTGCTGGTTTCTACATGGACATGATAAGAACAACACTTGTTTGTTTTGAAGAGGCAGTACCACACGTTTCAGCCCAGCCAGATTCAAACTGCCACCTCCCTCAGGCAGAAGGATTGAAGGGGAAGCAAGAGGGATGAAGGAAAAGGGATAAATTTCAGTAAAGTCAACCAGAACCACAGGTCAGGGGAGACTTATTGGACAGGATAAGAAGGAAACACCGATTGTTGGGGACAGCATCGGACAAGATTTGAAAACGTGAGAGCTTAATGGTGGAAAACAGGGTAATACAGACAGAGATTATGGCTTAAACATCTTAATTGAGTTAATAAGAGTGAAAAGGTAAATGCATTGTACGTAACAGAGAGGTGGGAGGGGGGTGGTGAAAAACAGATGAGTAAGACAATGAAAGATGTAGAAAAGTAAAACAGAGTGGAGAAAAAAGTTGTTACTGTGACGAAATGCTGAGGCAGAAGAAATTAACGTACACTAAGGCTGAGTGGGTGGGGAAAACCAAGGACATGTTGTAGCACTAGTTCCCACTTGCATAATTCTGAGAAACTGGTGTCTGGTGAAGAATCCATAAGGCACATGTCGTGAAATAGGCACTGAGGTTATGATTGTTATGTTGTAGAGCATTCTCTGCAACAGGACACTGCATGCTGCCAGCAGACACTCTCTGCCTATGCCTATTCATCCTATTCAATAATTTCATGGTAGTCATGCAGATGTAAAAGGCCAAACAATGTTTATATAACAGCTGGTATATGATGTGTCGTTTCACAGGTGGCTCTTCCTTTGATAATCTACGTTTTGCCAGTTAAAGGGCTGGTATAGGTGGTGGTAAGAAGGTGCATAGGGCAAGTATTGCAGCAGCGACAGTCACAGGGACAGGAGCCGTAGGGTAGGGAGATGGGTGCAGAAGGAGCATAGAGCCTAACAAGAATATTGCAGAAATTGAGAGGGTGATGAAAAACTATTCTGTCAGACCCCAAGCTCCTTCTGCATTGAACTTGGATGGATTTGAAGGATGATCTCTCCTGCAGGAAGGTCCAGTAGTATAAACGGCATTAGTTTGGGATAGCTGCCACATCAAACAGCATCACTATTCAGTTCATTTCTCAGATTCCCTTCCTCTGCTTGCGAGGAAAATTTTTATATGAAATTTGTTTAGAAAAGGTGGCAGAATAAACGAGTTGTTATGTACACAAGACGTAACACAATTCCAAACACTAAATTACGTTAGATTTTTACGAAAATATGAGTCACTGGCATCAGTGTGGCCAGTGGTTCATTTAGGCCAAATGTGGATTCATACATATTATTCTGTGAACAACTGCTAGTGATAGTGCCCGACAAGTACAATCAAACGTAATTGCTACCATGCTGACATACAGAGGTATAGCAAGTGGCAGTGCTGTTCTGTCTTCCCTCCCTGTTTCTCAAGCATAAAAATGAGGGTGGTGCCAGGACATGTATTCAGTTTGCTTTGCCAGGTAATACACCAGTTGCTGACATTTTCAGCAACAAACAAGGAAACACAACACAACAAAAAAAATTTAACTCAGCCATCAAGGGACCAAGCTTATTCACTCTTTTAGAGGATGGGAAGGGGGTGGAAGTAATGTATCAGACGCCAAGTAATTTAAAAGAATGTTTGTTCCAATAAAATATAAACAACCCAAACAACTGGTGAAAAGCAATGGTGTGTTAAAATGTGAGAAAAAGTTGTTCTCCTACATGAATGATAATGATAAGAATGAGAAATTCTGTGGTTATAACAATGACTGGAGCAATTTCTTTTTTCGACGGCAGTCAAAATATATACATTACAATATTTCACCTCGATCAGCCATTGCAATTAATATGCAGCTCGATACATACTATTTGGCTTTTATTTAAATTAGTCGTCGTCTCTTGATATCGTCCCCGTTAGCAATTTCGTTTGAACATCAATTTTTTTTGTTAGGTTAAAGAAGGTAATAACCATACAGAAACACCTTTAGTTATTGTTTATGGAGATGGCTAGTTGAACTATGATGATTCTTAAATTATTAGAATTTCCAACGCAATTACTTTTTTTTTTTTTCTTCAAAAGCAGTATACAACCGAGAACTATGCAATAAAATTATTAATTATATTTCAATTGAACACTCTTCTGCAGGAATTATTCATTGTCATTTAAGGTATCAATATCCACTCATCTATTACAAAGTTGTGAAATCTTAACTTCTCGGTTTTCTGATATTTCATTAATATAATGACATGGAAGCCATATGAATGTTTAATAATATCTCAAAAGCAACATTATTCAGCCACTGATAGAGAGCATCTACATCTACATCTACGTCTACATGATTACTCTGCAATTCACATTTAAGTGCTTGGCAGGGGGTTCATCGAACCACAATCATACTACCTCTCTACCATTCCACCTCCGAACAGCGCCCGGGAAAAAACGAATACCTAAACCTTTCTGTTTGAGCTCTGATTTCTCTTATTTTATTTTGATGATCATTCCTACCTATGTAGGTTGCGCTCAACAAAATATTTTCACATTCGGAAGAGAAAGTTGGTGACTGAAATTTCGTAAACAGATCTCGCCGCGACGAAAAATGTCTTTGCTTTAATGACTTCCATCCCAACTCGCATATCATATCTGGCACACTCTCTCCCCTATTACGTGATAATACAAAATGAGCTGCCCTTTTTTTGCACCCTTTCGATGTCCTCCGTCAATCCCACCTGGTAAGGATCCCACACTGCGCAGCAATATTCTAATAGAGGACGAACGAGTGTAGTGTAAGCTGTCTCTTTAGTGGACTTGATGCATCTTCTAAGTGTCCTGCCAATGAAACGCAACCTTTGGTTCGCCTTCCCCACAATATTATCTATGTGGTCTTTCCAACTGAAGTTGTTCGTAAATTTTAACACACAGGTACTTAGTTGAATTGACAGCCTTCAGAATTGTACTATTTATTGAGTAATCGAATTCCAACGGATTTCTTTTGGAACTCATGTGGATCACCTTACACTTTTCATTATTTAGCGTCAACTGCCACCTGCCACACCACACAGCAATCTTTTCTAAATCACTTTGCAACTGATACTGGTCTTCGGATGACCTTACTAGACGGTAAATTACAGCATCATCTGCGAACAACCTAATAGAACTGCTCAGATTGTCACCCAGGTCATTTATATAGATCAGGAACAGCAGAGGTCCCAGGACGCTTCCCTGAAGAACACCTGATACCACTTCAGTTTTACTCAATGATTTGCCGTCTATTACTACGAACTGAGACCTTCCTGACAGGACATCACGAATCCAGTCGCACAACTGAGACGATACACTATAGGCCCGCAGCTTGATTAGAAGTCGCTTATGAGGAACAGTGTCACAAGCTTTCCGGAAATCTAGATATACGGAATCAACTTGAGATCCCCTGTCTATAGCGGCCATTATTTAGTGCGAATAAAGAGCTAGCTGCGTTGCACAAGATCAATGTTTTCTGAAACCATGCTGATTACGTATCAATAGATCGTTTCCTTTGAGGTGATTCATAATGTCTGAATACAGTAAATGCTCCAAAACCCTGCTGCAAACCGACGTCAATGATATAGGTCTGTAGTTCGATGGATTACTCCTACAATAGTGTGCAGACCTATACAGAAAAATACTAATCTCTGACACCACTTTCCTCTGTGCCGTAGCATATAATACCCAGAGACAAATACACTTTTCTATTTGAATGATCATTATCATGTAAGTTGTTCTTGCTGTAGTTTAACTGGGTCTCTGACATGTAATTACACTGAGGTGACAGAAGACATGAGATACCTTCTAATAACATTACCAACTGAAATCAGGACTCATCTGACCACTTCATGGTTTCAGAGTCAGCTAGGCTCCAATTAATAGGGTCACGAGCCCCGAAGAGGTACTGAAGGCAATGTTGTGCTGTTGGCAAACACACCCTCATTGCTCACCAGCTGCCACAGCCCATTAATGCCAAATTGTACCACTCTGTCTTGACGGATGTGTTTGTCATATGTCCACATTGATTTCTGCGGTTATTTCATGCACTGTTGCTTGTCTGTAAGCACTGACAACTCTATGTAAATGCCACTACTACTATCAGTCATTAAGTGAGGGCCACCAGCCACTGCATTGTCCATGTAAGAGTAATGCCTGAAATTTGTTACTCTCAACTCACACTAGACACTGTGGACTTCGTAATATTGAATTCCCTAACTATTTCCAAAATGGAACATCCCATGCATCTAATCTAGCTCCAACTACCTTTCTACATTCAAAGTCTGTCAGTTCCTGTTGTACAGCCATAATCATGTCAGAAACCTTTTCACATGAATCACCACAGTACAAATGATGGCTCTGTGAATGCACTGGCCTTTTATATCTTGTGTAAACAATACTACCAGTATCTGTATATGTGCATATCACAATCCCATGACTTGTCACCTCAGTGTATATCAAATGTGCAATACGACAAGAATATGTGCTGAATATTCAATATATACAAGAACATGGGAGAAAAATCTTTTACTTCCTTCGCATTTTGCTAGACAGACATTAACAAAGTAGGGTGAAAGATGCATACCACTATGACACTGCACACGTTTTATGATACCATTTTTATATATCAGAATCTAACTTCTTGGCACTGTAACACAACAAACTGGAGTGAGGGGCAGTGTGGGGAAGGGTGAAGGACGGGAGGGAGAGGCAGACGGGGAGGGAGGGAGGAGAGGGGGAGGGAGGGAGGAGAGGGGGAGGGAGGGAGGGGTCTCTCCCTCTCCCTCTCCCCCCCTCTCTCTCTCACACACACACACACACACACACACACACACACACACACACACACACAAAAAATTCCCTCTGCTACAAAATACGATTTGTTGATGTCTTGGGATACCCCGTAGTAACCGATTTATTCTTCCAGTCAATATAAGCCATACCATTTCTTCTGCCTAATTCAATTCAGTACCACCTCATTAGTTATTTCATGTACCCATCTGATCTTCAGAATTCTTCTGTAGCGGACATTTCAAATACTTCAAGCTTCTTCAAACTCTTCCTGTCTGAACTGTTCATCTTTTACGTTTCACTCCCGTACAAGAATGCACTCCATATTCATACACATTTCCACTATCTTCTAATTGTCAATTACATAAAATAGTTATTTTTCCCTATCTTCCAATCGCAGTAAAAACCAAAAAAGACGACAGCAGCACAAGATGGCAGATTAACACAGAGCCAAACATCAGATAGAAGATCAATGTAAATATTTGCACTTCAGAAAAAATTCTCTAAACACATCGGGGTATGCTTGAAAAAATGTGTAATTGGTGCAGGGTTTTATTATTTCAACCATAAAAAAATGCATACTTCTCCACCACTTCCCGTATGAGGCCAGTTATGACCTGCTACGGTTATGTTCTTCTCGGTCTGCCAGGATCTATCTTCCCTTTAGTTTGAAGTTCTTTATTTGACATTGCAGTCTCTCTGGATCAATTCTTTGTAGATGTTCATTCCATTCCCTTTTATTTTCATCCAGTTTTTCTTTTCCACTCCAAATTTTCAATACCTTTAGAATACATCTGTCTAATAAACTCTCGGTCTTGATTTTTCAGTGTTTTATGCTTTAAGATAAATTATTCCACAGATATTTTTAAATCTATTCAACTTAATCCGCGCAGCTTCTTCGTATTTATACGATATTTTACATCCAGTATAATGAAAAAAAAAACAATGAACAGGTAAAGTAGCCTTACTAACAACTTAGTCCTCACTGAATTTATCCACAAAATCCTATTGACTTAACATTTACCAGAATATATTCTGTACACATTTTACTTAGTTCATGAATTCCTTTTCATAAATCATCATCTCTGTTGGTGTTACCTGAAAAATATGAGGGTCGTTCAATATGCAATCAACACTTTTTCTGAAAGCAGGTTTTATCCAGGACTCCAATACACCACATTATTCCCCACTCTTTTGGGTACAAAACCCTATTTCTCATTATAATCTCAGTTCAATGCGACGGGCTTACTCCAAGTTACTGGTAGGACCTGCATACCCGCCTGGTAAGACACTACTGGTCGATGTCAAAGCCAAAGTCTTGTTACACCAGTAACCAAATCATCCACATACTGCATCCCGCGGAGTGCGTCCTTTATTGGGTCAAACAGATGGAAGTCTGCACGTGCGAGATCCGGGCTGTAGGTTGAATGAGGAAGAAGGAGGGGGAGGGGGAAGGGGGGAGGGAGGGAGGGAGGCTGGGGGGAGAAAGGGGGAGAGAGAGAGAGAGAGAGAGAGAGAGAGAGAGAGAGAGAGGAAGGATAAGAAGAAAGAATGTGTCTTGGATAGATCTTTAATGCACTGTATCATCAAAATTGCATATTTTCTGAATACACAAATATAAACACTACCCAAGTTTAAATACGAAGTCCACCAAATACAGCACAATAGCTTCAGAAACTGTGAAATCTGTGCGATCTGCTTTTGTTACATGAAAATCCACAGGGCACATGACCTCATCAACCAATCAAAGCTCAGAATCAGAGCTTATTACACTTATATGTGATCAGCCAATCACATCATAACAATTTCAGCCCGTGGACACACAAATGATGAAAATACAGGGTGTACATAAAGTCCGGGAACAATTTAAATTATTTATTGCACAAGAACCAAACATTGTACAAATATCATACATATGACATTTTGAAGAGAAACCCTGAAAGATTTTTTTTTCCATGTATACCGCCACAGAATAGTTTGGTAATTTGCCAATAGTCAGCACTAGTCACAAACGTGGTGAGTTAAGGTGCAGAGCGAGCTTTCTGTGTGTTGGAGTTCGAAATGGCCTCCCCTGTCACCAGATCTCACTCCTTGTGACTTTTTTCTTTGGGGACAAATTAAAGATCTGGTGTATGTATTGCCTCTACCATGTGATGTAGAAGAGCTCTGGGAGAGAATATGGGAAGCGACTGCCGCAGTCGACAATGCCATACTGGGACAGGTATGGCAAGAATTCGATTATACCGTATTGACGTCTGCCGGGTCACTCGTGGTTCGCATATCAAATGTTTGTATAAAAAAAAAAAAAAAAAAAAAAAAAAAAAAAAAAAAAAAAAAAAAAGGCTTTCAGAGTTTCTCTTCAAAATGCAATATGTATGACATCTGTGCAATGTTTAGTTCTTGTGCAATAAATAATTGAAAGTGTTCCCAGACTTTATGTACACCCTGTATATTAAGCATGAAACAGGAATAAAGTAGACGCCCCAAAGTAATAGACAAAGTGTACAGTACCAAGCATTGAGATAGTATAACAAACATTTAATGGTGAGGGAAATGAAGATGCCTATTTCCCCAAAAGGCATGGAATTTTAGTCACTATCTGTGCTTGCATCTTTCTTCAAAAAAAAAAAAATTATTGCAACAAAGTTCTGATGGGAGGGTAAAGTTTACGTACTTCAATGGAAAAGTGCTTTAATACTTCATTCAGGGAACATGTTCAACAGAACATATAATCAGCTAGGTAATCCCTGACACGTTTGTTCCTTCTGACATGTGGGATGGCACCTCTGGTGTCCCACTAAATTCCCTCCACAGTATGTATGTTAACAGAATGATGTTTCGAACCTACAAAATTCAGACTATGGTTCACTCAAAGGTGCTGAAAACCTTCCTTCAGTACTGAAAAGAGTGTTGTATGAACTGAAGTAGTCACTAACGATCATCATCTCAGGAAGGATCTTATCTTTGATTATTCTTACCAACTCTTTCTTGATCCAAAATTCAACAGGTTCAAGGAAGCATTTTTCTGAGTTCCAGCGAACACCCAGTTCCCATAGATTTTAAGGTCTATGTCGTGTTTCTTATTGCCAAATTTCACCTGGTCTATTTCAAGGACGACTCATGGTCCCCCGAACTGTTGTGAATAGTTTATCGCCCACTGGATATGCACTTCATAACAGAAGGAAGACTAGTCTGTCACCATTCGCGAAGGAATGTCGAAATCCGTGACAAGTCTCACCACCTTCGAGTACGATGTGGAGACCCGCACAGCGCAGAAATCTGAAATATTTCAGACAATCATTTGCAAATCACCAAACCAAGTACAAAGAGCCCAAGTTGGGTAAAAAATTACATGGCACATGGCACCAGGGGCATTCCATTGCTCGTGGTAGTACATTGTTCTCTCCCAATGACAACCATAAGTTGGCTTTGGTTATTTTATAGAACGCAACTTCACCTAGAAAGCATACCTCCACATTCAAGACTGAATTACAACCAGAAAACTATACTCGCCTTCGAATGGGCAAATCTGATAATAAGTCACAGTGCTTGATATAGTATTGACACTGATCTAATCATAGCACCACATTACACTCATGCAGAGAGACCACTAGGGATATACTATGAACTACACAACAAGCTGCAACACTGCATAAAAAATGACAATTTCCTGAAACAGGAAATTCATAATCTACATTACAACATATAATTTTCTCCACCAACTGAAGCTGTGTTCAGTTTCCTGCCTATCCACACCCTTCGAAATCACAACACAACTGGGAAAATAGCTGATTATTCGTAACAAGATTACACATTTCATTGGTGCACCACAAGTTACAGGTACACGTGCCACCACCATCAGGTTTTCTGCTTTTACAATCACAAGCTTCGCTATTCCTCGCTAAGCAACAAGTCAGTCTAAACTAGAGGTTTTTTTTCCACATATATTGGCTTCACCAACTCTCAACCAAATTTACTTTATAAACTAACACGGACCTCAGGCTATGCTACAGATCAGTCTGTCCTCACAATCAGATATTTTATGGCAATTCTAGCTGTGCTCTTGTGTCCATGCCTAAACACCGCTGAAGATCACATAATATTTGGAAAAAATAGCTGAAAACAGCCAAACCATACTCCTGGAAATTTTGGTCTATTTGGAAGACAACAGCCAAATACCTGTGACAATGAAGAATATTAATGTCACTGCTTCATTCGCATCAATTTAAGTTGTGTTGTTATGCTTAAACCTCACCATAACCTGGAAATCATGATAAGGAAACTGAGACAGCCACATATTTATTACAAACAAGAACAGGAATGTCACTGCTTCACTTGCAGGAACTTAAGGCGTGCTCATCAAGTGGTCACTGCTATTGGCTAACTAGACCACATATCTGTACTAGCTTTGATTGGCTGACAGCAGGAAATCGAACAGCCGCCATCTTAATGTGTCTGTCTCGGAAGCTAATGGACCGTATTTTGTGGCTAACATATTTAAACTTGTTTATTCCAAAAATTAGCCGTCTCAACAACACAGCACATCAATTGTGCTACAGCGGCAGAAAATCCAACAGTGCTATGTAAAAATTTTATCCACTGTATAAATCAGTAGCACAAACTGCAACTAATTTGACTCAATTTTCAATATCAGTTACATCACTTTCTGACTTATGTGCCATCTTTCTACACACAACCTGTACAGTTACATTAAGGTGAAATGAAATTCACTAATGGAAGTCCAAAATAAATTACATTAATCATCAGTATCCCCTGATAATGTGTTATCTTCACAGACAGTAGCAGAAGACAGTATGTACAGCATTGCCCTTTGTGAGGAACAGAAGCATAGAAAAAAAGCAATGTAAGGAATTCAACTAACAGGTAACTCAGGGATCAGTTGAAAATTTGGGAGAATGAAATAGAAAGTTTTGGGAATATTTAGTGACCATTGTTTCTACAAAATCTTCATTAAAAACACTACACTTGATCCGGTGAAATAACAATCTTCTTTGGGTTACCCAGCATAAAAATGCTTCCAGCTTTGTTTCATGTTACGGATGCAAACCACCACGAAATTCATGCCAGAGGGTATGTGCCATTGTACCAGTTATTAGAGTCTCTTCCTGTACCATTCACGTATGAAACACAGGAAGAATGATTGTTTGAATGCCTGTGCACTTATTCTAATCTTATCCTCATGATCCCTATGAGAGCAATACATACGGGATTGTAGCATATTCCTAGAGTCATCATTTAAAGCCGGTTACTGAAACTTTGTTAATAGACTTTCTCGGGATAGTTTACATATGTCTTCAAGAGTCTTCCCAGTTCAGTTCCTTCAGCATCTCTGTGACACTCTACCATGAATCAAACAAACTTGTGACTATTTGTGCTGCCCTTTTCTGTATTTGTACAGTATCCCCTGTTAGCCCTATTTGGTACAGGTCCCACACACTTGAATAATATTCTAGAACCAGTCACACGAGTGATTTGTAAGCAGTCTCTTTTGTAGACTGATTCCACTTCCTCTGTATTCTACCAATAAACTTAATTGTACCACCTGCTTTACCCATGAGTGAGCCTATGTGATAATTCCATTTCATATCACTACAAAGCGTACACCCAGATATTTGTATAAGTTGGTCGATTTCAACAGTAACTCACTGATATTATAATCATGGGACACTACATTTTTCCATTCTGTGATGTGCACAATTTTACATTTCGAAATATTTGAAGCAAGTTGCCAATATTTGCATCACTTTGAAATGTTATCAAGTTCAGATTGAATATTTCAGCAGCTTCTTTCAGCTGGTACTTCATTATAGGTAACTGCATCATCTGCAAAAAGTCGGAGGTTGCTATTAATATTGTCTGTAAGGTCATTAATATACAACATGAACTGCAAAGATCCCATCACACTTACCTGGGCCACACCCGAATTTACTTCTACATCTGATAATGACTCTCCATCCAAGATACCACGCTGTGTCCTCCATACCAAAAAGTCCTCAATCCAGTCACAAATTTCACTTGAAATCCCATATGATCGTACTTTTGACAATAAGCATAGGTGTGATGCTGAGTCGAATGTATTTTGGAAATCAAGAAATCCCTCATCTACCCGACTGCTTTGATCCAAAGCTTTCAGTATGCCATGTGAGAAAAATGGGAGGTGGGTTTCACATGATCCATGCTGGTTGGCATTGAGGATGTCATTCTGTTCAAAATACCTCATTACGTTTTAGCTCAGAATATGTCCTAAAATTCTACAACAATTCAATTTCAAGGACATGGAATAGTAGTTTTGTGGATCGTTTCTACTATCCTTCGTGTAGACAGGTGTGACCTGTGCTTCTTTCCTAGAACTGGTCACTGTTTTTTGTTCAAGAGATCTATGATAGATTACAGTTAGAAGTGGGCTAACTCGGCTGCAAATGCAGTATAGAATCCATCGGGCCCTGGAGCTTTGTTCAGTTTTAACGATTTCAGCTACTTCTCAACCGCCCTGATACAAATATTTACTCCATTTTTTCATTGGTATGAGAGTTAATTTGGGCAGTTCTCCTGGCTTTTCCTTTGGAAAGGAACATTTGGAGACACAGCTGCTTTTGCTGTGCTACCTTCTATTTCATTTCGTGTCTCATTCGCAAAGGAGTGGGCACCAACTTTGGTGTCACTAAAAGCCTTTACATAAACCAGAATTTCTTTGGGTTTTGTGAAACATTGTCACAATATCATTTAACAATAGTCTGCTATGGTAGTCACTGTAAGGCATCACACATTACTATCTTGACAGCCAAATGCATTTCATTCAGTATCTCTCCATCTATAGCCCTATGCTTTGTTTCACACCTATTTTGCAGTAATCTCTGTTCTTCAGAAGTTTCATTACATTGGCTGTATACCATGGAGGTTTCCTCCCATTATGAACTCTTCTACTGGGTACATATCTATCTAAACAACTATTCTTTTAAACTTAGGCCACAGTCGCTCTACAGGCTACTGCCCAGTGCAGAATGTTTCTAGTTCCTCATTGAGATATGACACTACTGATTTTTTTATCGAGTTTCTTGGATGCATATGTCTTTCTGCTTGTTTTAGTTGTCCTTTGTACTTTGCTAATCATTGTCGCAACAAGCACTGTCGCCACATCCACGTTACTGTCTCTGATATCAGTTTTCATGTGGACATCCTCAAAGAGGTTACGTCTATTTGTTGCCATTAGTTCCAACATTTTTCTATCACGAATGGGGCTCCTAACTATCTCTTCTATGTAGTTTTCAGAGAAGGCATTTAGTAATGATTCACAGGATGTCTTTATCATGCCCACCACTAACAAAACTGTAATTTTCCCAATTAATTGTTGGATGATTAAAGCCTCCACCTACAATTACAGTACGACTGGAGAACTTACGTACAAGAGGTTCTCTCTAAAGTTTTCGGTTACATCAGGAAAGCAAACTGGTGCTTTTCATTTATTATAATGTTGTTCTACCAAGAACCGACGGAAGATTCTGTTCATGTGATCAGGAGATGAGTCTGGTGGGCAATAGAAGGATACAATTATCCCATTATGCCCACCCCTGATACTGGGTCCTGCCCAAATAATCCCACATGCAGCTTCTATTTCTATCTTGTGGATTTGAGTGTCTTGTCTACAGCGACAAACACACCACCTCCATTTCCCATTTGCCTATCCTTCCAATATACACTTAAATTTTCCCCAAAAATCTCATTACTGTCAATTCCAGGTTTTAACTAATTTTCTGTACCTAGTATTATGTGAGCATCACTGCTTTTCATGAGAGCTTTTGTTATATTTACAAAAATACTTAATGATGTGTCATATTGATATCCTGCAAAAAACTTGGAAATTTATGACATAGACATCTATACACTGACCTGCAACTGTGAAATATTTATCTTTTGTCTAAGAAGAGTGGGAGGCAGACAATGAAATGTTCTGGATGTAACCATTTTCCATGTTTACGGCACATTCGAGCAGTTAATTTTTTCTATTACTGGTAATTTGCAAGTCCTATTGTTTTAGGAATTTTTTTGACCTCCTTAGAACGTCATTTAATTACAACTTCACAATTTGATTTCAAACTGGTCGAGGAAATTCATATTACACAAAGTGTTACAGGTTTGAAAAATTAGTTAAAGTGCAACTGAAATAATTTTATTGTAATTACCTGCTACTAACAGATATCATCATGAATGAGAAGTAAAAAAAGAATACATATACTCTCAAAATATTTTTAAAAAGCTTCTCTGCTAAAATTACGTGTGTTATGGTACCGGTATGAGTAGTAAGAAGAAACTATCTGGCCACAACTATTTAAAACTTTTGTATGTTCTATTTGTTCATTATAGCAGAATTTCTCATTAAAAATTTTAATAGTGTTGATCACAATAAAACATAATTTCAACTTGTTAATTACGGGTTTTGCCTTACTGGCAACCATCCTCAGATCACGTTCACTAAAGATTTGGTACTTGAGCACAATGTTGGCCACAATGTCATTGTTACTAAGCATAACTCAACAATATTACATAAAGTTGGTGAAAATGCAACTGTTAACGTAGAAAGCCAACTTTTTAATGCCGACAAGTTACACTTACTAACAATGTTGCGATGGTCAACATTATACTTAGGCACCAAATCTTTAGTAAGCATACTCTGAGGATTGTTGCTAGTCAACCAAAACCAGTAATTAGCAAGTTGTCGTTAAATTTTATTGTGACTGAGACCAATAAAAATTTTAACAAATCATATAGACCACTGTATTTCCTTCAGTCAATGACATCAGGCCTTTTCCCCAACAAAAAGTCTTTCTTCTTTGGCAAAATTGATGAACTTCACAACTGTGTGGCATATATTTGGGCACAACAGAATCATTTTCTTTGTCAGAGTCAAGAATTTCTCTGCAAAGCTCTCTTACTTGAAATAAGCTATTGACTGAGTACAGCAACCAGCCACAAATTGATATTAGGTTACTTTATTCAAGAAGTACCATTACCAGTTTCAAATTTAAGCAATTTATCCTCTCACGGCTTTCATGCTTTCATCAAAACAAATGATACATTGGTTTTGTTCTGCTGTGAATTCATACAGCGTGGTCGCAGCACATATGATGCGGCCACCACCTTCTTGAACACTGTGTACCAACGCTCCAGCGACAGCAGAGTGGCATACTTCAAAGTGCTCACAGTGGGGAGGCCACAAGAGATGCAGCCATAATACCACTGGAGTCGATCGAGCCAATCAGGGTGCAGCTCCACGTTATTAAGTTGCATGGTTGCGGCCCAGAAGAAGGGTCGGCTGGTGGGCCTCCTACAGTATGGAGCAAGTCCTCTCTCAGTCACAATGCTGTTATTGTGATAGTGTTTACGGAAGATGAACTTTGGCTGGGATACCAGTTCGATTTTACACAGAGTACGCGAAGGAACTTGACTTCTCCTCTTGCAGCAGTGTACCATAGGTCTCTAGAAGAGCGTAGCGTTCCAAAGGATTGGAAAAGGGCACAGGTCATCCCCGTTTTCAAGAAGGGATGTCGAACAGATGTGCAGAACTATAGACCTATATCTCTAACGTTGACTAGTTGTAGAATTTTGGAACACGTATTATGTTCGAGTATAATGACTTTTCGGGAGACTAGAAATCTACTCTGTAGGCATCAGCATGGGTTTCGAAAAAGACTCATGTGAAACCCAGCTTGCGCTATTCATCCACGAGACTCAAGAGAGCGAAAGACACGGGTAGATGCCATGTTTCTTGACTTCCGCAAGGCGTTCGATACAGCTCCCCACAGTCATTTAATGAACAAAGTAAGAGCATATAGACTATCAGGCCAATTGTGTGATTGGATTGAAAAGTTCCTAGATAACAGAATGCAACATGTCATTCTCAATGGAGAGAAGTCTTCTGAAGTAAGAGTGATCTCAGGTGTGCCACAGGGGAGTGTTGTAGGACTGTTGCTATTCACAATATATATAAACGACCTTGTGGATAACATCTGAAGTTCACTGAGGCATTTTGCGGATGATGCTGTAGTATATCGAGAGGTTGTAACAATGGAATATTGTACTGAAATGCAGGAGGATCTGCAACGAATTGACGCATCGTGCAGGGAATGGCAATTGAATCTGAATGTAGACAAGTCTAATGTGCTGCAAATAAACAGAAAGGAAGATCATTTATCATTTAGCTACAACATAGCAGGTCAGCAACTGGAAGCAGTTAATTCCATAAATTATCTGGGAGTAGGCATTAGGACTGATTTAAAATGGAATGATAATATAAAGTTGATCGTCGGTAAAGCAGATGCCAGACTGAGATTCATTGGAAGAATCCTAAGGAAATGCAATCTGAAAACAAAGGAAGTGGGTTACAGTGCACTTGTTCGCCCTCTGCTTGAATATTGCTCACCAGTGTGGGATCCATACCACATAGGGTTGATAGAAGAGAGAGAGAAGATCCAATGGAGAGCAGCGCACTTTATTACAGGATCATTTAGTAATCGCAAAAGCATTACGAAGGTGATAGATAAACTCCAGTGGAAGACTCTGCAGGAGAGACGCTCAGTAGCTCGGGATGGGCTTTTGTTGAAGTTTCAAGAACATACCTTCACAGGGGAGTCAAGCAGTATATTGCTCCCTCCTACTTATATATCGCGAAGAGACCATGAGGATAAAATCAAAGAGATCAGAGCCCACACAGAGGCATACTGACAATCTTTCTTTCCACGAACAATACGAGACTGGAATAGAAGGGAGAACTGATAGAGGTAATCAAAGTACCCCACACCACCAGGTGGCTTGTGGAGTATGGATGTAGACGTAGATGTAGATGTAGACCTGGACGCGAGTGATTACACTGAGTTATGTTTCACCTCGTTTCCAGAAGTTGTAATTAATTCCACCTTTCCATTTGGTAGTCTGTACTTGGGACAACAGGTTTACTGGTGAGTTGCTGTGAAACGCCATCTGGCGCATCTGTTTTCGTAGTTTTCTTCTAACGAAATATATTTGCAAAAATGTTCATATTTTGCCAGTCACATGTGTTGGTTGCATTATGAAACATTTTTGTTTGGTCACCAAACACACATCCACTGTGCACAGGTATTGATTCACAACACGTGGCAAAAATGCAGAGTTTACAAAGCACATGAGTACTTACTTTATGTTTATTTTGTCACTTGCACCCAACATGACCAATAAAATGTTGTATGTCAATATTTTTGTCTTAACTTTATGCAGAGGATTCTTCAATAGGCCAACACTGAATTTCACCATTTTCTAAGGTAACTGTGGTGGAAATTTCTCCACAGAATTTTACACCACCTTTGAGTGATAACAATAGTAATGTTACTGATGACAGTGCCTCTAAAGTTTAGTTACTAAACATGGTTTTCCAAAATTCCTTCACAGAAAAGATACAGTAAGTATTAAAGAACTGGAATACAGAAGAGATGTCAACATGAGTAATTTAGAAGTAGATAGCCTTGGTGTAGCAAAACAACTTAAATCACTTATAAGCAAACTTGTGTGTCCAGACTGTGTATCAATTACGTTCCTTTCAGAGTATCACCGTTCAATAGCTCCATACTTAGCAGCAATATATGACGACTCACTCATTGAAAGTTGCACAAGTCATACCAATACTCAAGAAAGGAAATAGGAATAATCCACTGAATTAGAAATCCATACCACTGATGCCAATTTGCAATAGATTTTGGAACATAGATTTATGACTGAAAATTACAGATTAGCTCCAAAAAACAGTAACAAGTTTGTAAAAACTGAAGAGTAATTAAAAGGTTATCTATTGGTGATATAGTATGTCACATTTTTTATCCTGTTTAACAATAACTGATTGCACAGTAGAAAACAGACGTTCGAAACTAGAATATGACAGTCTCATACAGTTTTTAACTTGAGCAAAGTCTTCTGGTTGTATTTCATTCAATAGAGTATCTTGGTAACTTAAATATGTACAACTCTGTATCTATTTCTTCACACAAAAATTTTGTTTTTCCCAACTTTGTTTTTCGTCACAATTTGCTTCAATAATAATAATCATAATAATGCAGTAACAGTGAAGGCTGCTCTGGCTTTTAGCACAACACTGCCCTTCCACCGACTTTGCTCAGTCTTCCTCAGAAGTACATGGAACAGTATCACTTTTGGTTTCGCATTGCAGTGCGGCAGTTGTTGGTCGGTACAACTCTCAAAGTTGGGCAGAATCGTGCTGTCAGCACTGTTTAAACTTCACCATTTGTTCATTGTATGAAGGATGTTCACATGTCCAGTGGCTTGTTTGCACAAAAATAGACAGTCTAGCAATTTATTGTAACAATCCTTTAAAATGAATGGGAATCACAGAAGAGAAGGATGAAAATTCTCCATTAAAATACGCGACAGGTACTGCGTATTTGCTATGCAAGACATCACAATACCATGTAGAAAGCATTTGAAGATTTATCAGTCAATGAAGAGCAAAAATTTACATCGAACGACAAACAGGATTCACTGTTCTCTATATCAAAAAGAACTTTGTTCTAAATTTGCAGGCCTGGAGCAAGTGAAGAAGCTGATGGTATGGACAGGAAAATTTCTGCAGTCACACACATTATTCCATTGTTAATTGAAACAGTTTTGATTGGAACTGAACGAAGAGTTTGGAGACTTCATATATTTCTGCAAAGTATGTTGGTTAACCCCCCCATGAACCATGGACCTTGCCGTTGGTGGGGAGGCTTGCGTGCCTCAGCGATACAGATGGCCGTACCGTAGGTGCAACCACAACGGAGGGGTATCTGTTGTGAGGCCAGACAAACGTGTGGTTCCTGAAGAGGGGCAGCAGCCTTTTCAGTAGTTGCAAGGGCAACAGTCTGGATGATTGACTGATCTGGCCTTGTAACAATAACCAAAACGGCCTTGCTGTGCTGGTACTGCGAACGGCTGAAAGCAAGGGGAAACTACAGCCGTAATTTTTCCCGAGGGCATGCAGCTTTACTGTATGATTACATGATGATGGCGTCCTCTTGGGTAAAATATTCCGGAGGTAAAATAGTCCCCCATTCGGATCTCCGGGCGGGGACTACTCAGGAGGATGTCGTTATCAGGAGAAAGAAAACTGGCGTTCTACGGATCGGAGTGTGGAATGTCAGATCCCTTAATCGGGCAGGTAGGTTAGAAAATTTAAAAAGGGAAATGGATAGGTTGAAGTTAGATATAGTGGGAATTAGTGAAGTTCGATGGCAGGAGGAACAAGACTTCTGGTCAGGTGACTACAGGGTTATAAACACAAAATCAAATAGGGGTAATGCAGGAGTAGGTTTAATAATGAATAGGAAAATAGGAATGCGGGTAAGCTACTACAAACAGCATAGTGAACGCATTATTGTGCCCAAGATAGATACGAAGCCCACGCCTACTACAGTAGTACAAGTTTATATGCCAACTAGCTCTGCAGATGACGAAGAAATTGAAGAAATGTATGATGAAATAAAAGAAATTATTCAGATTGTGAAGGGAGACGAAAATTTAATAGTCATGGGTGACTGGAATTCGAGTGTAGGAAAAGGGAGAGAAGGAAACATAGTGGGTGAATATGGATTGGGGGACAGAAATGAAAGAGGAAGCCGCCTGGTCGAATTTTGCACAGAGCACAACATAATCATAACTAACACTTGGTTTAAGAATCATGAAAGAAGGTTGTATACATGGAAGAACCCTGGAGATACTAAAAGGTATCAGATAGATTATATAATGGTAAGACAGAGATTTAGGAACCAGGTTATAAATTGTAAGACATTTCCAGGGGCAGATGTGGACTCTGACCACAATCTATTGGTTATGACCTGTAGATTAAAACTGAAGAAACTGCAAAAAGGTGGGAATTTAAGGAGATGGGACCTGGATAAACTAAAAGAACCAGAGGTTGTACAGAGATTCAGGGAGAGCATAAGGGAGCAAGTGACAGGAATGGGGGAAATAAATACAGTAGAAGAAGAATGGGTAGCTTTGAGGGATGAAGTAGTGAAGGCAGCAGAGGATCAAGTAGGTAAAAAGACGAGGGCTAGTAGAAATCCTTGGGTAACAGAAGAAATATTGAATTTAATTGATGAAAGGAGAAAATATAAAAATGCAGTAAGTGAAACAGGCAAAAAGGAATACAAACGTCTCAAAAATGGGATCGACAGGAAGTGCAAAATGGCTAAGCAGGGATGGCTAGAGGACAAATGTAAGGATGTAGAGGCCTATCTCACTAGGGGTAAGATAGATACCGCCTACAGGAAAATTAAAGAGACCTTTGGAGATAAGAGAACGACTTGTATGAATATCAAGAGCTCAGATGGAAACCCAGTTCTAAGCAAAGAAGGGAAAGCAGAAAGGTGGAAGGAGCATATAGAGGGTCTATACAAGGGCGATGTACTTGAGGACAATATTATGGAAATGGAAGAGGATGTAGATGAAGATGAAATGGGAGATATGATACTGCGTGAAGAGTTTGACAGAGCACTGAAAGACCTGAGTCGAAACAAGGCCCCCGGAGTAGACAATATTCCATTGGAACTACTGACGGCCTTGGGAGAGCCAGTCCTGACAAAACTCTACCATCTGATGAGCAAGATGTATGAAACAGGCGAAATACCCTCAGACTTCAAGAAGAATATAATAATTCCAATCCCAAAGAAAGCAGGTGTCGACAGATGTGAAAATTACCGAACTATCAGCTTAATAAGTCACAGCTGCAAAATACTAACACGAATTCTTTACAGACGAATGGAAAAACTAGTAGAAGCCAACCTCGGGGAAGATCAGTTTGGATTCCGTAGAAACAATGGAACACGTGAAGCAATACTGACCTTACGACTTATCTTAGAAGAAAGATTAAGGAAAGGCAAACCTACGTTTCTAGCATTTGTAGACTTAGAGAAAGCTTTTGACAATGTTGACTGGAATACTCTCTTTCAAATTCTAAAGGTGGCAGGGGTAAAATACAGGGAGCGAAAGGCTATTTACAATTTGTACAGAAACCAGATGGCAGTTATAAGAGTCGAGGGACATGAAAGGGAAGCAGTGGTTGGGAAGGGAGTAAGACAGGGTTGTAGCCTCTCCCCGATGTTGTTCAATCTGTATATCGAGCAAGCAGTAAAGGAAACAAAAGAAAAATTCGGAGTAGGTATTAAAATTCATGGAGAAGAAATAAAAACTTTGAGGTTCGCCGATGACATTGTAATTCTGTCAGAGACAGCAAAGGACTTGGAAGAGCAGTTGAATGGAATGGACAGTGTCTTGAAAGGAGGATATAAGATGAACATCAACAAAAGCAAAACAATGATAATGGAATGTAGTCTAATCAAGTCGGGTGATGCTGAGGGAATTAGATTAGGAAATGAGGCACTTAAAGTAGTAAAGGAGTTTTGCTATTTGGGGAGCAAAATAACTGATGATGGTCGAAGTAGAGAGGATATAAAATGTAGACTGGCAATGGGAAGGAAAGCGTTTCTGAAGAAGAGAAATTTGTTAACATCCAGTATTGATTTAAGTGTCAGGAAGTCATTTCTGAAAGTATTCGTATAGAGTGTAGCCATGTATGGAAGTGAAACATGGACGATAAATAGTTTGGACAAGAAGAGAATAGAAGCTTTCGAAATGTGGTGCTACAGAAGAATGCTGAAGATTAGATGGGTAGATCACATAACTAATGAGGAAGTATTGAATAGGATTGGGGAGAAGAGAAGTTTGTGGCACAACTTGACCAGAAGAAGGGATCGGTTGGTAGGACATGTTCTGAGGCATCAAGGGATCACCAATTTAGTATTGGAGGGCAGCGTGGAGGGTAAAAATCGTAGAGGGAGACCAAGAGATGAATACACTAAGCAGATTCAGAAGGATGTAGGTTGCAGTAGGTACTGGGAGATGAAGAGGCTTGCACAGGATAGAGTAGCATGGAGAGCTGCATCAAACCAGTCTCAGGACTGAAGACCACAACAACAACATGTTGGTTAACTGAAAGGGCATGCCTGAAACAATGTTTCAATTTAAAATTTACTATTGTTGAATTTATAAAGGAAACGGAATGCAGAAACAAAATCAGAAAATTCGAAATGGATAGCAGATTTATGTGGATGCATTAAAAAGATAATCACATTGTAGAAAAAGGAACACCTTCTGACAAAGACAGTTCACTTCCCTAAACGCATCAAAATTGCATCTGTTTTCAAGTTGCTTTCGAAACTGTTTGTTGTTTCAGTTGAAAAGCATCCCTGTGTACATGCAGATGTGAGTGAGTGACCTGTAAGGTAACTCCAGTTTTAAAGTTTTTACATTTCTGTCACCATATTTGTGTGAAAGACCTTTATTTGACATTGAAACTAAATAAATCACGATTAAATGCAAACCGAGTGTGCAACTCTGTGAAATTGTCTGCATCTGTCTGTATACTGACAGTTTGTACCAGACAAAAATTACATTACGTCTTCAGCATGCAAAAATTTTTAAATAATACTGAAAATTTGTTTTGTTTGTCCCCTATGTTGTTATGAAATGTGAAATATAAAACCAAGCAGTATGCAGTGCACCTGCACAGCCATTTAAATGTGGCACACTCGCAGTTTTCCCTTCTCCCCCCCCCCCCCCCTTCGCCGCATGCTCAGATACCATGGCATGTCAGTGAGGGAAATGTGAAGTGAGGTTGAGCGCATTGGCATTAGTGCCTGGGCACAGCCCACACGTTGAAATCTTGGCCTCCCCTTTTCTAACGTAAACACTTCAGCAAGCACTTGCAATTAGAGTTAGCATGATCCGTAGCACTTCAGGCAGTGGCAATGGGGACAGGGGGGGGGGGGGCAATGAGGGCTATAGCCCCCCCCCCCCATGAAATGGAGTGTCATATTACACTGCATAAAATGACTTCAAAAATCAGCGAATATATTAAGCCAACAGATTCAATCTTTTTCTTTATAATTATGTAGCAATATAGATTGCAATGTATTTCAAACACATTTTAATAAAAGAATAAGAGTGACATGTAGCTTACTATCTCAACCAGTGAATATCATTTAACTTAAAATGGGGGTCTTTTTATTTATTAACACACGTTTTACCCTGAACTCCAAAACAGTTACCAAAACCTACTTTCGGCAACACCAAATTTTACCAATTTGTTGGGAGGAGCCCAACTCTCTTTGTTAAGCAATATTCCATTCCCCCAAACCCCCTCTCCCCATTAGACCCCCCCCCCCCCTTGACAGACTTCTAGACTCGCCCCTAGGCGAGACTCATATTCAATTTAGCATTTGTTAAAATTCAGGAGTAAGTAAGAAACACGTATTTTTTTGTTTTCTGGAAAAAAATTCCTGTTCTAAGATACACCCCTCCAAAGATGACACTACACATACCATTTTTAAGATGTGAATTTTGGAAAAATTTTAAAATGCTATACCTCTGGAACAGTTCTAGATATTTTTTGTTTTTTTTTTTTTTTTTTTTTATTTGAAAGATAATAGCTTTATGATTACAAAGAAATCCTCCATTTGGACTTATCTGTGAAAGTTCTTTTACTACAGCGTTCTGAACTACTTTTATAATCTACAGAAATTATTTTATCCAAAAATGACAGTACACAAAATTTTGATTTTTCTGTTAGTTAGTACCATATAGTTTAGATTCCCTGAAAAGTAGAGCTTCCACTTTTAAGTTGGACAGGTTGTTGAAGTTGTTTCTTACTAATTCGGGAAAAGGATGTTCGGATGGCAGACTCGAGGGAAACTAGATTATCAGTGGTGGAGCGACCCTGGCGGAAACTGCCCTGGCATGGAGTCAGTAGCCCACTGTGATGGAAAAACGCCATCGCACCAGATCCTGTTGAAGATAACGAGGAAATGTCACTTGTAGTCGGACGAGAGATGTTTGATCATCTGGCTGTGAATCGGATTTGGCCCAGGAGCTGTGTCGGGGCAATGTGCAAGGACGCTGAGGAGCTCCCACTCTGTAAACGGAGCATTACAACGTTCACTGTGATGTTCAGTAAACGAGAGAGCTTTCCTTTCCATCCACCATGTGAGGGTGTGAAATACTGAGAGATAATTCTCTGATGCGGCTGCTCGAGCAAAGTGCTCAGCAATTGTGTTTGCATTGGTAGATAACACGCCACTGATGTTAATGACAGTAACACCTATCAGGGTCTGGTACCCACATACATGTCTGATCTTCATCCAGACTTGGGAAGGTGACGTATGGCACCCAACGGTCGAGGTGTACCTCTCCCAACAGGCCTGTTTCCGTGTTTATAAGCTGGCAAACGCAGGTGTGGAACTGTTTAAAAGCTATTAGGTGCTCTAGGGAAGGGCGCCACTTATGTCGCTGTAGAGCTCGCCAACGCTCTTTAATGGCCTCAGCGATATCCGGCAACTACCAAGGTACTGACTTTTGCCGAGAGCACCCTAAAGAACAAGGGATTGTGTTTTACAGAGCAGAAACAATCGTTCCAGTGACCTGCTCAACTACCACCTCGATGGTATCATGTGGGGGAGATTCAACGGTGACAGCAGAGATAAACGCTTCCCAGTCTGTCTTGTTTAAAGCCCATCTTGGTACACGTCCGAGGGAATGGCGCTGGGGGAGTGACAGGAAGATGGGACTCAAGTCATCGGGGGCTCTCCAGTGGGCAGATGGGAGAAGTCGTGGGCTGCAGAGGGATACATCAATGGCCAAGTAAGCGCCATGAGCCACACTGAAATGTGCGGGGGCCCCAGTATTTAAGATGCGGGGGCCCCAGTATTTAAGATGTAGAGGTAGAGTTGAGACAGGAAAGTTTCGACATCTCCACCTCAGCCAGTAAGCACAGTGCCATCCCACGAGGGGTTATGGGTGTTAAAATCTCCCAAAAGTAGCAAAGGTTTAGGGAGTTGATGAATCAGTGCAGCCAATGCAGCCAGGGGTACTGCACCATCTGGAGGAAGATATACGTTGCAGAGTTATTTCCTGCATCGTTCTTATCCTGACAGCCACAGCTTCAAGTGGGGTTTGAAGGGAGACAGGTTCACTGCATACTGAGTTCAGGACATAAGACTCAAACTCCATCCAACACTCATTATAGTCACTACGGTTCTTGTAATATCCCTAGAGCCGCAACGGACAGAGGTCCGCATTGCAGGGAACTAGGTTCCCTGGAGTGCAATGCAGAAAGCAGGTGTAAAGCTCAAACAGTTGCTGTAGCTCAGCCAGGTGGTGGAAAAAACCACAGCAATTCCACTGGAGGATGATGTTATCGTGAGGCTGGGAAGGCATGAAGCATGCAAGGAGGCAGGGTACACCTCAGGGTGGCAGGGTACACTTCAGGGTCACCTGCTGCCACCGATTGAGTATTTGTATCCATTCCTATTGTGGATGAAACATCGCTGAGATCCAGGTCCTCAGCGGATGCTGAGATCTCCACCTCATCCGCAGGTGCAGAACTGGTAGGGATTGGTGGTGTTGGGGCCACCATAGGGTCCTTTTTCTTAGCAGGCTTCTTTGTTTGCTTGCCCTCTCACTTCTTTTTAGGGGTTTGCTGGGAGGACTTCTCTGAAGTAGCTTCAGTCATGGAGGAAGATCATGAAGCTCTTCGTCCAGCAGCTTTTGGCTCCTAGCCACTGGCGAGTGTCCGCTGTGGCATTAGTGGAGACCTTTGGAGATAGGGTCCCCAAGGGACCCCTTCCACACGAGAGGAGCTGGAGGAGGCTGTTGCTTCTCCGGCTGGGGAAATGGGGGGAGGGGCGGAGGGGACTGATGTCCCCGCGTTTGGCGGGGCCTTGATCCCGAAGTAGGTACTTTGGGAGCAACGGAAGGATATTTTCCCCCTACCACCAAGAGGGTAGATGTATTCTGGAGGCCCAGAGGGCCTATTGTTCGTGGCACAGAGTGTGGTACGACTGGTACTTTTGACGGCGATTGTAATGTAGCTCCAGCATATGTGGGCGTCAACCGAATGGAGTGTAATCGCTCAAATTTAGGTTTAGCCTCTTCGTAAGACAACTGGTTCAGCTCCTTTTGGAGTACTGTGTAGTCTGGTGAGAAGCGGGGAGTGCTGCTCTCTGCAGTTGATACAAGTGTGAGGAGGCAAACAGAGTATATGGATGCAGTGGACGTTCACAGTCTCAACATGTGGCATTGGAATTGCAGCAGGAAGCTGTGACCAAATTTACAGCACTTAAAAGCACCACATAGGGGGAGGGACGTATGCTTTAACGTCACAGTGGTGAACCATCAGCTTGACCTTTTCAGGCAATGAATCACCCTCACAGGCCAAGGTGAAGGCACTGGCAGCACCCCTGTTGTCTTTCGGTCTCCTGTAAATATGCCGGATGAAATAAACACCCCACCATTCTAGCTTGGTGCGCAGCTCGTTGTCAGGCTACAAGAGGAGGTAGCAATGGAAAATAATCCCCTGGACCATGTTGAGGCTTTTATGGGGAGTGACGGAAACAGGAATATCATCCAGCCAGTCACAAGCAAGTAATACCCAGGATTGGGCTGGGGATGGTGTCTGAATCAACACTGCACCACTTCTCATCCTGGACAGCACTATCACTTCCCCAAACTTATCCTCAAGATGTTCAACACATAATTGGGGCCTCATAGGTAGAACGGAGTCCACAACCATTCTTCTACAGACTAAATACCGAGGTGAATATAGCTCTCTTCTTTCTGTAGCCCTACGTTCCTCCCACGGTGCAGCAAGGGAGCGAAAGAATTTAGGATCATATCTGTCAGCACTGTACTCGATCTTGCCCTTCTTGGAGACTGCTGGCGCTGTACGGTCACCAGCAAGAGATGACTTAGTCCGACTCATTGCAGGTCATCCACCCGATGCCACCCACTCCAATCAGGGGCTCTCCCCACGGGCGCCGCCTAACCACAGCAAAGGCCACCTGGCATGATGGCTGTTGCCAAGAGTCCTGATGCCCCAGGAAGACAGGCATCTACTCCTTGGCATACATGGGGAGTTTACAGCTCAGGCATCAGCAGTGTGATCCCTGTGTTGTCAGGGGGCTATCACCAAATGGGTACATGATGGCTCCACCACAGCGGACGGCTCCACCACAGCGGACTAGCTACCATAATGGATATTGGGCGCAGAGAAATCCAATACCGTCATGGGGCGGAAAGAGGACAGGAGACAATGGGAGAAGATGACATACCCAGGAAAGTGTCCTCGCCCAAATAGTTGAATGGAGATGCAAAGCCATGACAAGAGGTTCAGGAGAACGAATCTGAGGGCACTATGGATAACTCATGCACCACCTAAGGCGTCCTTCCCAAATGGCCCGCACTTCTGTAGAATTTGGAAAGTGGCAGGTCAAACCATAAAATGGGATCTGAACTTATAGGGCTGAAAAGCGTGAGACTCATTTTAGTCACCTCTTACGACAGGCAGGGATACCTCGGGCCTATTCTAACCCGCGGACCAGCAGGGGGGGAAATGTGAGGTCTGTAAAGGAGTCTTTGGAAGACCAGATCCCATTTACAGTCACCCTGTAGAAGCAGCTCTAGTTCAAATAATGCAGTCATTTCATCTGGAAGATAAATGGGACTGTTCTCGCCAGAGTGCCAACAAAAAAGACGCTATAACTGTAACAGTTGAAGGTCAAAAAGTTTGTGAAAGTGAATAGGTACATGACTTGCAGTATTAAAGAAACTTTTGGAATTTTTAAAGAGTAACTATATAACTTCACATATTGGAGGGTCACAATTTTATGCACTACAACCTAAGTGAGTAGTTCCACACCCACCTAGAGATGTCTGTTTATGTGTGAATTTTGAACTCTGTGTGGGAACTCCGAAGAACGTACGGGAGCATGTGACATATGACACCTGGGCTGGACATGTGAAGTCATTAATAGTCTGTGACAAAGTGAGAGACTTTTTTGTTTCAAGAATGTGGTGATTGCCCTGGAAAAGGAGGACTATCTTTACAGACACTTGGCCTGAAAGACATACTGCTAGCATATAACTCTGCAGAAATTACATATGCCACATGAGAGGAAAACAAATTAATTACGAAAACTGTTGCCTTTGACAGTTCCATTGATGAACTTGGTAAATAGTCAGTGAAAGCAGTAACACACCAGCATCTGAAGAAATTATAACAACAACACATTACAGAAGTGAAAGGGTGTGTACAGGCTGAAGAACTGTGTTTAGTGCTTCACTGTGATTTTGCTGAGAACTGGTCTGTAATACTCCCACAAGAAGTACAAGGGTATCATTGTGGTAACGACCAGGTTTCAATTTTTACAGGAGTGACATATTTTCAAAACAAGACCACAAATGTTGCTGTTATAACTGATGACACAGGACATGACTCAACACATGCTTTGCTGGCAATGCGCAAAATTCTTCAACTGCAAACTGGAGCAGAGAAGATCATCATCATTTCTGATGGTGCTCCTACTCATTTTAAAAACCGTTACCAGCTGTTTGTATTGAGTAAGTCCCTCATGCCAACTGACTGGGTATACAGTGCTGCTGGTCACAGGAAGGAGCCTTGTGATGGTGTAGAAGGCCTGCTGAAGCACCACATCTTTTCAGGCCAAATATAGCTGTGATTCAGAATGCTGAGGATTTTACGAGAGTCTTGAAATCTTACACATCTACAGCCCTCATTCTTTTGTCTAAAGACGAAATCGAAGAATTGTGAGAGCAGAAAAAAGAAGACTGGTCCAAACAAACTACTCCTGTGAGAGGAATTCAGGAGAGACATTTTTGGACTCAAAGTGATGAGCGAACTCATATTGCGCGCACTTTAAAGGGCAAGAAAGAAGGAATTTTGTTCGTTCGGCCAACAACTAAGAAACAACTGGATAGTATTCAGATTTACAACCTGACGAGGGGGACGTTTGTAGTATGTGTGTGTGACCGGTGGATGGCAGAGATCATAGACACCAGTTATAAGTTAAACAAAGCTGTAGTGAACTTTATGCTACCACATGGACCAGCTGCTGGATATAGGTTTCCAGCTGAAGGGCAGAAACAACACCATCAGTGCTCACTTCCTGTTCACAATGTTTCGAAGATTGTAAGTGCTCCAGTTCCTATTGGTTCAGCAGGAAGGCATCATTCTATACCAAAGGAAGATACTGAAGCAATGGAACACATTTTTAGTTCATTGGCTGGCTAATTTCAGTACAAAATAGAGTGCACAGAAGTTGTATAAATTGAAACCTTTAAGTCTTTGGACCTTTCACATACATTTCTGAATCATTTAAAATGCTTGAAAAATGAGTCTCTTACTCATCTATCAAAACTAAAACTATGTTAAATAAGGCTAGATTTTGATTTTTATGAGCCTGTTATGTGATAATGTGGTAATAAAACAGGTTTTATGTATGGCAGAAATTTCAGTTGTTCATAAAACCCGTTCAACCTAAATTGGAAGCTCTCCTTTTCAGGGCATCTAGAACTATATGGTACTAATCAACAGGAAAAAAAGTCAAAATTTTATGGATTGGCATTTTGGGGGAAAAAAATCTGTAAATCATAAAAAACTTCAGAATGCTGTAGTAAAAGAATGTTGACAGGTAAGTCCAAATGGAGGATTTCTTTGTAATCATAAAGCAATTATCTTTCAAATAAGAAAACCCAACAAAATATTTAGAACTATTCCAAAGATACAGCATTTTAAAAATTTTTCCAAAATTCACATCTTCAAAATGGCATGCGCAGTGTCATCTTTGGAAGGCTGTATCTCCAAGCAGAAATTTTTTTGGAGAGGGGGGGGGGGGGGGGCGAGGGGGGGGAGAAGGAAAGAAAGAAAGGTGGAAGATGAGCTTTTTTCTCCACCTCAATTTTCGACCACTGCATTTTAATACATTATCCAACGAAGTAAATACAAATGCCGTATTGTTAATCAACGAATGTAGCAGCATTTCAATGTACCTCAAATATCCGACTGGCAAAACTGTTTGGGATGTTTGTCAATATGGCCAACTCTATGTTCTGAATTTTTTCCTACCTATGAGAAGAGATGGTTGCTAATAGGAACTTTTATGAATTGTGAATCACATGCAGTATTCTCTTCACTATAAGTATAATACAAATATAAACATTTTGCCATGTATTCTTTCGTGTTTGCTGCTATCTCATTTAAATCCTGTCTGCCTAATAAACTACGAAACTAGAGGGAGACAACAGCAAACGCGGAAGAATATACATATCATGTCTCGTTTATATTCGTATTATTCTTATGCCTAATAGTGATATAGTCAGAAATGAAGCACGACAATTGACTAGATTTTTAAATCTAAGATGACTCTTATTTCTGTGCAGAATGTAATGTACTAAAGAGGCATTGCAAAGATTTTCAAACGGAGAAAAATTTTTGCTTAACTCTCGTTCGGAACATCATCTATCATACGCAGTCTATTATTTGGTTCTTGTTGATCATTATCAAAGAAAGCAGCAGTTGGGCTGTTTTCGGAAGGAGACCAGACAGCGAGGTCATCGGTCTCATCGGATTAGGGAAGGATGGGGAAGGAAGTCGGCCGTGCCCTTTCAAAGGAACCATCCCAGCATTTGCCTGGAGCGATTTAGGGAAATCACGGAAAACCTAAATCAGGATGGCCGGACGCGGGATTGAACCGTCGTCCTCCCGAATACGAGCCCAGTGTCTAACCACTGCGCCACCTCGCTTGGTGAAAGCAGCAGGGTAAGTAACAACAAATAGCAGTCTCTTGCCATTGTTTCGCTAATGAGACGATTCATCTCTTTTTTTTAATTGTAAGCGGCAGTAGCATGCACAAAAGCAAACCATGCCATGAGCGGCGACAGCCTGTAAACACTCATTATCAGAATGCGACAAACAATGCATGACACAGCACGGTAATGCATTTTCAGCTTAGAGTGACGTAAATACCTATAACAAAGAGAACGGCACTTATCAGATCAAAGAAAAATAAGCAATCAATTCCAACCAGACGAAGCACGTGAAAAAGGAAGGGTACCCATATACATACAGATAGAGTGCCTGATGCACAGCAATGGCTACCTGGTAAAGCTTAACTGCTAAGCTTACGACTCAAACCAAACTACTGTAGCTGTATAGTCATTCATTCGACCTAAATTGTGTCTCATATTACAATGGACCAACTTTGTTTCAATTTGGAGGTGCGGCCTAAAACTTCTCTCCCCCCTTGAATTTCGAGTCTCAAATTTCAGGTGTAGCTTAGATTCGGGAAATTTTTTTCCCTTCATTTCGAGTCTCATTTTTCAGGTGCAGCTTAGAGTCGAGTAAATACGGTATGTCAGTTACTTGTGATGTTATTTGCTAGTTTACACACACCTTTAGGCTGTTTACATATGATGCTGTCATTTACTGTCTAATAAAATCATCAGAAGATCTAAACCAACTGCAAAATGATCAGCCAAGACACCTGTATGGTGCACAAAGTGGCAACTGAATTTAATAACAAAATGGGTGAGTTTGTGCACATGAGTACTAACAAGGGAACCTCCCCATCGCACCCCCCTCAGATTTAGTTAAAGTTGGCACAGTGGATAGGCCCTGAAAAACTGAACACAGATCAACAGAGGAAACAGGAAGAAGTTGTGTGGAACTATGAAAAAATAAGCAAAATATACAAACTGAGTAGTCCATGGGCAATATATGCAACATGAAGGAGCGTGTAAGCTCAGGAACGCCGTGTTCCCGTGGTTAGAGTGAGCAGCTGCAGAACGAGAGGTCCTTGGTTCAAGTACTCCCTCGAGTGAAAAATTTAATTTTTTTATTTTCAGACAATTATTATCTCCTTGACAGCTATACAGGACAGAAGGATCAGGCATTGTACAATTTTAGTGTGGGAGAAGACGTGATTACCATTCCTCCAGGGTGTACACCTCTTGTGCAACCGTTAGATGTGTTTGGTTTTCGGCAAGTGAAATACTTTATGAAAAGATTCTATGATTTTTTGAAGGTGCACAGGTACACAGAGCAGTATTGTTTACGTGATTGTGTGTCAATTATCAAAGTTCAGGCACTCACACATAATCAACTTCGCTCTCCAAAATTCCAGGACATGTTCAGATTTGCTTGGACATTGCAGGATTTGACGGTCTACACATGGAAAAATTTGAAAACGTTAAAAACATATGTTTTGACAGAGCACAGGGGAAACTGTGCGACTGTGAACTGTTGCATTCATTTGTTGCAGTTTATGTGACAAACTCTTATGGTGGTGGTTATTGGGATGTTTAAGGGGGGACTAAACAGCTAAGGTCATCAGTCCCCCATTCCAAAAACAGGCGAGACAGAAATGCACGACGCAGGTAAAACCCCAAGGGGAAGGAGACTCCCCCCCCAGGCCCTAAAAGAACACAAATGCGGTAACGAACACTACAGACACGAAGACACCAGACAAAAGGAAACAGAACAAAAGAAGTTGACCGGAGACTGGTTGACTGACCACGACAACAAAAAAGGGAAAGAGTCAACCAACCGACGACACACTAAAATCTGCAACCAAATATGAGAGACTCGAGGACAAGTGACACACAAAGGGAAAGGTGCAGGACCACTCTAAATGGAACCATAAAAAGGACTAGCACGGATAAAATGTAAAACACTGTCAGCCATGGAGGCATCGTCGCATAAAATCAAAGGCAAGGTGCCCGGGAGATTAAAAGACTGCCGAAGGGTGCGCAGTCGGGGACACTCCAATAAAACGTGGGCGACCGTCAGCCGGGACCCACACCGACACAGGGGGGGATCCTCCTGGCGCAAAAGATGGCCGTGCGTCAGGTATGTATGGCCGATGCGGAGCCGACACAGGATAACAGACTCCCTGCGAGAAGACCGCAGGGAGGAGCGCCACACAGCGGTCGTCTCCTTGACGGCCCGCAGTTTATTCTGGGCTGTCATGCCATGCCACTCAACAGACCACATCCCAAGCACCTTACGGCGCAACACCAGCTGCAGGTCCCGAGCTGTGAGGCCAACTTCCAAAGCTGGGGCGTCGATCGCCCCTTTGGCCACCCTGTCAACACGTTCGTTCCCCGGGATGCCAACGTGACCTGGCGTCCAAACCAAGACCACCGAACGACCAGAGCGGGCAATGGCGGAAACAGACTCCTGAATAGAGGACACCAGAGGAGAAGAGGGATAGCAGCGGTCGATGGCCTGAAGGCTGCTCAGGGAGGCACTGCAGATGACGATGGACCTACCTGAGCAGAAACGCATATGCTCAAGAGCGCGCAATATGGCCACCAGCTCTGCAGTAAAAATACTGCAGCCAGCCGGCAAGGAGCGCTGCTCAACATGGGCAGCGTGAGCAAAAGCGTAGGCAGTGCGACCATCAACCAGGGAACCATCCGTGTAGACAGGCTCACAGTCCGAAAATGAGGCGAGGAGCGCAAGAAAACGGCGACGGAGGGCCACAGGCGGAACCGAGTCCTTGGGTCCCTGAGCCAAGTGCAGACGGACGGACGGCCGGGACAAACACCAGGGAGGCGTAGGTGCACGGACCCGGAAGGGAGGCAGAAGAGGGAATGACCCCAGTTCTGACAGCAGGGACCGGACGCGGACAGCAACGGAAAGCCCAGACGTAGGTCGCCGTTCGGGCAGATGGAGGACCATGGCAGGGAAAAGCAGGCGACGATTGGGATGGCCTGGCGAGCAATGCACGTGGACAGCATAGTCGGCGAGCAGACGATGGCGGCGAATCCGCAGCGGGGGAACCCCGGCCTCCACCAGTAGACTATCCACGGGGCTAGTGCGAAAAGCACCAGTGGCAAGCCGAACCCCACAGTGGTGTATGGGGTCTAACAACTTCAACACTGAGGGTGACGCAGACCCATAGGCCAGGCTCCCATAATAAAGCCGGGACTGCACAAGGGCTCTGTACAATCGCAGCAGCGTGCAGCGATCTGCACCCCAAGAAGTGTGGCTAAGGCAGCGGAGGGCGTTGAGGTGCCGCCAGCATTTTTGCTTCAGCTGAGTAACATGAGGAACCCATGTGAGCCGGGCATCAAACACAAGTCCCAAGAAGCGGCAAGTGTCCACCACTTCAAGCAGGTGGCCGTCGAGGTAAAGTTCAGGATGAGGGTGGACTGTCCGACGCCTGCAGAAGTGCATAACTCGAGTCTTGGGTGCAGAGAACTGAAAACCATGAGTCAGAGCCCATGATGCTGCCTTGCGAACGGCGACTTGCAGCCTGCGGTCGGCAACTCCCGTAGTCATGGAGCTAAATGAGATGCAGAAGTCGTCGGCATACAAAGAAGGAGACACCGACGACCCCACTGCTGCAGCCAGACCATTAATGGCCACTAGAAATAAGGAGACGCTCAACACTGAGCCCTGCGGGACCCCATTTTCCTGTATATATGATGAACTAGAGGTGGCACCGACTTGCACCCGGAAAGAGCGGCGCAATAAAAAGCTTTGAAGAAAAGCCGGGAGCCAACCACGAAGACCCCACTCATGCAACGTGGCGAGGATGGGATGCCTCCATGTGGTGTCATACGCCTTCCGCAGATCGAAAAATACAGCAACGAGATGCTGATGTCGGGCAAAGGCCTTACGGACAGCTGATTCCAGCCGCACCAAATTGTCCACTGCAGACCGGCCCCGACGGAAGCCACCCTGGGATGGAGCGAGGAGACCGCGCGACTCAAGGACCCAACACAAACGCCGCCCCACCATACGTTCGAGCAATTTGCACAAAACGTTGGTGAGGGTAATGGGACGATAGCTGTCCACCGCCAGTGGGTCCGCACCGGGCTTCAAGATGGGGACAATAACACCCTCTCGCCATTGCGACGGGAACACGCCTTCGCTCCAAATGGGATTAAATATCGCGAGAATGTGTCTCTGGCAGTCCCTGGAGAGATGCTTCAGCATCTGCGCGTGGATGCAGTCTGGGCCTGGTGCTGTATCAGGGCAATCGGCGAGGGCAGCGAGGAATTCCCTCTCGCTGAAAGGAGCATTGTATGTTTCAGAACGACGCGTGTGGAATGAGAACGGCGTCCGCTCGGCTCGCAACTTTAGAGAGCGAAAGGCGGGGGGATAAGATGCAGTCGCAGAGCTCTGAGCAAAGTGCGCGGCAAGCCGTTCAGCAATGGCGGCAGCGTCTGTGCAGACAGCGCCGTCCGAGGAGAGCCCAGGGACACCCATAGGGGTCTGGTATCCATAAATCCGCCGGATCCGGGACCACACGAGTGAGGGGGAGACATGGGAGCCCAAGGATGAGACATACCTCTCCCAGCACTCCTGCTTACGCCGTGCAATAAGACGACGGGCCAAGGCACGGAGCCTCTTAAAGGCGATGAGGGTCTCGAGAGACGGGTGCCGCCTATGACGCTGGAGAGCCCGCCGACGGTCGCGAATAGCCTCAGCAATCTCCGGCGACCACCAGGGTACAGCCTTCCTCCGAGGGAGGCCAGAAGATCGGGGGATGGCAGCCTCGGCCGCTGAAATGATGGACGTGGTTAAAACACGGACCACCTCGTCAATGTCACCCTGTGGGGGAGACTCAATGGTTGCAGCAGAAGTAAAAGCCGGCCAGTCTGCCCTGTGGAGAGCCCACTGGGGCAGGCGCCCAGAAGAACGACACTGGGGTAGTGACAAATAGATGGGAAAATGGTCACTACCGCACAGGTCAGGGTGCACCCTCCAGTGGAGGGATGGGACAAGTCCGGGGCTGCAAAGAGAGAGATCGATGGCCGAGAACGAGCCATGGGCAACACTGAAATGCGTGGGAGCACCGGTGTTCAAGAGGCTAAGGTCGAGCTGAGCCAACAAATGCTCCACGGCCCGACCGCGGTCATCAGAGACAGTCCCACCCCAGAGAGGGTTGTGGGCATTGAAATCGCCCAGAAGCAGCAATGGTGGCGGGAGTTGAGCCAGCAGCGCAGCCAAGACATGTCGGGGGAGCTCCCCATCCGGAGGAATGTAAACAGAGCAAACAGTAATAGCCGGCGAGAGCTCAACCCTGGCAGCAACTGCCTCTAAAGGCGTCTGAAGGGGTACTGGCGAGCTACAGACAGAGTGGTGAACAAAGAGGCAAACCCCACCTGACGCTCGTTGACAGGCAGCACGGTTCTTATAGTATCCCCGATAACCGCGAAGGGCGGGGGTCCGCAGGGCAGGAAACCAAGTTTCCTGCAGAGCAATGCAGAGAACAGGGGAATCACTCAGAAGCATCCGGAGCTCAGGCAGGTGGCGGAAATAACCGCCGCAGTTCCATTGGAGAATGGAAGCAAGAAGGGACTGGGAGGGCATGAATGTGACTAAGAGGCAGACAGCGCTTCAGAGCCAACTGCCGCCACCGGGCGAGAGTCAGCTGAGTCCATAGGAGAGGCCCCCAAGGGTTCCGTGAGGGCGAGATCCGCGGCAGAGGCGAGGATCTCCACCTCATCCTCGGAGCCAGGACTATGTACAACAGGCGGTGCTGAAACCGCCGGAACGTCCTTCTTGGACACATGCCGTTCCTTCTTCTCACGTCGGCCCTTAGGGTGAGAGGGGTGGGAGAGCTTCTCTGAAGGAGCGTTGGAGGCTGACGACGACACAGAAGCCCTACGACCAGCAGGTGGCGGAACCTTCAGCCACTGGCTGACATCTGGCTGGGAAGGAGAAGAAACGGAGGAAGGGAGAGCCCCGAGGGACCCCTTCCGGGAGAGAGGAACCGGCGGAGGCAACGCCGGCGGAGAGGGAGGGGGAGGGATCGAGCCACCCGGTTGTGGAGCAGATGTCACTCCCGAAGTAAGCGTGGGGGGAGCGACAGAGGAGGGTTTGCCCCCAACGGCTAAGGGGGCAAAAGAGGAAGGCTTGCCCCCAGACACGAGGGGGGCAGACAGAGATACAGAGATACACGGCCCCGAGGGCCCACTGAAGGCGGCACAGATGAGGCGACAACCGTCGCTCGCGTGGGCGACGAGAACGTGGCTGCAGCATAAGATGGTCGTATGGAAGCAGGATACAACCTTTCATATTTCAGTTTTGCCTCTCGATAAGTAAGCCGGTCCAGGGTCTTAAATTCCATGATCTTCCGCTCCTTATGAAGAACGGGGCAATCCGGCGAGCAAGGAGAGTGGTGCTCCCCACAGTTGACACATACAGGCGGAGGCGCACATGGAGAATCGGGATGAGAGGGGCGTCCGCAATCTCAACATGTAGCGCTGGATGGGCAACGGGAGGACATATGCCCAAACTTCCAGCACTGGAAGCACCGCATCGGGGGAGGGACGTATGGCTTCACGTCGCAACGGTAAACCATCACCTTGACCTTCTCGGGCAAGACATCACCCTCGAAGGCCCTCTATGTACACGACGGACAAAATGTACACCACGTCGTTCCAAGTCGGCTCTCAGCTCGTCATCGGATTGTAACAAGAGGTCACGATGGTAAATAATCCCCTGGACCATATTTAAGCTGCTGTGGGGAGTGACGGTAACAGGGACGTCACCCAGCTTATCGCACAAGAGCAACGCTCGTGACTGGGCTGGGGAGGACGTCTTGAGGAGGATGGACCCATTCCTCATTTTAGACAACCCCGCCACTTCCCCTCCAGGTGTTCCACAAAAAACAGAGGCTTCGTCATAAGAAAGGAGTAACCATCAGTTCTGCTGCAGACAAGGTATTGCGGTACGTAAGGCTCCCACTTGGCACTAGATCGGTGTCCCTCCCATGGCGCAGCCAACGAGGGGAACGACTGGGGGTCATATTGTGCAGCATCAAAGTCTACTCTACCACGCTTAGAGACGCTGGTGGCCGTGCGACCACCAGCTTGGTGTGATTTATTGCGCTTCATTGCGCCACATCCGCCCAGATGCCACCTACTCCGAACGAGGGCTCTCCCCAACGGCGCCACCCAGCCAAAGCAACGGGTACCTGGCCGATATCCCGTTGCCTGGAGTCCCCGTGCCCCAGACAAGATGGGCACATACTCCTTGGCATGCATGGGGAGGAAACAGCTCTGGCATCTGTAGTGCGATCCCTGCGTGGTCAGGGGGCTACCACCAAGAGGGTACATGACGACCCCACCACAACGGACTGGCTACCGTGCTGGATTTTAGGTGTTGAAAGGGTCCACAGTTGTCGTAGGCGCGAAGAAGAAGAGTGCGCATAAGGTGAGAAGGAGAGAACTCAGAAGATGTTGGGCGTAGTCCCCCCCACACGACAATAGGTAACATGCAAGATGGTGGAGCATGATGGACCAATAGAAAAACACCACGTAAGGTGTCCTTCCCCAAATGGCACGCACTGACAACGGAAATTTGGAAAAAAAAAAGAGGAGGTCAAACCCAAGAGGGGACCATCACAGAAGGCCGAAACGTTTGAGACTCCTTTTAGTCGCCTCTTACGACAGGCAGGAATACCGCGGGCCTATTCTTACCCCCGAACCCGCAGGGGGGAAACTCTTATGTTTTCATCACTTTTTTGGGAGTGATTATCTCATCCACAAGAAAACGTAAGTCAGGCAAGGTAGAAGAATCTTTTTACCCATTCGCCAAGTGTACAAGTTAGGTGGGTCGACAACATATTCCTGTCATGTGACGCACATGCCATCATCAGTGTCCTATAGACATGTTTTCCTGCGGAGGAATCGGCTAACCGATGACCTCGCGATCAAATGTTTTCGGTTCCCACTGGAGAGGCACGTCCTTTCGTCTACTAATCGCACGGTTTTGCGGTGCGGTAGCAAAACACAGACACTAAACTTATTACAGTGAACAGAGACGTCAATGAACGAATGGACAGATCATAACTTTGCGAAAATAAAATTTTTACTCGAGGGAAGACTTGTACCTAGGACCTCCCATTCTGCAGCTGCCAACGCTAACCACGGGACCACGGCACTCCTATGCTCATGTTGTCCTTAATGTTGCCTATCTTGCGCATGGACTACTCAGTTTGTATATTTTGCTCATTTTTTTCGTAGCTCCACACAACTTCTTCCTGTTTTCTCGATTGATCTGTGTTCAGTTTTTCAAGGCCTATCCACTGTGCCAACTTATCTGAGGGGGGTGCGATGGGGAGGTTCCCTTGTAAGAGGAATCCATTAAACATGGGCTACACAATAAATCACACAAATCAAGAAGCTAATGATTACATTTATGAACAATTTAAATCAGAATGATCACAAATGATGATATAGAGAAGGCAACGATTGCATTTTACTGGTAGAACACCTAGAAGATGGCCGGCCGCGGTGGCCAAGCGGTTCTAGGCGTTCAGTCCGGAACCGCGCGACTGCTACGGTCGCAGGTTCGAATCCTGCCTCGGGCATGGATGTGTGTGATGTCCTTAGGTTAGTTAGGTTTAAGTAGTTCTAAGTTCTAGGGGACTGATGACCACAGCCGTTAAGTCCCATAGTGCTCAGAACCATTTGAACCTAGAAGATGCAACAGGTCTACTGAAAAGACTGCCTACACTACACTTGCCTGATGTATTCTGGAGTACTGCTGCACAGTACACGATCCCTACCAGAGAGGAGTGATGGAGGACATAAAAAATTTTCAATGAAAAGCAGCACATTTTCTATTATTGTGAAATGGGTGAAAGCGTGTCACTGATGTGATACAGAAGTTGGGGTGCCAATAATTAAAACAACGGAATTTTCATTCCAACAAGATCTTTTCACGCACCTTCAATCACCAACTTTCTCCTCCGAATGTGAAAATACTCTGTTGGTTACGTAGGAAGAAATGACCATCATAGAAAAATAAGTGATATCAGAGCTTGCACATAAAGATTTAAGTGCTCATTTTCCCCACGTGATGTTTAAGAGTGGAACAGAAGAGAATTATTAGGAGAAGAGAAACAATCTGATGGACTTCAATTATTTTTTTCATTAAAACCCATAAACTGTGCTTGTCAAAGTTAAGTAATTGCTGATATTTACAAAACTCCTCACTGGCTTATCAGAGCTATCAATTCAAGCACCAGCGGTGTAGGGAGCGAACAGTTTTTTATACCTGTGCGCACTTTTCTCAACTTCTGATTATCTGAAAAATATCTTAGCAAAAACCACACTTCCATGAATTTTAAACTTTCTGTCATTAATAGTTTAGTCTTATATAACTGAATATATTAAAATTTTATGGGTGTGACAAATACTTTTCTAATCAATAACAATACACAATAAACAAACTTACTGAATGTATTATGTGACTAACCACCCAAACAACTTAAAAGATGTGTAAAAACCCCTCTGGTATTGATCTTCAACATACAATGTAGATTCAGCTGGTATTGATCTTCAACATACAATGTAGATTCAGTATACAAAGTTTGGCAAAATAGATAGCCTACCGAGGAAAAAATTTACCAATCAGTTAACAAAGTTTTGTTGTGCTACCACGCACATTTTTATTTTCAAATACTATATTTCCACATATTCATGACTGCTTTGAGTACTGTAACACAGAGAAAAAGTGTTTCTACTGGAAACAACATTTAGAGGTAGACGACCACCTTTACATAGAATGATGTATATGCAACTATTTCATTTGATGGAACTTTTTCTGTCCAACCCATTTTAACATGAAACAGAAGTATGTTATAGTGGGCCAAATCTAAGGGGCAGGATGAATAATAACCATTTCAAACCCAATTCATGCACTTTCGCCACTGAAAATTTTTGAGGTATGGGCTAGAGTTTTGTCCTGGTACAAGAGCAGTTACATATGATAATCTAGGTCCAATCCATTTTAACTCGCTATACTAAAAATACAATAATGTTGGGTAAGAAGTGCGTTATTGCTTTAACCTTTCCGAACACTGAAACATTATGATATTGTAATGTTTCTGCCAAATGGGTTACCAAAGGTCTCATAGGATATGCCTGGTGCACACGCAGAGAGAGGTAGGTGCCACCAGCAGGCCCTTCCCCAAGATAGATGAGCTGCCTGCTACCTTCAGACACAAAGGGCCACGGCCACTTGAAATCTTCTGTCTGCAACCAGATGATGAAAGCCACAGACAGAAAACCGAGAAAGTCAATAATCAGAGGGGGGAGGGAAGGGGGTGGAAGGGGGGGTGCACTCCCATTGTCACTGTAAGCAGAAAGAGAGGGTTATGTGTGGAGCCCATGTTAGGCCAGCTAGAGGCATGCAGGAGTTTACACTGTAACAACAGCCTCTCAAAAAGAATGAGCTGAATCAAGAATGTAGATAATGCCAGATGCAGTACATTTATAGGCTTTGGGAAAAAATAACTTGTCATAATGGAGCAACACTGCCCAAGAAAAACTTTCACAGTAAGCATGCGTGATTTTTACCGTGGAAAATGACGGTGATACACAACAGTTAGGAAAGCTTTAAAATAAGTCGCAGAATATGACTGGTCAATGATATGCATGGACACATCCACAGAATTTTCGCACAATGCTAGGAGAGAGATGGGGCTACTGTGTAATTTCAATTAAAGACTGCAAAGCAGACATATAAATGATAAGACTCCAGAGGAAACAAATTCGAAGCGACCCTCAATGACGTACATGCCTCTACAACTTTGAGACTGATCAAGACTTCCGTTTCTGAATGCACTGAATGTACTTACATCTATTCTGTTTACAGCCCAGTTCTGAAGAACTTTGATGCTTTTCTTGTTGACAGGGACATTTTTGACACCAACTTAGCTGCAGATTTTGTTGAACAGAACAGTTTACCACAGTAAAGTTGTTAAGTTGTTGTCCGTCACTGCAAACCCAGCTTTCACTAGGTTTATTAATACTGAAAATGTGAGTAAGGTTTTTTTTCAAACACTACATTCCTCTGCTTTCTATATTTTTCAAACACTTTTATGAGTTTGTCAACATTTGCAAAAAATTTCTGTGTACAAAGAAAAGGGAAGCTCAACATTTGCCAGAGCATCAGTAATTCTTGTGATATTTTCTTTATGCAGTCAGCTCACTCTTTCGAGTTTGTCGTACAGCCCCAAAAAGCTACCTACACTATCACAATAAAGGATTTGGCAGACTGCAGAAGAAGTCAAGAACTGGATCTAAGAACTTACTGGAAGAAAAATTCTGCTTGCATCTTGATGGGAAAAGAACTGTCAACAGATTATCAGATGGCCTATCTAAGAAATTCTGCAAGAACTCTGCATATCAAAATTCTGGCTTGTGAAAGTGGATAACCTTGTTGTTGTTGTGGTCTTCAGTCCTGAGACTGGTTTGATGCAGCTCTCCATGCTACTCTATCCTGTGCAAGCTTCTTCATCTCCCAGTACTTACTGCAACCTACATCCTTCTGAATCTGCTTAGTGTATTCATCTCTTGGTCTCCCTCTATGATTTTTACCCTCCACGCTGCCCTCCAATGCTAAATTTGTGATCCCTTGATGCCTCAAAACATGTCCTACCAACCGATCCCTTCTTCTTGTCAAGTTGTGCCACAAACTCCTCTTCTCCCCAATCCTATTCAATACCTCCTCATTAGCTACGTGATCTACCCACCTTATCTTCAGCATTCTTCTGTAGCACCATATTTCGAAAGCTTCTATTCTCTTCTTGTCCAAACTAGTTATCGTCCATGTTTCACTTCCATACATGGCTACACTCCATACAAATACTTTCAGAAACGACTTCCTGACACTTAAATCTATACTCGATGTTAACAAATTTCTCTTCTTCAGAAACGATTTCCTTGCCATTGCCAGTCTACATTTTATATCCTCTCTACTTCGACCATCATCAGTTATTTTACTCCCTAAATAGCAAAACTCCTTTACTACTTTAAGTGTCTCATTTCCTAATCTAATTCCCTCAGCATCACCCGATTTAATTTGACTACATTCCATTATCCTCGTTTTGCTTTTGTTGATATTCATCTTATATCCTCCTTTCAAGACACTGTCCATTCCGTTCAACTGCTCTTCCAAGTCCTTTGCTGTCTCTGACAGAATTACAATGTCATCGGCGAACCTCAAAGTTTTTACTTCTTCTCCATGAATTTTAATACCTACTCCGAATTTTTCTTTTGTTTCCTTTACTGCTTGCTCAATATACAGATTGAATAACATCGGGGACAGGCTACAACCCAGTCTCACTCCTTTCCCAACCACTGCTTCCCTTTCATGCCCCTCAACTCTTATAACTGCCATGTGGTTTCTGTACAAATTGTAAATAGCCTTTCGCTCCCTGTATTTTACCCCTGCCACCTTCAGAATTTGAAAGAGAGTATTCCAGTTAACATTGTCAAAAGCTTTCTCTAAGTCTACAAATGCTAGAAACGTAGGTTTGCCTTTTCTTAATCTTTCTTCTAAGATAAGTCGTAAGGTTAGTATTGCCTCACGTGTTCCAACATTTCTACGGAATCCAAACTGATCTTCCCCGAGGTCCGCTTCTACCAGCTTTTCCATTCGTCTGTAAAGAATTCGCGTTAGTATATACCTTAGGATATCTGTATCAGACTGTAGGTCCTCTTGGATGCACACAGCACATGGAGGAGTGTTAAAATTATTATTTTGGTCACCACTGCAGTCAATATGTGGCACAAAAATAGTGTAGTTTCAAGACTCCACAGCCTGTTCAAACGAAATGTTATAGAAGAGCCTCAGTTTATAGGATGTTAACAACAACATCATCATCGTCATCCACCTGGTTTTATAGCACTTGATGCATTTCTTGTTCCCAATGAAATCATGATCCTCCACCACAGATGACCTTTTAATTCAGTGAAGATGTTTTGGTAGGATATAGAGATTTGCAAAGAAGTTATTCGGGATCAGAAAAAAAAGACACACACAGACACATGAAAACCTTATGATCTCTATCAGGAAGAGAGAAAATGGCCTCTAATCAAATGGAAGATGCTACCTTCCTTTCATAGTGCCTGGTAGAATTTGTGGGCAATCTTTGCACCAACTGTTTTTTTCTCCGTCCAAAATGGAGAGATCAGCTCAAAGCTACTTGTAATTTCAATGTAACTGCATGAGCAAGGGTATCGTTTTCAACTCAGCACTATTTGGAGGACAGCTGTGAAACTGATGGAAGAGCTTCACAGCATTATAGTCTGATACACGAACAATGGCGGTTCACACACATCGAGAAATGGATGGGGATTGCATTGTCGCCTGTTACAAGCAGCATATGCAGTATGCGCATACACGTGCTTTGCACTCAACGTTAAGCATGCATCTTGCAAATTATGTCTGTCACTTGCTTGTGTAGAATTTATCACTTACCATCATCATCACCCATGAAAACTCGCAACAAATAGAATAAAACTTCACTAAACAACTTGCCACAATCACATTTAATGCCCACATTGGGTACGACATTCAGATCAGAGTGCTCCAACCACTACTAGACGCTCACTGGCTGTCGGAGAATGCGACATAGGCATGCAGAATGTCTTTCGTGACTCCAACTATAGCAACAGTGACAAATATCTTAATAGCAGGTTCATAAACTGTAATTCATAAATTTAAAACCTTCTCATAATTTATTGTATGTAGTATTTCATTTGAAAACTAAAGCTGATGAAGTTTGTCTCAGATATTCCCGTTTAATACAACATATTGACTAGTGTGAAAGATCGTCCCCCCCCCCCTCCCCCTCCACACACACAATTTAATAAAGTGGACAATATTTTTCAGTGTTTTAGGCAACAGTTCATCATTTGCAAACACAGTCTTTTAAATTTGGAACCCGTGATTTCTCCCCAGTCAGAATCACCAATACGGCATTATCCACTGGTTGGCTTACCATCAATGCCAAAAAACTTCAATTTATCCAGGAGAACATATGATTCACACAGTCAAATGGCTTAGATAGGTTGCATAAAACACAAAATGGTGCTAATTTATTATTTGATGCTTGTAAAATTTGTTGAGTGCACATGTGAAAGGCGTTCTCAGAAGAGCAACTATTCAGGAACCCAAACAGTGATGTGCTGTGGATATTTCTGTCGCTAAGGTGATATACTATTCTAGAATACATCAACGTCTCAAATATTTTGGGAAATGATGCCAGCAGTGAGCAGTTAAACGGGTGGGTAGTTATTGACATCTCTCTTATCACTTTTCTTAATGAGAAGTTTAACAATGGCATATTTCACATTGGCCTGAGTCAGTTATGCATTACATATTTCAGATAAGAGCAGGCTTATTATAAACGAACAGATCTTTTACTCTATTGGAAACACCATCAAAACAAGATGAGCTTTTACTTTTGAGAGAATGTATAATTTTCTTAATCTCAGAAGGAAAAATTCATGGGACATTCAAATGACTGAATTTTATGAGAGTTACTTTTCCAACATACTGCCATGATTTTTATCTGTAACTGCTTTTCCTGATACTTTCTACTATACTTAAGAAGTGATTGTAAAATATATTTGCCACTTATGACTCATCATTTATAGCCCGTCCATTCAGTCAATAGTGAAGCTATCCTATTCTGTTGTTGGTTATCCTATCTCTCGTTTCACTACACTCCATACGTACAGTTGTCGTAAATACTGAGTCCTGACTTTATGCAACTTTTCCCTGATTTCTTAATAATTAACATTTCTCAGTAACTTTGAGTAGTTTTTGTAGTGTGCAGCTACTGCAGAGTAACCACTTGGCTAATTTCCATGAATCGGTGCACAACAAATTTGAAGACCCTCTTGAGGACGATGTATATCAAACGTTCAATGTCTCGAAGCGGGAAATATGGATGTTGTTTTATTTTTGACAGCGGAACATTGGCTGAGAGCAGCAAAATGTCATGTGATGAAGGTATATGTATCTGGTTAGGCTCAGAGTGCGATGAATGTATCGGACTGTCTTACATGGAAGGAGTTGATTCCATGTCCGAGCGATACAATGAAATGTTTGGAATTTTGTTGGGAGTATGGATTACTTCCTTGTCGTGATGTGAGAAATTGCATGCACTTTGGCACTGCAAATTCAGTTACCCCATGCAAGAGATACGTCAAACACAATTATCCTTTCCTGCATGCAATTACGGGTCACTGGCAGCCCTCTGTACGTTGACAGAGATCTGCTCAGTCTAAGTCTCAATAGTTGTAGCTGAGATCCAGGACTTGCAAGTTGCATAAATACAAGCTCAATTTTATTTGTCGTAGGCAAATACGCAATACGCTTTGAGGTCTGTTACTGAACACCATGAAGTACGTCGGGGAACCAGTCACTAAACGAGTGTAATAGTTTTGTTTCTTTAATGGCAACTGAACTGGGAAGTTACAGACAGACTGGGACGGCAGCATGCTTAGAAGTTTATTAGACATCGTGACACATATTTCTGACAAAACAACATTATAAATATAATTACTGATTGTTTCAGTCGCAGAAATTCATTCTGTCCTCTTAGGTTCCTGCACAATTACATGCTTGTATATCATGACACATTTGTAGGAAATGTGAATTGTAGCTTTCCCATTTTGTTTCCATTAATTAAATAATACTGTTACACCTTATAGTGACTGGTTCTCAATGTGCGTCGTAATGTTCAATACCAAGTAATGTCTCTCCGTTTACAATATGTTTGTCGTTAGTCGGATCTCAAATCAACAACTCAAGATTCGACCGTTCAATACATATTGAAATCGGTCTGCAACTTTGATGTGCACTGATTCTTGAAAATTATCCCCTACTTGTTCTTGGCAACACATACATTTGCCTTTTTCATTTCACAAAATACTTTATTCCCTAAATTAAATCTTATGTTAGCATTTTATTGATTACAAATTTCGTCCCCATTCATCTCTTGTAAACTATTCTCAAAAACATATGTCCTCTAGTCATTAATTAAACTAACTGATTGCAGAAATATCCATATTGTAAAGCTCATGTTATTTAGCATAACTTACTGTGCAATATGATCAGAAGAGGTGTTTACGACTGGACAAACACATATTTTCTTGCTCTGAACTTCATCTAAGAAAACATTATCAATTAGGGTCCTACTGTTTTTATCCACCCGTATTGCAAAGTTAATTATTGAGATTAAAATGTAGCATGCAAGTGTTTTACAGATCACTTTCCCTGTCAGAATCCTTTAAAAAATCTACATTGAATTCACCACAGACTGCTTGCTGCTGTCTGACAGCACAGTAAGGAATCCATGTCTTCATACACAGTATTCGTAATTTCATATTTCTCAAATGTTTGCTGGTTTAATAGCGAAAACATTTTCTCGCAATAATGAAATAATATTCGCTTCAAAGATAGGTAACAGTTTTAGCCGGTGGCGTCACATTTTTCGATATTTCTGTGCAACAAATTTTACTAAAAACTTCACAGTCTGGGTATATCTTTAACGTGCTGCAACAGTTAAACTGCATATTTTTGTGGTTCGCAAGTATAAACGTCACCAAGTATGGCACATTAGTTTCAGCAACATGCAAATCAACATGGCGCCCGCTCAGTTTGCTGCTATCAGCCAATAACAGCACTAGAAAACTGATGTCAAGCAAATGTGTTTTTGGTGGTAAAACTGAACATGTTTACTTCAATATTTATTCAACATTAATAATAATGTCTTGTGAATGAAATTTGTGGTGACTGTGTAATCTGTTGCACAGACTGTGAACCTTGGTTACATTAAAAGCAATTACGCCTCGATCAACATTACAAAGTGACTGACAGCTAGTTGTTTACAGGCCACCTACCAAAGCAACAGCCAATCAACCAATCAGGAAATTAGCTTGGTTATGATTTCTAACCTATCACTGTTACCATACCGCTCTGCTACCTCAAATGCTAACTGCTCCTGTCAGTTGCAGAGTATGTTTGCGGCCGCTCATTAGACAACTTTACTCCTTTTCATTCCTCGCATTGTTCCTGTGTGTGTGTGTGTGTGTGTGTGTGTGTGTGTGTGTGTGTTTACGTATCATAATGTCCTAATCTAGCTGTGAAAAAAAAGTGTGCACACAAGTAATACGACTATTACCATCCTGCTAAGTAAATTCAGTACTGCACATTAACGGTCAGCGTGTGAATGTACCCAAAACGAAAACGCCCAGCTGCTGCTGCCACAGCCATATTGTGTGCGCAGACAGATGTGAACCGGCCACATCGCTCTCCCGCCCCAACTTTATTTTGATTGAGGTTTACAGCGTTTTTCATAGTTATACTAGTGTCTTCAAATACATAGTTTAATTGAAGCATTTCATTAAAAACCTCACAAAGGTGTAGCTTTTTGTATGATAGTTTGTATAAAATTGTGGAGAAATGACATGTCGAACTATTACTGGAATGGAATTTGTTGTTCCTGGACTGGATTTAGTCAGACATGGGGTATTTTCGTTTCAGGTCACATCTAGACCAATGGTTCTTTACGCGAGAAACCTCCTGTCACTTTATGATCATGCACAAATCTTAGTGTTGAGAAAAAAGGAGTAAAAATCCAATTTCAGCAGTCAATAACCGTAAGTTACCAATATTAATAAACAGCCACCCTCAGATACACAACAGAAAATGCCCATTTCAAAATTCGTAAAAACCATCAATTTCGCGTTATAACACTAAAAATCAGAGACTTTGCACTATTTTTCCATTTAACCCATTACAGAAAATTTTCCTGTCCCAAACTATATCAAGTGATTCCAGAATGATATTTTCACTTTTCAGTGGAGTATTCGCTGATGTGAAACTTCCTGGCAGATTAAAACTGTGTGCCGGACTGAGACTCGAACTTGGGACCTTTGCCTTTTGCAGGTAAGTGCTCTACCGACTGAACTACCCGAGCACGACTCACAATCAGTCCTCACAGCGTTACTACCACCAGTATCTCGCTCCTGCCTTCCGAACTTCACAGAAGCCCTCTTGTGAACCTTGCAAGACCAGCAATCCTGGACGGAAGGATACCGCAGAGACATGGCTTAATCACAGCTTGGGGGATATTTCCACAATGACATTTTCTTGCAAGGTTCACAAGTACAAGACGTAACAGTCTTAAACCATGTTTGAATTCATAGTGACCATATAGCCACAAGATAAAGAGGCAACAACAGATGAAACTAGAAAGAAGTATACTCATCAGCCAAGTGCAGATTATGATAATTTAATAAAGAATAAGAAGACAGTGCCGGAAGTCTTACAGAATGTAGAGGGTACACACACAGACAAAGGGGAAATTATATATGAAAGGAACTTAGGCAAGCAGTAAAACACCTAAAGGTATGAAAAAGCAAAAGTAAAGACTATTTCAAATGGAACAAGACAGCTGTTAAAGAGAAGTAGATAACTTCACAATAACAATACCAGCAACATGGGGTCAAGACGAATGTTCAATGTGAGTTGTCAGCTTTGGCCAGTGACGTAATGTTGATGACTGCTGTCGCACCACCTTTTGGTGAACATATTCATATTTTTCTTCGTAGTTGGCAAAGCCAAAAAGGGTGGGGAAAAAAGCAAATGTGACATGAAAAAACTTGGTTGTGGTTACAAGACTGATCTGTAACTTTGCTCAAGGTATATGTTAAGTTTGAAGGTGGCAGTTTGGTTGGAGTTGGCAAAGTAATGAATGATACTAAGATACAAATACCTGGTTGTAACAGACTGATCTATAGCTTAGCCCATTTGAAAAAATGAAAAAAATAGCATCTCATTATTGTCGCCATACTGTTTGTCACACGTTTCCTATGATCATGCTCAAAGCTAACAAACTCTTATCAAACATTCCTTTTTTCAAACAACTTTATAGAGGCTGCTTAATTAAACAGAACTATTAAAAATTTCATCAAAAAGACTGAGAAAATACAATGAAAATTTTATAAAAGAAACACAGGAATAAGGGTATGAAGTAGATGAAACAAACTTCCGTTGTGCAAACACATTTCCTCAGTTAAGATGGCTGGCAGCTCAGTGACAAAAAATTATGAAGTATTCCAATACTTCTTTAAATGCTTCTCTAGTTTAAAATATGAATCAGACACAGACACAACCAACAATGTATAGAATGACATTCTGGCAGTAATGCCCAATGACATGTACGAAGCCATTCCAGGTATGAGGAGCTGATGGTATTGTAACAGAAACGGTCAATACTAGCAGCAAAGTAACACAAATGGAACTTGTGAAATAGTTGCATCAACTGAAGCCTTTGGTATTGCTTTGCGAACTCACATCACACGTTTCACCTTAACCTAACCTTGACCTTGGGTTACACTACAGATATGTGTCACCACAATCTACAAAAAACAGACACCAAACAAAAATTGTCGTCAGTGTTTTGTTCTCATTATGTTGGTGCACACATAACATTACATCCCATAACATCATTACATCATAGGTCACAACTGATTTTCAGTATCAAGATCTAACCGAGCCACACTGTTGTCTGTAGATGGAGGTATATTCTCAAAACTGGAACCATAAAAAATACATACACCAGTCAGTCTTTTCTTTGGAACGTGTGTGTGATTCACCAAAATTACAGCAACCCACAAAACAGAATTTTAATTAAGCAGAGGAAGACGCATACTTTAGAAGTGGAAACAGCCCAACAGAGTATTTACAAATCATATAAAAAATTACAGAACAGAGGAATGAGTATGAATAATCACGTTGTCTGATATTCATAGATTCTGAAACAGCCTTGGATAGATTGCAATAGAAACTGTATTAACAGCCCCACGGAAAGGCATCCACCATCCCACCTACATTACGATACTCAAGAAAAACATATATCTACAACTGAACGCTATATCTTCCATTGGTTTCATTAAGAGTGAAAAAAAAAATCCAAAGTAGATAGATATGTCAAGTAATGGGTACTACAGCACCAGAACTATTTTCAGCTTTCGTATGCGACTTTTCATATTCTTAAACTGGGAAAAATGAAAAAAGAATATTGTTAAAGAAACTTATTTGAACAACTTTGTTTTAAGCATGGCACACCATCTCTGCAGCAGTTAAACAACCATGAATGGAATAACATAGAGAGGAAGTTTGAAAGCAGAAAAGAAGAAAGCATATGACAAACACACAAAACTAAAGGGGCTGAAATGTTACAGTGTTGCTAAGCCACAGTAAATTTTACTACTCCACATTTTGTTCAAAGGCTGTCATAATTTATAGTTTATGCATGAGTTAATTACAATTGTAATGTCTCCAATGGCATGTCACCCAAGTACAAAATGTCCTGCTTTACACCCTACACTGACAATACCAAATTGACAGGAACTGCAAATCGGTAAAAACTGCAATTGCAAATTTTACAAAGGTTTAGTAATCTAGGGTTAAACAAACTGACAGTGTAGTTTAGACGTGGCTTATGAATTTTGTGCCTAGGGTGATCAGACACTACTGAATGGGCAGAAAAATAGACAGAAAGGGAAAATAACTTCTAAACTAAATAGGGTTTTTTGAGCCAAGCTCCCAATGTGATTGGAACCAAGTTTACAATCAGCGTGTGTTACAAGTTCTGACATAAAGCATTGAGATATTGATTTTTTAATGTGCAAACCATTCAAAAACTAGTGGTTGTGCAGAGAGCAATGCAGAGATGAGCATTTGGGGATTACTGAGAGCGCGACCGCTACGGTCGCAGGTTCGAATCCTGCCTAGGGCATGGATGTGTGTGATGTACTTAGGTTAGTTAGGTTTAAGTAGTTCCTAAGTTCTAGGGGACTGATGACCTCAGATGTTGAGTCCCATAGTGCTCAGAGCCATTTGAACCTATTTGATTACTGAGAGAGGAAAACAAACAAAATGAACTTAGAAACATGCTGGAGTTGATGGCCTTATCATCACTGTAATGAAAAATAAATGGAGGTTGGCGATACAGGTAGCTAAGTGAATAGTTCTTTACTGGACTTCAATAAGTTAGCAAATACGACTCAACAACCTAATAGAAGATAAGTAGCTGCCAGTAAACACATGGAGGGAACATTAATGAATGCATGGAAAAGCCCTGAGAAGACCTTCATTCAGCAATGGGTGTCCCATGGCAGATGCTAACAACAACAAAAACCTATTTTGTTGTATGTTACCCATACTGCTACAATCAATCAATTACTCAGATATGTACATCCATCAGTTGCCAAGTAAGTCAGCCAAACACCATATTCACACCCAAAAGTCAAGGGTTCTTTGAGATTCATTAAGAAATCTTGATTCCTTGAGGTACTAAGCAGAAACGTGTGACTCATGTGGCATGTACTCACCAACGTGGGTAACAGTGAGTCTTAAGTCATTTGGATGTTTTGTGAGCAACATTACAGCAGTAAGCACGTAAGTAGGCGATTGGTAAGGTGATGCGCAGTGGCAAAGAGTACCAAGTGATGGTCCAGCCAATAGCATCATGCGTTAAACATTTGATGCTAAGCGTGTAAGCAATGAAAGGTTTAGAAAATGTTTGGAATTATTTTTAAAGTTTATTGGAAGTCATTAGGTTTGCTCATTCTCACATACTAAATGAGTATAATATGGGTAATTTGCTTCCTTGGGACATATACATAGTTTTTAACTGCAACTAATATTTGTCTTATTGTGCACAACCTTTAATATGTCCGCCCCCGGTAGCTGAATGGTCAGCGCGATGGACTGTCAATCCTAAGGGCCCGGGTTCAATTCCTGGCTGGGTTGGAGATTTTCTCCTCTCAGGGACTGGGTGTTGTGTTTTCCTAATCATCATCATTTCATCCCTATCAACGCGCAATTCGCCAAAGTGGCGTCAAATCGAAAGATTTGCACATGGTGAACGATCTACCCGACGGGAGACCCTAGTCACACGACACCTTTAATATTAGATTATATCTCTTAATGAGTATATTGTGACAGTATTTTAAATTGTTAAGCCTCAAATATAATTATACAAGACACTGACAATCAAATTTTTGCTGCCTCTGGAAAATGTTAAGCAAGGCAACCTTTACCTGGAATTGTTCAACATGAACCAGGTTGACTGTTTAGCAATATAGATAATTCTCCTTGTAGCTAAGTGGGCCCAATTCCAATATTCTGTGAAGTTTAGCTGCTTACAACTATCTATAGCTTTATTATATTACAGAAGAAAACAAAATGACTTGCCCAAATCTTTTGTAACTTGGCAAGCGGTCTTAATTAAAAGATATACACAGCAAAGTGCAACGGTGATTGAGCTCAAGGGCAGTGTGAACACAATAGGGCTTTCCTCATAACAATTTTATTGGAAGTGGTGGATGGACCCAGTTAAATATGGAATCAAAAGTAGGATACATTCACATTACACATCAAAGGAACGTAACTTCACAGATGGCAATGACCATTTAATGGGTGTACTGACACAAGATGGATCAACAACAGGTCATGTTGCACTACCCTGTACTGAATAGAAAATGTGATATTTATGAAGGACCTTCTGCAGTACAAATTGCAGGGTTGTAATCTTAGCATTAAGGAATGATGGTAATTGTGTGTATTAACAGCATCCTGTCAACTATACAACATTCAGTTAATTGGTAAAAATACCAACGTTTGAAATACAATATGGATCATTCTGGTCATGCCATTTGGAGTAAATGAACCTTTACTGTATCCCAAACTCCACATACTTCTGACAAGTTCCAGCTGATAACAGGGTAACAGAATTAATAACAGAAACGTTAAAAAACTGAACATAATATGCAGTATTTTTCACAAAAGAACTTTGTCATCACTGAGAATACAACTAAATCTGGTGATAAGTATAAAAAGAATATGGATAAATATAGTCATTACAGTAATCTTCATAAAGAATGCGACTTGCTGTAGAATGACTGGAACAAAAACATAAAGTACTTTTCCACTCAAACGAGTACTGTAAGATCACAAGAAAAATCACAAAAAACACCTACCTTGATGTCAGTCTGAAACTGACAACTGAGACAATTACTTGCAATGAATATGACATTGTATAGAGTGACCAGGAAAACAAATTGTTTCTATACTTATGAGGCAGAAAATCAAAGAATTGTATACCTAAGACATGCTTGAAGAAAACTCCATTCTGTTCAGAAGAGAGAACCATGCAATATATTAAAAACCGTTTCCTATTTTAAAATGAGAAATTCAAAATGACAATTTCAGAAATGCTGAAACTGTCACTACCACCACTCTCTTGTGACCCCATCAAGGTTAACAACAAGAATTATCTACAGTTATCCTCATGAACCATATTTGTGGGTTTCACCACCTCACAACCAAAACTGATACATCACAAATTATATTTCAGATTACACTAGAAACCGGACTTTCACCACAATGTACAACACAGAAAAAATTACAGAAAAGTAAAATGAAAATTGTCGGTATCCTCTTGCAGCACTGTTTCTGCACCTTTGGCACTACATACCACAACACACTATGTCGCAAGTCCAAAGCCGATGTTCAGTATTGGTAGGTTCTAACTACTGCAGCATTAAATACCGCTTTGCCAACTCTAAACGACAAGAGTCGCCTTCCATTGTTAAATAATCCTTGGCATATGCTACAGATCAGTATGTCAAACTACAGTACATTCCAAAACATAACATAGGTTCAAACGAAATATTGTCAAAGTTCTGTTCTCTTTCTATTTGCCCACATGTCATAAGACACATCATCATAATACAGGATAAAGCCAACATCCGAAAAACAAAAATAAGTTACTATTTAGTAGTTGCCTTTGAAAAATGTGCTAATTGCTGCCAAAAACTTATTAGGATGCACAAATTGCAAGGTGTTTGTATTTTGGGGGTGCATACGCATCAATTTCAATATTTACAAAGCCCCTCGCGCACACACACACACACACACACACACACACACAATCTTCTAAAACAATAAACATTTGTTAGTGTGGTACACATGTGTAGATGTTCTTGATCTTCAACATTTACCACACAAAATCTGTTCCAGGCTATGCAGTGCAGTTAGAGAGGAATGACATCCACTAATACAATAATAAAATCAGCTACTGAATCTTTGGCCTGAAATGGAGTGAAGTATAAAGATACAACAGCATTTATATGATGGCAAGAAGGAAATGCATTCTGTCCACAGAAGAAGTATATTACTCACTGACAATTCACATGAATCTTAATATGAATGGCTGGGGATTTGTTAATACGAAAAATGCTGCATTGTATTATGGTTCAGACTCAACATCAAACTGTCGGTGGCCCTATATTATCAGTTCCGAGGACAAAGAATGGCATATGTGTACCACTTCCAACAGGAAAACATTGGTGTTCAAACCAATATTTCGATTGATAATAGCCTTAACTTAAACTGCCAAACAGGTAATTCAAAATTGTTAAGGCTTTCGTGGCCACTTGTTGACAAACTGCCTATTGGCTTCTGTCTCGGGTTCTTCATTAGATGAACGTCGGCCGAAGAACCCGAGACAGAAGCCAATAGGCAGTTTGTCAAACAGGTAATTCTTCAACGTGATTATGGCTCATGGAACAAGCCACTAAAACTATCCTCTGCTTTGTGACAGTATGACAGATTCAGCTGTAATTCATGTAAACAACTAAACACGAGAAAATATTGTAACTATTTATGAAGTTTATTACTGGACTAGCTGTTATGCCAACAAATATGACTAGTAGTATTTCACATCTCCAAATGACCACTATTCACTTTAACAACGTTATACATGTTCAATAGAAGGTTGGGGGAGGGAGGGGAAAACCAGTGTCAAGGGTGACATAAGAATTAGGGACCAATTTGACTTTGTATTTTGCGAAATTCGGAAAACTTTCCGTAAGTAATGGTGTACGCTAAGGGTGAGACTATTTCATAAAACAAATTAACTGACAGACCAAGGCTCAATGAGCTAAGTGTAAAATTCACTATTAAACAAGATCCAACCGAAGTACATTACGAACACATTCTAGTCGCCAGATCAATTTATGTAGCACTATTTCACGCACTATTCCTAGAACTATCAATCCACTCACAGGTGCAATGTATACATACAAACTCACAAATAAACAACGTATATAACTGCGTGTGGCATTCGTGTCATTTCTAACAGCTGTAGCGCAATGACATACGCTGCTTTATGACAGCATTGTAATCTATGGATATTATGGATATATACTGAATCTTAATAAATATTTTTACCTCTCACTCGCCCGTTCCGTCACGAGGGACTCAACTTTCATACTGACAACATCCGGAACAAAGGGTCCTTCAAAATTCAGCCATCTTGGGTCTACTGACGGCGTTTCGGGATACTGTCCTCCACAATCACACTACATTAACCTCCGAAGCCATGCACTATAACGCACATTAATCATAGGTACACATTGGAAACACTAAATATCCTTTCATTGGGTAAATAAGACATTTACCCAAACTTTCTTGAGCTTCACTTCATGCCTTTGCACCACACACCTCCAACACAAGCACCACACACATACGTGAGCAACGGAGATGTAACTGAGGTATCGTAGGAGGTCGTCGAAATCCAGGTATAACATTTTTGGTAATCAGTTATAACTCTCAAGTATAAATAAAAAAAATGAGCTACAAAAAGTAAACAAATACATTTATTGCAAATTTATCTCTTGCATTTACCATAGAGACTAAACTACCTGGGAAACAGATCACGTTTCCGACGGAACCCCTTGCTACCACGCACAGCGCCATCTTCCACCAATATTTGTCATTAACTGCGTGGCAATTATAAACAAATTTTACCCACCGTTCGAGACTTATAAGTGTGGTATTTGTGATCAATATGATTTGTAACAAAGTGAGTTTTGGTTATTTTACCTCATGAAGCATTGCGTTGATATGATAATGTTATTCGCGGTAATTTCCATGCTAGTCTTGCAGATCGTTCCGTATTTTGTATCTGCATCATGTGAACGATATTTCATAATTGTCTCTTTAAGTTTCTCTCAGGTGGCGTCAATGCAGAAAATGTTGTTGCAACACGCAGTCACTGAATCACGATTTTTTCATTATTTTGTCATGCAGTGTAGTAGAATTTCGCTGGATTTATTAAATGACGTACGAGATTTTGAGCGACGAAGATGAAATTGTTTGTCACTCACTTGAAATTTGTTTCTTCGTTATTGCTTATAGAATAACGAACACACATCCGATCACTGAAAAAATATAGAGTATATGCGATTAACCAGCGAAATTGTTTTGCTCAGTAGCCTACTATATGCAAATTTACAATGCGCTGTTTTACTCGATGCATTCACAAAAAAACTTGATTTTTCGCTTTTCTACTGAAAACATTGAACGGGCCACAGATTCCTACATGTTGCCCCCCGTTATTTATGATGCTCACTGAAATTTGTCGGCCGATGATTTGTAAAAAATGCTGTCCTTCGTGGAAACAGGACTATTACTTCATATGAGCCAAGATTTGGCCTCGTAGATACTATAGCGCACGTGTTGCCAATTTCATATGGAACTGTGTTTTAAGTTTTCTAGCTTCAGGCTGTAATAAGAATGTAAAACTGTCATCCTCTTCAACATACAGCACAAATTTTCCTGGTTACGTGTAGCTTACCACCGTGATGGAAAAGAATAATTATTTCGTAGCGAGTACAGTGTACCTAGTAAGTAATTTAGTGTTGCTGGAAGGCTATTGGTACTGTTATAGTACAGTTATAACTGTTTCTAAAATTTGGTTCAGTGCATTCTGTGTAGCGGGAAATGTAACAACGAATGAGATATTGTGTTAGGGGATAAACTGATATGTGGAGGGACATTACGCAAATACCATCCTCTTCATTCATGGCCAGTCAAGATGAAGATTAGCAGAACCCTCCCCAAAAATACGCTATTCGAATTCGTTGTTATAAAACAAATGAATCAAAAATAGATACCTGCATTTGCCATGAATAACTGTTGCTGCCTCTCACTATGACGAAGAACATGCCAGTTTTAAAATATTGAAGTACACTTTCTCAGCGAAAAATACAGTAATATGCCGGCTTTTTACTTATTGTCTTCAACTATTTCTTTCTTGCATATATGTTTTCTCTCTGTCACACATACAGACCATATTATTACACATTCAGTAATCTTTCTATGAAGTGGGTGTTTTCAAGCAGATACGACTTCAGTTTCTGTTTGCTGTCAATTTTATGTTAAATGCTTCACATTGAGTAGGAGCGCTCGTAAGGCTGAGCGAAAGGTCAAACGAAGAGAATAGTTTACATAAAATTTATCAAAAGTAACGATAATAATGGCAGAAGGTCAGAGAAAGCGAGTTTGTTTCATATTTCTGACACCGGGAACAACGTTAACTATCATTATTTGTCTGCACAGATATATAAGGTAGTACGCAATGGGCCAAGCATTTCGCTGCATGGCTAAAAATCGTCACTACTTTATATAATCGGATATCGAAGTAAGTACCTCTTTTTCACTGACGTCTGTCCTGATGTTTTAGTGGTAAAGCGCGTGTTTGTAATCCGAAGTCGGATCACGGAATATTCGCTTTGGCTTTGAGGCAGCCTTCACCTCTCAGTGAAGTGAAGATTTGCTATGAACAACACATGGTTCGGATTCCACATTAAACAGAAGGTGCCCTTTCACCTGAAGGATTACTGGGATAGGTTAGCAATATCAAGTCGCCGAAGTGGAGTCCAACTGAAAGAACTTGTAACAGGCCGCTAAGTCACACGAGATTATTATTATCAATAGAATGATATACTATTTTAACAACATTCGAAAGCTTTTCAAACAAATTTTCAATGTTTACATTGGAAAATTCTCACACACAGCGCGAAAACTGTGATCAAAACTGCTGGCTAGCAAAGGTATGTGTATAAAAGGACCAACAGATGTAAAATCCATGCCATCTCGGCAGTATGGGCCTCCATTTTTATTACTTCTTTGTGAGGTTTTACTAAAAAAATTAAGAAGTTTTAAATAGCATCGGTGGTTATTCCGTCTCTAATCCCTTATTTTGCATGATTAGCTGTTGTCTGCACTTGATGTTCTGGATTCAGCATTGACTACGAACTCTTTAAGCGCGCCCACGGAGTCGCTCTTAATGTCTGTGAGAAACGGTTTCCGAACAGGAGACACACAAGCATACAACACAGTGCCTTTGCTGCACTTGTTTGACGCTTTCGAGAAATGGGGAACTCGTTGCCAACGGAGAGCACACGAGATTGAGGATAGAGATGTACGTGTTATTTGGTATGGGGGGCAACATGCCAGCCAATAGACCTAATAGCTTCGTCTGGGGCTCTGATGTGTCTTAGATCTCATCAACGAAGGTTTAGCATAAACATTTGAGCTGGAATGATTGCTAATCATCACCTAAGACGTCTACGAGTACGTTTAAGTGGAGCAGTTAATGATAAGTGTCCGCATACCACACTTACAGAACTGCTGTACCTACTCAGCGGCTGCCTCTGGTTTCAGAATGATGTAGTCTTAGCTAATTCTTGGCTTTGAACTGGAATGGTCGGGTCTCATATGTTGCCTGACCAGCGTGTTTCCCTGACTTAACGTCTCAGTTTTTATTTGGATGCATGTTAAAACCGTTGCGTAAATTTCTCTAATTGCCATAAAAGCGGAGCATATAGCTCGAATCTGTGATGCGTGTAACAGCATGACAGAATCCTGTCAAGCTCGGCATAGATGGATCGTCATTGCAGGTACTAAGCATCTAATGAGTCTCAGGGAAGACTGTTCACACACTAGTTTAAATTTATTCGAACATGCCTTTAATTAAAGTTAAATTACATATAACTATTATTATTCAAAGAACCTTATTACGGTCTCATATACGTAATTGCGGCTTAAAAAAGTTCTTATCAAAAAATTATTCTTTGTCTGTGTTGACTGCTCCCGCACAGTTTATCAGTGAAGTCTCTCTAGAACCTCCGATCTGGGACTTCGCGCTGAAAGACTGTTCTACGATAATAAAAGATAAATATTTTCTTTAGTCTGTTACTGTCTCAAGGACCAATTAAGTTTGTACTTGGTTGGTGTTGATGAACCAGATGGTTTCCATTCGTGTTTGCATGATGACACAAATTTTCAACGTTAGTAATGATGGAATTGAGACTTGCTCTCAACACTCCACAACAAACTTCGTGAAACTTCTGCTTAACATCCAGTGTTTACCTCCGTTGAGGTGTCAACAGTCTCGACATCCATAGTGTCTAAACGTGTTTTATTCGTACGCAAGCATGTATAATGGCGAAGTTACATTCGTTCGAAATATTTAGCTGCTCTGCAAGTGCAGCTAATGTTACTCCGAAATCTGTATTGATGACGATTTCATACATTGTGAAACGCAAACGGCTGCAAAATGTGTGTCTACTAAGAACTGGGGAGACTGCCGTAATTACGTCTACAAGACAGATCCCAACGCCCAGTTTTGTCGTTCACACCATGTACCTGTTAGTACCTATAAAGTTGCTGGTCGATTACTTGCCGGTGAACAAATATGGTTGGACTGTTCTCTAACCGGCACTGAAGACAGGATAGGGAGTCAACGCCTGCAACACTTAGTATTAAATTTCAATGTCTAGCGGATGAGTAATTGACGATATTGAATAGGGAATTTCGGGCTATCCTGGCATATGACCAGCTTGCGAACAGGTTATGTTGATCCAAAGCAAACGTTACACCTATTAACAAAAAACAACCAAATACAGCTATATTAGATATAGTTTATCAGGCACTGCATGCACCATCGACAGACATTAGTTTCAAAATCACAACCCCTAAGAACGTTACGAAATTCTTTAGATTACGGAAATATGGCAGCTGGACGCTATGCGACATCACATTTAAAGTATTACGGCCGAGAGGGGTAATCAAACCAGTTTCAAAATCACAACCCTTAAGAACGTTACGAAATTCTTTAGATTATGAAATTATGGAAGCTGGACATTCAGCGACGCCACATTTAAAGTATTACTCAGGGCCGAGAGGAGAAGCAAACCACTGATCCTCGTTTCAGCAGGGGATGCTTGCCTGAGATCGCGGCTGGGGCATACTCTAAGAACCCTTTTCTGCTCTTCGTACATGTTTTCTCCTTTTCCAAAATATTTTACAAGTATTTATCGAAATTCTGTTCCTTGTTTTGTATGTTGGTTCTTCGTCTCTGGCGTTTTGAAGCTATTTCCTTTTGGATGAGGTCTCGTTTGGCCACGAGAAGGAACTGCGCACTACAAGGACTTCCATAGGTGTCTCTCAGTCACCCTCCATATTGGTCACAAATTATTCCATACTTTCACCAAAACAGAAGTCCATTTGACACCGATCCTTACATGCATGTAGCATTGAATCCTACAGGAATATAATTAGTTACACTTTCGCCTCATTTTCAGGTTGATAATCACATCCCTCCATCGCACGGGCTTGAAATGATGACCGCTATCAATCGAAGAATTTTTATATTCTGACTGCAGTACGAGCAACAATGAGAAATTGGTATTCACAAAGTTTCCCTTTAGTTAACAAACGTGACTGTATATTCTTAATGCGTTCATCTATTGGCCGGCCGGGTGGCCGAGCGGTTCTAGGCGCTACAGTTTGGAACCAAGCGACCGCTATTCCCCAGTACTTGGTGATCTCTTGATGTATCAAAATGTGTCCTATCAACTGATCCGTTCTTCTAGTCAGGTTGTGCAACAAATTTCTTTTCTTCCCAATTCTGTCTAGTGCCTCCTCAATAGTTACATGACCTACCCCACATTTCAAAAGCCTCTAAGCAAAGATAGATACAGGGGGAATTAGTGAAGTTAAAAAAGTTAGATGGCAGTAGGAACAGGACTTCTGGGCAGGTGAATACAGGGTCTTAAATACAAAACCAAATAGGGGTAATGCGGGGGTATTTTTAATTATGAATAAGAAAATAGGGATGCAACTAAGCTACTGTGAAAAGCATAGTGAACGCATAATTGTAGCCGCGATAGACACGAAGCCCACACGCACCATAGTAGTACAAATTTATACAGGGTGTTAGAAAAAGGTACGGCCAAACTTTCAGGAAACATTCCTCACACACAAGGAAAGAAAATGTGTTATGTGGACATGTGTCCGGAAACGCTTACTTTCCATGTTAGAGCTCATTTTATTACTTCTCTTCAAATCACATTAATCATGGAATGGAAACACACAGCAACAGAACGTACCAGCGTGACTTCAAACACTTTGTTACAGGAAATGTTCAAAATGTCCTCCGTTAGCGAGGATACATGCATCCACCCTCCGTCGCATGGAATCCCTGATGCGCTGATGCAGCCCTGGAGAATGGCGTATTGTATCACAGCCGTCCACAATACGAGCACGAAGAGTCTCTACATTTGGTACCGGGGTTGCGTAGACAAGAGCTTTCAAATGCCCCCATAAATGAAAGTCAAGAGGGTTGAGGTCAAGAGAGCGTGGAGGCCATGGAATTGGTCCGCCTCCACCAATCCATCGGTCACCGAACCTGTTGTTGAGAAGCGTACGAACATTTCGACTGAAATGTGCAGGAGCTCCATCGTGCATGAACCACATGTTGTGTCGTACTTGTAAAGGCACATGTTCTAGCAGCACAGGTAAAGTATCCCATATGAAATCATGATAACGTGCTCCATTGAGCGCAGGTGGAAGAAACTAAAATGAGCTCTAACATGGAAATCAAGCGTTTCCGGACACATCTCCACATAACAGCTTTTCATTATTTGTGTGTGAGGAATGTTTCCTGAAAGTTTGGACGTACCTTTTTGTAACACCCTGTATACAATGAACTCCGCAGATGCTGAATGGATTGAAGAAATTTGTGATGAGATGAAAGAAATCGTTCAGATAGCTAAGGGAGGCGCAAATTTAATTGTGGCGGGGGACTGGAATTCTATTGTAGGAAAAGGAAGAGAAGGAAAAGTAGTGGGTGAATACGGACTGAGGAAATGGAATGAAAGAGGAAACCACATGGTAGGAGTTAGCACAGAGCATATTTTAATCGTCGCTAACACGTGGTTTAAGATTCACGGAAGAAGGTTGTAGACGTGAAGGAAACCTGGAGACACCGGAAGCTTTTAGTTTGATTATATTATGGTAAAACAGAGATTTATTTTGAACCAGATTTTAAACTGTAAGACATTTCCAGTTGCAGATGTTGACTCTGGCTACAATGTATTGGTTATGAGCTGTACCTTAAAACTGAAGAAATTACAAAAAGGTAGGAAATTAAGGAGATGGGATCGCTGTATGTTGGTCGAAACAGAGGTTGTCGAGAGTTTCAGAGGAAGCATTAGGTAACGTTTGATAAGAACAGCAGAAAGGAATACATTAGAAGACGAATGGGTAGTTTTTAGAGATGAAATAGTGAAGGCAGCAGAGGATCAAATAGGTAAAACGACAAAGCCTAAGAGAAATTCTTGAATAAAACACGAGGTAGTAGATTTAATTGATGAAAGAAGGAAATAAAAACATGCACTAAACGAAACAGGTGAAAGGGAGCACAAATGTCTAGAAAATGAGATTGACAGTAAGTGAAAAACGGCTTAGCAGGAATGGCGAGAGGAGTAATGTACAGATTTATAAACATACGTCACTAGGTGTAAGATACATACCGGAAAATTAAACAGACCTTTGGAGAAAAGAGAAGCAGCTGTACGAATATCGAGACCTCAGATGTGAAACCAATCCTAAGTCAAGAAGAAAGATGGAAAGAGCATAAAGAGGGTACATGCAAGAGAGATGTACTTGGAGCCAATATTATAGAAATGGAAGAGGACGTAGACGAAGACGACATGGGAGATATGGTACTGCAATAAAAATTTGACAGAGCACGGAAAGACCTAAGTCGAAACAAGACCCTGGGAGTAGACGACAATCCATCAGAACTATTGATAGCCTTGGGAGAGCCATCCGGGACAAAACTGTTGCATCTGGTGTGCAAGACGTATGAGACAGGTGAAATACCCCCAGACTTCATGAAAAATATAATAATTCCAATTCCAAAGAAAGCAGGCGCTGACATACGAGAATATTACCAAAGTAGAAGCCGATCTCTGCGAAGATCAGTTTGGATTCCAGAAAAATGTTGGAACACGCGAGGCAGTACTATCTCTACGACAGGCAGGTTAAGGAAAGGCAAACCTAAGTTTATAGCATTTGTAGACCTGGAGAAAGCTTTCATCAATGTTGACTGGAATACTCTTTTTGAAATTCTGAAGGTAACAGGGGTAACATACTCGCATCGAAAGACAATTTACAACTTATACAGAAACCAGACGGCAGTGAAGATCCTTTAAAATAACGCGAATTGCGTATGGTCTAAATAAGACTTTCATTACAGTCGCAAAATACGGTATATAAGCTAAATTACTCAAATAATTACAATTCAGGGAAAATAAATAAATGAAAATTAGTTTCGCTGATGACACTGTAATTCTGTGCTTGTAGGCAGAGGAGTTGGATGATCAGCCGAACGGAATGGGTAATGTACGAGGGCCATCCACAAAGTACATTACGTTTTGGAATTAAAAAGAAATAAAGTATTGGAAATTTTTTTATTATATACAGATGAAAGCCACACTTAAATACTACTTTTCTACACAGTTGCCATTTAAATTATGGCACTTATCGTAGCGATGGACGACCACGTGGTTACCTCTTCTTGAAGCTGTGCGTCGTCATCAAAACGCTGCATAGCCAACCACTTCTTCATTGCTGGGAATAAATGGAAGTCGCTCGGTGCCAGGTCGGGCCTGTACGGCGGATGAGGAAACAACTCCCACTTAAAAGATTCGAGAACTTCACGAGTGGCATTTGCCGTGTGGGCCCGGGCGTTGTCGTGAATCAGCAAGATCTTTGAGCCCAACTTTCCCCTGCGCTTGTTTTGTATTGCTCTTCTGAGGTTGTGTAGAGTTTGGCAATACCTTTGAGAGTTTATTGTAGTGCCTCTTTCCAGGAAATCCACAAAAATCACACCTTTTCTGTCCCAAAAGAAGAGGTAACCACGTGGTTGAAGGCGCAGGCTGCCGAATTTTACGACGAAGGAATTTCCAAGCTCGACCATCGCTACTGTAAGTGCCTTAATTTAAATGGCAACTATGTAGAAAAGTAGTATTTAAGTGCGGCTTTCATCTGTATCTAATAAAAAAAAATTCCAATACTTTATTTATTTTTAATTCCAAAACGTAATGTACTTTGTGGATAGCCCTCGTATAAAAAAAAGAAATTGTCGAATTAAATAAGTTGATGCTTGATGATTTAGATAAATAAATGAGGCAATAAAAGTAGTACACAATTGTTACTGTATGGTCAGCAGAGCAACAGACAGTGACAACAGAAGAAAAGTTTCTCCGAAAAAGAGAATCATGTCCAACGTAAAATATAAGCTGAAGTACTAGAAAGCTTTTTCTGTTGGAATGTAACCTTATAAGGAAGTAAATCTCGGTTAATAGGCAGTAGAGGCAAAAAAAATAGTATAAGCTTTTCAAATGTGGTATACTAGTTAAGAACCCTTCAGATTAGATAGGTAAGCCGGATAACTCCTGAATAGGTACTGAAACGAATTGGGGAGAAGATAGCTTTATTACACAACTTGACTAAAAGAAGGGATATGTTCAGCCATCAAATAATAGTTAATTTGGTAATTGTGTCAAGTGTGATGGATAAAAACTGTAGATGGAGCCTAAGGCCTGAATACAGTAAGAAGGTTCAGGTGACGTAAACTACAGTTGTTCTGTAGTGAAGAAGAGACTTGCACAGGATCGACTGGCGTCGAAAGCTGAATCCAAACAATATTCGGACTGAATATTAAAATAACAGATATTGTTCAAGAATTTTTGGCTGAATTTTCATTCGAGACCAAACAAGTATCATACTGTAAAAAGGAAACGTAGGTGAAATTCTGATATAAAATTAAAGTTCAGGCAGGAGATATAAAAATTTCAAGGTTTGCTGATGACATTGTAATTCCATCAAAGACGGCAAAGAATTTGGAAGAGCAGTTGAACGTAATGGATAGCATCTTCAAGAGATGTTGGAAGATGAATATCAGCAAAAGTGAAACAAGACTGATGGAAGATAATCGAATGTAGTCAGGCGATGCCGAGGGAATTAGGTCAGCAAATGAGAGACTAAAAGTAGAATACAAGTTTTGCTATTTGGGCAGCAAAGTAACTGACAATAGGGAGGTTTGCTGATGACATTGTAATTCCATCAAAGACGGCAAAGAATTTGGAAGAGCAGTTGAACGTAATGGACAGCGTCTTCAAGAGATGTTGGAAGATGAATATCAGCAAAAGTGAAACAAGACTGATGGAAGATAGTCGAATGTAGTCAGGCGATGCCGAGGGAATTAGGCTAGCAAATGAGAGACTAAAAGTAGAATACAAGTTTTGCTATTTGGGCAGCAAAGTAACTGATAATAGGAAGAAAACCAATTCCGAAAAAGACAACGCTGAGTATAAATTTAAATGTTTCAAAGGTTTTTCTGTAGTATAGTCTTTTACGGACGTGAAACGTGGACGATAAGCTATTCATATGGGAAAGGAATCGAAACTTTTGAAATGAGGTGCTGCAGAAGAATGCTGAAAATCAGATTAGTAGACCGAATGACTAATGAGGATGTGCTGAAGGGGTCGTGAGGCGTGAAGAGGATCGCCAGTTCAGTAATGGTGAGCAGTTTGCGCGTATGTGTGTGTGTGTGTGTGTGTGTGTGTGTGTGTGAGAGAGAGAGAGAGAGAGAGAGAGAGAGAGTGAGTGAGCGGACTGGGGAGGGGGAGGGTGTAATTGTAGAGGAAGACCAACCAAGCCTTGAGCACAGAAAGCCGTTTAAAATGGATGTAGTTAGAGTAGTAATGCAGAGATGAAGTGGCTTGCACAAGTCAGAGTAGCGTGGAGTGCTGCATCAAACCAGTCTTCAGTGTGAAGACAACAACTATTAAACAATAGCTTGTACACTGTAACCAGTTACAGTTGAAGGTAATAATTTTGTATAACGCGTTTCGGAGCTTAAACCCTTATTTCAGATCAATATCTTCTGCTTCTTCTGGTGTAAATACCAGGCGCGGAGTGGCCGCGCGGTCTGAGGCGCTGTATCACGGATTGCGCGACCCTTCCCGCCGGAAGTTCGAGTCCTGCCTCGGGCATGGGTGTGTGTATTGTTCTTAGCATAAGTTAGTTTAAGTAGTGTGTAAGTCTAGGGACCGATGACCTCAGCGGCTTGGTCCCTTAGGAATTCACAGACATTTGAACATTTTGAACTAAATTCTTGCTAAACTGGTTCATCAAAGAAGATCAGAGCACAGTTCCTACGTGCAACAGTCGCATGGGTGCGAAAATGACAGATACAGAAATATGTGAGCGCGAAATTTGGAAACAGAAGCTGAGATCTAGCGAAAGAATGAACACCACAGCACCTAACAAGACTAATACGAGGTGAGTTCAGAAAGTAAGTTACACATTATTATGGCGTACCAAGTAATTTTTATTGAGTGCCGCACTACAGTTGAAAGTGACACAGATGCATGTTATTGTTCTTCAGAATAGTTTGCAAACAATGGTCAAACTGTTCTACAACACGTTCAGTTCCTTGATGATAGAAATCTACTCCTCATTCGCAGAGTCATTCGAGAGCCGGTATTCCAAAGTCTGTTTTCTCCCAGATGTGCCTTCAGCTTGCCGAGAAGATGGAAATCACATGGTGCAAGACCTGGAGTATCAGCATCAACCACGTCTGTGCGGCCTCTATCAAATTATCGGCACCATTTCACTACGGCAGGTGCTACTTTGCGTTTGGTCCATACACAGTGTGATTATACACGGTGTCCGAAAAGTCTTTCCCTGATTACATAAATTGATAACTCAGGCTAGAAGTAAGATACAAATATGAAACTCGTGTCGAATTGTTTACAACTATCAAAGTTATTTTTCTGTTTTAGGTTCGCAGTACGTAAGTAGTGGATGAGGTACAGTGCCCAAGAAGCCATGTTAACCGATCAGGAGAAGGAATAGTGTGTCCTGTGGTACCATGAGACACGATCACCAACCACAGTGCAGAGACACTTTCAGACAACATTTGGAAGGAATCCACCTGATGTCAAGAGCATTAAAGCCTAGTATTAGAGGTTCAAGAACACAGGACCTTCCGAGGTCTGGTCGACCAAGAAGCGCAGCAGACAGGGTGGAAGCTGTAAGGCAGTCTTTTCTGCGAAGTCCGAAGAAATCGGTGCGCAGGGCCAAAAAACTCTCTCCATGACATTTTACACAAACGTTTATTGTTTCGTGCATACAAAGTGCAAATCGTTCAGGACTTGTTGCCTAATGACAGTACCCGTCGATATGACTTTGCGGTCGAAATGCTATCACGTATTGAGGACGACGATGGTTATCTCAGACGAATTGCCTATTCCGACGAAGCGACCTTTTTTGTCAGTGGAGTAGTGAATCGCCATAATGTGCGCATTTGGGGTTCACAACCCCCTGGCGAGGTCATGGAGTGCACCAGAGGCAGTCCAAAGGTGAATGTTTGGTGCGCGCTATTGCACGATCGAATTATCTTTTTCGCTGAGGCTACCATCACATCTGCAGTGCATCTGGACATGTTGCAACTGTATGTTGTTCCTCAGCTGTTTCAGTATCACCTCGATGTCTTGTTTCAGCAAGACGGTGCACCGCCTCATTGGGGTTTGGACGTCCGTGCCTATCTCGATATGAACTTTTCTGGGCGGTGGATTGGTCGTGATGGGCCAACGGTTTGGCCTCCACACTCTCCTGACATAACCCCATTAGACTTCTTTTTATGGGGTTACGTCAAGGACGAGGTCTACCGAACACATGTACCAGATCTTGAAACCCTGCGGCAACGGATAACCACAGTCGTTGAATCGATCCCTACAGTGATGTTGGCTAATGTGTGGACGGGAATTGAATATCGCCTAGATGTGCTACGTGCTACCAAGAGTGCTCATGTGGAAGTTTACTGATGTGTGAAAAAAACTTTGCTAGTTTGTAAACAGTTAGACACCAGTTTCATATTTGTGTCTTACTTCTAGCCTGAGTTATCAATTTATGTAATCAGGGAAACACTTTTCGGACACCCAGTAATTAAACTTTGAAAACGCTGTAGAAATAACACTACTTGTCAGAATGACATTGAATTGCAACGGAATATTATTGAAGAAGGGGGAAAACGTGTGGCAGAAGAAAAAAATTAGTGTGAAAATTGATCAATAGAGGGCGCTTCTTGTGTCAGAATAGATAATTGCAAACACCTGTCATGCGCACGACCCATTGAAGTTAGTATAAACACGCCGTGTACACGGCTTTTCCTCCTTTCGCATCTGCGACGTTCGCTATGACTGTCTCAATGCAGGACCGCGCTCTGCCTGTATAGCTGTATTACAAGAATGATGACTGTGCACACGCCTCTATACAGTTCGAGACAGTGAAGGGTTTGAAAAAAGGCGTTGGTCCGATGACTGCCGTGGGTCTGCAGAAAATGATTCGGAAATTCGAAAAGACGGGTTCTTTTGGTGTGCAACTTGGTAGAGGCAGGAAACGAATTGACTCGACGCCAGTGGAAGCAGTGGCCACAGCAATGGAGGAGGAGACAAGTAGTGGTGTGTAAAATTGTAATGCACAGAGAATTGCCCGAACATTGGACATACCCGTGAGCACAGTGCGTAAAATCCTACGAAAGATCCTTCTTTGCTATCCATTCAAAATTTCCCATGTGCACTAGTTGCTTCCTGTTGACCTGCCAGCAAGAGAGACCTTTGCTTTAGAATTTCTTGGTCGCATGGAAGTGGACAATGATTGGCTGTGGAAGATTTTGTGGACAGACGGAGCACACTTCCATCTGACAGGATACGTCAATACATAGAATTGTCGAATATGGGCAACGGAAAATCCACAAGCAAATCAACCAGTACCACTTCATCCTGAAAAGATCACTGTGTGGTGCGTGTTTACGGCATCATTTATCATAGGGGCATATTTTTTCGTAGACACAGGTGCTTCCGGTTCTGTTACTCGTACCGTCACTGGTAAACACTATGACAGTCTTTTGCGCAACCGCGTCATTTCAGGTCTCCAACAGCGTGGATGTGTGGATGGGATCACTTTTATGGAAGATGGCGCACCTCCTGACATTGCAAATTCAGTTAAGCAAGTGCTGAAGCACCATTTCGGAAATGCTAGAACCATCAGCCACCATTTCCCTGCAGCCTGGCCGCCCCTATCACCTGATCTTAATCCGTGTGACTTCTGGCTGTGGGGCTATCTGAAACATGTTGTGTTCAGTGTTCCAATTGCAAACTTAGCTGCATTGAAGGCATGCATTACGCAACACATTCTAAACGTGACCGTCACTGGTAAACACTATGACAGTCTTTTGCGCAACCGCGTCATTTCAGGTCTCCAACAGCGTGGATGTGTGGATGGGATCACTTTTATGGAAGATGGCGCACCTCCTGACATTGCAAATTCAGTTAAGCAAGTGCTGAAGCACCATTTCGGAAATGCTAGAACCATCAGCCACCATTTCCCTGCAGCCTGGCCGCCCCTATCACCTGATCTTAATCCGTGTGACTTCTGGCTGTGGGGCTATCTGAAACATGTTGTGTTCAGTGTTCCAATTGCAAACTTAGCTGCATTGAAGGCATGCATTACGCAACACATTCTAAACGTGACCGTCACTGGTAAACACTATGACAGTCTTTTGCGCAACCGCGTCATTTCAGGTCTCCAACAGCGTGGATGTGTGGATGGGATCACTTTTATGGAAGATGGCGCACCTCCTGACATTGCAAATTCAGTTAAGCAAGTGCTGAAGCACCATTTCGGAAATGCTAGAACCATCAGCCACCATTTCCCTGCAGCCTGGCCGCCCCTATCACCTGATCTTAATCCGTGTGACTTCTGGCTGTGGGGCTATCTGAAACATGTTGTGTTCAGTGTTCCAATTGCAAACTTAGCTGCATTGAAGGCATGCATTACGCAACACATTCTAAACGTGACCCCGAAAACACTTCGATCAATTGTGGAACATGCTGTTTCTCGATAGCAACTCGTTGCAGAAAATGATGGAGAGCATATTGTGCCAGTCACACGGAAATTAATAATCCGATTCGATTTTGATTGACGCTTTTTATGCGGTTTTTTGCCTCGGGGCAATTAAAAACCGATGTGATTGATGCTTTTTTATGCGGTCTTTGGCGTCAGGACAATTAAAAACCGATGTGACTGATGCTTTTTTGCGGTTTTTGGCCTCAGGACAAGTAATAGCCGATTTTTCGCATGCGATGTGATACGACCTTGCCGTGGTAGATGAACTTACGTAACTAACAGTATCACACCTGTACACCCATGCACACTGAGTAGTACAGTTTGTTTAACGTCAAACTGACACCTTAGTCATTGTTGTGTGATTCATTTGTCATTTGTAGTCGACCACTATTAAATTGTGATGCTTACAGCGCATCTACTGCTACATTTTGCAACTATTTATTTTTCTGCTGCCATACGTGTTCCCTCTTCTCCGATAATATTCCGTTGCAATTTATCGTCATTCTGACCAGTGGTGTTATTTCTACAACGGTTTGAAAGTTTAACTCTAGTAATAATCACCCTGTACAACCAGAGTTCCACGATGAATCTGTGTCCAACTTCGCCGTTTTGCGCACAATAATGGTGCTCTCCCACATACGTTGGAGTGCGTTTACAGTTGCCGTACCTTTTCAGTCGCGCACTGTGATACACCTGTTACCAGTACAGCAGAAAAACTGCGTCTGCACGAACCCCCGAACATTTACTCTCTTCTGACAATGCGCCACTCTTGGTGCACAGTAGTCTTAGCACGGGACGACATGTGTAACTTACTTTTTGAAGTCCCTACATATTAAGGTGATGGCTTGAACGAGTAATAGGGAAATGAGGGTGTATCACGCTCAGTGGAGTTCCGAAATCAGCTGACATCAACTGCAGCCTAACTATTCGTGGATGTATGAAAACTGACCCAGTGAATTTTGTACCCAGCGAGAAATGTGCGACATTTGCACCCAGTTTGCGTTTATGATTATGATGTTTAGTTTGTGGGGCGCTGAGCTGCGTGGTCATCAGCACCTGTACAAAGTCCCAATTTTTACAGAGCCCATTTTCTTTTCCCAATCCAATCTAGTCACTATCACAAATGATGTTGATACTGAAATGATGAGGACAACACAAACACCCAGTCCCCGGGCAGAGAAAATCCCCAACCCGGCCGGGAATCGAACCCGGACCTCGTGATCCAGAGGCAGCAGCACCAGCCCCTAGACCACGAGCTGCGGACAGTCTGAGTGGAATCCACGTGCTCACTATGTCAGAGCCTACCTGCATCTCCAGTCCTCTCACCCCCTCCCTGCACCCTCAGTGGGGTGCCAGGGGGCCGCACGGTCATGTCCATGCCGTGCTGAGGTCGCCTAACAAATGAACAACGTAAACGAAATATCCTGTTGCCAGAAGAAGAACAAAAGTGCCACCAAATTTCCTGTTACGTACCCATACGGCGGTGGCTCTACTTATTTTAACGTTTATATCCCATTTTTACTTCTTTCTTTTTCTGTATCTACATGACTACTTTGCAGTTCTGCAGTACCTAGCAGAGGGCTCTTCGAACCACTCTAACACTACATGTATTTCTGTACCGTTCCACTCTCGAACAGCGCGCGGGGGAAATGAAGGTTTAAATTTTTTTCGTGTGAGCTTTAATTTCACTATGATGACCATATCTCCCTATGTAGGTGGGCATGAACAAAATAGCACTAGGGGGAGGAGGTTAGAGACTAAAATATCGTGAAAAGCTCTTGCTGCAATGAAAAAACACCCTACTTTTAATTATTGCCAACCCACATTGCATGTCATATGCGTGTCAGTCTATCCCCTATTTCGCTATAATACAAAACGAGCTACCCTTCTTTGAACTTTACGATCTCCTCCGACAATCCTATCGGGTAAGGTTCCAATACGGTTCAGCAATACTTCAGAAGAGGGAGTACAAGCTTAGCGTAGGCCACCTCTGTAGTGGATTTGTTGCATCTTGTAAGCGTTCTGCCAATAAAACGCAGTCTTTGGTTCAGTTTGCCCACAACATTTTAAGTTGTACGTATCTCTTACCCCTACATATATATAGGTGAACTGACAGCATTTAATTTGTGTTACTTATCGCTTAACCGAAATTTAACGGATCCCTTCTAATATTACTCTTGTTTTAGTTGCTTACTCTCCGTCAGGCATTACGAACTGTGATTTTTCTGACTGAAAATCGTGAATGCGGTAGCACAACTAATATGATACTCCATACCCATGCAATCTGATTAGAACCTGCTTGTGACGAACGGTACCAAAAGTCTTCTGGAAATCTGTAATTATTGAAACAATCTGAGATACCCTGTGAACGGACAATTATTCTGAATCCGTGCTAACTATGTGCCAATAGATCGTTTTTGTGCAGCTAATTCATAACCTTCCAACGCAATGTATGTTCCAAAATAGTACTGCAGATCGACGTTAGTAATATAGGTTTATGATTCAGCGGATTACTCATATCTTCTGTCTTGTGTACTGGTGAGAGCTGTGCAACTTTCCAGTCTTATAGTGCGGATCTTTTTTCGGGCGAGGGATTGTACACTGAAGAATCAAAGAAACTGTTACTCTTGCCTAATATCGTGTACGGCCTTCGCGAGCACGCAGAAGTGCCGCAACACGACGTGACATGGACTCGACTAATGTCTCAAGTATTGACACCATGAATCCGCAGGGCTGTCCATAAATTCGTAAAAGCACGAAGGCATGGAGACCTCTTCTGAACGGTACGTTGCAAGGCATCCCAGAAATGCTCAATAACGTTCATGTCTGGGGAGTTTGGTGGCCGGAAGAAATGTATTCCTGGAGCCTCTCTGTAGGAGTTCTGGATATGTGGGGTGTCGCATTGTCCTGTTGGAATTGCCCCGAGTCCGTCAGAATGCACAATGGACATGGTGGTCGGACAGGTGTTTACGCACGTGCCACCTGTCAGAGTCACATCTAGACGTATCAGGGGTCCCATGCCACTCCAACTGCACACGTCCCACACCATGAGGAGCCACCACCAGCTTGACCAGTCCCCTGCTGACATGCAGGGTCCATGGATTCATGAGGCTGTCTCCATACCCGTACACATCCATCCGCTCGATACAATTTAAAACGAGACTCGTCCGACCAGGCAACATGTTTCCACTCATCAACAGTCCAATATTGGTGTTGACGGGCCCAGGCGAGACACAAAGATCTGTGTCGTGCAGTCATCAGTGGTACACGAATGGGCCTTCGCCTTCGAAAGCTCATATCGATGATGTTTCGTTGAATGGTTCCCACGCTGACACTTGTTGACGGCCCAGCATTGAAATCTGCGGAAGGGTTGCATTTCTATCACGTTGAACAATTCTCTTCAGTCGCCGTTGGTCCCGTTCTTGCAGGATATTTTTCCGGCCGCAGCGATGTCGGATATTCACTTTACACTCGTGAAATGGTCGTACATGAATTCCCCACTTCATCGATATCTTGGAGATGCTGTGTCCCATGGCTCGGTCAGCGACTATAACACTGCGTTCACTCCCTTTAATATCGATAACCTGCCATTGTAGCATCAGTAACCGACCTAACAACTGCGCCAGACACTTGTTGTGTTATATAGGCGTTGCCGACCGCAGCACCGCATTCTGCTTATTTACATATCTCTGTATTTGAAAACGCACACCTATACCAGTTTCTTTGGAGCTTCAGTGTATATGATTGCTATGTGTGGAGCTAATATATCAGAATACCCTGAAAGAAACCTAACTGGAAAACGTCCGGACCGGAAGACTTTGCTTTATGAAGCGATTTGAGTTGCTTCGCTATACCGAGGATATCTATTTCTAAGCTACTCACATTGGCAGCAGTTCTAGATTCGAATTCTGGAAAATTTACTTCGTATTCCATGGTGAAGGAATATCGGGGAGCCGTATTTAGTAACTCTGCTTTAGTGGCATTGACATCGGTAACATTAACATGCGTATTCCGCCATAATACGAAGAATCTTTAAGCTTTGTCACCTTAAAAAGTAAATTATGATGAATTCTCTGTTCTTGAAAGTGTGTCTTACTTAACATACACTTTTATAATGCTCGTGTAGCTTCCACTTCAGAGTAGCGAAAATGATATGCAGAGTTATCCAGGAGTGTTGCTTTCCTACATAATTCTCGCACCACTGCAAACAGAAGTGATAGTAGTTATTAGTACCAGTGGTGTTGAGAAACATCTGAAATCGCTAAAATTTTTGAAAGCTTCGGCACCCGGTGGAATCCCTGTCAGATACTATACCGTATTTCTGTCCCAGTTAGTCCCTCTTTCAGTCATAATCTATCATAGATCTCTCGAACAATAAACGGTGCCCAGTGGTTGGAACAAATCACCCATCTAGTAGAAGCATATTAGAAGTGAACCACACAAAATCGTTGAAATCCATTTGTTGTAGAATCTTAGAAATTCTTCTGCGCTGAAAACATCGATCATGTGAAACCCAACTCGCATATTTTTCACATGACATCCTGAAAGCTATTGGTTAAAGCAGGTAGATGCAGTATTTCTCGATTTCCGATAGGCATTTGAGTGAGTACCACATGTAGAGCTAGTATCAAAAATACGATCACGTGGGATTTCAAGTGAAATTTGTGGCTGGATTGAGGAATCTTTGGTAGAGAGGGCGCAGCAAGTTATCTTAATCAACAGATGTAGAAGTAACTTCTAGTGTGCCTCAGGGAAGTACGTTGGGGCTCTAGTTATTAATGCTGTATAGTAACGACCTTAACGACCTTACAGTCAATATTTTAATCATCTCAGACTTTTCACAGATGATGTGTCTATAATGAGATACTATTTGAAAAAAGCTGCACAAACGTTCAGTTAGATCCTGATAAGATTTCAGAAGTGGTGCAGAGATGGGCAACTTGCTTTAAATGTTCAGAGGTGTAAAATTGTGCACCTTAAAAAAAGAAAACAATGTTTATCCTACAATATCAACGAATCACAAGTGAAATCGGTCAACTCAAATACTTGGGCGTAACAACTTGTATGGGTGTGAAATGGAACAATCACATAGGCTCAGTCGAAGCTAAAACAGGCGGTAGACATCGTGTCATTGGTAGACATTAGAGAAATTCAGTCAATCTACAAAGGAGACGGCAAACCAAACGCTCGTGCGACCCATCCTAGAATATTGCTCATGTGTGTGGGACCCGTACCGAATAGGACTAGCACGGAATATTCGACGCAAAAGAGAAAGCCAGCACTAACGGTGGAAGGTGTCTTTCACGAGTAGGAGTGTGTCACGCAAATAGTGGTGAAACTGAACAGGCAGGCGACTGAAGATCGGCACAAGCTATCCAGAGGAAGCGTAGTTAGTAAGCTTCAGGAACCAGCTTTTAATGACGAATCTAGGATTGTACTACATCCCAACAAGTATCGGTCGTAGGGATCGCGAAGACAAGTTTAGAGTAATTACAGCGCCAAATGAGGAGTTTAAGCAATCATTCTCACCACACTTCATACGTGAACGGAAGGGTAAGTAACCTTAATAACAGGGAGTGCCCACGCCACGTGCGTCACAGAGCTTTGCACAGTATTGATGTAGATGTACAGTTATTGCCATAAAAATTGCTTTCATGTTTTTAAATCGCATATAGAGGACGCGCACACACAGCACTAGAGTGGGAGAAGAAGCTACGTACAACTCATGTCACCTATACAGGGAGAACCATAGCTCTAAACGTTGTTCACGGATATTTTCCGAGCATTTTGGTCCAAGGCAACGGTGGTCTCCGGTGGCTCGTCACACAATAATATTGTAATTAGAACTCAGTTGTCTTTTGTGCCATTCTCAACTACAGTGACCCCTATTATGTCGTAACTGTTCATGTGTTAGTCTTGTCTACTTACTTTGGACTGCATTAACAGTTATGTATAATAATGATCTAACAGCTCTTTGGCATTGTACTTGAGAGTGGCACAAAAAGCGAGCTCAAGATAGTACAAAAGATAAATGTAGTAATACGCAATCAAATGGCGGTTTACTCTTTTAAACAGTATTGCATGACTGTGGCTCAACATCATCGGAAACTTCTTACTTTTCTTTGTGACCAGAGTTGTCTCTGTTTCTATAAAAATACTTTCCTGACAATGAACAAGCCTGTAACATCGAATCAGCAAAACGTAATACACTGAAGAGACAAAGAAACTGGTACATCTGCCTAATGTCGTGTAGGGCCCCCGCTAGCACGCATAAGTGCTGCTACACGACGTGGCATGGACTCGACTAAGGTGTAGTGCTAGAGGGAACTGACACCATGAATCCTGCAGGACTGTCCATAAATCCGTAAGAGTCCGAGGGGGTGGAGAACTCTTCTGAACAGGACGTTGCAAGGTATCCCAGATATGCTCAATAATGTTCATGTCGGGGGAGTTTGGTAGCCAGTAGAAATGTTTAAAGTCATAACAGTGTTCCTGGAGCCACTCTCTAGCAATTGTGGACGTGTGGGGTGTCGCATTGTCCTGATGGAAATGCCAAAGTCCAAAAATGGTTCTGAGCACTATGAGACTTAACATCTGAGGTCATCAGTCCCCTAGAACCTAAAAAAAATGGTCCAAATGGCTCTGAGCACTATGGGACAACTTCTGAGGTCATCAGTCCCCTAGAACTTACAGCTACTTAAACCTAACTAACCTAAGGACTTCACATACATCCATGTCCGAGGCAGGTTTCGAAATTGCGACCGTAGCGGTAGCTCGGTTCCCGACTGTAGCGCCTAGAACCGCTCGGCCACTCCGGCCGGCTCCTAGAACCTAGAACTACTTAAACCTAACTAACCTAAGGACATCACACACATACATGCCCGAGGCAGGATTCGAACCTGAGACCGTATCGGTCACGCAGTTCCAGACTGAAGCGCCTAGAACCGCTCGGCCGCAACTTCTGGCCTGCCCAAGTCCGTCGTGATGCACAATGGTGATCAGACAGGATGCTTACGTACGTATCACCTATCAGAGTTGTATCTCGACGTATCAGGGATCACATACCACTCCAACTGCACACACCCCTCACCATTACAGAGCCTCCGCCAGCTTGAACAGTCCCCTGCTGACATGCAGGGTCCATGGATTCATGAGGCTGTCTCCATACCCGTACACGTCCAGCCCCTCGATACAATTTGAAACGAGACTCGCCCGACCAAGCAACATGTTTCCAGTCATCAACAGTCCAATGTCCGTGTTGATGGGCCCAGGAGAGGCGTAAAGCTTTGTGTTGGCAGTTATGAAGGGTACCCGAGTGGGTCTTCGGCTCCGAAGCTCATATCGATGATGTTTAGTTGACTGGTTTGCACGTTGACACTTGTCGATGGCCCAGCATTAAAATCTGCCGCAATTTGAGGAAGAGTTGCATTTCTATCACGTTGAACGATTCTCTTCAGTCGCCGTTGGTCTTGTTCTTGTAGGATCTTTTTCTGGCAGCAGCGATGTCGGAGATTTGATGTTTTACCCGATTCCTGATATTCACGGTACACTGTGAAATGGTCGTACGGGAAAATCCCCACTTCATTGCTACCTCGGAGATGCTGTGTCGTGCGTCGACTATAACAACTCTCTTAAATATTGACAGTCTGTCATTGTAGCAGCAGAAACCGATCTAACAACAGTACAGCGTCGGTGTTGACGGAAATAACGACAATAACTGATCTAACAACCGCGCCAGACACTTGTTGTCTTATATAGGAGTTGCCTACCGCAGCGTCATATTCTGCTTGTTTACATTTCTTTGTACACACATACGCATGCCTACGCCAGTTTCTTTCACGCTTCAGTGTAATATGAAAGGATCCGGTTTCTCGTTGTCGCCTTTGTCCACATGCAAAACTACTGCTGTGTGGTTGCTGTCGCTGCAAGAACAACTGAGGATGTCGTCGTCTTACCGTTTTTCCATTGCATTCCGTGACCGCATACACAAGATGCATATCGACCAATTTTTCAAGACTAAACCTCTTCACGCTGTTGTATATCGTCGTTTAAGTACAACTAACACCGCCGGGAAAGCCAACCCGAGACTGGAGCGAGCAGTACTCAATGTAACCTTGAGCTCGAGGAGTAAAGTATGCCTTCCTGTTGACAATATCAAGTACTGTGAGTGAACGGAACGGGTCTGTTTCTGTACCTGATCCACGAGGCAAGCTGTCGACATTTCCACTGTATTTTCGATGCTATGCCGATACAAGATGGTTCAAATGGCTCTGAGCACTATGGGACTTAACATCTGTGGTCATCAGTCCCCTAGAACTTAGAACTACTTAAACCTAACTAACCTAAGGACATCACACAACACCCAGTCATCACGCCGATACAAGAAGTAAGAAGTCAAATGAAATGCAAGGTAGTACATACAGACCCATGGGACGTACACGAAAATACTCGGAAAATATTCCTGGACAATATCCGAAATCTGGTAGTTGGCGTTCTGGTTCACTTTGCATACATGCATAATGGCCTTTTCGTTACATTGATAACACATCTTACGTGTGTTAAATGTGCCATATGGTAATACACGGGCGTAAGACCATATTTTATTTCAAATTATCCTTTGTCGAATAGAAGAGATACGTTTTTTAAAATTAATTTTTGTAATTCGGTTTTAAAGTTTTCCGGTGTGCTTTCTGGAGATCTTGTCGTAAGTGAAAAAAAATTGTAATCACTTCCGATTGTAAAACATTTGGTGTAATAGTTCTTGTTCAAGCATAGTGCTCTTCAACTGCACACAATGCAGGGACGGGCTCTTGGCTCCTCCACCAGCCGGGTAAGCAGCGGAATCGGGAGGCGGGGTTTAGTGGAGCCTTCCTCGACCTTTCCTGGTTGCAAGTTTAACCGGATGCAGTTTAGAGGACACCGGTATCCGTACGGCCCACGGCTCTCAGCCGTATTTTATCATATTGTAGCTACAGTTACATATTGTAACTACAGGGAACAATTGACAGGAATGGGGGAAAGAAATACAGAAGAAGAAGAATGGGTGGCTCTGAGGGATGAAGTAGTGAAGGCAGTAGAGGTTCAAGCAGTAAAAAGACGAGGGCTAGTAGAAATCCTTGGGTAACAGAAGAAATATTGAATTTAATTGATGAAAGGAGAAGATATAAAAACGCAGTAAATGAAGCAGGCAAAAAGGAATACAAACGTCTCAAAAATGAGATCGACAGGAAGTGCAAAATGGCTAAGCAGGGATGGCTAGAGGACAAACGTAAGGATGTAGATGCGCATATCACTAGGGGTAAGATAGATTCTGCCTACAGGAAAATTAAAGAGACCTTTGGAGAAAAGAGAACCACTTGCATGAATATCAAGAGCTCAGATGGAAACCCAGTCCTAAGCAAAGAAGGGAAAGCAGAAAGGTGGATGGAGTATATAGAGGGACTATACAAGGGCGATGTTCTTGAGGACAATATTATGAAAATGGAAAAGGACGTAAATGAACATGACATAGCAGATGTGATACTGAGTGAAGAGTTTGATAGAGCACTGAAAGACCTAAGTCGAAACAAGGCCCCGGGAGTAGACAACATTCCATTAGAACTACTGACAGCCTTGGGAGAGCCAGTCCTGACAAAACTCTACCATCTCGTGAGCAAAATGTATGAGACAGGCGAAATACCTTCAGACTTCAAGAAGAATATAATAATTCCAATCCCAAAGAAAGCAGGCGTTGACAGATGTGAAAATTACCGAACTGTCAGTTTAATAAGCCACGGCTACAAAATACTAACGCGAATTCTGTACAGACGAATGGAAAAACTGGTAGAAGCCGACCTCGGGGAAAATCAGTTTGGATTCCGTAGAAATATCGGAACACGTGAGGCAATACTGACCCTACGACTTATCTTAGAAGCTAGATTAAGAAAAGGCAAACCTACGTTTCTAGCATTTGTAGACTTGGAGAAAGCTTTTGACAATGTTGACTGTAATAATCTCTTTCAAATTCTGAAGGTGGCAGGGGTAAAATACAGGGAGCGAAAGGCAATTTACAATTTGTACAGAAACCAGATGGCAGTTATAAGAGTCGAAGGGCATGAAAGGGAAGCAGTGGTTGGGAAGGGAGTGAGACAGAGTTGTAGCCTATCCCCGATGTTATTCAACCTGTATATTGAGCAAGCAGTAAAGAAAACAAAAGAAAAATTCGGAGTAGGGATTAAATTCCATGGAGGAGAAATAAAAACTTTGAGGTTCGCCGATGACATTCTAATTCTGTCAGAGACAGCAAAGGATCCGGAAGAGCAGCTGAACGGAATGTATAGTGTCTTGAAAGGAGGATATAAGATGAACATCAACAAAAGCAAAACGAGGATAATGGAATGTAGTGGTATTAAATCGGGTGATGCTGCGGAAATTAGATTAGGAAATGAAACACTTAAAGTAGTAAAGGAGTTTTGCTATTTGGGGATCAAAACAACTGATGATGGTCGAAGTAGAGAAGATATAAAATGTAGACTGGCAATGGCGAGGAAAGTGTTTCTGAAGAAGAGAAATTTGTTAACATCGAGTATAGACTTAAGTGCCAGGAAGTCGTTTCTGAAAGTATTTGTATGGAGTGTAGCCATGTATGGAAGTGAAACATGGACGATAAATAGTTTGGACAAGAAGAGCATAGAAGCTTTCGAAATGTGGTGCTACAGAAGAATGCTGAAGATTAGATAGGTACATCACATAACTAATGAGGAGGTATTGAATAGAATTGGGGAGAAGAGGAATTTGTGGCACAACTTGACTAGAAGAAGGGATCGGTTGGTAGGACATGTTTTGAGGCATCAAGGGATCACAAATTTAGCACTGGAGGGCAGCGTGGAGGGTAAAAATCGTAGAGGGAGACCAAGAGATGAATACACTAAACAGATGCAGAAGGATGTAGGTTGCAGTAGGCACTGGAAGATGAAGACGCTTGCACAGGTTAGTGTAGCATGGACAGCTGCATCAAACCAGTCTCAGGACTGTAGATCACAACTACTACTACAGGTTGCGGTGCTTATATCCGGACAACTGAAACCTTTTTTTTTTTTAAGCAAATTTATTACAACAAAATACAAATGAAAATGAAAATCCTTTTACGTATAAGTAGTGGTATCTTTCAAGAATAACATTACTCGACGTAACCACCTTTAGCCGCTATGGCCGCCTCCAATCTTGTCCTGAAGGAGTCGCACATACTCTTTAAAAAGCGCTGTCCATATTCGTGGATGCTGCTTCGATTACAGTGCGCAGAGATGCGACATTACGGTGCCTCGTCCTATTGATAACTCTTTGGACTACGCTCGAAACATGGTAGTTGAGGGGGCTTAAATTCGGGGTATTCACGAGCCAGAGCTCCTTTGACCAGAACATTTCAACGTCATCCGAGGCCAGTTTTGGACTAATTGGCTCGTATGAGGTCCTCCTCTGCCATCCGACGCATTGTTCGTTCGCTGGCGTTCAACAATGATGCCAGTTTTCTCAGCGATTGTCCTGCGTCCTCCGAACTCAGCTCCTGCGCCTTTCCAATGACTGCCGCATTTCGTGAAAGAGCTTTCCTCGACGGTTTAGAGGAACCTTCCCCAGACTTCTCCGAAGCATTATATTTGACCACAATATCGTAAATAGTTGATCTCGGATACGCGAAGAACCTAACTGTTTCATTGAGCGAAAACCCAGCGCGAAAGCTTTCGATAATCGCGGCTCTCCGGTTGTACTCCGCACGTGTCCGTAACGTCTCGGCCATTTTGTGGTTCTGACTGTTTTCTCGATGCCAATGGCTTTCAAGAACGCCAATCGCAACCTCCGGATTTAAGGGCCGCACCTTGTAAATGCTGAATCTAAAAACGTCAACAAACGTTAAGACATTCTTAAGAGTGCAGTTTTCCTGCTCAGTAGCAAACAAATATACGTGTAACATTTTAAGACGTGTTAATTTTAATTGAAGTTGGTGAATTCGTCTGTGAGGTTGGTCGCTTACATCAGAGACAGAGATGTGACTTGCGAGAGCATTGCGGGGCAAGACAATGTGAGAGTATTAATGTTTTATTGTTTGTGTTCCAGTACTGACACGACGGGCGTGTGCGGCTTACACCAAAGAGCTACTGTGATACAAAATTTTGACACGGAAATAGCATAGGTTAGTGAAAACGCGTTACAGAGACGGTCGTCTACAAATGCGGCACATATTTGCAGCAGGGAATATGAAATTAAATTAAGCAATGATGGAAGGAAGATTAGGGTTCCACGTCTCGTTGAAATCGAGGTCACTGCTGTCGGAGTACAAGCTAGGAATGTTTCAGAGATGGAGAAGGAAATCCTGTGTTCCTTTGCAGAGGACTATTGCGGCATTTGCCTGGAGCCATTTAGAGGAATCAAGAAAACTTAAATCCCGACGGCCGATTACGGATTTGAACCGTCGTCCTACCGAATACGAGTACGGTGTGCCAAACATCAGCACCACAACGCTCGGTGAAATTAAATTAAGACTATTGTAACGCATCGCAATTAGCAAAAGAAAAATGACATTCGAAAAATTTAGTAAACATTTATGATCCTGCCTCACACTGCATAATGTATTCAAATATGAGTGCAATTTCTGTTATTAGTGAATGAATAGTTGCTCACACAGTCTACACAACACTTTGTCAGGAAATTAGTGTGTCACGACTTTTGGGTCGCCGACGGCGGTAGCAATTTGACACAGAGAGCAGTCAACACGAAGTATTCCGAGTGGTGCCGAGATTTAACGATCAGTACGTTGAGGTCCGTCGCCAACTTGCCGTGTCCCTTGCTGTAAATATCCTGCTGGGGACTAATTAATAATTTATGTAGGTTCCCAAGTGTGAAGATGGTGTACCACTCCCCGAAAGTCAGCATTAGCACTTCAGCAAAAACCTTTGACGGCCACTGCTGTAAATAGTTCTCACTCCGTGGCTGGGAAACGAGTTGCTTTCAAACGCGTTGCTTCCCCATCTTCGTTCAGAAAGTGAAAGAACCTAACTTCCTAGTATAATTTTCATAATCAGCCAAAATTGTTCTTTGAAGCCACTACTAAAGTAATCTCTTTTGGCCTCTCCTATTCTGTAAAACGCTTGGTTGCAGATAACAGTATTTTTCTGTAAACTTACAGCACTAATTTTTTCTTTTTTTTTAGCTTACTCATTTTGAACAGCAACGGGTGAACCGTGATAATTGATTATAGATCTGAAGATGGTAACATGGATTACCGAAACCGATTACCGAGAATAAAGGTTATTATTAGCGATCTTGGCAAAGAAGTTTATCTTCTGTAATCTATCACATCACTAAAATTCGAAGGAGCAGTAGCCGTTATGAAAGACTCCCTTCATACCGACGTTAAACTTCTGTAGATGGCATCGCCATGTCCAGGTTGTAAGAACAGTATAACGAGCTGCAGTTTTTGACAGTGTAATTCAAACAGGACCGTGATGAAAGTAGTTCTGAAACTAGCGGACTGTTCAGAAGAACTTTACATCACCTTCTTCACAATGGACAGAGGAATGTACGTAATCAGAGAGGAGATAACACGACAAGCATTTCAGTGAAACACAATAATTTTGATTGGTCTTCGGTTTAAATGAATTGGGGCAACACATGATATGCTTCAGTGTTTACGCGAAGTTCTAAATCAGATATTTCTCAGGGTGCAAAACGAGCATTGAATGCATGCTCACTGAGTTCAGTGCTTCTTAATTTTCACTTAAAATGGTTCAGTCACTTCTGAAACAAGAAGAACATTATGAGAACGAAGTTTTTCGCGACGGCACTGATATGTAAAAAATTCTCGGTTCTCTTGCCGCGTCGTTTCGGGATAACGCGCAAGAAAAATGAGAACGTTTTACACAAGAAGAACATTCATTATAATGTAGCATAAACTGTCTCCATACGTTCTACATCCTCTTAGAGGACAACACCACAGCAGAATAATAAACTTTTAATATAATTCGTGACAGAATTTGTATAGTTAATAGAATTTTAACTTTTATTAATCTGAAATTAAATTTCATAGTTCCACCAAATGACTTATGTTTGATTGCCCCCAAAACGAACGCCTGAGGTTCCTTTCTATGAGTAAGATATCAGCGGGAATCCAACATCAGGTCTGCTGTATACTGAAGGAAATTGAACACAGACATGATATGAGTTCAGCATGAGAATGACTTCTGTTTCATATACTTTATAGACTAGTAACGTTCGCTTTCATGGCGAAAAATGCTGTTGGAACAGACAGAATGTTTCTTTTGCCAACGGTTGGCTGTTTTATTACAAACAGATGAAAATAACCTAGGATTCAGAATGGCCAATAGAAACATAGAAAACAGCTAATAAATAGCGAAATACAAATAGTTTCTTAAATAAGTAGCGCGATGGGAAAAATTTTAGTGAAATTTGTTTTGTACTGCAAACTTTCAAGAGAGTATACATACATTGTCGCAAGTGAACACGGTCGCCGAGCACCCTAAAGCTAACAATAACGAACTTTCTTGGCGTTCCATGAAATAAAACTTTTATTTGAAGTGAGTAAAAAATTCCATACGAGAAAAGAGGATTGGTATCTAGACAACTAGTGTTTATTAACAACGCATGAGAATGTGAACAATATCTGAATACGTGTTGTAGGACCCAGACAACATACAATAGTAACAGTAAAGAGTTCTATGTTAATAATTTACGACAAAGTAGTATCTTGATGAAATTAAAAACACAACTGCGTTAAGACAAAATTAAGTGTCACAACAAAGCAGTGTGAAAACATCGATTATGGAATTAACACTTAACGTGGCTTTACATGGTGCTGATTTTGAGAGGACTGACAAAATCTGGTATTAAGAAAAAGCAAGTCAGAAATCAAACTTTGTACTGTTTACTTTATATGTTGATCTACCTTATAATTATTTTGTACAGGAAACAGTTGCAGTTTCAGTTAATTAGTTCTAAAGTATTCGTTTTGATCTGTCCCCCGTTGATTTACTGTCATTCATTTTACATCACTTTTATCACAAAATCATAGTACTATCCCTACAAATATTGTAATATCGCAAAAGGTATGCAACTGAATGGGGTCTTTTCGACAAACAGAACTCCCTATGCCGTTCTTAATTAACACATTTCGTCAGAAGCGAAAGTTGTGGTGTACCACAAGTAAATGTGGCAAAACCTTTACTGTTCATGACATATACGAGTTATCTGGTCACAATCATTAAGTAGGAGTATGACTCTAGAACGACCTAAGGTGGGCCTGCCATATAAACCCTGCAGAGCGGAAGGCAGATATTATACTGATTCTCAGGAACAATCCATAATAACTGTAAAACACAAGTCCTATAAGTTTTTGAGTATTTTTCGCTGGTTGGGACCCATATAAACTGTGGAAACGGAAGGTTTGTGCAGTCAGTGCGATAAAGTCACACAAAAGTTCAGAGAAGTCCAGTGGCAGAGGTCACTAGAAAGACGATTCCATCGCCAAGTGGTCACGTCAAGAAACTTATTACTGTATCCAACTCAAATGTCACTTACTGTCCACGATGGTGCAAATAGAGCGTATATCAAGGCATACCAACTATTTACGGTTCCGTGTACCATCTGCGAACGGTGGAAAAATGATACAGCAGATGTAATAGACAGGCAACCAGTTGCAATAAGGTGGTTTTTTGGAAACATTTATCATGGTTTAAACCCGTCTTCCTCAGAAAGACAACACACTTCACATCAACAACCAGTCAGCAAAGCTATCTCCACATGACATGTGTCGGCAACGGTCTGTACGTCCATGTGTAAACGTTAAGGTCCCTACAATCGAGGGCTTGTCGCATCAGTAAAAACAAGCTCTTATAGTAACAGACCAGTTAATAGCTACATGCCGACTCCATTAACAGGGTCTGTTATTTTAAGAGATTGGTTTTACTCATGTGACGAGCTCTTGATTTTAGGGGCCTTAACTTTCACATATGGACGTACAGACCGTTGCTGACACGTCATGTGGTCATAGCTTTACTGACTGATTGCTAATGTAAAGTTTGTTGTCCTTCTGAGGAAGATGGGTTTAAACCCGTCGAAACCATGCTAAAGGTTATTTGAAAACCACAATTTATTGCAACCGGGTGGTTGCCTATTACACCTGATGTTCAGTAACTGTAGCTATAGTGCAGTCATGTTCAAAATATTGAAAAATGATAATGTAACACAATGTCCCCGATACAGATTGTACCGGAGCCCGGACAGTAAAGATGTATGCATAAAGTTCAGTGGTTGTCAGCTTGAGAGTAATTATCCCTTAGTGGCTAAATGAAATTTTATGAGGGGTAAATACGAACTGGTCGGTTATGGTTCGATTCGTAAGCTAATTTTTTTACACTATTAGTTCTAAAGATTATAATATCTTTTACCCAAAATTTTCATATACGACAGTCTGGGTGTGCTGCAATGAGGGGGAAGCCACAGATTGTGAAATAAATGTATGAACGACGCTGTGTGACGTTCACGCGTCGTCCGCGCTAGTGAATTCACATACACGGAAATACTGTGAATATTTTTAACAGTTCGCTACAAGCTATAACGAATGATCATTCACTGATGAAGTAAGTCACATCTTGTCCTCACCTGTGTTCTAAGCTCGGTTTCAGCAAGCGAAGTAATATTTTCAATTAAAGAAATCTGAGCCAAAGAACGATTTTTTTTAAAGTTCACGAAGACAGCGCATTGGAAGCTGTTTTTGATAAAACAAAACGGCAACATTTTGGATGAAGGTAGGCGGTGAGTATCCAACGGTATTGGAAAAGCCGTAACAATACTGATTCATTTTGCCACACGTTAGAGGTGTGCAGATGTGAATTAAACTTTCGATTGATGTTCACTGGATGAGAGCACACAGAACATAAAAAAGAGAGTTAAAAAGTATCAGTAGCAACCATGTCAATGACTCATTATTCGTTGGTTTAGTAAAACATCTACAAAGCATTTAAGTTTTGTTTGAAAGTTAACTAAATATTTCTTCCGTTGTTTTAAAGATGGGAGTGTTAATTTTTCTCAAGTCTAAAGTCATATTTCACAGTTTGTTAGGGCCGATGCTGACTGACATCTAGCCTAGTTCGGTGGTAATGTTTCAAAATGGCTCTGAGCACTATGGGATTTAACTTCTGAGTTCATCAGTCCCCTAGAACGTAGAACTACTAAAACCTAACTAACCTAAGGACATCGCACACATCCATGCCCGAGGCGGGATTCGAACCTGCGACCGTAGCGGTCGCGCAGCTCCAGGCTGTAGCGCCTAGAACCGCTCGTCCACTCTGGCCGGCGCTGTGTGACGTTCAAGCGTCGTCCGCGCTGGTCAATTCACATGCACGGAAATACTGTAAATATTTTTAACAGTTCGCTATAAGCTATAACGAATGATCAGTCACTGATGAAGTAAGTCAAAATAAGTCACATCTTGTTGTCACCTGTGTTCTAAGATCGTTTTCAGCGAGCGAAGTAATATTTTCAATTAGACAAATCTGAGCCAAAGAACGATTTTTTTAAAGTTCACGAGGACTGCGCATTGGAAACTGATTCCGATAAAACACAACGGGGAACATTTCGGATGGAGGTTGGCGGTGATTATCCAACGGTATCGGAAAAGCCTTAAGAATACTGATTCATTTTGCCACACGTTAGAGGTGTGCAGGTGTGAAGTAAACTTTCGGTTGATGTTCACTGGACAAGAGCACACAGAACATAAAAAAGAGAGTCGAAAATTATCAGTACCAACCATGTCAATGTCTCATTATTTGCTGGTTTAGTAAAACATCTGCATAGCATTTAATTTTTGTTTGAAAGTTAACTAAATGTTTCTTCCGTCCGTTTAAAAATACGAGTGTTAATTTTTCTGAAGTCTAAAGTCATGTGCCACAGTTTGTTAGCGGCAATGGCTGACTGACATCTAGTCTAGTTCGGAGGTAATGGCTTCAGAATCGATGGAAGCCACTGACATACTTGAAGTGTCGTGTACATACACTGCCAATCGCTTAGGCTGCATCTTACCTTCTTCATCTTGTGTCAGGTTCCAGATGAAAAAGCTGTTGTGTCGTCACGACTGTTCCGTATTACAGCGGAGCAAATCAGTCAGCTTCAGCAGTGACTTCCCGTACAGCGAAACTTGTCTGCACGATAGCTGTTATTCGGTCCCAACGTCTGTCGGATATGTACTCCCGCTCAGTGTTCGCAAGGTAACGAGTTTATGTCTCCATCGAAGTCTTTAATGGAACGCGCTAACACACCGTTCCAACTATCCAAGTTCTGTGAAGAAACGGTAGCCAGACAATGCGGCCCACGTCTTTCCGCTGTGAACTTCGACACGAGAATGACTACCGCTTCCCCCTTCCAGCCACCCTTCTTACTCAACACGTGATCAACGGTATTTTCGGCCTGCGCTCGTGAGTGGTTGCCGTCTGTTTGAACTCGTTATCTGTCATACCTGCCCCGGGTATTCTGCTGGTCCGCACCCATGTCACAATCCGACGGGGGAATTCTAAGACAGCCCATTAGCGAATCCCGTTAGGGGTGCGTGACTCACCGACCGTCTTCAACTGGACCATCACACTTCTTTGACAGGACTGCCTCATGCAACCTTCTCCAGCCTCTTTCCCTCAGTTATGTGCTTCTCTCCTCTATTTTCACATTTCATACATTTAGACTGCTCCAGTTACAATCGTTGCGCAACAAGAGTGACATCTCTCATTTTCGAAGAATATTTGCATACATGGGCTGGTATGTTCTTACGATCTTATGTAAGTGAAATTCCTAAGGAAAAAGCCGGTATCTGTAGCCGAGGCCGATAAGGCGTACTGAGGCTCGTGCACGACTCAGAGGTACCCATTTTCAATCCTGATGCTGGAAGAAATTTTCGCCACCGATATTTGGCCGGCAAATGGAGGGAAGCGGTTGGCGTGAAGGTCCCGATCAAAGACTTTGCGCCAGACTTTCTTCAGTGTCTCATATAGTGATTTTATGTGACACCGTTGGTGGTGACCCGTCCATCGGATCGGGACGTTAACCCAGCAGTCCCCTTGGTACTGTTCTGTATATGCATCTACCTTTACGTCCATAATCTGCAGCCGCTGTCAAGCGCATGGCAGAGGTTACCTCCCCGTATTCCAATTATTAAGCCTTCTTCCCGTTCTAGTAGCTTGTGGAGTGGGGGAAAATGACTGCTTAAACGCCTCTAAGAGCGCTGTGATTTATTTAATCTTGACTTCGCGGTTCTTACGGGGAAGATACGTGGGGGCTTCTACTACATTCCTAGATAACTCACATAATGCCGGTTCTTGACATTTTAAAAGTAGGCTTTCACGGGATAATTGTCGCCTGTGTCCAGTCGAAATGTGTTTTCCACAGAAGGCAGCCACTCAAGAGCGCAGTGCAAAAATATCGTAAATTAGTTTGAACAATTAGTTCAGAAGACCACACGAAGCCTGGATGGTTGCGATAACATACTAGACCTATTCGCAACAAACAATCCTGAGCGAAGAGAGAGCGTCTTGATGGATAGAAGGACTTGGGACTACAAGGTCATTGTAGCGAAACTGAATACGTAACTTCCAAATCCAACAAAAATAAACGTAAAATACATCTTTTTAAAGTGGCAGATAAAAATTCGCTTGACGCGTCCCTAAGAGATTGTCTTCATTTCTTCCAAACTAACTGTGCATGCGTGGATCAATGTGGGTTAAATCCAAAGAAATATATGAACGGCAGTTGATTCATACCATGTAAATTAATAAGAAATGCGACACAGAACAGGTCAGAATACTGTTACAGATGCAACGAGAAAGACAGGGCGAATTTAAAATAACGCCCCCATGAATGGAAAAGTTTCACAGAAGCTCGAAATTTATAGTGCACCTCAAATGTTCAAAAATATGTGTGAAATCCTATGGGACTCAACTGCTAAGGTCATCAGTCCCTGAGCTTACACACTACTTAACCTAAATTATTCTAAGGACAAACACACACACCCATGCCCAAGGGAGGACTCGAACCTCCGCCGAGACCAGCCGCACAGTCCATGACTGCAGCGCCTAAGACCGCGCGGCTAATCCCGCGCGGCAGTGCACCTCAATGCGACATGCTTTTAATAGTTCCCACAATGAAACTCTGCTTCGAAATCAGACTGAAAATCCAAAGAAATTTTATTTGTATGTGAAGTACGTGGTGTGATAATAAAGTAACGGAAATTTTTGTTTTTCTTGAAGAATCTTTATTTATTCATCAACAGTAACTTTGTCCGTTTCAAAGTAATCTTTCTGAGATACAATACACAAGTGTCACCGGTTTTTCCAATCTTCCCGTTATGATGTTCACCTCCTATAACGACTCTGTTTTTATCTCGTCAATGGTGGTAAAAGGACGTCCTTTCATGATTCTCTTCAGTCTCGGGAACAGAAAAAAGTTGCAGAGGGCCATGTCCGACGAATACGGTGGCTGAGGTAACATAACGGTTTTGTTTTTTTGCCAAAAAATCACGAACAAGCGTTGAGGTGTGAGCGGGAACATTATCGTGATGCAGTTTCCACGAGTGGTGTTGCCACAATACTGATTGTTTTGTTCGGATTCCATCACGCAAAGGATGCATAACTTCCAGGTAGTATTTCTTATTCCTTGACAAGACAAGAGCTCATAATGCACTAACTGGTTGTAATCGAAGAAAACAACCTTCACATGTAATCGAACTTGTCAAACTTTATGCGGTCTTAGCTCTGCAGGCTGTTTTCATCGGGACGATTGGGCCTCGTTTCGACGTCATAGCCATGTACTAATGTTTCTTTAGCTGTTCTGGATCGTTGTCGACTTCATTCGGCAATTCCTGAGCGATGTCTACCCACCCGACGTCGTTTTTGATCGAAATTCAACAATTTCGGAACAAAATTTGCTGCTACACGTTTCATGCCCAAAAAATCCGAAAACATTGCTTGGCATGTGCCTAAGGATATTCCGAAATCATCAACAGCCTCTATAGTGGTGATTCAGCGATTTTCCAGAACTATTTTCTCTACTTCTTCAACATTGTCGTTAGTAACTGATGCGCTAGGTTGTTCAGGGCGTTTATCGTTTTCAACGTCTTGTCGGCTCTCTTTGCAACGTTTATACCATTCGTAAACTCCTTTCTTACTCGTAGTAGATTAAACTCCTGTCTTACTCATGATTCGTCAAAAGCCACCGTCACTATCGACATTCCAAATTTGCTTCTGGACTTTATTCCATTTTTAAAGCAAAATTTAATGCAAGTTTTTTGATCCATCTTTGTCAAAAGCAAAAATTCGCTGAACACCCGAAAACACGTAAAGCCTTTTCCATTGTCAACAAACTAAATATTAAATCAGCTGAAAATGTAAACATACATCACGAATGAGATTTTCACTCTGCAGCGGAGTGTGCGCTGATATGAAACTTCCTGGCAGATTAAAACTGTGTGCCGTACCGAGACTCGAATTCGAGACCTTTGCCTTTCGCGGGCAAGTGCTCTACCAACTGAGCTACCCAAGCACGACTCACGCCCCGTCCTCACAGCTTTACTTCTGCCAGTATCTCGTCTCCTACCTTCCAAACTTTACAGAAGCTCTCCTGCGAACCCTGCAGAACTAGCACTCCTGAAAGAAAGGATATTGCGGAGACATGGCTTGGCCACAGCCTGGGGGATGTTTCCAGAATGAGATTTTCCCTCTGCAGTGGAGTGTGCGCTGATATGAAACTTCCTGGCGGATTAAAACTGTGTGCCGGACCGAGACTCGAACTCGGAACCTTTGCCAAGGTCCCGAGTTCGAGTCTCCGTCCGGCACACAGTTTTAATCTGCCAGGAAGTTTCATACACCACGAACATTGTACCAATAAGATAAAAAAATGAAAATTGTGTGTACAGAGCCAGCAAAATTAAAAATTCTCCTTATTGTTTGATAACACCCCGTACAACAGGGGCAACACACAAGCAGTACCTTCATTCTGCGATAGCAAGGGTAATGTTACCGATGACAGCACCACTAAAGCGTTAAAACTGAACGCAGTTTTCCGAAATACTTCACCAAACAAGACAGTAAATATCCCAGAATTCAAATCAAGAACAAATACCAACATGGGTAGCTTACAATTAGATACCCTTGGTGTAGCGAAGAAAATTAAGTCACTTAATACTGGCAAGTCTTCCCGTTCAGACTGTATATCAAAGAAGAGTAATGCACTGAATTACAGGCCCTTATCACTGACGTCGGTTTGCAGCAGAATTTTGGAACATGTACTACGTTCGAACGTTATGAATTACTCAGAAGAAAACGATTTACTGATACACAACATGGATTCAGAAGATATCGTTCTTGTGAAACGGAACTAACTAGCTCTTTATTTACACTAAGTACTGAGTGCTATCGACAGGAGATCTGAAACTGATTCGACATTTCTACATTTCCAGAATGCCTTTGACACCGTTCCTCACAAGCGATTTGTGATCAAATTGCGTGCGTATGGAGCATCGCCTCAGTCGTGCGACTGGATTCATGATTTCCGGTCAAAATTGTCTCAGTTCGTAGTAACTGGCGGCAAGCTTTCGAGTAAAACAGAAGTGGTATACGGTGTTCCTCGAGGAAGTGTTACGTATACGCCCTCTGCTTTTACTGAACTACACTACTGGCCATTAAAATTGCTACATCACGAAGATGACGTGCTACAGACGCGAAATTTAACCGACAGGAAGAAGATGCTCTGATATGCATATGATTAGCTTTTCAGAGCATTCCCACAAGATTGGCACCGCTGGCGACACCTACAACGTGCTGACATGAGGAAAGTTTCCAACCGATTTCTGATACACAAACAGTAGTTGACCGGCGTTGCCTGGCGAAACTTTGTTGTGATGCCTCGTGTAAGGAGGAGAAATGCGTACCATCACGTTTCCGACTTCGATAAAGGTCGGATTGTAGCCTGTCGCGATTGCGGTTTATCGTATCGCGACATTGCTGCTCGATTTGGTCGAGATCCAATGACTGTTAGCAGAATATGGAATCGGTGGGTTCAGGAGGGTAATACGGAACGCCGTGCTGGATCCCAACGGCCTCGTATCACTAGCAGTCGAGATGACAGGCATCTTATCCGCATGGCTGTAACGGATCGTGCTGCCACGTCTCGATCCCTGAGTCGACAGATGGGGACGTTTGCAAGACAACAACCATCTGCACAAACAGTTCGACGACGTTTGCAGCAGCATGGACTATCAGCTCGGAGACCATGGCTGCGGTTACCCTTGACGCTGCATCACAGACAGGAGCGCCTGCGATGGCGTACTTAACGACGAACCTGGGTACACGAATGGCAAAACGTCATTTTTTCGGACGAATCCAGATTCGATTTACAACATCATGATGGTCGCATCCGTGTTTGGCGACATCGCGGTGAACGCACATTGGAAGCGTGTATACGTCAACGTCATACTGGCGTGTCAGCCGGCGTGATGGTATGGGGTGCCATTGGTTACACGTCTCGGTCACCTCTTGTTCGCATTGACGGCACTTTGAACAGTGGACGTTACATTTCAGATGTATTACGACCCGTGGCTCCACCCTTCATTCGATCCCTGCGAAACCCTACATTTGAGCAGGATAATGCACGACCGCATGTTGCAGGTGCTGTACGGGCCTTTCTGGATACAGAAAATGTTCGACTGCTGCCCTGGCCAGCACATTCTCCAGATCTCTCACCAATTGAAAACGTCTGGTCAATGGTGGCCGGGCAACTGGCTCGTCACAATACGCCAGTCACTACTCTTGACGAACTGTGGTATCGTGTTGAAGGTGCATGGTCAGCTGTACCTGTGCACGCCATCCACGCTCTGTTTGACTCAATGCCCAGGTGTATCAAGGCCGTTATTACGGCCAGAGGTGGTTATTCTGGGTACTAATTTCTTAGGATCTATGCACCCAAATTACGTGGAAATATAATCACATGTCAGTTCTAGTATTATATATTTGTCCTATAAATACCCGTTTATCATCTGCATTTCTTCTTGGTGTAGCAATTTTAATGGCCAGTAGTGTACATAAACGACGTGGGAGACAATTTGAGTAGCACTCAGATTGTTAGCAAACAAATGCTGCTGTCATTTAGTGTCTCTTAGAGTCATCAGACGATCAAAATTATTTACACAAGAAACCTATACGGCGCGAAAAGTGGCAGTTGACTCTAAATAATGAAAATGTGAAGTCGTCCACTTGAGCACTAAAAGGAATCTGCTAAATTTTGGTTACGCGATGAATCACACACGTCTGAAACCTGTGAATTCTGCTAAATACTCAGGGATTAGTATAACGAATAACTTAAATTGGAGCTATGACGCAGATAATGTTGCGGAGAAAGCTAACCAAAGAGTGCTATTCATTGGCAGAACGCTGAGAACATGCAACAGGGCTACTAAGGAGACTGCCTACACTACGCTTGTCCGACCTCTTCTGGAGTATTGTTGCGCGCCATGGGACTCGCAGCACACGGGAATCAAGGACACCGAGAAAGCTCAGAGAAGGGCGGCTCGTTATGTACTATCGCGAAATAGAGGAGAGAGTGTCACGGATGTGATACGTGGGTTAGGGCAGGAGTAATCGAAACAAAGGCGTTTTTCGTTGCGCCAGGATCTGTTCAGATTCTCCTCCGAATGCGAAAATATTTTGTTAGTATCCACCTGCACAGGGAGAAATGGTCATTGTATTAAAATGAGAGAAATCAGAGCTCACACGGTGAGGTTTTAAGTGTTAGTTTTCCCGCTCTGTTCGAGAGTGGAACGCTAGAGAAATACACTCCTGGAAATTGAAATAAGAACACCGTGAATTCATTGTCCCAGGAAGGGGAAACTTTATTGACACATTCCTGGGGTCAGATACATCACATGATCACACTGACAGACCCACAGGCACATAGACACAGGCAACAGAGCATGCACAATGTCGGCACTAGTACAGTGTATATCCACCTTTCGCAGCAATGCAGGCTACTATTCTCCCATGGAGACGATCGTAGAGATGCTGGATGTAGTCCTGTGGAACGGCTTGCCATGCCATTTCCACCTGGCGCCTCAGTTGGACCAGCGTTCGTGCTGGACGTGCAGACCGCGTGAGACGACGCTTCATCCAGTCCCAAACATGCTCAATGGGGGACAGATCCGGAGATCTTGCTGGCCAGGGTAGTTGACTTACACCTTCTAGAGCACGTTGGGTGGCACGGGATACATGCGGACGTGCATTGTCCTGTTGGAACAGCAAGTTCCCTTGCCGGTCTAGGAATGGTAGAACGATGGGTTCGATGACGGTTTGGATGTACCGTGCACTATTCAGTGTCCCCTCGACGATCACCAGTGGTGTACGGCCAGTGTAGGAGATCGCTCCCCACACCATGATGCCGGGTGTTGGCCCTGTGTGCCTCGGTCGTATGCAGTCCTGATTGTGGCGCTCACCTGCACAGCGCCAAACACGCATACGACCATCATTGGCACCAAGGCAGAAGCGACTCTCATCGCTGAAGACGACACGTCTCCATTCGTCCCTCCATTCACGCCTGTCGCGACACCACTGGAGGCGGGCTGCACGATGTTGGGGCGTGAGCGGAAGACGGCCTAACGGTGTGCGGGACCGTAGCCCAGCTTCATGGAGACGGTTGCGAATGGTCCTCGCCGATACCCCAGGAGCAACAGTGTCCCTAATTTGCTGGGAAGTGGCGGTGCGGTCCCCTACGGCACTGCGTAGGATCCTACGGTCTTGGCGTGCATCCGTGCGTCACTGCGGTCCGGTCCCAGGTCGACGGGCACGTGCACCTTCCGCCGACCACTGGCGACAACATCGATGTACTGTGGAGACCTCACGCCCCACGTGTTGAGCAATTCGGCGGTACGTCCACCCGGCCTCCCGCATGCCCACTATACGCCCTCGCTCAAAGTCCGTCAACTGCACATACGGTTCACGTCCACGCTGTCGCGGCACGCTACCAGTGTTAAAGACTGCGATGGAGCTCCGTATGCCACGGCAAACTGGCTGACACTGACGGCGGCGGTGCACAAATGCTGCGCAGCTAGCGCCATTCGACGGCCAACACCACGGTTCCTGGTGTGTCCGCTGTGCCGTGCGTGTGATCATTGCTTGTACAGCCCTCTCGCAGTGTCCGGAGCAAGTATGGTGGGTCTGACACACCGGTGTCAATGTGTTCTTTTTTCCATTTCCAGGAGTGTAGCTTGAAGGTGGTTCGATGAATCCTCTGCCAACGGCTTAACTGTGAGATGTAGACGATCGTACTTTTGATAATAAGCGTAGATGTGGTACTGAGTCATATGCCCTTCAGAAATAATGCGTCTTCCTGGCTACCTCTATCCAAGGCTTTGAGAATGTCGTGCGACAAAAGAACGAGTTGGGTTTCGCAAGACGGAAGATTTCGGGATCCATGTTGGTTGGGATGGAGGACGTCAATCTGTTCGACACACATATTTACGTTTGCAACCACAACAGAAGGGCCGATCAAAAAGTTCTCGTCCGAAGCCTGTACAGTCCGCAATTGGTACGCCAGACAGCAAAAATCGATGTGAGCTTTGGAGCAATCATCCCATCGACGAACCAGGTTAACAGACGCGTTGGGTCTTGACACCGTGTCCTGCTGCATGAAGGAGCCCGCAACTGCCTGCCTCACAGCCTCGTCCGACAGGAATCGTTGACCCTTCAAGACATTTTTTGAGGTATCGAAGGCGTGATAATCGCATGGGAATCGGGACTATAGGGCGAGCGCTCGAGTGTCTCCAATGTCAGTTGGCGTTACTTCTGCGTTGCGACATTTGCTATAGGGAGACGTGTGTTGCAACAAATTCTGCGCACCATTTCAGAACGGTGGTTTCCGACGCACACGCTGTCCCACACACGTTCTTCATTCTGCAGTGGCTTTCTGTCGATGTTTGTCCTCCGGCAGCCAAGAAAAGAATAACAGAACGTTGATCCTTTTTGGGCGCGTTTGGTAATAATGTCGCCATAGTTCATCTCTGCTCTGTTACTGCAAGCACCTCGGAAAGATCCAAATGCCTTGTCTACATATTGGGTGCCTATATACCAGCATCGGAGTCGCACTACGATGCAGCAACGTCCTCAAATGGAAACTTTCTCATCACCTCTTAAATCTTCTAATAATCCACAACAGATGGATGTCAGAGATATTTGACTGTAGTTGTAACGATTACTTCCATTACCCTTTTTGTGACCTGTACTTTCTTCCAATTACTGGACACAGTTTTTTTTTTGTTCGAGGTATCAACGGTATATAACGCTTAAAAGAGGTGTTGCATCAGCTGCAAATTCTTTGTAGATTCTGGTAGAGATTCCGTCAAGCCCTGGACCTTCGTTTGATTTGAGCGATTTCAGCTGATCCACAACTCCATTGACGATAACACTCGTATCACTTATATTTGCAGTGGTGCGAGAATTATACCTGCAAAATAATCGTGGAATTTCTTCAGTAAAAGAAAATTTGAAAACGAAGTGAAGCATTTCCGCTTTTGCGTTGCTGCTATCCTCATTTCAATTCCTGTGTCATCCGAGACTGTCTGGTCATCACTTTGATGTCAATGACAGCATTTATATTAGGGTAGCAGCTGTTAGCGTGAGCCGACGGGTAGTATGAGGCCGGCCGATGTGACCGAGCGGTTCTAGGCGCTTCAGTCTGGAACCGCGCGACCGCTACGGTCGCAGGTTCGAATCCTGCCTCGGGCATGGATGTGTGTGGTGTCATTAGGTTGGTTAGGTTTAAGTAGTTCTAAGTTCTTGGGGACCTCAGATGTTATGTCCCATAGTGCTCAGAGCCAATTGAACCATTTGGTAGTATGAACCACTTGGTGTTTCTCGTATTTGCTGCTAAACAGCGAACCCTTGCAAGTGCTTGGAAGAAAGCGCAGACATCATTCCAACGTTTGCTAGAACTTGAGTGATGTAGCTGTTGAGTTTGTGTCACAAGTAAATTTTATTTGTTTTGAATATCGAACATGGTGAACGGCGTAATTTTCAGTATCGTATAATGTTTTTAAAGGTAAAAAGTAACATTAATGTATTCGTATTAGGAGGGGCGTTCAATAACTAATGCAACACATTTCTTTCTGAAAGCAGGTTGGTTTTATTCCCCACTCTTTCGGCTACAAAACACTGTTTTACAACACAATTTACGGTCAATGCGACGGCCTTAAGCAACCATACTGGGGGGGAGGGGGGGGGGGGTCTGTATGCACGTATGGTACCACTCTACAGGTCGACGTCGGAGCCAACGTCTTGCTGGGTCCATAACCTCCCCATCATCCACCTACTGCTTCCTGTGGAGTGCCAAACAGATGGAAGTCGAAAGGTGGGAGATCCGAGCTGCAGAGTGGGTGAGGAAAAACAATCCAATGATTTTGTGAGCTCCTCTCGGGGCCTTGCGTTGTCATGGAGAAGAAGTTCGTTTTCATTTTTCTGGTGACAAACATGTTGAAGATGTTTATTCGATTTCCTGAGGGTTGCACAGTACGCCTAGAGAGTCGATCGTTGCAACGTGTAGGAGAACAACAAACACAATAACCCCTTCAGAGTCCCAGAAGATCGTCGCTATGACTTTATCGGCTGAGGGTGCGGCTTTGAATGTTTTCTCTGGAGAAGAAGTGGTGTTTCCAGTACCAAGTGATGAACCTATGTTTCATTGTCTGTGACGATGTTCGACACAAATTTGTCACGATCAGTCTCGTAACGCGCAAGCAATTCCGCACAGACGGTCCTTCGTTGCTCTGCATGGCCTTCTGTTAAGAGGAGAGGAACCCAGAGGGCACAATTGGCGGACGTGTGTCAGCACTACCAGCAGAGACGTCCAGTTGAGCAGCGAGGTGTCTGATTGTGTTTTCAAATATTCAACCTGGAAGTACAAGGGACAAACAAACTCATGTTTCGAAACGACAGCCAAAACAAACAACATAGGTTCCACTGTGTCGTCGTTGTATCTGTATTGGCCCAAAATACCGACAAGCAACGGAGCACAAACTCCATCGGGGTCAATGTTGGTTCCAACACTGTTTCAACGATACACGCATTGGACCAACACAGTTGGCGCCAACGTTAGCTCCACTCTGTGGATCTGGTCTAAACCACACACTGATGCAGAATGCCTCTCATGCATCGTCTGCCACTGAAGTTGGCTGAGCATCTCCGTGACGCTTTGGCGCTGGATAAATGAACCTGTGACGAAGCGCGCTGCTCTTCTTTGGATCTTCCCAATTTCTTCTGTCAATCCTATCTGGTGCGGATCCCAGGCTGGCGACCAATATTCAAGCATTGGTGGAACGAGGCCTTTGTACGCAACCTCCTTTGTGGGTTGACTAAACTTCCTGAAGACTCTTCCAATGAATCTCAGTCTAGCATGTGCCTTACTTCCGACTTGTTTTATGTGGTTTTCCACTTTTAAGCAGCCCTGTACGTATATTATTTTATGGATGTGACTGCTTCCAGTGACCGTTCTGCAACCACACAATAATGGTTTTCTGCTTATTTATGAAGTGAAGTTATTTATTAGTGAAGTTCGGTGACAGGAGGAACAAGACTTTTGGTCAGGTGAATACAGGGTTATAAATACAAAATCAATTAGGGGAAATGCAGGAGTAGATTAAAGAATGAATAAAAAAATAGGAATGCGGGTAAGCTACTACAAACAGCATAGTGAACGCATTATTGTGGCCAAGATAGACACGAAGCCCACGCCTACAACAGTAGTACAAGTTTATGTGCCAACTAGCTCTGCAGATGACAAAGAAATTGATGAAATGTATGATGAGATAAAAGAAATTATTCAGGTAGTGGAGGGAGACGAAAATTTAATAGTCAGGGGTGATTGGAATTCGAGAGTAGGAAAAGGGAGAGAAGGAAACATAGTAGGTGAATATGGATTGGGGCTAAGAAATGAAAGAGGAAGCCGCCTGGTAGAATTTTGCGCAGAGCATAACTTAATCATAGCTAACACTTGGTTCAAGAATCATGAAAGAAGGTTGTATACATGGAAGAACCCTGGAGATACTAGAAGATATCAGATAGATTATATAATGGTAAGACAGAGATTTAGGAACCAGGTTTTAAATTGTAAGACATTTCCAGGGGCAGATGTGGACTCTGACCACAATCTATTGCTTATGAACTGTAGATTAAAGCTGAAGAAACTGCAAAAAGGTGGGAATTTGAGGAGATAGGACCTGGATAAACTGAAGGAACCAGAGGTTGTAGAGAGTTTCAGGAAGAGCATAAAGAATCAATTGACAAGAATGGGGAAAAGAAATACAGTAGAAGAAGAATGGATAGCTTTGAGGGATGAAGTGGTGAAGGCAGCAGAGGATCAAGTAGGTAAAAAGACGAGAGCTAGCAGAAATCCTTGGGTGACAGAAGAAATACTGAATTTAATTCATGAAAGGAGAAAATATAAAAATGCAGTAAATGAAGCAGGCAAAAAGGAATACAAACGTCTCAAAAATGAGATCGACAGGAAGTGCAAAATGGTTAAGCAGGCATGGCTAGAGGACAAATGTAGGGATTTAGAGGCTTACCTCACTAGGGGTAAGATAGATACTGCCTACAGGAAAACTAAAGAGACCTTTGGAGAAAAGAGAACCACTTGTATGAATATCAAGGGCTCAGATGGAAACCCAGTCCTAAGCAAAGAAGAGAAAGCAGAAAGGTGGATGGAGTATATAGAGGGACTATACAAGGGCGATGTTCTTGAGGACAATATTATGGAAATGGAAGAGGACGTAGATGAAGGTGAAATGGGAGATATGATACTGCGTGAAGAATTTGATAGAGCACTGAAAGACCTAAGTCGAAACAAGACCCCGGGAGTAGACAACATTCCACTAGAACTACTGACAGCCTTGGGAGAGCCAGTCCTGACAAAACTCTACCAACTGGTGAGCAAAATGTATGAGACAGGCGAAATACCCTCAGACTTCAAGAAGAATATAATAATTCCAATCCCAAAGAAAACAGGCGTTGACAGATGTGAAAATTACCGAACTGTCAGTTTAATAAGCCACGGCTGCAAAATATTAACGCGAATTCTGTACAGACGTATGGAAAAACTGGTAGATGCCTACCTCGGGGAAGATCAGTTTGGACTCCGTAGAAATATCGGAACACATGAGGCAATACTGACCCTACGACTTATCTTAGAAGCTAGATTAAGAAAAGGCAAACCTACGTTTCTAGCATTTGTAGACTTGGAGAAAGCTTTTGACAATGTTGACTGGAATAATCTCTTTCAAATTCTGAAGGTGGCAGGGGTAAAATACAGGGAGCGAAAGGCTATTTGCAATTTGTACAGAAACCAGATGGCAGTTATAAGAGTCGAGGGGCATGAAAGGGAAGCAGTGGTTGGGAAGGGAGTGAGACAGGGTTGTAGCCTCTCCCCGATGTTATTCAATCTGTATATTGAGCAAGCAGTAAAGGAAACAAAAGAAAAATTCGGAGTAGGTATTAAAATCCATGGAGAAGAAATAAAAACTTTAAGGTTCGCCGATGACATTGTAATTCTGTCAGAGACTGCAAAGGACTTGGAATAGCAGTTGAACGGAATGGACAGTGTCTTGAAGGGAGGATATAAGATGAACATCAACAAAAGCAAAACGAGAATAATGGAATGTAGTCGAATTAAGTCGGGCGATGCTGAGGGGATTAGATTTGGAAATGAGACACTTAAAGTAGTAAAGGAGTTTTGGTATTTGGGGAGCAAAATAACTGATGATGATCGAAGTAGAGAGGATCTAAAATGTAGACTGGCGATGGCAAGGGAAGCGTTTCTGAAGAAGAGAAATTTGTTAACATCGAGTATAGATTTAAATGTCAGGAAGTCGTTTCTGAAAGTATTTCTATGGCGTGTAGCCATGTATGGAAGTGAAACATGGACGATAAGTAGTTTGGACAAGAAGAGAATAGAAGCCTTTGAAATGTGGTGCTACAGAAGAATGCTGAAGATTAGATGGGTAGATCGCGTAACTAATGAGGAAGTATTGAATGGGATTGGGAGAAGAGGAGTTTGTGGCACCACAACGTGACAAGCAGAAGGGATCGGTTGGTAGGACATGTACTGAGGCATCAAGGGATCGCCAATTTAGTATTGGAGGGCAGCGTGGAGGGTAAAAACCGTAGAGGGAGACCAAGAGATGAGCACACTAAACAGATTCAGAAGGATGTAGGCTGCAGAACGTATTGGGAGATGAAGACGCTTGCACGAGATAGAGTAGCATGGTGAGCTGCATCAAACCAGTCTCAGGACTGAAGACCACAACAACAACAACAACACGTCACATTTGGTTATGTTGAGGGGCAACTGACAATCGATGTTCAAATAGTCGATCCTCTGCAGGCCTTCCAGCATTTCGCTGCAATTTTCCAGCGATGCGACTTCTCTTTGTAGAACAGCATTACCAGCGAAAAGCCTCACCGAACTTTCTCGGCAAGAAAGCGGACTCTTATTAAGTAAAGGGTTCCTTTAGTAAGAGAAAAAGTGTATCATACGACATTGTTGGCTGAACGATCCAGAGGGGTTGTTCAGCCGCTTAATCGGGAAGGACCCTAGCTACATGGCATATGAGAATACAGAGTGTTAAAAAACTAGTTACACGAAAGTAAAATAACTTACAGAAATGTTTGGTACAGTATTGGCTGTAGTATATCATCGCGCTTTGTTGCAGCCTAATACTGTTAGTTCCCGTCGTTGCTGCTAGGGTGCGTGCGCGAATGAGTTACCCCTAACATTCATTATGGAGTCGTATAACGGTGCTGAGCGTGTGCAGTGTTAGTTACTGTTTCATGAATCCCCATGCACCACTACAGTTAAGAGACAATTCAGGACTAAATATCGCAAGCCAACACCTCAAAGAATTTTGGAACACGTATTATGTACGAGTATAATGACTTTTATGGAGACTAGATATCTACTCTGTAAGAATCAGCATGGGTTTCGAAAAAGACGATCGTGTGAAACCCAGCTTGCGCTATTCGTCCACGAGACTGAGAGCGCCATAGATACGGGTTCCCAGGTAGATGCCGTGTTTCTTGACTTCCGCAAGGCGTTCGATACAGTTCCCCACAGTCGTTTAATGAACAAAGTAAGAGCATATGGACTATCAGACCAATTGTGTGATTGGATTGAAGAGTTCCTAGATAACAGAACGCAGCATGTCATTCTCAATGGAGAGAAGTCTTCCGAAGTAAGAGTGATTTCAGGTGTGCCGCAGGGGAGTGTCGTAGGATCGTTGCTATTCACAGTATACATAAATGACCTTGTGGATGACATCGGAAGTCCACTGAGGCTTTTTGCGGATGATGCTGTGGTATATCGAGAGGTAGTAACAATGGAAAATTGTACTGAAATGCAGGAGGATCTGCAGCGAATTGACGCATCGTGCAGGGAATGGCAATTGAATCTCAATGTAGGCAAGTGTAATGTGCTGCGAATACATAGAAAGAAAGATCCCTTATCATTTAGCTACAATATAGCGGGTCAGCAACTGGAAGCAGTTAATTCCATAAATTATCTGGGAGTAGGCATTAGGAGTGATTTAAAATGGAATGATAATATAAAGCTGATCGTCGGTAAAGCACATGCCAGACTGAGATTGATTGGAAGACTCCTAAGGAAATGAGATCCGAAAACAAAGGAAGTAGGTTACAGTACGCTTGTTCGCCCACTACTTGAATACTGCTCAGCAGTGTGGGATCCGTACCAGATAGGGTTGATAGAACAGATAGAGAAGATCCAACGGAGAGCAGCGCGCTTCGTTACAGGATCATTTAGTAATCGCGAAAGCGTTACGGAGATAATAGATAAACTCCAGTGGAAGACTCTGCAAGAGAGACGCTCAGTAGCTCGGTACGGGCTTTTGTTGAAGTTTCGAGAATATACCTTCACCGAGGAGTCAAGCAGTATATTGCTCCCTCCTACGTATCTCTCGCGAAGAGACCATGAGGATAAAACCAGAGAGATTAGAGCCCACACAGAGGCATACCGACAAACTTTCTTTCCACGAACAATAAGAAACTGGACTAGATGGGAGAACCGATAGAGGTACTCAGGGTACCCTCCGCCACACATCGTCAGGTGGTTTGCGGAGTATGGATGTAGATGTAGGTGTAGATCGTTAGAGGTGACTAAAATCGTCCAACAATCGACTTGAAATTATTACAGTTTCCTAAGGGTGGGCGTGACAAGACAGCCTTCGAACCAATACTACATGTCTTCTCTGAGAAGCACCTGAAGAGATTGTTCGCAAGCCCATTTACGCTCGAAATATAGTGTATCTAACATCAAAAACTAGACATGACGTTTATGAGGAAGTCCACGCTGAGACTGATATGTATCAGTGGCTATGAGGCAGTTGTAGCAACAACGGTTACCAGAGTACAAAGAGAAGCCAAGACAAGTAGAAATTTTGCATGTTCAGCAAACTTGACTGGTTTTACTCTCATTTCTTACTAAGGAACTTAAAAACACTTTTCTCTGAGCAGGAGCATGTAGACGAACTGTGACTGAAGCTTAGAAGAAAGGTAGAGTAAACACATGACACATATTGCCTAAGAGAACAGTTCATAATGGAAGAGACCCTCTGTGGTACACAGTATCTTCCAACGAAACAGCGACTGCTGCTAAGTAAGTGTAAAACAATGTATACGGTTATAGATAATGAATCGTTTAATGAAACGCGTTTGGCGATCCAAATGGCAAAGCTTAAAGCCTTCAACGACTACCGTTGCAGAATCTTGTCGAAAGACCTCTTGCAAAACTAAAGGAAATTCTGTCATACGTAAAAGAGTTGGTAAAGCAATTTGGGGAACGACGGCTAGAATGGGACACTTAAGTCAAAACTGGTATAATACTGTTGTTGTTTTGAAATAAGGTATAACTGCATAAAAATTATTTTTAACCAAAATGACGCACAACAGGAAGAACAGTTTGGTATCCTACCGCTGTCCAGGCCGTCTCTAGACACGTATCCGCTGGTCATCGAGGCTCAGTTCGAACAGGGACTCATCACTGAAGACTATTCTACTCCGTTCAGGCCGAAGGCATGTCTGGAGACGCCCGAGACAGCGATGGGGCACCAACCTCATTGTCGCCCGCCATAGCCCCGACAAACAGTATTGATGGTCTAGCTTGCCATTTCGTTTCATAGCAGGACCCCTTTGCTTGTCATCCACGGCTTCCTTGCAGCACAGCGGTATATATATATATATATATATATATATATATATATATATATATATATATATAATTGGTGTTTTGCCCTTAAAGAGCGCAGTTGGACTAAAGTACATGGCCAATTCCTTGCCGGCCGCGGTGGCCGAGCGGTTCTAGGCGCTTCAGTCAAGAATCGCGTGACTGCTACGGTCGCAGTTTCGAATTCTGCCTCGGGCATGGATGTGTGTGATGTCCTTATTTTTAAGTAGTTCTAAGTTCTAGGGGACTGACGACCTCAGATGTTAAGTCCCATAGTGCTCAGAACCATTTGAACCAAGCCATTTCCTTTTGTTGCCTTACTTGCTGCCCAAACTTCCCTCATTCGCTCGCTGTGTTTCTGTTTCCGGTCCTCTGTCCACGCTTCTTGTCGGCTTCGTGTCTTCGGCTTCATCTTGCTTGCCTCTTTGGTTGCCCATATTTCTTTCATCTTATGGCTGTGACCTTGCTTGCTTTATTCGGTCCATTTTACGCCTGTCCGTTTGTCACAGTGTATCTCATTTAGTTCACTTTTCTTAATCATGTTTCTAAATTTTATTCTGTCGTTCATTGTGTCTGGTGTGATGCTGAGTTGGTTCAGGTCGTTTTCTACCTCTGCCACCCATTTGTTGTTTCTAGTGGTTACCCAGTCAAAGATCTGTTTGATCAGTCTGTGTGATGGCATTCTGTATAGGTGTCTATAGAATTGCAGTCTGCGTTTTCTAATCTCTCTGTATGTTTGTATAGTTCCTCTGTAGGTTTCTTGATCCATATTTCATTGTTGTTAGTTGCACCTAATATTTTCCTAAGTTTTTTCCGTTCTACTTTTTCTAGTTGTCTGATACGTGTATGCCCTAGGATTAGTGTGATCTATGTTGCATACAGTGCCTCGGGGAGCACCACCGTGTCGTAGTGGCGTAATTTGGCTTTTTGTGAGATAGACTTCTTGTTGTAATGATTCCACACTCCTTTGTATGCCTTGTCCAGTTTAGTTTTTCTGTCTTCGTTTGAGTCTCTGTTATGTCCGCTCATTTGTAGTGTTTCACCGAGGTATTTGAAGTTTGGCGTTTCGTAAGTCGTGCCGTACTTTGTGTTCAGAGATGAGAGTTTCTTTGTGCTCATAAACTGTGTCTTTTCGTAAGAGACCTGTAGTCCAGTTTTGGAAGCGATTTCGTGTAGTTTTTCAATAGCTTCTTTTATTTCGTTTATACAGTACCTTTCGTGACAATCGCCAAATCGCCTGCAAAAGCCAGGCATTTAATCTGAAGGTTTCCTAAGGTTATCCTCTGTTGTGATATTTCCCATTCTTTTATTACTTTAACTAACTCTAGATTGAAAAGGAGAGGTGAGAGGCCATCGCCTTGTCGGACACCTGTGCGAATTTAAAAGGGCTCTGATAGTTCCCCACAAAACCTTACTTTGGAGGTCGTTTTGGTCAAGGTTTGTTCTATGATAGCCCGTGTTTTGTTGTCTACTTTGTATTTAGCTAGACTTTTGAAGAGTTTTCCGGTTGATAGAATCGTATGCCTTTTTGAAGTCGACAAAGGTAATGATCATGTTCTGTTTGTGTTGTAAAATCGTTTTCAGGTTCCAAATTTGTTCCGCAAAAGACCACCCTTTACAGAAACCTGCTTGGTATTCCCCAATCAAGTGGTCGGTCTGGCATTCTAGACTGTTTAGTAAAGCTTTAGAGAGGATCTTGTATGTGACTGGTATTAGGGATATTCCTCTGTAGTTATTCGGGTCAGTCTTGTCACCTTCTTTGTGTAGTGCGTGCAGTTTTCCAGTCGTCAGGAATTTTCATGGTCTCCCAGATATCTTCCAAGATCCTGTGGATGTCTTTGGTGAGCTCTGGTAACTTCCAGATTTCCGCGCTGGTGCCGTCTTCTCCAAGTGCTCTACGATTCTTGAGTGACTTGATTATTTCTTTAACTTCTTTGAGAGTTGTAGGTTCACTATCTGGATTCTACGTGCTCGTTTCTGTCATCAGTTCTTCCATAGTGGGGTCCGTGTTGAGGAGTTTTTCAAAATACTTTGCCAGAATGTCACAATTGTTTTTGGTATATGTTTCTAGGGTTTCATCAGGTCTTCTGAAGGACAAGTTGGGTGGTTGATATCTAGTCATATTTTCTCTGAACGTTCTGTAGAAGTTTCTTGTATTGGTCTTCGTGAAGTCCGATTCGATCTCCGTCAGTCGCCGTTTATCATACTGTCGTTTTTCACTGCGAATGGTTTTGCTTGATTGTTTGTTTTCAGGAAGTTCATCCATTTCTCTGGGGATTTATGGCTAGTAAATTTTTACATGCACTGATTCGTTGGTCAATAGCTTGGTCACATGTGTGGTTCCACCAACAGTGTTTCCTTGTGCCTGGTGCTTGTGCTAGTTTCATGGCCTCCTGGATTCTTCCTGAAAGCTATGTCCCGTCTGTTGTTTTCTTCATTTTAATTTTGTCTGATATTTGTGACTGGTTTAAAATAAGGTATTCTGGACCTGGTCTAACAATTTGGTTCTTCTGGAGCTTTTTATTGGGCAAAAGACGAATCCTAATCTGTAGCAGGTGGTGGTCTGATTCGAAGTAGCCTTTACGTGTGTCTATCTTCAAAATTTCTTTTTGTGAGTCTTTCTGGACTATCACGTGGTCGATTTGTAGTTCTTGTTTTCCGCTGGGGAATTTTCATGTGGTAAATTTCCGTGTTGGTTTCTTGAATTTTGTTGACACTATGGCGAGGTCGTGGCTTTTGCAAAAGTCTATCAGGTGATTTCCATTTTTGTTTGTGTCCTTGTGTGGAGTATGTTTTCCTGTGGTATGTCTGTATTCCTTTTCTTTTCCGAATTTAGCGTTGAAGTCTCCCAGTATTATTTTGACTCTATGTGCAGGAATTTTCCTGATAGTTTCTTCCATTGTCGTCCAGAAGTCATCCATTTCGTCCGGGTTTTTACTGTTGTAGTCATTAGTCGGTGCATGTGCGTTGATTATTGTGCAGGATTTGTTGGCTGATTTCGCTGTGATGGTGCTGATTCTTTCGTGTGGTGACGAAAAGTCGATTATGCTGTTCGTGACGGACCTGTATACTGCAAATCCTGTGCCGAAAAGCCGTACGTTTTTCAGTTGTCTCGATGGTTTTCCTTTGTATATTGTTAAGTTCTCCGTGTTGAAATGGTCTTCGTCTGTGAATCGTGTTTCTCGCAGTGCACATATTTCGATTTAAAAAATTTTCGAGAGTGTCTGTGAGTTGTTTCATATTTCCTGTCTTCATCAGTGTTTTCACGTTGAGTCTGCCGATGTAGTGTTTGCTTTTGGTCTTGGGGGAGAAGCTCCTATTCTTCTCATGATGTCCGTGAGCCCCAGAATCCGATGCTCACGACGATTGTCTATTGACTGGGGCCTGGGGTAATGAGATTTTTCTCTTTGTACCATCATGATGTTTAGTAGTTGGATATATGGCGTGCTGCCGAGTACAACCTGACTTTCCAGATCAGGAGGTTGGTTGAGGCCGCCACTGACATGTGGAGCAGACGCCTTTTTTAGCCGCCCACTGTGAGAACAGACGCTACTAGTAGTTTTGGTCCGCCCCGAGTATTTCATTTCTTCGGTACCACCTATATCTTGGAGGCATTCCCCTACATATGTGTGTGTGTATTTTCTGCAACTATGCTATGTTTTATGTACATTGATGTACTGGTTTACTTGTGGAATGAAGCTTGTTTCATCTAAGATCTTGCCGTATACTTTAAGCTCTATGATATTCCGAGAATTTAGTACCGATGGAGCATCATGGCAAAGGCTTACATTACAGTTTAAATTTTCGAAACGAAGGGTCATGAGGTCGTTGTTTTTTTGTTGTTACTGAAAACATAGTTGCTGGCTGGAAGGTATAGTGAATTACGTCTTTTTTCTATGAGTATTAGAAAGTAAGTGATTTGGTTTTGGACAAGTTGCAATAGGCATTACTCCAATAATTGTTTTCTGAAAATTTGAGGGAAGTACTCGTATGCTTTCACATTAGAAAATACAGATTAGAGACAGAAAGGCCTGTAACTTCCTACTAGCAGATATTTACTTGTTTTAAATTATAACTTCAAATGAAATAGGAACCCTTTGTATGAAAAGTAAAAATGTGAAAATTGCTGTATGAAACATAATATGGCATCTTTTTGTACACTGTTAGTAGTTTTGCAAAGTTTGTATCTACAAAATTAGTAGCTGATGAGCTAATTCAGGGAGAAGCTAGTTTAGCTGTAGATAGTGTCTTAAATATTAATTTCATAAACTTACGCTCGCCCAACAACTTCATTGTGTAGTCGACTGACTGGGTGGATTAGATCGTAGCGTATCTAATCCGCCAGTCGGAGTTTCTGTATTTGAGCCACGTAGCACACAGTTTATTTCAAATTCAGATACAATTTTAGCCATACGCTGCATACTGTGGGTTACACATATCTCCAACTAATTTTGGGATTTTTCTGCCTTGCATGTACCTTATGTTTGTTAAAGAGTATATTAAACCACACTAAGGCTAATCCTAAGCTGAATTTTCCAGACCACGTCTTCTCATTCTGAATGTCACGCAATATGTGTGTGTTACAGCCATTGCCCAGCAACTTCTTTTACAAGTTTTAGTTTTTTTGTTTTGCAATGACAAAACCGCGTATGCACTGGCCCTCAGACATGCTTACGTTAGCTCTATACTAATTCAGCTGAATGTTGGCTCCAACGTGCGGTCACTGTCCCACAGCTGATGGTCAATGTTGGCGCCAACGTCGGCATCTATGCGTGGAGCAAAGGGTTACTGTTTCCTGTTAAAAGTTTCGAGAGCTTTTGCGTTTCTAGAAGAGTCAACCAATGTATTGTTTTCTGCTATGTATATCTGGCGTAAACACCATGAAAGTAAAATTAGAGACATTCGAGCTCACACCAACGGCCGTTCTTCACGCTAACCATTCGTAATTGTACTGTAAAGGGAGGAAGCGACAACGATATACAAAGTACCCTCCACCACAGACCGTTTTTTTTTTTTTTTAATTGGACTTGTAGTCCGGGGTGATAAGTTACAATACAGCATCACCGGTCTATTGCGGTCTAACTGTGTCGGTGAGGCAGTAAATTTCCACAGGGCAGTGACTGCGTCACTGCAATTCACTTTGGAGGTGTGGCGGTGGGACTTGTAGTCCCGTACCACCCTCTGACGGTGATAGTACTACATGAGTCAGGCAGAAAAATTTTGCCTAACATGGGCAGGTGAAGGTGTGGCAGTGGGACTTGTAGTCCCGTACCGGGGACGAGGTGACCACAGACCGTAAGTTGGCTTACAGAGATATAGAATGCCTGCTGATATTGGTCTGCGAGTTCTGGTTGTTGTTTAATATTATCCAGAGGATCTCCGTGGGGGCCAATGCAGGACACTGAAATATTCATTACTCTCAGCCTGAAAGCCAGTTTCGTGGAATTTTGAAATAGGTATTTGGTGGATAGTCGTCGGTTTGTTTCTAGTGTTTTCCAAATGAAATGGTTCAGCATTCTGATACTCTCTCCCGAGAAACAGTCAAGCTCGTGGTAATTGCTATTGCTCTTCTTTGACCACTCTCGATGCTCGTTGTCAGTATAACTTTTACGGATCCCACAGACTTGGATAGTATTCCGACTCAGTCCGTACGGGTACTTTGTGAGATATCTCTTTCTTAACAAACTGCAGTATTCCAGTATCCTTCAATAAACAGAGGCGTTACTTCATATCCGTGCTATTAAAATATTCATATATCAACTATACCAACACAAGGATTTGGCTTATGAGACCGAAGTAGAACAGCCAATTAACAATTTCAGCAAATCCCATCTTTATATCTATATAATAAATATTGGACTCAATGAATAGTCTGTAGTATATGTCTGATGAATAGAAGGAATAATGAAAGACTAGAACCTTTTGTTCATCTGCCACAGAAGATAGCAGCTACCAATACATGAGGATACACTTGAAGCTACTACACTGAGACTTAATCGCGACAACTCTTAAAGTCACGACTGCAGAAGGGCTTTCTGCAAGTGTATTCGACCTACAACAAAAATAGGAATTATGAAAGCAAACTGCTTCACCTGATTACTTCTTCCAAACTAATGACGAAGTTTGGACCTCCTGGTTTCGATGTACCTCTGGAAATAGGGGACATCATTACAGGATCTGCAATGGACGTGGGAGACGTGCGGACATGCTATACAAAGAGGGAAGTTTTGCTTCTGCCGAATGTAATTGCAGATATGATACCAGACTCTAAACAGTATCGTGAAATACTGCAAAGTTATGCCATATCCTGTAGGCACAGCTGATTTCTTTACTCTTCCAACCGATGCATTCAATTAGATCAGGAAGCTGGAATTGGCACTGATTGCAAAGATACACTCGACTATTTCATAGTATTTTAATGTACATAGTAGCTATTAGTAGAAGGATAGATTACAACTCACCGTATAGATGTAACGTAGAGTTGCAGGCAGGCATAAGGAAAAGACTGTTACACTGCCCGTGATGGCTGTCTTGGGGGCGTGAGGGTGAATGTGTGAGTGTTTTCTGTAGAAGGCTTTGGTCGAAAGTTAAATGTGTAAAGAGTCTTTTCGTTGTGGCTGTCTGCAGCGCAACGTGTCATCTTCGTGGTGAGCAGCATCCTATCCCTTTCCTAATATTGTTGATATTCCAACTTGGAGTTTCCATTGTTTAATTTACACAGTTATTATATGCTTTCATCAGTGACCTTGCACTGTTACCGTGTAACGAAGGCCCATGTGGAGTGCCATAAGATGAATAACTTACGAATAAATAGCTATGCATTACGACGCTCTTGACGTACAGGAAAATAGGAAAAACGATCCGAAAATAACGAATTCCATTTTTTTTATTTAACATACTGTCACGATTTAAGTTTTCCTGCCATGATATTTATCGTTTATTTTAATACTACCTGGGAACATTTTCCGTCACTGAACAAAGTATTTCGATGAATCATCATGGATGCAGTAACTTTATTTTGTACTGGAGAAATGCAGCAAAGTTTTCCTGTCGTGTACTTTACAAACTTTAAAGCATACTTAATCGTAAAAATATTTTCACTATTACCGAATTTCAAATTGAAACGCATTTATTCTTGCAACACTAGCACAGTTGTGGCAATAGTAGAAGATTTTAACGATCTTTGTATAACTGGGATGTGTATGACGCTACGATGTGACGACTGTTTGCAATGAAAACATTGCATTTGTTTTTCGATTAGCAACGTACAAATTGTGCATAGTGACACTACAAATCCCTGAACAACAATAGATACTACGAAATGCTATTGATTAAACTTTAATAGTTCCACATACCAGGATGAAATACTTACTTCGTTCAGGAAAGAATTATTAGTAGGCTTCCACAGTACTCCTTTCCGCTTAACTGACATTCTTTACTGTTTCCGTCTTCATTTATTTCTGGGAAACAATAACACAATGAAAACATCTTTATAGCCAGCAGAGAAAAACCTGGCGCTGCTCTTCATCGTCTTTCACAACTCGCTAAGTCGTATGAATGTGAGCCAGTAAACTAAATCCAATGAAAATCCAGTTTATAAAAATTGCCGCGAAAAGTTAATTCGAAAATTATCGCCGCTGATCCGATTTAAAGCGTGATTACTTTTCATTTGAAATCTGCGTAAAATGAACTGATAAAGGAGATGGAGTTGCGAACTAAGAACTATTGTATTTCCACACACAAATAATAGACCAAGGAATTCGTACTGAGAGCGATGGAACTGTTATAACAGATCCTCATACGATAAACTACCAAAGTAAAAACATGGCATCCTGATTTCTTACACAATCAGGAGCGATACTGTCATTTTGGCGCACAGTGACCATAAAGATCCACGCCGGAGAGTACCACACAACTGCAGGGTTATGGCTACCATTACTGCCCAGCAAGGTAATGTTCAGCGCCGTACGCTATATGAACAGATCAGTAGCAAAAGCCAGCAGAGACAAGGATATCATTTTAACATGTACTACTTCCTAAGTAATCGGCTGCTGCTGAGAGGACCATCAATTCATCACAGTCGTCACCGTTGATGATAACTCACAATAATCATCGCATCATACTTGCTGTCTGTCCTCCACACACTACAGAAGTCATTCTCAGACATGAACCAGAACCTCGATCGCTTGATATTGCGATATGCACACAAACACCGTTGAAGGCCTGAGATCTGCTATAAAAGTCTCGTTATCAAGGAATAAGATGAAGTTCGTTTAGGCAGTAGGTACACAAGCCACTTAATCTGTTAGAAATGAATTACTAGGTGTGGCAAGCTGAAGAAACAAAATTCACTCTGTTTCACCAGTTGCCACATACCCCCTTCACTGTAGAAGCCTTCTTCACCGCCCACCATATTTCGCTTCTGCCGAAGCTTGTCTGTTGGCTAAGTATGACGACAATTAACATATCCATATATGTGAGGAGGAAGATAAGAGTTTGACATCTCGTTGCCGCTGAATTTATTAGAGACAGAGAATAACTTTTGGAAAGACTGGGAACGAACTCGGCCATGTCCTTTACGAAGGAAGCATCCCAGCATTTGACTTAGTAGCTCGCAGATTCCCAGCGGTATATGAAAGATGCGCCCAGTGAAATTTGCGCCAAACCAGAAATCTGTGACATTTGTGCTCAGTATTCCAGGAAGCTACGTGTTCATTCCGTCACGACCTACCTACGTCCCGAATCCCCGACCTACGGACATGCTCCTTATGTCCACAGTGAGGCGTTGTGCCGCCATGTCCCAGCTGCGTCGGCACTACCATGCAGATGACCAGCAACGTAAATAAAACATACAGTTACCGGAAGAAGAGCACCACTGTAAAAATGAATGACATAGGGGTTAGTATCATTGGTATCCCTAATAGATACTATTCCAAACTTGTGACTGACTGAACCTCTCTTTTTATCATAATCTTCGTAGATTCCTGAAATAAAAACCCCTGCTCAGTAGTTGGAAGACAGTACAGCTCACACCCATTTGCAACAAGCGTACCAGAAGTGAACCACAAAACTAACGTCCAGTATCCTTGAGATCCATTTCCTACAAAATCTTAGAACATTTTCCGAACTGAAACGTAGTGTGGTATCTAGAAGAGAACGACCTCCTCCATGCCAAAGAGCATAGATTCCGAACACATCAATCCTGTGAAACCCAGCTTGCAGTTTCCTCACATGACATCTTGAAAGCCACGGAGCGAGACAGTCAGATAGGAGCAGTATTTCTTGATTTCCGAAAACCTTTTGGCTCCGTACCGCAACTACGCTTATTATCAAAAGTACGATCGTGTCGCATATTAAGCGAAGTTTATGAGAGGATTGAGAATTTCTTGGTAGGATGAACGCAGCTTATTATCTTGGATGGAAAATCATCAGAAGATGTGTAAACAACTTCGAGTGAACCTCAGAGAGGCGTGCTAAGGACCCTTGGTGTTAATTTTGTATGTTAATGACCTTACAGACCGCATTTTAGTAACCTCAGACTTTATCTGTAGTTATCTATAACATGGTACTACCTGAAAAAGCTGCAAGAATATTCAGTCCGATCTTTATATTTGAAAGTGGTGAAAAGATTGGCAACTTGCTTTAAATGTTCAGAAATGTAAAACTGTGGACTGTACAAACTGGGCGTAACAGTTAGTAGGCTCAGACGCGCGCAAAGCAGATCGGTTCATTGGTAGAATATAAGGGGAGCGCAATCAGTCTACAAAGGCGATTGCTTACAAAACACTACTTCTACATCTACATCTGCATCTGCAGCTACATAGATACTCCGAAAGCCACCGTACCACTACGAGTCATATCCCTCCCTGTTCCATTCGAAAACAGAGCGAGGGAAAAACGAATATCTATATGCCTCCGTTATTGTTGTCGTTGTTGTTGTGGTCTTCAGTCCAGAAACTGGTTTGATGCAGCTCTCCATGCTACTCTATCCTGTGCAAGCTTCATTTCGAAGTAACTACTGCACCCTACATCCTTCTGAATCTGCTTAGTGATTTCATCTCTTGGTCTTCCTCTACAACTTTTACCCTCAACGCAGCCCTCCAATACTAAGTTCCCTTGATGACTCAGAACACGTCCTACCAACCGAGCCCTTCCTCTAGACAAGTTGTGCCACAAATTCCTATTCTTCCTAATTCCGTTCAGTGCCTCCTCATTAGTTACGTGATCTACCTATCTAATCTTCAGCATTCTTCTGTAGCACCACATTTCAAAAGCTTCTATTCTCTTCTTGGCTAAACTATTTCTCGTCCATGTTTCACATTCTTACATGGCTACACTCCATACATATACTTTCAGAAAAGACATTCTGACACTTAAATCTGTACTCGATGTTAACAACCGTCTCTTCTTCAGAAACACTTTCCTTGCCATTGCCAGTCTACATTTTATATCCTCCCTACTTCGACCATCATCAGTTATTTTGCTCCCCAAATAGCAAAACTCATTTACTACTTTAAGTGTCTCATTTCCTAATCTAATTCCCTCAGCATCACCTGATTTAATTCGACTACATTCCATTATCCTCGTTTTGCTTTTGTTGATGTTCATCTTATTGCCTCCCTTCAAGACACTGTCCATTCCAGTGAACTGCTCTTCCAGGCCTCCGTATGAAGCCGAATTTCTCGTATCTTATCTTCGTGGCCCTTAAGCTCAATATATGTTGGTGGCAGCAGAATAGTTCGACAGTCAGCTTCAAAAGCTGGCACTCTAAATTTTCTCAAACGTGTTTGTCGAAAGGAAGGTCACCTTCCCTCCAATATTGCCATTGGAGTTCCTGAAGCATCTCTGTAGCACTTACGTGTTGTTCGAACCTACCGGTAACAAATCTAGCAGCCTGTCTCTGAATTGCTTGATGTCCTCCTTAAAACCTGACTTGGTACGGATCTTAAACACTCGAGCAGCATTCAAGAATAGGTCGCACCAACGTCCTATATGCGGTCTCCTTTACAGGTGAACCACTCTTTCCTAAAATTCTCCCAATAAACGTATCCCAAATGCTCGTACCTTCGTTAACAGCCTGCAATGTGGCACCGTGTCAAATGCCTTCCGGAAGTGTATTGAATCTGCCTCTTGCCCTTCAGCCATAGTTCGCAGTACATGTGAGAAAACGGCAAGCTGAGTTTTGCACGAGCGATGCTTTCTAAAGCCATGCTGATTCGTGGACATAAACTTCTCAGTCTCAAAGAAAGTTTATTATATTCGAACTGAGCACATGATCAAGAATTGTGCAGGAAACCGAATTTAGGGATATTGGCCTGTAATTTTGCTGGTCCGTTGTTTTAAACCTCTAATATACTGGAGTCACCTGCGTTTTTTCCCAATCTCCGAGACTTCGTGTTGGGCAAGAGATTCACGATAAACGCAGGCTAGGTAAAAGTGAAATGCCGTAGAGTACTCTTTGTAAAACGGATCTGGGGTTCGATCCGGACCTGGTGATTTATTTGCTTTCAAATCTTTTAGTTGTTTCTCTACGTCAGAGACGCTTATTACTATGTCGTCCGTAGGGAGTCTAGGCGATGGTCAAATGATGATATGTTTATACGACTCTCCTTTCTGAACGACTTTCTGAACTGGCGTGATGCATCCTAGAATATTGCTCAAGTGTCTGGAAAACGTTCCCAGTAGGACTAACAAGGACATAGAAGGTCGGCGCTAACGGTCACAGGTTTGTTTGACCGGAGGGAGTGTGTCACGGAGTTGATAAAGAAACTGAATTGGCAGACGCTTGAAGATCGAGGCAAGATATCCGTAGAAAGCCTAGTTAGTAAGTTTCAAGAGGCGGCTGTAAATGATGAATTTAGGTATATACTACAATGTCCTACGTTTCGGTCCCATGGGGATCGCGAGGACACGTCACTGAGGCGTTTAAACACTCCTTCTTCCCGCACTATACACGTGAATGGAACGGGAAAAAGCACAGTAACTAAAACAATGGGAAGTACTCTCTGTTATACACTTAACAGTGGTTTGCACAGTACGGATATAGATGCACATGTAGAATTATCGCTATAACGAAAACAGTTTTGATGTTTTTAAGTCAGATATAGAGGATGCGCACACGTAGCGCTAGGAGTGGGAGAAGAAGCTACGTACAACCCACGCCACCTACATACACACGTAATGGCCTTTTACTTAGCGTGACAATATATGTAATACATTCACTTCCGATTTTAAAAATCGCTTCCCGAGCAAGTCGCAGAGTTGGACGGAGGGATTAGTGGATCCTTCCTCGACCTTCTCTGGGCGCAGATTTCACTTGGTGCAGCTTTCATTGCGTGTAGTTTACATTGCGTGTAGTTTACAGGACGTCGATTCTAAGTACTTACCCACACAGCCGAGTTCGTTAACACGCTGCTTACGGCGTTTGGGTTGAAGCTGGATTAACAACGAGGGCTGGCCACATTGGATGTGGTTTTCAGATAGTTTCTCACATCTTGTTGTTGTGGTCTTCAGTCCAAAGACTGGTTTGATGCAGCTCTCTAAGCTACTCTATCCTGTGCAAGCCTCTTCATCTCCGAGTAAGTACAGCAACTTACATTTTCTCAATCTGCTTAGCGAATTCATCTCTCGATCTTCCTCCACGATTTTTACCCTCCACGCTTCCCTCCAGTACTAAATTGGTGATCCCTTGATGCCTCAGAACGTGTCCTACCAACCGATCCCTTCTTTTAGTCAGATTGTGCCACAAATTCCTCTTCTCCCCAATTCCATTCAGTGCCACCTCATTAGTTACGTGATCTACCCATCTAACCTTTAGCATTCTTCTGTAGCACCACATTTCGAAAGCTTTTATTCTCTTCTTGTCTAAACTGTTTCATTTCCATACATGGCAACACTCCATACAAATACTTTGAGAAAAGACTTCCTGATACTTAAATCTATACTGGATCTTGAAATAATTTCTCTTCTTCAATAACGCTTTCCTTGCCGTCGCCAGTCTACATTTCATATCCTCTCTTCTTCAACCATCATCAGTTATTTTGCTGCCCAAATAGCGAAACTCATCTACTACTTTAAGTGTCTTATTTTCTTATCTTACTCCCTTAGCATATTCCATTATCCTTGTTTTGCGTTTGTTATGTTCATCTTATATTCTGCTTTCAAGACACTGTCCATTCCGTTCAAATGTTCTTCCGAATCCTTTTCTGACTCTGACAGAATTACAAAGTCATCGGAAAACCTCAACCTTTTTGTTCTTCTACCTGGATTTTAATTCCTACTCCAGATTTTTCTTCTGTTTCCTTTACTGCTTGCTCAATATACAAACTGAATAACTTTGGGGTTAGGCTACAAACCTGCTTCACTCCCTTCTCAACCACTGCTTCCCATTCGTACCCTTCGACTCTTATAACTGGCATCTGGTTTCTGTACAAATTGTAAATAGCCTTTTGCTCCCTGTATTTTATCCCTGCCACCTTCAGAACTTGAAAGAGCGTATTCCAGTCAATATTGTCAAAAGCTTTCTCTAAATATTCAAATGCTATAAACGTATGTTTGTCTTTCCTTAACCAACCTTCTAAGATAAATCATAGGGTCAGTATTGCCTTGCGTGTTCCTACATTTCTACGGAATCCAAACTGATATTCCCCGCGGTCGGTGTCTATCAGTTTTTCCGTTCGTCTGTAAAGAATTCGTGTTAGTATTTTGCAACCGTGACTTTTTAAACTGATAGTTCAGTAATTTTCACACTTGTCAGCACTTGCTTTCTTTGGAATTGGAATTATTAAATTCTTCTTGAAGTCTGAGGGTATTTCGCCTTGCTCACCAGATGGACGAGTTTTGTCCTCGCTGGCTCTCCCAAGGCGTCACTAGTTCCAACGGAATGTTGTCTACGTCAGGGGCCTTGTTTCGACTTAGGTCTTTCGGCGCTTTGTCGAATTCTTGACGCATATCGTATCTCTCATCTCGTTTTCATCTACATCCTCTTCAATTTCCGTAATATTGCCCTGAAGCATATCGCCCTTGTATAGACCCCTCTGTATACCCCTTCCACCTTTCTGCTTTCCGTTCTTTGCTTAGGACTGGTTCTCCATCTGAGCTCTTGATATTCACAGAGGTGGCTCTCTTTTCTCCAGACGTCTCTTTAATTTTCCTGTGTGCAGCATCTATCGTAACCATAGTGATATCTGCTTTTAAATCCTTACAATTGTCCTCCAGCCATTCAAGCTTAGCCATTTTGCACTTCCTGCCGAACTCATTTTTGAGTCATTCGTTTCCCACATACAACTACGTAAACAGCTACTGGACTGGTGCGCATGTCTCGCCACAGGCACACGCTATGCAAACAATTAGAAAACGTTCTCGTGACTTACACTAGGCGCAGACATAGTTTCTTGGTGGGGAACGGGGGGGGGGGGGGGGGGGGGGGGGGGCGAGAGGGGCGAGAGCGGCGCCGGGAACGGAATCCGACCACCACCTATCGCTGACGTCGCTTCAACCCTTATAACAGTGCCGATCCCGCAGCGAACGAGAAAAGGCAAGGAAATGAAAGAAGAAAAAGCATCCAGAGTCTGAGTGAGAACTAACTGTAGAGGCAAATTCTTCGTTTTATGGTAATACGTTGGTATCAGAATAAATCATTAAAACGTTCATTAAAGTTAGATTTAATTATAGAGATATAGCACTATTTAAACTGCATACAGATCCATCCAGCAGGAAAACCAGAATGACAGGATTTCACAGGTTGGACCAGGCACATGGAATGTGCAAGCAGATAGAGTGAGAGATAGGATGTAGTTCTGAGGGCGTAGCCTACCCTCTGACCACTGTGATACGCTCCCTCTTCTCACTTCAACGATTTATTCTTAATCTGTTGTTTTTAGTTTACAACCTAGATCCCAATCAAACATTACTACCTTTATTGTCACATGCGTTTATTTACAATATTTAATAACGAACCAGGAGGAAGTGGGTATGTTGAGAGCAGTCGAAGTGTTCTTAATAAATGCGCTTTCACAATATTTTAGTGGTGGATGATTCCCACTGAAATATTGTGAATGTGCATACATTAAAAACACTCTATGTTCCATATACTCATTTACTACTTATATCAATTCTAATTGGGTACATTGAGCGCTGTAGAATTAATCTAAAATACAATAAACTTTATAATGATGAAAATCTGTACCATTCTAGAAGGAAACATTTTTGATTCCTGAAAAAATAAGGTATTTTGAGCGCCAGCTGAAGCTGGCTTAGGCATGTGGCCACACACTAGGATTAAATTGAAATATTCAACTTGGTGTATCAGGTTCTTGTGGAGCATGGTCATTGCCCATGAGATTATTAAATAATATTTTAGATTTCATTCAAAGTTGGATGGTCATTCAACACTAGATTACTGTGAAAAAAATCAGAGTAAAAATTGCAAAGTATGAAACTCATTGTCATTATTTTTAAGTTTATTCATTCCTTTATATCTCAGTTTAATATTCCCTTCTTCAAACAACTGAAAATGTCAATTAATAATTATTTTCAAACACCTATCTGACAAAATAATTTAAGTTCTTTATCGAGTTCCAAACATATTTTATCTTCATATACAGTACGAAAATATTCACAGTCCATAATGCTATATGAAACATTTATTTGTATCTCACTAGTCTTTTTAACTATAGTAGTATTGCTAATATTGTTGAGCTCCTCCAAAAGGGCTTCCATTTATATAGACTACAAATTTATTACTAATCATGTGGTATTCTGTCATAATTTTCTACAACAGTTCTTTTATCATACTGAAATGAGAATACTATTTAACTTGTTTGCTGACTAAATTTTTAATATTTATATCTCCACTTATTTCGTGGTTCTCCAGTTGTATTTTATTCTTTACTTCATCCTCAGTTAATCTTATCATAGATTCGACATTCATTTTTTGAATATTTTTACAGTTTTAAGTGAACCCATTTATCTTCATATCTGTTTTTCTATTATTTATCTTACAATAATAACTATTTGATCCAGTTGAAGCCCAATTTGTAATCCATTTACTATTTCCTGATTCATCAGTCCATTCACCAAACATACAACTCGTTTCCACAGTATTTTCACCATTGTCAATATATGTTGTACAGTCCATATCAAAATATACAACAGCTCCTCCTAGTTTAACATATCATATAATGTGAGTCTTGCAATTGATGTGAGACTGCTGCTATAAAAATAAATGGTATTTCATCTGCACAATATTTTCATTAATAAACTTTATATCTCTATTATATAATGGACCATCCAACAGTATTTCATAAAACCCTTGTACATCTACAACATACTCTGTTTTACTCAAATTTTGACATTGTACAAATTTTCCCCATAATGATTTTAGGCATGTTTTAGCAACAGCAAATTTATCTGTCACATATTTGATATACATTTTTTACATGTTTTTAAAAATTGTCTACTAGTTTATGATTATATTTTTATAAAGTCTTTTACATAATTTTTAAAAGACATGTCTCTTTTTTCCTCAAAATTCCACACTTTGTACATATCTAAAATTTTATATTCTTTTCCTGTAGCTTTATTTACTTTATCAGTTGTTCTAGTTCCAATAAACTTCATTCATTATCATTATGATTACATTTTTTATGTTCTCTTCTGCAAATTTGACACCTAAAGAAAACAACATTTTCTTTCATTTTTATCAATCTTTATTTATACTAGCAAAACAGTATGTTGCAAAGGTCTTGGTGCTAGTACATTACATTTCATAACTCTATTCATTATTATCTTGTTTTAAATGTTTGTAATTATCTACAGGGTAATAATCATAAAATTGTACAGTTGGATAAAGACTCCACATGTCGATGTATTTTATTCCTGTGTTAACACCATCTGGCTCCAGGCGAAAGCCTGCTTTGTATGGCCACCATAAAAGGCATTCCTCAGTTTTAACGATTTGTCAATCTCTGGTAACTGTTTTAATTTTTTATGTTGTTAATACACAGTTTATTTAATCCAGTTACATTCCCACATTTCTACTAAGTTACATCCAGTGTTCCATGTTTCTACATTTCTCATTTTTTGATATGAATCATCTATCAATTCATTATTTTATTACTAATCATCTAGTTTCTAAAGCTTTTTATACAACCAAGCCAAATACAGCTATGGTAGTAATAAACTGTATTTGTTTCTTTACCAAATCTGTCTTTTTTTGGTCCAGCTATTTTTGCTTTGTCACTGTTAAGTGCGTGTTGAACATTCTTATTGCTTAAACTATTTTAGCAAGCTGTATATTCTTTTTTATAATTTTCTTTGAGTTCTTTATCCACTACAGCAACTTTTATACATGGTAATATTTAGACCCGTAAATACCTAAACAAACTCTGGAAATCGTAAAATAACAGAATGGATCTATATTTGTCTGAATGACCTCTTCTCAGTATACCTATATCAGAATTACAATATGTATAAATTTATTTCCTCATACTGAATACATGATTTTTAAAACTTTTTGACTATGCCATTTGAGGACTCTTTTGGTTTTATAGTACCAGTGCAATAATATGTGGTATCAGGAGCTGATCACATGTAATTTTTGTTTAAACAAATGTGGGGTTCACCTTTCTCTAATTCTTTCAAATCAAATATTTCTAGGTATTGACTAAATTTTTGTTGTAGAAAATTGCTACTGTCTGTAATTTTTAGATCTACCTGTTCGACATCGGATAATATTAATTTAGTTATATGTAGAAAGTATATGGTTTTATTGTCTTTTGAACACAATACTTCAAAATAAATTGTGAATCATAACTTCTAGCATAATGAGCTATGAACTTATAATTTTCGTTTTCTTCAGGTATAATCCTCTTACAGAATTTGTCATTTGTTTTCAATTTATGTCCATCAAATTTATAATTGCGAAAAATTATGAGAATAGGAAATGTATTCTTATTTTTTGTTCAGCTTCATAATCAAACAACATATATTTTTCAGTATGTGTACAAGGAAATCTATTCATTTCTCCTTCTTCATAACACTTAAATTATTTCCCTTCAATTATTTTATTGCAACTAGGACATCCAAAAACATAATTATCTTTGAATTCTTTGTTAATATGACATATAGTCTTTCTAATTTTTCTTTTACAAATACCATCTTTTTGCAGTCTTCATAGCACATAACATTAAAAATTTTAATTTTTACAATTTTTTAACAGTTTCTACATTTTTCAATGCCACATTTATGTTCTTCCGATCTCGAACTAATCTTTTTACATTATACATATTTATAAGTTGATCATTAACTTCTTAGACTGTTTAAGCAATGTTCATTGTAACAGTATCTATTACATTTTTCGCAATATATTCTGTTTTCTGTGGTTTAGTGTTCTGGACAAAAATACAATATACCTATTTTTGTTATATTTTACAGTGATTTTTTGTTATATGCTTTTCTATATTTACTACACAAATTTTAAGCTCTAAAAATACTGACATATTGTTGTTTACATTAAAATGGTTGTGATTTTTACACAAACATATTTTTATTTCTTTCTTAGGACCATGGCAGATAACTGAATTATATGAGAATACAGGCTTTCTTGGTGGATATCAATGATAAAATCTTCTCGTGTCGACAGCCGAGTCCATGCCTTGTTCTCTGCCAATGTTTCAGCAAGTTTATTACTTGTCATGTTCAGTCAAAGGCCTGAAGATGGCAAGTGAGAAACTTGCTGAAACATTGCTGTAGAACAACGAATCGACTCAGCTGTCAACCCAAGAAGATTTTACTATAGATAACTTAGTTGTAATTCTCAGTGCATACAACATTTACTTCGATATCCAATAAGTGCTCAACATTTTTAATATTGTTTAGGGTAAATCTTTCATCATTGTTTTGGCCTAACTGATTACATAATATTCTGGTTAGCTCTTTTGATAATTTATATTTATCTCCTTCTCTAAATTTCTTAATTTCACCAGCAGTTAGTTCTCTTCCTAAGATAATATTTGTGTGATATTTCAATACAATCATTACTGTTCTAAGCCAACACAAGTTGTCACTATTATTAATTCTAGTAATATATCTTTTAGTCCTTTTATCATCAGTTAAATTTATTATTTTATTACCTCTGCTGCCTCTTGGAATTGGTAACATCTGAATATTAAAAACTGTATTTGTTATATGACTTAGGTTCATCAGATGTTAATAAATGTCTGATTTTATAAAACAAAATTGGATGATCCAATTGTTTAGTATTATTTGATGCTCCATGTGCTGTATAAATTGGATAAGGCATTTTTTTGATCTGTAACTTTTATATTCAGTTTATCTTGTGTTCTGAATTTATTTCTCTTTTTAGCTATTTGTAGCATAGAACTGAGTGCTTTCATTATGTAACCTGTTTCTTCCTTAACAGTTTCGAGTTAACTAATATAATTGTCATTAAACATTATTTTATATTCAACAGATCTAGCTTTAACTTTTTTGTTAAATTTAAATCTTATTTCCTTAATCTCAAATAAAACATGTTTCGATGGCTAGTTCTCTTTTTCTTGTTTAAATAGTTTACTATTGAATGGATAAATTGGATCTTATTGCATTCTTTTTTCCTGTCTCAGTGGATGGGTTTTTTCGATAACGTCATCGTAATTTGTAAAAATAATTTATATTAGGTACACATTTTGGTCTTGATCTAGCCTTTTGGAATAATTGATGAATAGGGAAATCTTGTAAGACAACTGAATTATTTAATTCTGATTTCTTTAGTTTACTGTATCCTCTAACACCGAAATTTTTAGCTCTAGCTTTGAGTCCAGCTATCCTCATATTACTGAGAGTCATTCTAGGGATAGTTCATTATATGATATATTAAATTAATTAATTCATCTTTTCTTAATCTAATAAAGTTTGCTTTTCTTCTACAGTCTGACATTTATTCTGTTAACCGGTTTTTGGCTTGTTAGACTGTCTTTGGACATTTACTGACTTTTTGGCAAAGGAGTTAGTAAGCGACCTTGGAGAAGAAGTTACACCTCTAGATTGAAGTGGTGGCATGCAGTACATAGCATTGTGGTGGTAGTACAATGTAAAAAAATTCCATCATTGAGAGTATAGTGTAATGCATTTTAAAAAGTAAGAAGCTGAACAATAGACAAAAATAAAAGGAGAACACAGGAAAAGAAATGACATTATACTCAACAACTGTGGTTATGTAACAGTGTACACTAAATAGGTGAACCCAGTAAAATAAAAATAGTACCTGATGTGGCAACTTCAATAAATATTATACATGGGAAATAGTTCAGATACCAGTTAAAAAAGACTTAACAATTTTAACTATAGGCTATATGGATTACAAAGGCAGCTTCAATAAAATAAAAGACACTTAATGAATACAGGAATATGGAAGAATATGAAGCAACAGGCAGTGTGGGAAGTTTAGAATTGGTTAAGTATTAAGCTGTGTCTGGTCGTTTATAATTAAATCTGGCCTGTGAGAAAGAAGTTTGTTAATTTCCAGGACTTCCAGCTGATTTAGTTTTAAGCCTTTGTTTTCTTAACCTGTTGTAATTAGTTATATTATTCCTTCTAAAATAATCACAAAGTTGGGCATTTGTGAATTTCTCCAATTATTAAAAATACAATTTACTAGGTTTTAAAAAAACTAAATTTGGCCAAGCTGATAATTCTTATTTTTGGTAATTTAATAGGTTTTAAAAACTATGTACAAGATTTTTCATTTTTGTAATATAATAGTAAGTTGAACTGGCCACAGGCCAAAGCCTGGTAACTACCAAAGTGTTCTTCAGACTGCATCTAATTCAGACTGTGTCTGCTTCAGCTGATACTGCGATTTTTTATTTCTGTTGTATATATGAAATATTTTTTGCATGTATTATTGAGTTTATCTTTATGTCAAGGGTTTGCACAGAAATAAATTAAATGTTTAAGTTTTGTAACATATATTAAATTTTTTGAGGGTGGCTTAATTTGTCTCACATCTTTTTTTCAATGGAGGAATATCTTTGAAGATTCATCACTCAGAATTTGTTGTAAGTGATATATACAAATATTTTTTCCACATTCACAAGGTATTCGTTTTTCATTGAACACTCTTACATGATATTGATATATATATATATATATATATATATATATATATATATATATATATATTGTCTACACATTGTTCTATAACGATCTTTTCTGTACTTCCATGAAGTAGAATTATCAAATGACTTCTCAGTATTGCAGTATTTAGAAAATTTGGATTGAACACAGTCCAAAGACTGCTGCTGCTGGTGCCCAAGAAATTCCAACTATACAAAAAAAATTTAAGAGATTTTTATAAATTTTCTAGTATTTGCAATGTAGCTTTTAATATATCTATTGCTTCAGGAACTAATTCTGATGTTTTATTACAATCAATGCCAAATACAGTTAAATCAATTGTACCAGCTCTAACTAATTTCCTCATGAATGATTATATTCATAAAAAACATCATCCTTGAAAAATACAACACAACACTCCATTAATGTACCCATATGCTGACTGTATTCCTGAAGATAATCCAGAAAATCGTCTGTTTTTTGTATCACACATTTTTGTAAAAAATTACTTTCATCCATTTCTCCACAGAAAAAATCATTAAAGAACATCAGAAACAAATAACCTAGTCCTGTACCAGAATGTGGTCTTGGATATCCTGAAATTAACCACAGTTTATTGTAGTTTACCATATTTATCCTGCTGACAACAAATAAAACAACTTTACCACTTGGTCTTTGGCATATTCCATTTATTTTTTGTAAATATTGTGGTAAAAAGTTAATCAATTAGTTATTAGTGGGGCACCGCCCAAAGGCCTGTGACATTTCTTATCACTACTGATTCACATGAACTTTTGATAAAAAAACATACGAAATTCCATTCACCAATAATAAATGGTGAAACTTCTTAATTGGACATAAAGATTCAGTTGGTTCAGATGAAACAACTAGAATTTTTTTGGCCGTACTGGTCCCAATAATTTTTTACCATACAAGCTGTAAATACCACAGATATCATCTTGAGATAATTCTGAATGTGAACCATTATATTATGATACATTATTGCTCCATCAACATTTTTATGTTCTAAACTTAATGCATGACCAATTTCATGAACCAAAACTTCAAACAGATTTTTTATCTTTTAGTGTATTTCCATCGATCTCCAAATACCAAGGCTCTTTGTCCTCCACATATATTACCAAAGGATCATTAATCATAGTTGGAAACAATGCGTGACCTAACCCTAACACATTGCCTTTTCCATTTAGATCCTTTAGACAATGGTGACCATATATTTCACAGGCCTAAGCTTGGCTGCAGGTCTACGTCTGCTTCAGCTGGTGCTGCTTGACCTGGCACTGGCACTGCAACCACTATTTTCACAAACAAGAATATAGAAGTTCCTGCATTGATATAGTAAAAATATTATAAAATTAAAAAATATATATTTGTAATAAAAATTGTTTTTAATTAAATGGAGTCAGTCCTCGACCCAGTCACTAACAAGTTTACCTGTCTTTTTAAACATGTGTTCACGATAATTGGGGAAATGAATACTCCATAGTCTAAAGCAGAAGATGTGCCCAAACTTTTGAAATTTACAAACACAAAGAAGCCAATGTTAGAGAAAACAATACAAAAAAGTATAATTTTTACTCTTGCAAGCAGGACAAATTTCATCAATGAAGCTGGTGTATCTTCATCAATCATGAAATCAAAAATGAATTTACAAACAATACAAGAAAGAAGCAGAGAAAAAGATATGTGTAGTTCTTGTTGTACCTCAAACAGCCAATCAAAATTTAAGGCCTATATTAATTCTTGTAGAATTATTCGATGAAAATTATTTGCTGTCATTAGAGTACAACGAAAAAATTATACAGAATCAAAATTAGACATCCAAATTGTGAATAAATGTTAAGACATAATTATAATACTGATTCAGTAAATTTATATCAAAGAATGATAAAACTTTAAGAATAATTGTTGGCACAATTTTTTTAATATTTTGGATGATTATATTCAAGTGGAATTGGTTAATGATACATTTGATCTCACTCATCAGATTCTGTAATTATAATATTTTAATAACATTTCTACAGATTGGACAAGAAACATGATTGCGAAGCATTTATCTGCATATTCCATATATAAAATATGATTACATTTAATTTTTACAAACTGACAGTTTTAATCAGTTAAGCATAAACAACAGGCAACTGCTTCAACAGGCTCCGGGCTACACCATGCACTATATTCGGAAAAACCGTTATTTCGCATGTTGTTATTGTTTTTTGTATAAATGAACAGACGATTTTGACAGCTTAAAATATTTATCAAATTAACTCTATCTTTAAATTCTGTTACATCTACATCTACATTACATACATACTCCACAATCCACCATACGGTGCGTGGCGGAGGGTACCTCATACCACAACTAGCATCTTCTCTCCCTGTTCCACTCCCAAACAGAACAAGAGAAAAATGACTGCCTATATGCCTCCGTACGAGCCCTAATCTCTCTTATCTTATCTTTGTGGTCTCTCCGTAAAATGTAAGTTGCTGGCAATAAAACTGTACTGCAGTCAGACACAAATGCTGGTTCTGTACATTTCCTCGGTAGCGATTCACGAAAAGAACGCCTCCTGCCACTCGAGTTCCTGAAGCATTTCTGTAACACTCGCATGATGATCAAACCTACCAGTAACAAATCTAGCAGCACGCCTCTGAACTGCTTCTATGTCCTCCCTCAATCCGAGCTGATTGGGATCCCAAACGCTCGAGCAGTACTCAAGAATAGGTCGTATTAGTGTTTTATAAGTGGTCTCCGTTACAGATGAACCACATCTTCCCAAAATTCTACCAATGAACCGAAGACGACTATCTGCCTTCCGCACAACTGCCATTACATGCTTGTCCCACTTCATATCCCTCTGCAATGTTACAGCCAAATATTTAATCAATGTGACCGTATCAAGTGCTGCACTACTAATGGAGTATTCAAACATTACAGGATTCTTTTTCATATTCATCTGCATTAATTTACATTTATCTATATTTAGAGTTAGCTGCCATTCTTTACTCCTGTCACAAATCCTGTCCAAGTCATCTTGTATCCTCTTACAGTCACTCAATGACTACACCTTCCCGTACACCACAGCATCATCAGCAAACAGCCGCACATTGTTATCCACCCTATCCAAAAGATCATTTATGAGATAGAAAACAACAGCGGACTTACCACACTTCCCTGGGGCACTCCAGATGATACCCTCACCTCCGATGAACACTCATCATCGATGACAATGTACTGGGTTCTATTACTTAAGAAGTCTTCAAGACACTCACATCTTTGGGAACCAATCCCATATGCTCGCACCTTAGTTAGTCTGCAGTGGGGCACCAAGTCAGACGCTTTCCGGAAGTCAAGGAATAAGGCAGCATGGTTTGCAAGATATCATGTGAAAAAAGGGCGAGTTGCGTTTCGCACAAGCGATGCTTTCTAAAGCCGTGCTGATGCATGGACATCAACTTCTCTGTCTCAAGGAAATTCATTATATTAGAACTGAGAATATGTTCGAGAATCCTGTAACAAACCGATGTTAAGGATTAGTCTGTAATTTTGAGGATCTGTCCTTCTACCCTTCTTATACACAGGCGTCACCTGCGCTTTTTTCCAGTTGCTCGGGACTTTGCGTTGGGCAAGAGATTCGCGATAAATACAAGCTAAGTAAGGAGCCAATGCAGTAGAGTGCTCTCTGTAAAACCGAATTGGAATCTCATCAGGACCTGGCAATTTATTGATTTTCAACCCATTCAGCTGCTTCACAACCCCAGGGATGTCTATCACTATGTCCTCCACACGGGAATCTGTCCGTGGCTCAAACGGCGGTATGTGTGTATGATCCTCTTGCGTGAAAGATTTCTCAAATGCTAAATTTAAAATTTCAGCTTTCATTTTGCTGTCTTCCATTGCCAGGCCAGACTAATCAGTGAGTGACTGGATGGAAGCCTTCTACCCGCTTACTGATTTTATGTAAGACTAGAATTTCCTTGGGTTTTCAGGAAGATCTTCTGCTAAGGTATGGCGATGGTAGTGTTTGTATGCTTCGCGCATCGCTCTTTTTACAGCAGCACGAATCTCTACTAACTTTTGCTTGTCCTCATCTCCCGATCTTTCTTGTACCGTGTGTGCAACTGCCTTTGCTTCTTGAGTATTCTCCGAATCGTGCTGTTAAACCATGGTGGGTCTTTTCCGTCCGTAACCCACTTTTTCGGCACATATTTCTCCAATGAGTGATTTACAGTGTGTTTAAAATTTGCCCATAATTCTTCCACGTCCATCGTACTGGCAGTAAATGAAGTCGATTCATTTACTAAGTCTTTAGATAATATTTGATTATATTCTATTTTATTCCAATCTATTTTGTCTTGAAAATCTTTTACATAATTTCAGATAACTGTTGATGTGTTGATATATTATTTCAAACTATTTTATTCTGATATTGTTGAGCCATGCTGCGGCTCACGTTAGTGCTGTTTGTAGGTTTCCGCCCCCTGCTGGAGACGAGACGGTATCGTTTAGTTGGCATAGTTGCGGTGGTTTGTCTTCTTCTCGTGTTGACTGGCGCCATTCGGTTTTGCAAGCGTTGCCTGTCTGCTAGTGGCAGCAGCGGCGGTTATCAATACATAGTAACTGTTCCCATATCTTTGGGGCGACGTCGTTGTTTCGCCATGTGGTGTGAGTCGCCTTTCTTTCAGGAGTGCTAGTTCTTCAGGGTTCGCAGGAGAGCTTCTGTAAAGTTTGGAAGGTAGGAGGCGAGGTACTGGCAGAAGTAAAGCTGTGAGCACTTGCCCGCGAAAGGCAAAGGTCCCGAGTTTGAGTCTCGGTCCAGCACACAGTTTTAATCTGCCAGATATTACTCCTAATAAGATCAAGAATTTATTGTTTTCTCAGTTTAATACATCTTTGTATCCCTAATTGTTTTGCTCTAGCTTTTTATTTGTTGATTTTTAGGGCTGGTAGTCCCTACATTTATAAGATTCAGTTTTTAAAAAGAAAAGAAAAACTGTCTATTTTCACACAGTAAATATTTCCCATCTGAACCCATATAAATTTTATATGATATTCCTCTGTAGAATATAAAAACACAACATTAAATTTTAATCACCATAGTAAGTGACTTACATTTGTTTGTTAAAATATTCACAGACACTACCAATTTGTTATCCATTGAGATTGTAGAAATAATTCGCATTCTCATGAGTTACTTGATTTATGAATTTTGAGACATCAGGATAACACATAGATAAAAAAAGAAAATTTTAATTTTCTCATTCAATATTGTGCAATACAATTATATACATAAACGCTTTTAGTAATAAAATATGAAAAAGTAAGACTTAAGATCTAAGATATAACAAAAGCATTTTAGCCCTGACACAACACTGGGGTAAGAGGTAATGAAAAAATCGTCAATAGTTATCAATGAACCAAAAATCTAATAAGAGGTGGTGAAAAATCTCCAGATGACTTGAATACAGTTTGTATTTCTGAATTTTAGAATTTAAAAAATTGAAAGTTCTATAAAAATGTTTGTGTTAAATGGCTCCTATTGCAAGTACATCCAGTTCGATGAAAGTATTTGAATTGATGCAAAATAACAACAAGACTCTTTATAACAATAAAGAAGATTGTATAATAACTGATGAAGACAATACTCCATGCTATAAAGCTAAGGATGTTCATGGTTTTTGGAATACTCTAATTCTATATAAGCTTTAGATGATAACCGTACAGGAAAAGATATTAAAAATTATAAAGAATTAAAGTGTAACCAGCAGTTACACTTACATCCAGGTGCCAACTTTATTAATGAACCAGGCCTATATATGCTAGTTTTTAAGTCAAATCTGCCTCTCACTGAAACATTTGGATAAATGTGATGAAGTCTTACCATCCATTAGCAAACATGGTGTATACAAACTGCAATTCACAACTGAAAATTTAAAAGAACAAATTGAAGATTTACAAATAGATAAAGGAATGACTATTTGTATTCTAAAGAAAATAATAAAAGAAATTCAAAACTTATAAAGATGAGAAGAAATGTAGGGAAACTTAATGATAAAAAAGAAATAATTAGAGAAATGCAACTACATATAGTAATGCCAACTAAAGATATTAATTTGAGCCCTATGTTTGTTCTTTTAAAATTATTCGATATTGATGGTGAATATAATTGTTACATCATTAGAATACAAAGCAGAAATTTACGAATGGCAGTTATATTGGATTGTAGATAAACATCCAAAGTGTGAGACTTAAGTACCAAAGAATGAAAGAAAATTTGATAATTATTTACCATCACAACTGCTTTAATATTTTGGATGATTAGGCACAATTAGAATTGGATAATGAGATAACAAGCCTCCATCAGACTGAGTTTTCATGAAATAACATTATTTTTATTTATCCAACTATTATGTGAATTATCGAATCCTAGCCATTTAACATATACTTGATCTCCTTTCTGTCTTTGTACTTTCTCAACTAAATATACCGGTACATCAGTATATTTTGTTTTCTGTAACTCATACTTATAAAAATTTCATTTTACTTCTTCATTATTTAAATCTCTTAATTGGTACCTCATAATATCTTCAATTTCGAAAATACCTAATGACCAATTATCTGTATAACCTTTTTCATTAATTCCTTTAAATGTACTAATTCTAACTATATCGATCATTTTAAATTTAGCATCATCATATCTGGCATATAATTTTTCACTAATTTCTATTGATTTCATTTTTATTATTCAATATATTGTGTTACTCATTTAGAAACAAAATCGATCCACTTACAATTTCCTTGGACATTAAATTCCTTCCACATCTTTTTTTCAAGTATTCTATTAAATCTTTCTACAGTAGGTGCTTTTAATTCTATAAAAGTTAAATAATGAATAATATTAAATATTTTATCCATTCTAGAAATTCTTTATTGTAGAATTCTTTATCGTTGTCTGTTTATAAATTTCTTGGCTTTCTCTCTCTAAACATTTTTTCAAAGCATCAACTATATTCTCACTTTTGTTTCTCTTTAATTGTAATAATCCAAGCAAATTTAAAAAATCAGTTAATAAATATTTATATCCTTTATTTATTTTTTGAAACTCCTTTCATTTTACCACAATCCATTTCTACTAGATCTGCTTGCCATAAATCATCTATGCCAAGAGAAGCAACATTTCTTCTTTTAAAATTTTTCTCATTGGTTTCTGTAATTCATTAATAATTTCTTGACGAATATTAACAGTATTTGAAGGGGTGACTGATTTGCTCAGACCACCATCTATAAAAATTATGTAACAACTTTACTCTGTTTAGTTTTACTTACTGTACAAAGACATTCAATCTTCTGTCTTCACTTTTTAGTTGTTACTCTGTAAGGTTTCCGTTTTACAGTAAACTTTTTACCCTTTAAGCACCAGGTATGCTTATCCATTTGTATAGATTTAAAATATTAGCGCACTTAATATATTTCACCAAATAAATTTATTGCTACAGTTTTAACTGTAACTTTTAGTCTTATATTCAAAGAATCATATTTATGTACTTTCATTGAAACATTCTTATTCTCTATTATATGTGACTCACCCTCACCATGTGCTGTTCATATAGTTTCAACATCATTATACATGAGCTCGTATTCTTTATTTTGTACTTTTAACATTGCAGCTCACTGAGCAATCATATAATCTAATATGTAAGAAACTAGCAGCCTCTATTTCGGTAATGAAACCAACCTTTACCTAGGTTTCAGCCCAAGTAATAGAACCTTCTTCAGAAGATAAACCTGATTCTATAATATGTCTACGGCGACATGATCTGTTTCAGTTTTATTCCTAGACCATGCCCTCATAGATATATTATAGAATCGGGTTTATCTTCTGAAGAAGGCTCTATTACTTGGGCTGAAACCTAGGTAAAGGTTGGTTTCGTTACTGCAATCGAGGCTGATAGTTCTTTATATTTTTCTTTATTTTAGCCTAAGAGAATATTTTTTTCTCTAAAAATCATGAGTTAGAACATGTATGATCCATATCTTGTAATGAAAAACCAGACATGTGTTTATCATATATCATCCTTTCTAGTACACCACATCGATCTAATGCAAATTTAAGAGTTGTGTCAATGTTATGTATCTTTTCATGATAATCTTCAACAGAACTATTATAAAGTGAAACTATCATAAATTGTATTTCCCTTCTTAAAGCCAATGAGAGTAACTTGGTAGTCAGCCTTGGCAAAAAGATTTTTTGGATCCTCTTTGTTAGCATTGTTACTGATTACTGTTAAAATACTTGTATAGTCACCCTTTGTGGAAAGGTCTTTTATTTGTTTCTCTAAATATTGTTAGGCAACAGCATCATAACCAGTAATTGGATCACATGCTTCTACTAATCTTCTATAACTAATATATTTGTCTCAGTTGGTTTAAAATGCTTGATATTTCTTTATGAAACTATTTGGTGAGATATTCTATATTTGGATGAATTTTTGCAAAAAAATCATGTAAGTTAATTTTTTTATTTATTAATCATTTCAGACAGGATCTGTAGCTTATTCAAAAAATGTCCATTTATTAAATTTAAAATATCATTAAACTTGTGATAAGGCAGGCATCAGGCCTAAGCCTGATTAGCTAGCACTGATAATAGCTTCAACACAAATATACACAAATGGCCACAAATACCTTCATTAAAATTTTCTATTCGTTGCTGATTACAGCAGAGCTCACTTGAGCCAAGATATTTAACCACTGATTTAGGAATATTTCCTCCAAATATGAAGCTGGTATCTAGATCTTGCAGTTCTCAAAGAATGAAATTACAATGAAATCCAGACCATTAGCTGCTTACAGGTGTTCACCAGTATCAACAGGGATAGTTGAAAATGTGTGCCTGACTGGGACTCGAACCCAGGATCTCCTGCTTACATAAGAGACCCTTTATCCGACTGAGCCATCGAGGACATAGAGGATAGTGCGACTGCAGGGACTTATCTCTGACATGCCCTTCAAGGGAATCGATAGATTGACTGCTGCGAGTAATAAGTATAGGGGGCAGGGGCATTGCAAATGTAGTGTGTGGGCAGTAAGGTAGAAATGTGGGTCTCAAAGTTAACGTGCCAGAGATAAGTCCCTGCAGTCGCACTATCCTCTGTGTCCTTGATGGCTCAGTCGGATAGAGCATTTTCCATGTGAGCACAAGATCCTGAGTTCAAGTCCCCATTGGGGCAAACATTTTCAACTGTCCCCATCGATACTTATCAACGTTTGTAAGCAGCTAATGGTGAGGATTTCATTGTAATTTCATTCCTTCAGATAAACCAAACACAAATTTTTCATCTTTATTTATTCTTATTATAACAGATCCATTGTGAGCCAGCATAATCACATTATCTATATTATCTATTCCAGATTCATATTCTCTAGGATGATTAGGTAATTCATCAACAATAAAAACACCATAAAAGAGTTTAATTTTTAATTGTTAGTAAGTTTTTCTATGTCGAAATTACTTAATGCATGAAGATACATATGGATTATTTTTTGCAGCGACAGCTGAAGGAGCCTTTACATCAGCAGTTGCTAACTTTAGGTTGCAACTTGGGCTGCACCCAGTGCCAGATTTCTTCTCCATTGCTAAATTATGTCCTCTTTGTTCTAATACTTTATCACCTTTTTTTCTTGTTCATTGCCGCATTTGCAATAGCTGCAGATTCACCTGCTACTGAACCAATAGTTGCTAAATATGATAATGTGGCCTTAATGTTTTGTTAGTCCTGAACCTTCTTTATTTATTATACACGTAATAGACCCTTTGTGGATCACGTGAAGCTTCTACAGTTCTTCCTGCGGTTTTTCCATGAGACCTTCATTTTCTCCCTCATGGCTTCCTTTCTTTCATGTGTCCTCTTTGTACTGGTCTCTTTGACTCTTGTCTCTGGCTGGACTTCCCACTTGCCTATTTTACTTCTGTAGATGTTACGGTCTGCAGTGTCCAGAATGGTGAGTTGCGCATCAGTGAGGTCTCTTCATACTTGTTCGTCCCATGTCCTACCTTCAAGTTTTTCAGTGGCTGTGGGTATCGGGGGTGTGAATCTATACTCAGGGAGTCTGTGTATGTGTCCATAGAATGTAAGGCGTCTTTCTCTAATGTCAACAGCAATATTTGAAATTTCCCCTGTAGTTTTGTTGATTTGCAGTCTATATCCAGCTTCAGTTTTTCGTGGTCCAAGGATTTTTCTAATAATGTTTCGTTCTTCTTTTTGTAGATTTTGTAGTAGCGTATTGTTATGGAGTTACAAGGTTTCTGCTGCATATGGCACCTCGGGTTTAATGATAGTGCTATAGTGCCTGATTTTTGCATGCATGGGCATGTACTTTTTGTTGTAAAGTAGATGTGCTCGACTGTAGGCTCTCTTTAGTTCCTGCGCTCGAGTTTGAGTTTTTTCTAGTCCAGTGGGTTGCAAAATTTTCCCCAGGTATTTAAAATATCTGTCCATATTATGTGGTGAGATTCTGTAAATTTAAGAGTGTACAAAAGAAATTTATAAGCCAACCTTCTTGGCGCATTCCTTGAGTATTTCTACTTGATGTACTGCATTTTGTTCATTGTCTGTCAAAATTGCAAGGTCATTGGCAAACGCTAGGCAGGTGACTTCAGTTTTCCTTCCAATCTTTACTGGTTTCCATAGGCCACTTTTTCTAAGCTCACTCTCCCATTCTCTTATGACCTTGTCCAAAATGATACTGAACAGAATTGGAGGTAGTCCGTCTCCTTTCTTACTCCAGTTCTGATCTCAAAACTTCCCGAAATTTCCCCCATGAATTTTACTTTAGAGGTTGTGTTGGAGAATGTCTGTTCAATGAGCTTACGTGTTTTCTGGTCAAATCCAAGTTCTGTTAGAGTGTTGACAAGGGATTTACGGTCGACTGAGTCACACGCCTTCTTGAAGTCGACGAATGTACATATTGTGGGCTTATGTCTAATAGCTCTGTATTTCAACGTTGTTTTTAGATTAAAGCAAAGGAACGTCCAGGTCGGAAACCTGCTTGATACTCCCCAATCTTGTGTTCACTTTGTTCCTATGTTCTCTGCAGCAGGTGACTGGTTGTAGTGAAATGCCTCGATAATTGTTGACATCCGTTCTGTCGCCTTTTTTGTGCAGGGGGTGGGTAAGTGCACACTTCCAATCTTCAGGTAATTCTTCTGTTGTACAAATTTCTTTGATAATTTCCGTGAGCTCCTCAAGTGATTTAGGACCTAAATTTTTCAGTAGTTCTGCTACTATGTTACCATCACCAGCCACTTTGTAGTTTTTGAGATGGTGGATGTGCTTGAGGAATTCTTCTTTTCAGGGTGGTATTGAGTCTTGGTTGGTGTGAGCAGGTTCAATAAGTTGGAATCTTTCTGTGGGCTCTGGACAATTTAGTAAATTGGCTAAGTAAACTGCGAGTTCTTTGCAGTTTTCTTCGTTAGTAAGTGCTGATTTTCCATTTTGTTTTTTAAAGCGGAGGTTTTGTGGTGTGCATCCTGGTATCCTATTTGCAAATGTCCTGTAGAAAACTCTTATGTTGTAATTCCGAAAGTCACTCTCCAGTTGTTCCAGTTGTTCGTTAAGGTATCTTCTTGGTTTGTCTGATGGTTCTGGCTGTTTCTTTATGTACTTTGAAGAATTTTTGTTGTTTTTGTGGCGTTTTCTTGCTGCTGTCTTTTCTGGAAGGCCAATCTGCGTGCTTTAAGGGCGTTTTCACAGTTGTCGTTCCACCTTGCATGTCTTTTCTTTTTCCTCAGCGGTAGCAGTTCCTGTGCTTTACGTATAATCTTGTTTTTGAACTCTTCTCATGTGTTAGCTTCTTCTTTTCCCTATTCGTCCTTTATGTTTGTTTTGTGGAAAATGGTTACGTCGAATCTCTGCAGATGCGATTTCTTGGGATTGTACTTTCGTGGAGTGAATTTTACTTTGACGTGTGTAAGGTAGTGGTATGAGTCAACATTGGCACCTCTTCGGACTTGTACATCATGAATTTCTCGTATCTGTGTGTGGGTCATTGCTATATGGTCAATCTGGAATTCCCCAAGTTCTTAAATAGGAGAGCGCCAATTTTTTTGCTTTCTGGTGTGCTTTCGTAAAGATTTCGACATTATCTTGACGTTGAATTGGTGGCAGATATCAACTAGTCGCCTTCCATTTCTGTTGGTAAATTGGTGCCCAGGATATCTGCTTGTAGTCTTCCTGTGTTCTTTTTCTCTGCCCAGTTGTGCATTAAAGTCACCAAGGAGTAAGATGGTGTCCTTCTTGGAGATCTTGGCCATAGTATCCTCCAGTTGGTTCCAGAAATTCTCCACTTCGGTAGGCTTGTTGTCTATGTTGGTTGGGGATTGAGCGTTGAGAAGTGTATAATTCCTGTTGGCACACTGTATATGTGCCATCATGAGTCTGTTGTTGGCAGGAGTGACTTCTTTGATGGAGTTTATGATCTTCTTGTATGCAAGTATCGCCATTGCCAGCAAGAGGGCACCTTTGCCAATTAGTCTATCAGTTTTGCTCTTGAACATGCTGTAGTTACCATGATCTCTGGTATCATCGTCTGTATATCGTGTTTCCTGAAGTGCTAGTAATAGGATTTTTTATCTACGATAATGATTGAAGGAGACAAAATGAATTAAAATTTGTGCGGCGGCCGGGACTCGACCCCAGGTCTTTTTGTTTGCTAGGCAGAAATGCTAACCATTTCACCACCGCAGTACGGTGGTCAATATTTGCTGCACGAAGTACCTAAGCTGAGTGCCCTCCCCCAGCACGAACTTCGTTTTTTCCTTACATATTGTCACTACTGCCAGGGCTCTCCGATATTGGCAAGCACCCCAGCATTGGACGTAATGGGACTTACTTGCACCATTGGTGATCTTATAATTAAATGTTTCCCTGAGGCATTTAAGTCTCTTTTTATTATCTACGATAATGATCGAAGCAGACGAAATGTATTATCATGGATAGTAGCAATAATGTCGTCTGTCACCATTTTCCATTATTTCACAGAATTTTAAGACAGGTCGCTTATCTTCATCTACTGCATTTGTGCATGTACTACACAAGCTACCATCCTGTGTGTATCAGTTTCCCTTTCTAGCTGTACTTATGAACTCTTGGAGAGGCTAATCTATGAATAAGCGGCTTCATTCTGGAACATATCACAGCTGAGGAAGCGGGCTTCATGCCACAGAGAAACTGCTACGAGCAGGTAACGGTCCTAACAACTTTCATAGAATCTGGTTTCCAAGAAAACAATCCGATGTTGAAAAACTGTAACTCTCATCAACACCATGATAACCACTAAATATTTCCATGTTTACTTCGGAGAAAACGTGAGCAAGGAGAGGAAATTAAGTAATGGTCTACCACAGGTTTCCGTCTTAGCCCACCAATTAGTAAACCTATGTTGTTGTTGTTGTTGTTGTGGTTTTCAGTCCTGAGACTGGTTTGATGCAGCTCTTCATGCTACTCTATCCTGTGCAAGCTTCTTCATCTCCCAGTACCTACTGCAACCTACATCCTTCTGAATCTGCTTAGTGTATTCATCTCTTGGTCTCCCTCTACGATTTTAACCCTTCACGCTGCCCTCCAATACTAAACTGGTGATCACTTGATGCCTCAGTACATGTCCTACCGGCCGATCCCTTCTTCTAGTCAAGTTGTGCCATAAATGTCTCTTCTCCCCAATCCTATTCAATACTTCCCCATTATTTATGTGATCTACCCATCTAATCTTCAGCATTCTTCTGTAGCACCACATTTCGAAAGCTTCTATTCTCTTCTTGTCCAAACTATTTATCGTCCATGTTTCACTTCCATACATGGCTACACTCCATACAAATAATTTTAGGGACGACTTCCTGACACTTAAACCTGTACTCGATGTTAACAAATTTCTCTTCTTCAGAAATGCTTTCCTTGCCATTGCCAGTCTACATTTTATATCCTCTCTACTTCGACCATCATCAGTTATTTTGCTCCCTAAATAGCAAAACTCCTTTACTACTTTAAGTGTCTCATTTCCTAATCTAATTCCCTCCCCATCACCCGACTTAATTCGACTACATTCCATTATCCTTGTTTTGCTTTTGTTGATGTTCATCTTATATCCTCCTTTCAAGACATTATCCATTCCGTTCAACTGCTCTTCTAAGTCCTTTGCTGTCTCTGACAGAATTACAATGCCGTCGGCGAACCTAAAAGTTTTTATTTCTTCTCCATGGATTTTAATACCTACTCCGAATTTTTCTTTTGTTACCTTCACTACTTGCTCAATATAAAGATTGAATAACATCGGGGAGAAGCTACAAACCTATCTCACTCCCTTCTCAACCAATGCTTCCCTTTCAGGTCCCTCGACTCTTATAACTGCCATCTGGGTTCTGTACAAATTGTAAATAGCCTTTCACTCCCTGTATTTTACCTCTGCCACCTTCAGAATTTGAAAGAGAGTATTCCAGTCAACATTGTCAAAAGCTTTCTCTAAGTCTACAATTGCTAGAAACGTAGGTTTGCCTTTCCTTAATCTAGCTTCTAAGATAAGTCGTAGGGTCAGTATTGCCTCACGTGTTCCGATATTTCTACGGAATCCAAACTGATCTTCCCCGAGGTCGGCTTCTACCAGTTTTTCCATTCGTCTGTAAAGAATTCGTGTTAGTATTTTGCATCTGTGACTTATTAAACTGATAGTTCGGTAATTTTCACATCTGTCAACACCTGCTTTCTTTGGGATTGGAATTATTAAATTCTTCTTGATGTCTGAGGGTATGTCGCCTGTCTCATACATCTTGCTCACCAGGTGGTAGAGTTTTGTCAGGACTGGCTCTCCCAAGGCTGTCAGTAGTTCTAACGGAATGTTGTCTACTCCCGGAGCTCTGTTGCGACTCAGGTCTTTCAGTGCTCTGTCAAACTCTTCACGCAGTATCATATCTCCCATTTCATCTTCATCTACATCCTCTTCCATTTCCATAATATTGTCCTCAAGTACATCGCCCTTGTATAGACCCTCTATATACTCCTTCCACCTTTCTGCTTTCCGTTCTTTGCTTCGAACTGGGTTTCCATCTGAGCTCTTGATATTCATACAACTGGTTCTCTTTTCTCCAAAGGTCTCTTTAATTTTCCTATAGGCAGTATCTATCTTACCCTAGTGAGATACGCCTCTACATCTCTCCTTTCATCAATTAAATTCAATATTTCTTCTGTTACCCAAAGATGTCTACTACCCCTCCACTTTTTACCTACTTGATCCTCTGCTGCCTTCACCACTTCATCCCTCGAAGCTACTCATTCTTCTTCTACTGTATTTCTTTCCCCCATTCTTGCCAATTGTTCGCTTATGCTCTCCCTGAAACTCTGTACAACCTCTGGTTTAGTCAGTTTATCCAGGTCCCATCTCCTTAAATTCCTACCTTTTTGCAGTTTCTTCAGTTTTAATCTACACTTCATAACCAATAGATTGTGGTCAGAGCCCATGTCTGCCCCTGGAAATGTCTTACAATTTAAAACCTGGTTCCTAAATCTCTGTCTTACCATTATATAATCTATCGGAAACCTGCCATTATCACCAGGCTTCTTCCATGTATACAATCTTCTTTTATGATTCTTGAACCAAGTGTTAGCTATGATTAGGTTGTGCTCTGTGGAAAATTCCACCAGGCGGCTTCCTCTTTCATTCCTTACCCCCAATCCATATTCACCTACTATGTTTCCTTCTTTCCCTTTTCCTACTGACGAATTCCAGTCACCCATGACTATTAAATTTTCATCTCCCTTCACTATCTGAATAATTTCTTTTATTTCATCATGCATTTCTTCAATTTCTTCGTCATCCTCAGAGCTAGTAGGCATATAAACTTGTACTACTGTGGTAGGTGTGGGCTTCGTATCTATCTTGGCCACAATAATGCGTTCACTATGCTGTTTGTAATAGCTTACCTGCATTCCTATTTTCCTATTCATTATTAAACCTACTCCTGCATTACCCCTATTTGATTTTCTGTTTATAACCCTGTAGTCACCTGACCAGAAGTCTTGTTCCTCTTGCCACCGAACTTCACTAATTCCCACTATATCTAACTTTAACCTATCCATTTCCCTTTTTAAATTTTCTAACCTACCTGCCCGATTAAGGGATCTGACATTCCACGCTCCGATCCGTTGAACGCCAGTTTTCTTTCTCCTGATAACGACATCGTCTTGAGTAGTCCCCGCCCGGAGATCCGAATGGGGGACTATTTTACCTCCGGAATGTTTTACCCAAGAGGACGCCATCATCATTTAACCATACAGTAAAGCTGTTACTTTAAATCCGTCTTGATTGCAAATTTTTTTTTATTATTCATATGACCGGTTTCGGTTCATTCAGAACCATCTTCAGATCTGATATTTAAGTTACAGGAGTAACCCGTCCAATTCAGCAACTTTCACATGCTACGTCACAGTAAAGCTGCATGCCCTCGGGAAAAATTACGGCAGTAGTTTCCCAGTGCTTTCAGCCGTTCGCAGTACCAGCACAGCAAGGCTGTTTTGGTTAGTGTTACAAGGCCAGATCAGTCAATCATCCAGACTGTTGCCCCTGCAACTACTGAAAAGGCTGCTGCCCCTGTGCAGGAACCACATGTTTGTCTGGCCTCTCAACAGATACCCCTCCGATGTGGTTGAACCTGCGGTACGGCTATCTGTATCGCTGAGGCACACAAGCCTCCCCACCAACGGCAAGGTCCATGGTTCATGGGGGGGGAGGGGGTGGGATGGGGGGGGGGAGTAAACCTATATATCTCTGATCTCTCCAGTACCAGGTCAACAAAATTCTGCTACGCGGACGATATCGCTCTTGCTAGTAGAACAGGGGCTCTTGGACGAGTTGAGATAATTTTCACAGAAAATCTAGCCATTATGAGCACCTACTTCAGAAAATGGCGACTTAAACCCAGTGCAAGTAAGACTGAAGTATGTACATTCCATCTGACAAACAAACAAGCTAACGCAAAACTCAGAGTGAAACTTAACAGAAACACTCTTTGCCATAACAAGTACCCTAAGTACCTAGGTATCACTCCTGACTGCATTCTTTCATATAGAAAACATTTTGAAAGTACTGCTGCCAAGATAAAAACTCGTAACAATATTATTTAAAAATTGGTGACATGGGGAGCTTCAGCAGATTCCTTTCGCACATCATTCATTGTGCTGGTCTTAGCAGTCGAGTGTTGTGTCTCAATGTGGCTAAACAGCTGCCACACCAATCTGATGGACGTCCAGTTGAACCACACCACGTGATTAATAACTGGGGCAATCCGACCAACACAGCTTCATTGGCTTCCTCTGCTGAGCAACATCTATCCACCAGCAATCCGCAGAAGCGAGGCCTTGCTTAGGGAATACCGCAAGCTACAGGAGAACCTGGAATTACCTATACTGGAAGACATACCAACTTTACGACGAAATAGACTCTGTTCAAGAAACCCACCATTACGACAAGCAGAACAGTTAGATGCCAGTAATACTGGGGTGAGAGACCTGTGGGACCAGAGCTGTCAATTTATTGAAAATCCTGTAAGGCTGTGAGTGGTTCCGAAAGTATAATCGTGATGCTGCTGGCATAGACCTCGACGAGAAACTGTGGGTCAAATTGAACAGCGCTCCCACTGGGCGTGTATGATGTGTAGACTCTCTTTACAAATGGTGTGCTACAGAGTCTCCAGTTTGTGACTGTGGGGCTCCGAAACAGACAATCAAGCACATTTGAGATGAATACTTTTTGCGTTTCTACCAGGGGAGTTGGAGCCACCTCATGAAAGCTGATGACGATACGGCTGTTATATGAATTAGGAACCTAGGTATTGACATTTAGTTTGTTTTATATGTAGTTTTATACTTTCGTATTCCTGTTTCTATATAGTATTACTAATACACATGTAGTTTTAAACTGCATATGAGCCGTACGAATAAATAAATAAACTGTGTGTACTGAAGGTTACTCTACGTACCACTTTTCCTTCCCCTCATTCCTGTTCCACTCGCGGATAGTGTGCGGGAAGAGTAATTATTATTATTATATGTGCGGCGTCTGTTCTCTATGACATGTCTGAGAAATACCGACAACAGACGGATGAGTGCTTTGAAATAATTCAGTGATGACACGTGAAAATTTGTACCGGACGAGGACTTCAGATTTCCCATTTTGCGAGAGCGGTCGCCGTAACAACTTTGACTAGCTAAGCACTATTCACATCCAACTCAAATTGCCAACTTGTCGCTCACTAATTCTGTGGTGCCCCTCCCGGCCAATTTCGTCACTGCTCGTCCCGCATGATTCCCCCAAGAGGTCGGACCAAGGATGCGTCCTCGCTGAAGATATGAAATTCCGTCAATTTTGTATCGAAAACGTACAGTTATTACACGTGTCGATGGTTCTCCTTGAAATTCATTTCGCCATTGTCTCTGAACCTCATTAATGTTTTCGTATTTAATGAAACACTTTAAAAGTTCATTTCTTTCATCGAATGTTACCTTTGCAGCAGCCATGTTTACGTATCTGAAAACAAAACGCAACACTATCACATAACAAACCAAAACAACCCGTTATGTGGCGACCATCACATAACAAACGAAAACAATTACGTGGCGACTATTACGTAACAAAACAGAAGAAAGCTTTTGTTGCTAAAGCACATAAAATGAGATGTTTCCATCAATTAATTTGGAAGATAAGGACAATTAAAAAGAGTGTACGTTTTTTTAGCCCACTTTGTACACTACTGGCCATTAAAATTGCTACACCACGAAGATGACGTGCTACAGACGCGAAATTTAACCGACAGGAAGAAGATGCTCTGATATGCAAATGATTAGCTTTTCAGAGCATTCACACAAGGTTGGCGCCGGTGGCGACACCTACAACGTGCTGACATGAAGAAAGTTTCCAACTGATTTCTCATACACAAACAGCAGTTGACCGGCGTTGCTTGGTGAAACGTTGTTGTGATGCCTCGTGTAAGGAGGAGAAATGCGTTCCATCACGTTTCCGACTTTGTTAAAGGTCGGAGTGTAGCCTATTGCGATTGCGGTTTATCGTATCGCGACATTGCTGCTCGCGTTGGTCGAGATCCAGTGACTGTTAGAAGGATATGGAATCGGTGGGTTCAGGAGGGTAATAGGGAACGCTGTGCTGGATCCCAACGGCCTCATATCACTAGCAGTCGAGGTGACAGGTATCTTATCCGCATGGCTGTAACGGATCGTGCAGCCACGTCTCGATCCCTGAGTCAACAGATGGGGACGTTTGCAAGACAACAACCATCTGCACGAACAGCTCGACGACGTTTGCAGCAGCATGGACTATCAACTCGGAGACCATGGCTGCGGTTACCCTTGACGCTGCATCACAGACAGGAGCTTCTGCGATGGTGTACTCAACGACGAACCTGGGTGCACGAATGGCAAAAACTGAATTTTTTGGATGAATCCAGATTCTGTTTACAGCATCATGATGGTCACATCCGTGTTTGGCGACATCGCGATGAACGCACATTAGAAGCGTGTATTCGTCATCGCCATACTGGCGAATCACCCGACCTGATGGGGTGCCATTGGTTACACGTCTCGGTCACCTCTTGTTCGCATTGACGGCACTTTGAACAATGGACGTTACATTTGAGACGTGTTACGACCCGTAGCTCTATCGCTCATTCGATCCCTGCGAAACCCTACATTTCAGCAGGATAATGCACGACCGCATGTTGCAGGTCCTGTACGGGCCTTTCTGGATACAGAAAATGTTCGACTGCTGCCCTTACCAGCACATTCTCCAGATCTCTCACCAAATGAAAACGTCTGGTCAATGGTGGCCAGGCACTACTCTTGATGAACTGTGGTATCGTGTTGAAGCTGCATGGGCAGCTGTACCTGTGCACACCATCCAAGCTCTGTTTGACTCAATGCCCAGGCGTATCAAGGCCGTTATTTCGGCCAGAGGTGGTTGTTCTGGGTACTGATTTCTCAGGATCTATGCACCCAAATTGCGTGAAAATGTTATCACATGTCAGTTCTAGTATATTATATTTGTGCAGTGAATACCTGTTTATCATCTGCATTTCTTCTTGGTGTAGCAATTTTAATGGCCAGTAGTGTACCTACATCAACTTGACTCGCGAATAGTGCGACTGATCTTCTGACGTTAATCGCTAGGTCATTAGTATACAGATTGTTTAAGAAATGTGATAGCACTGGTCAAAACTAGAAGAAAAATTTCTGTAACTAGATGTCCGGAAATCAATATCTGGTCAAATACGGACTGATGTTGCGCAGTTCACAGACTGCGTTTTATTTGCAGATGAGGCAATGAGACAATGTTGTGAACAGTAGCACAGTGTATCTGTTGGTATGTTGTCTTTTAGCATCTCTAATGAGGTCGGACGATTGCAGTAGATGTGTGAATTCTGGTAACCCCACAACCAATAATCAGACGAATTGAGGTCAGGGGACTTGGGAGACCAAGAATGACGGAAGTGGTGACTCAACACGCGATCCTCGCCAAACGATATGCGCAAGAGATCTTTCAGACGTATAGCAATACGGGTTGGAGCGCCATCCTGCGTTAAAGTCGTACCTTCCAGCAGGTGTTTATCAGCCAAGCTGGTACATATCGATGTACCTCCCGCCGTCAAGCTCACTGTTTAAAAAGTAGCACCTCGCATTTTCTCGAATAAAAAGATCCGATCGTGATTGATGTAGTAAATCCGGACCACACCGTGACTTTGTTGCCATATTGTAGGATATTCGACAGTTCTAGGATATTCGATAGCCCAAATTCTGCAGTTGTTTGTGTTGACGGATCCTCGTCGGTCCACAACACCTTAGATAACCAATCGCCATCTTCCCCCGTTCTTTTTGAAGCGTCCCCACCGCAAACTCTCTCCCCGTCGCATAATCGATGGCTAACAATTCATGATGACACTGGATTTTATACGGACAGAGTGACGTGCGACTTCACGAATGCTGGCTTCACCATGCGGAGATGAACCCACTAGTCTCCATTTCTACCCGAACTGTCCGAGCAGCAATAGCACCTGTGTCTGCTCGCCTACTACGGGACCGGTCGTCTAAACGGCCGGCGCTTTCAAACTTCGTGACCATTTTCTTCATAGCGACACTTGCCACAGGACCTTTACCCGTTGAAATACCCTTCTTGTGTTGACAAGATCGTAAAGTTGCAGTGGCGGATTCTCTATTCTGACAGTAAAGCTTCACTAACAGTAACTTTTCTGGTAAAATCATTGCGTCACGTTTGCTGGCGCATCTGACTCCCTCCCTCGATACAGCTCATTTTACACACGGTTCTTGGGCAGCGCCATGTGTTGGCCGAAATTTGCAACTGTCCCAAATGGAGTTGGGAGCGACGCAACAGAGCATGTGAACCGATGGAATTTTAGGAAATGTAACTTGCATATCGCAATTCGGTAATCGCTCTGCGCTGTATGACTGATCTGGAAAAAATCTCGGACTTCTTCTCTAAATGACTGCAGGCTCTGGTCGTACAATAAGTAAAATCAACATTGCATATTAGTAATAAAATCACGCCAGTGCCGCATTGAAGTGCTACGTCTTCCCTGCGAGAAATGCTGTAACACACAACTCGTAGTACTGTAAATACTGACAAGGGAACATCCCCATCGCACCCCCCTCAGATTTAGTTATAAGTTGGCACAGTGGATAGGCCTTGAAAAACTGAACACAGATCAATCGAGAAAACAGGAAGAAATTCTGTGGAACTATGAAAAAATAAGCAAAATATACAAACTGGGTCGTCCATGTGTAAGATAGGCAATACTAAGGGCAATATGAGGCAAGGAGCGCCGTGGTCCCGTGGTTAGCGTGAACAGCTGCGGACCGAGAGGTCTATAGTTCAAATCTGCCCTCGACTGAAAATTTTGCTTTCTTTATTTTCGCAAAGTTATGATATGTCCGTTCGTTCATTGACGTCTCTGTTCACTGTAATAAGTTTAGTGTCTGTGTTTTGCGACCGCACCACAAAACCGTGCGATTAGTTGACGAAAGGACGTGCCTCTCCAATGGGAACCGAAAACATTTGATCGCAAGATCATAGGTCAACCGATTCCTCCACAGGAAAACACGTCTGATATATTCTATACGACACTGGTGACAGCATGTGCGTCACATGACAGGAATATGCTGTCGACCCACCTAACTAGTACACTTGGCTAATGGGTAAAAAGATTCTTCTACCTTGCCCGATTTAGGTAATAATCACTCCAAAAAAAGTGATGAAAAAGAGTTTGTCACATAAACTGAAAATAAAAAGTTAAAATTTTCGGTCGAGGGAAGATTTGAACCAAAGACCCCGCGTTCCGCAGCTGTTCACACTAACCACGGGACCACGGCGCTCCTCGTCTCACACTGCCCTTAATATTGCCTATATTACACATGGACGACCCAGTTTGTATATTTTGCTTATTTTTTCATAGTTCCACACACCTTCTTCCTGTTTTCTCGATCGATCTGTGTTCAGTTTTTCAAGGCCTATCCACTGTGCCAACTTATAACTAAATCTGAGGGGGGTGCGATGGGGAGGTTCCCTTGTGAGGTAAACATGTGATCTTGTGGATTAATAAAGATACAACATATTAGTAACTCAAAATAAGTTCTTATACTACGAATCACTTACAACTACAGCCTACGATGCTTACATTGTGGTAGCTGGAGGAAGAAAGACATGCGAACAGCCAGGCTTCTCCTAGCTGCTCTCTAAAAAAAAAAAAAAAATTGAGGGCTGCCCCTTTCTTTATTACACAGATAACGTGCATATCAACATCGACTCTTTGGTCGCAAATTTTTATAGAAGATTTTACGAAAAAAATTTGTGTAAAGATTTACGATCAAAGAATCGATCACAGTCTAATACAGTCAGGATATTCTCTGGCGCGGAAGGTGTTACCGTTTGACAACGGGAGCTACACTAGCGCTCCAAGCGGTGAGAAAGCAGATAGTTACCTGCATCGTAATGACAACATTTGTTTTTAGTTATTTTTTACTTAATTAACGGTATAGGTGTTATGTTTCGCGTTCCATGCATTATTATCGTGAAGGAAAGGTAAAAACAGTCAAATCTCACTGACTTAATGACATAAACTTCAACTTACTCATGAACACATACTTTCAAAAATATGTATAATTGCAGCTTATACCACTGAAAGCAAGAGAGTATAAACGTGTATTTCATTCTCGAGAAGCGTATTATTTCTGTTATTGACAGTTCTTATTATGATAGGGATTTCCCTTGAGAAGTACAAACTTTCTATGGAGTCTAATGTTTCGCCCATTTTTACACTTTACTCGACTTTGGAATTCATGAATGTTTTTGTAAATGTAATTGCTTTTGCTTCGAAAGAGAATATGTTGAAGATTCTTGCCGATTGTGGTTCAGATGTGGCAGCTATTGTGGAACTGGTTTTTTCGGTGTTGAGAAACAGTTTTATTTCCTTTGATGTGTTATTATCACGTCTGTGAGGCTTTTCCTTCAGCTACGGGTGTGGTGGCTTATTTTCTATGTTGAATAATGTAGATATTGCATTCCGGACAGGTTTCCTACGTTCGACATTCACTGATTTGGATGAAAGTGTAGCGAACAAAACTTCGCGATGTTGGGCGCATATATGATGCCTTTCCGCAAAAGATCACGTCTTCTAGTGTTTACTAGCAGTTTTTTTATTAAAGGAGTACGACATCCTTCAGTAAATATCTGTGCGATACAAGAGAATCAGAAATGAACTGTCCTGTAAAGTGCCGCTTCAGACCTCCCAGGGTCCTTAGAAGTCTAAAGATTGACAGATTCGTTGCCATTTTTTAGTTATTGTCGATTTTTATTGCACTACATACGCTCCCTATTGCGTAAGCTATGTAAAAAATAAATATAAACGATAGTATTCGCACTCGCGTGGTATTGTATTCAGAAATGTCGCTTGCTGGCCGCTCGGCGAGCTACTAGTGGGCAAAGAAAAACGGAGTATCGCGACTGTTGTGTTAGACTGTGGAATCAATCTCCATTTTTGCATCATTTGTGTACTAACAGAAGATGTAGCCTTCTAATTTGTTTGAGAGCAGCTAGGAGAAGCCTGGCTGTTTACATCTTTCTCCCTTAGGCTATCGTAATACACTGAAGAGCCAAAGAAAAGGGCACACGTGCTTAATATTGTGTAGGGCTTCCGCGAGTGCACAGAACTGGCGCAACGCGACGTGGCATGGACTCATGTCTGAAATAGAGGTGGAAGGAACTGGCACGATGATTTCTGCAGGGCTGTCCATAGATTATGAGGGGATGGAGATCTCTTCTGAACAGCACATTGCAAGGATACCAGATATGCTGAATAATGCTCATGTCCAGGGAGTTTGGTGGCCAGCGGAGGTCTTTAAAGTCAGAAGACTGTTCCTGGAGCCACTCTGTAGCAATTCTGGATGTGCGGGGTGTCGCACTGTCCTGCTGAAATTGCCCAAGTCCGTAAGAATGCACAATGGACGTGAATGGATATAGGTGATAAGACAGGATGCTTACGTACGTGTCACCTGTTAGAGTCGTATCTAGATTTATTAGGCGTCCCATATCACATGCACGCCAGCCGATGTGGCCGAGCGGTTTTAGGCGCTTCAGTCCGGAACAGCGCTGCTGCTACGGTCGCAGGTTCGAATCCTGCCTCGGTCATGGATGTGTGTGATGTCCTTCGGCTAGTTAGGTTTAAGTAGTTCTAAGTTCTAGGAGACTGATGACCTAAGATGTTAAGTTTCACAGTGCTCAGAGCCATTTGAACCATTTTTTTTTTTTTTTGCACATGCACCACACCTTTACAGATCCTCCACCACCTTGAACAGTCCCCTGCTGACATGCAGGGTCCATGGATTCATGAAGTTGTCTCAATACTCGCATACGTCCATCCGCGCGATACAATGTGAAACGAGACTCGTCCGACCAGGCAATATGTCTCCAGCCATCAACAGTCTCATGTCAGGGTTGACGGGCCTAGGCGAGGCGTAAAGCTTTGTGTCGTGTAGTCATCAAGAGTATACGAGTGGACCTTCGGCTCCGAAGCCCATATCGATGATGTTTCATTGAATGGTTCGCACGCGGGTACTTGTTGATGGCCCAGTACTGAAATTTGCAGCAATTTCCGGAAGGGATGCACTTCTGCCACGCTGAACGATTCTCTTCAGTCGTCGTTGGTCCAGTTTTTGCAGGATCTTTTTCCGGCCGCAGCGATGTCGGATATTGGATGTTTTAGCAGGTTCCTGATACACTCCTGGAAATGGAAAAAAGAACACATTGACACCGGTGTGTCAGACCCACCATACTTGCTCCGGACACTGCGAGAGGGCTGTACAAGCAATGATCACACGCACGGCACAGCGGACACACCAGGAACCGCGGTGTTGGCCGTCGAATGGCGCTAGCTGCGCAGCATTTGTGCACCGCCGCCGTCAGTGTCAGCCAGTTTGCCGTGGCATACGGAGCTCCATCGCAGTCTTTAACACTGGTAGCATGCCGCGACAGCGTGGACGTGAACCGTATGTGCAGTTGACGGACTTTGAGCGAGGGCGTATAGTGGGCATGCGGGAGGCCGGGTGGACGTACCGCCGAATTGCTCAACACGTGGGGCGTGAGGTCTCCACAGTACATCGATGTTGTCGCCAGTGGTCGGCGGAAGGTGCACGTGCCCGTCGACCTGGGACCGGACCGCAGCGACGCACGGATGCACGCCAAGACCGTAGGATCCTACGCAGTGCCGTAGGGGACCGCACCGCCACTTCCCAGCAAATTAGGAACACTGTTGCTCCTGGGGTATCGGCGAGGACCATTCGCAACCGTCTCCATGAAGCTGGGCTACGGTCCCGCACATCGTTAGGCCGTCTTCCCCTCACGCCCCAACATCGTGCAGCCCGCCTCCAGTGGTGTCGCGACAGGCGTGAATGGAGGGACGAATGGAGACGTGTCGTCTTCAGCGATGAGAGTCGCTTCTGCCTTGGTGCCAATGATGGTCGTATGCGTGTTTGGCGCCGTGCAGGTGAGCGCCACAATCAGGACTGCATACGACCGAGGCACACAGGGCCAACACCCGGCATCATGGTGTGGGGAGCGATCTCCTACACTGGCCGTACACCACTGGTGATCGTCGAGGGGACACTGAATAGTGCACGGTACATCCAAACCGTCATCGAACCCATCGTTCTACCATTCCTAGACCGGCAAGGGAACTTGCTGTTCCAACAGGACAATGCACGTCCGCTTGTATCCCGTGCCACACAACGTGCTCTAGAAGGTGTAAGTCAACTACCCTGGCCAGCAAGATCTCCGGATCTGTCCCCCATTGAGCATGTTTGGGACTGGATGAAGCGTCGTCTCACGCGGTCTGCACGTCCAGCACGAACGCTGGTCCAACTGAGGCGCCAGGTGGAAATGGCATGGCAAGCCGTTCCACAGGACTACATCCAGCATCTCTACGATCGTCTCCATGGGAGAATAGCAGCCTGCATTGCTGCGAAATGTGGATATACACTGTACTAGTGCCGACATTGTGCATGCTCTGTTGCCTGTGTCTATGTTCCTGTGGTTCTGTCAGTGTGATCATGTGATGTATCTGACCCCAGGAATGTGTCAATAAAGTTTCCCCTTCCTGGGACAATGAATTCACGGTGTTCTTATTTCAATTCCCAGGAGTGTATTTACGGTACACTCGTGAAATGGTAGTACGGGGAAGTCCCGCTACCTCGGAGATGCTGTGTCCCATCACTCGTACGCCAACTATAACGCCATGTTCAAAGTCACTTAAATCTTAATAACCTGCCATTGTAGCAGCAGTAACCGATCTAACAACTGCATTCGGGAGGACGACGGTTCAGTCCCGTCTCCGGCCATCCTGATTTAGGTTTTCCGTGATTTTCCTAAATCGTTTCAGGCAAATGCCGGGATAGTTCCTTTGAAAGGGCACGGCCGATTTCCTTCCCCATCCTTCCCTAACCCGAGCTTGTGCTCCGTCTCTAATGACCTCGTTGCCGACGAGACGTTAAAAAACACTAACCTAACCTAACCTAATCTAACAACCGCGCCAGACACTCGTCTTACGTAGGCGCTGCCGATCGCAGCGCCGTATTCTGCCTGTTTACCTATCTTTGTATTTGAATAAGGATGCCTATACCAGTTTCTTTGGCGCCTCACTGTATGAGTATCGTAGACTGTAGTTGTAAATGATTGCTAATATAAGAACTTATTTCGAGTTACTAATGTATTGTTTATCTATTAATACACCAGATCAAATGTTTACCTTTTATGCTTTTTTTACACAAAACTATTTTTTTAGAAAGGGGGATTACACGGTCTCGTACTTCGTTCGCTCGTATTTTGTTGACTGGGTGGCACTGCGGAGCTGCGTCAAACGCCTTCCGCAAGTCATCGTAGGAAGACCATCTCCTCCTGACGCCGCGGAGCGGCCAGATAGTCGAGCGCCGGGCTCGGCTGGGGTCCAAGCGTCGCGCAGAGATTCCGACCCGTCCCCCCCCTCCCCCCCGGCGAAGGCGAAGCCGCTGCTATTTGTGGCGCCGCGGACCGCCGCCAGCGCCGCCGTGGATCGCTTTCGACCCGGCGACCCTCTTTCAGGAGTGCCGCCCCACCAGCTCGAGTGATCGCGCCAGCGCCGTTATAGTGGCGCGCCACTCAGCCAGTCGGCCGCGACTGGCGTCAGCCGTCCGACGAGCGCCAGTAAACGCTCTGCACCCAGTGGTCGTCAAATCTTTTTGCTTAAGAGAGCCGATACTGACTCTGTAGGGTGACACCTCTGGCCGCATAGGAAGGGGGGGGGGGGGGAGGCGTAAAGTGGCGACTCAAATATAAATTGATTTTTCATCATACCATGGTCGCTGGTATAAGCTTACCATTTAAATACATTTTCAATCTGCATAGTTTAGGGTATCACATCAAATAATTTTGTGCGAAAAAAAAAGATAATACAGGGTGTTCCAAAAAGAATGACCTGGTTTCAAAACCTTATATTTATTGATAAAAACATGTTACAAACATGGGATCAATTGCAAAATACTCACAAAATCTTAGTCTTAGCCGTGCTATTACAAATGCTTTATGTGACCAGCAGCAGCACGAACAACATCTAGACGACAGCTGAATTCGTCATAAACATTACGCAATACACGAGGGTTATTCAATAATTAAAGAAACAAATTGGTCTGGAGAAAAAATCGTTTATTTTTACAAAACAATACTTTTTCTAAAAAAAAAAAATGTTCAAATGTCTGTGAAATCTTATGGGACTTAACTGCTAAGGTCATCAGTCCCTAAGCTTACACACTACTTAACCTAAATTATCCTAAAGACAAACACATACACCCATGCCCGACAGAGGACTCGAACCTCCACCGGGACCAGCTCCACGGTCCATGACTGCAGAGCCTTAGCCCGCTCGGCTAATGCCGTGCGGCTGCTTTTTCTACTTTTCAACATAATACCCTTGAACATTTATGCTCTTGAAACTTCCTGGCAGATTAAAACTGTTGTGGACTGACATGACAGCCAGTCCACAGTGACGGGTAACGGAAAGGCACGCGCTTAAACTCACGCACGCTGGCGTGAGGTCTGAAACAGGATACGTAATGAATGCTATAAAGAAAAGCACGTAGCTGCTGGAATACTTAACTTTAATCCATCATTGGTGTACATCGCTCTTGGCGATACAAGTTAGACTCTTTAGATACATGCAATATACTGTTAATGGCGCCTTGCTAGGTCGCAGCCATTGACTTAGCTGAAGGCTATGCTATCTATATTCTCGGCAAATGAGAGAGTCTTCGTCCGTGTAGTCGCTAGCAAAGTCGTCCGTACAACTGGGGCGAGTGCTAGTAAGTCTCTCGAGACCTGCCGTGTGGTGGCGCTCGGTCTGCGATCACTGACAGTGGCGACACGCGGGTCCGACATGTACTAATGGACCGCGGCCGAGTTAAAGCTACCACCTAGCAAGTGTGGTGTCTGGCGGTGACACCACAAAAACTATGTGCCGGACCGAGACTCGAGCTCGGGACCTTGCCTTTGGCGGGCAACTGCTCTACCATTATTTTTTTTTTTAAATCTCATTTTGTTCGCTTTCGTTCGTTGTATCTGCTCGGGGCGGACGTCGTTGATCGATTAACTCGGTTTTTTTTTAATTAGAGAGGGCAACTTGCCCTCTCACCGAACACGCTGAGCTACCGTGCCGGCATAACCATGTGCCGTACCGAGACTCGAACTCGGTACCTTTGCCTGTCCCTCTGAGCTACCGAAGCACGACTCACGCCCCGTCCTCACAGCTTCACTTCCGCCAGTACCTCGTTTCCTACTTTCCGAACTTCACAGAAGCTCTCCTGCGAACCTTGCACTTGCACTTGTTCCAGCGAGCTACAAGCCTTTTTATTCCGGCTGCAAAGAACTCTTTATCTTGATGTTTGAACCAATTTCCCACAAGCTTTTTCACTTCCTCGTTGTCCTGGAACCTCTTCCCTCGTAATGCTTCCTTCAGCGCACCAAGCAAATGCAAATCACTAGGTACTAAATCAAGACTGTAAGGTAGTACTTCCCAGCCCATTCTGTCGATGGTTCCACGGGTTAGTTGAGCAATATGTGGACGTGCGGTGTCTTGCTGGAGAATCACACCTCTCCTCTGAGATGCACGATGTCTCTTCCTCATGGCTGGCTTCACCCTGTTTAAAAGCAAAACCGATTAGTATTGCCTGTTCATTGTACGCCGCTCTTTCAAATAATCATAAAAAACTGGACCTTCAGCATCCCAAAACACCGTCAACATGACTTTTCTTGCTTATGCTTGAGTTTTGAATTTTTCTTGACAGGTGAGTCGGTTTGCTTCCACTCCATGCTTTCTCTTTTTGTATCTGGCTCATAACAGTGAACCCAAGTTAAAATTTTGTTGAGGAAATGCTCACCTTCTCTTTCATAACGTTCCTTTACCTCTGTGCACACTCTCAACCTTGTTTCCTTGCGTAGCCGCGTCAGCTCATTTGTGACCCATCTTGTACATGTTCTGCGGTGCTTCAGCTTGTTACAGATAACATTATGAACTGAACCAGTAGGCCACGCGGAGTGGCCGCGTGATTTGAGGCGCCATGTAACGGACTGCGCGGGCCCTCCCGCCGGAGGTTGCGGTCCTTCCTCGGGCATGCTTGTGTGTGTGTTGTTCTTAGCGTAAGTTAGTATAAGTAGTGTGTAAGTCTAGGGACCGATGACCTCAGCAGTTTGGTCCCTTAGGAATTCACACACATTTCAACTGTACCAGCACTAACTTGAACCTTATCGACTATCATTTCCACACTCACACGGCGGTCGGCACGAATAATGTCATCAATTCGACTTTCAAGTGAGGGAGTTGAAACTGCAATTGGTCGGCCAGAATGGTGTTCATCAGTCACTGAGTTGCGACCATTTTTGAAGTGCTCTACCCACTTGTAAAAATTTGCATGATTCATACAACCTTCACCATAAACTTTAGACACTCTTCAGTGTATACTCAATGGTTTCTCGCCTTCAGCAAGTAAAAAACGAATAACAGAACGTTGTTCAACTAATGTGAACGTTTCAAACGGTCTCGCCATCTTGAAAAGAATTTTTGAGGTTATAAACAAACAATGTTGATACATCATCTGATCAGGGCTCATCCCAGTGATGCCAGTTTAAAGCCATAAAAGTAAAACTTTGAACATAGCTGCTAAGGTTCAGTGACCGTGTCAGAATTATATTAGAACAAATAAGCCCTCGGTTACAAATATCAAGTCAAAATTGACCAGGTTTCGACGCTACTATGAGCGTCGTCTTCAGAATTAGACTAACTGATCTAAAACATATTAGGTATACAGTACATTAATAAAATTAAAGTTTGTACTGACTGGAAAAAGATGCAGTACTTACAAATCACATACTAAAAAAGATCTAAGCCGGAAAGGCGACGTCATGAATAGTTGTAAGTGAGATGGCGAGCCGCTAAGGGCAGCTCGTACTGTGAACAATGATTGCAACAATGTATTATATACCTAATATGTTTTAGAACAGTTAGTTTAATTCTGAAGACGACGCTCATAGTAGCGTCGAAACCTGGTCAATTTTTACTTAATATTTGTGACCGAGAGCTTATTTGTTCTAAGCCATAAAAGTGCCAAACTAGCCCTACTAACAGTTTTTTCCCAGACCAATTTTTTACCTCTTTAACTCTTGAATGACCCTCGTATCTCGTGTTACTGAAGTTATGGCGGCTGTTATACTGTTCTTCACTTCTTCCATGTCACGAGGTAAAGGACTCTTTCTTCACATATCCCCTCTAGGAAAAATCGCATGGGGTCATCTCTGGCGATCTCGGAGGCTAAGAACGCAGGCCAGTGTCTCGGGGTCCCGAGCACCCTGTCCAGCTTTGAGACGGAGTGTCACTGAGAAAGTGACTTACGTTGTGCCAGTGTTGTGGAGCGCCATCCTGTTGGAAAAAGAAGTCATCGGAGTCCTCCTGAAGTTGCGGGAAAGCCAGTTATGCAGCATCTGATGATAGCTCAACGCTGTGTAGGAACCTGGGAGCCCTAGACACTTCCCCGCGTCCTTGACCTCCAAGGTCGCCGGACGTGACCCCAGGCGAATTTTTTCTTGTGGGGGTATGTGAAGGAAAGCGTGTTCACCTCCCCTTCATCTCGTGACATAGAGAAAGTGAAGAAGATAATAACAGCCGCCACAACTTCTGTACAAGCAGAAGCGCTATGTAAAGTTTATGACGAATATAGCTATTGTCTAGATGTTGTTGCTGCTGGTGGAAACAAAGACCATTTGTAATCGCATAGCTAAAACGTTAAGATTTTGTGAGTATTTTTCAGTCCATCCCAAGTTTGTAGTACGTTTTTATGAATAAATATGAAATTTTGAAACCAGGTCATTCTTTTTCAAACACCCCGTATTTTCGAAATACGCGCATTTTTCTGTATGCTTGCGTAGTAACTACACTGCTGGCCATTAAAATTGCTACACCAAGAAGAAATGCAGATGATAAACGGGTATTCATCGGACAAATATATTACACTAGAACTGACATGTGATTACATTGTCACGCAATTTGGGTGCATAGATCATGAGAAATCAGTACCCAGAACAACCACCTCTGGCCGTAATAACGGCCTTGATACGCCTAGGCATTGAGTCAAACAGAGCTTGGATGGCGTGTACAGGTACAGCTTCCCATGCAGCTTCAACACGATACCACAGTTCGTCAAGAGTAGTGACTGGCGTATTGTGACGACCCAGTTGCTCGGCCACCATTGACCAGAGGTTTTCAGTTGGTGAGAGATCTGGAGAATGTGCTGGCCAGGACAGCAGTCGAACATTTTCTGTATCCAGAAAGCCCCGTACAGGACCTGCAACATGCGGTCGTGCATTATCCTGCTGAAATGTAGGGTTTCGCAGGGATCGAATGAAGGGTAGAGCCACGGGTCGTAACACATCTGAAATGTAACGTCCACTGTTCAAAGTGCCGTCAATGCGAACAAGAGGTGACCAAGACGTGTAACCAATGGAACCCCATACCAGCACGCCGGGTGATACGCCAGCATGGCGATGACGAATACACGCTTGCAATGTACGTTCGCCGCGATGTCGCCAAACACGGATGCGACCATCATGATGCTGTAAACATAACCTGGATTCATCCGAAAAAATGAGGTTTTGCCATTCGTGCACCCAGGTTCGTTGTTGAGTACACAATCGCAGGCGCTCCTGTCTGTGATGCAGCGTCAAGGGTAACCGCAGCCATGGTCTCCGAGCTGATAGTCCATGCTGCTGCCTGTCATCTCGACTGCTAGTAATACGAGGCCGTTGGGATCCAGCACAGCGTTCCATATTACTCTCCTGAACCCACCGATTCCATATTCTGCTAACAGTCATTGGATCTCGACCAACGCGAGCAGCAATGTCGCGATACGATAAACCGCAATCGCGATAGGCTACAATTCAACCTTTATCAAAGTTGGAAACGTGATGGTACGCATTTATCCTCCTTACACGAGGCATCACAACAACGTTTCACCAGGCAACGCTGGTCTACTGCTGTTTGTGTATGAGAAATCGGTTGGAAAGTTTCCTCATGTCAGCACGTTGTAGGTGTCGCCACCGGCGCCAACCTTGTGTGAATGCTCTGAAAAGCTAATCATTTGCATATCACATCATCTTCTTCCTGTCGGTTAAATTTCGCATGTGTAGCACGTCATCTTCGTGGTGTAGCAATTTTAATGGCCAGTAGTGTAGTTATCCATACCTAAGCGGGTACCGTGTGCAGTGCCATCGCAACAGTATATTTTGTTTGTTTTTCTGATTACTGGGCTCGTTTACTAGACATCTGGTGGCCCTAGTATCTGAAAGAATACCAAGCGACTGCAGCCGACCGTTTGCAATAGGACTTTTGTGCTACGCGAAATACGACAGAACAGAGACGGTTTTAAACAATATAACTTAATTAAGCAATATTTGAAGGGATAGAATGGCTGACGGTAGCTTTGAATAAAAAAGGGTTTATAGGTCAGATTTATTTATCGTGTTATCCGGTGTTTTTAGGAAGTAACTAAATGCTATTGGGGTTAACTTTGGCTTCTCGACGAGAAGTGTGGCCACTTTTTGCGATCAGCCGCCACGTCGGCGTCAGCGATTCACGGAAGATACTATCAAACGCTATTAAAAAACAGGGAACTACATTTGTGGGCCAAAATACCTTGTTTAAACATTGATAGGGCAAAAAATTATGAATCTCCATACAACTGAGGTAACAAGAATAATACAAATGGCGTTTATCCGACGACTAAAAAAAAAACGAGGATATGGTTGCTAAAAAATAACGGAAGAAACTTCCTCTGTCAATCTCATTGACGGCAATGGCGACGTATGCTATTAGGACTAGTGTGGCAGCTTCTCGGCAGAGAGCAGCATCGTTCAGCGCAAAAAATACGCAGTGGCCACTTCTCCCGTCCCGGCCACTTTACCACACTTTCCCCTACCGGTCTTACTATTAATTGGCCTACATAAATTAGTATTTTCTATTAAATAAGAACACTAATCGTAATGTGAGACACGATCACAGATGTTTTCAATGATTTTTTTTCAGTCTTGCATTGTACTAGGGCAATCCCAAAAGTAAGGTCTCCTATTTTTTTTATAAATACAGATCTCTGTCCGTTATTAAGAGTGCTTCACGCGCTGTGTGTAAACATGCGCACGCCGCCCTGAGGCGCTCAGTTTCGGCTTGGCAACTGCCGAGAATGGAGCTCCCGTTCGATGTTACCGCCAAGTGCGAATTGCGCGCAGTTATTCGGTTTCTGAACTGCGTCGATTGAAATCCATCGCGAATTGACGGAAGTGTATGGTGAGACGTGCACGGATGTCAAAAATGTTCGTCAGTGGTGTAGAGTGTTTGGAGCTGGCCGGACCGAAATTTACGACGAACAAAGGAGCGGGAGACCGTCAATTTCTGAGGAGACAGTGTTGAAGTTTGAGCAAAGCATGCGTGAAGATCAGCGGATCACCATAGATGATCTCTGCACGTTAGTTCCTGAGGTTTCCCGAAGCACCGCTCACAGAATTTTAACGGAAACATTGAACTACCGGAAGGTGTGCGCAAGATGGGTGCCACACATGCTGACTGAGGACCACATGCGGCAACGAGTTGATGCTTCCCGCGCATTTATTCACCACCTTGCAGCCGAACAGGACAACTTTCTGGACTCAATTGTCACGAGTGACGAAACCTGGGCATACCACTTTATACCTGACACCAGGCAACAATCACGCCAGTGACGGCATCCTTCTTCGCCAAAGCCACGGAAATTCAAACACCGTCGGCCGGTAAAGTCATGACAACTGTTTTTTGGGATGGGAAAGGGGTATTGTTGGTCGACTTTATGCCCATTGGGACAACAATTAACACTGACAGGTACTGTGAGTCTCTGAAAAAACTCAAACGGGCAATTCAGAACAGGAGAAGAGGAATATTGAGCAAGGATTCTAACAATACCACCATTTGCAAAGTAAGTTAGAAATCAGATTAATAATGTTGCTCACGCAGCATAAGTTCGCTTTATCGGGCAATAACAAAGTTATTGACTTTATCGTCAGAATGGAAATAATGAAGTCACTGTAAAAAGAAGCATTAATTTTGGCACTTATCTTGAATGGATTCCCACGTAGATTTCGTCGCAATTGTTATGGCTCATCTTGTTGATTCTAGCGTGATTCCACTTTGACTGCTAGAAGGTCCAGACCTGTATTTCAGCAATATTTGAAGACCTAACAAATGCGTTTTTCAGGAAATTCTTAATGATCAAACAATCCCAGATCAGAACAATGGTATGGTAAAAATAATTTTTGACTTGGTGTTCACGATCCAAATTTTTATTAAACGTCTTGTAAATTTACATATACTTCTTCTTAATTGTCACATCATCAAGAAAACAGTTTTGTATCAATCTTCATATATTTAATTTCCACTTTAACCAAACACAAGACTTGACTGTTCTTTTACAAAGCGAAATAACAACTTAACTTCTGCAAAATGGAAAAAAGACTGCTGTGTGCGCATTCGTGCCAAAACGGTTACAAGTAAGCCAATGATTATGACAGTCTCACAGAAATGAATACACACAAGAACCATATCACTGTAATATACCGATACATCGGAGTACCTATACATTAATAAAACCAAATGTGAATATTGTCACAAAAATATGTCTTTTACTTCGCAGAAAAGTAGTACGGTGTTACTGGTATCGAGAACTGGGGTTGGAGTGTCGTAATGGTCACGTAAATAAAGAACCATTACAGGGCGTACACACTCTCCATGACAACGCTCGCCCACACATCTCTCGGCAAACCGTTGCTCTCCTGCAACAGGTGCAGTGCAACATAACCACCCACCCACCCTATAGTCCTGACTTGGCGCCCAGTGACTATCACCTGTTCCCTAGGTTAAAAGAACATTTGGCCGGAAAGCGATTCAGCTCCGACGACGAGGTGAAAAAAGAGGTTCATAACTTTCTGAACAGCATGGCGGCGAGCTGGTATGACATGTGCATACAAAAACTGCGACAGCGTCTACAAAAATGCATCGACAGAAATGGTGATTATGTCGAAAAATAGCTAAATGTTCAAACTGTAAACTGATGTAAACCATTGTAAAAATAGACATGTCTATGTACTTATAAAAAAATAGGAGAACTTGCTTTTGGGATTACCCTCGTATTACAACAGATTTTCATTAATTGCATATTACTTGCTAAAAACATTTGAAGATGACCGTCTCTGTGATGCCCATTCACAAATCCACGTTACTTAGGTTCGACATTTATACCATAGTGGCTTATCGGTGCTGGATGTGAACGCTTTCTCAATTGTCAGCACTGAATGACAAACGACAAAATATTCCCCCCCTCTCACTTATATTAACCCTGCAGTGCCCGCGCTACATACCACGCTGTCCCTGAGGTAATCGGCAAACTTAAATGAATTATATGAATGCGTGGCGTCAGACACGACGCATTCATATAATTGATTCGTCTCGATGGGCAGTGAATCCATCACCTTGAGTGTGAATTCACAATTACCTTCGACCTCCTGTGGGAATCTGAAAGTAGCATGGAGGGCACAGGCGGGGACTGCAGACAGATGGCGCTGGGTGAGGGGGGGGGGGGGGGGGGGCGGGGAGTGTGAGTCGGCTGGGAGCCGTGCCGAGGTAGTCTGCGCAGGTGCGATAAGCCCTGTGTCTGGATGGCGCAGTAGTTAACTGCCTAGTATGCAGGACACCCTGGGTTCAAATCTTGGTCCAGGACACATATGCCTCGTAGCCACTGATTCTGCTCCAAGTTCCGATGCAGCTGATATCAACAGTTCCTTCCCGTTCCTTTTCTCCCCCCACCCTTTCACCTTCAATTTATATAAAGTTAAGCACATACTAAAATGTTGCTGTCTGTGTACGTATTTCTGCTTGTTGCTGAGCAAGAAAGATGCGCTCTCAAGAAGCTCTTAACGTTAGTTGACGTTAATGGATTCGACTGTTAGTTGACTGATGCTGCTCATTATAAAACACGGCAGAGAACCGCAGACTGCACGAATACTTCATTCGGCCCATATGCGGTCCGGTGGGACGCTCTAAACTACCGCCTTACCGGGAACTTGCGCTTGCACTGAGATGTTCTTGGTAGGGAGAACAAAGCTAGTTACCTTGTCTGTCTTGCCGGCCGCGGTGGCCGAGCCGTTCTAGGCTCTTCAGTCCGGAACCGCGCTGCTGCTACGGTCCCAGGTTCGAATCCTGCCTCGGGCATAGATATGGGTGATGTCCTTAGGTTAGTTAGGTTTAAGTAGTTCTAAGTTCTAGGGGATTGATGACCTCAGATGTTAAGTCCCACAGTGCTAAGAGCCATTTGAACCATATTGTCTTTCTTGTTACACTACTACCGAATTAAACGGAATGACTGTAAATGATGAGTCACAGGAAGCCCTGTGGTACATATGCCCAACGCAGTGGACAGCTGTTAATGTCGCTTGTTCGGCGTTTTCAGTCAATCCGCAATCCTGAGGCTGCAAATGCGCACAGGGCACAACACCGGTAGGGAGTGTCCACTGAAGCGGGCTGCGTGCATTTGCAAACTCAGGACTGATTGAAAACACCAAACAAACGACATTTACAGCTGTCCAATGCAGTCGACAAATGCACCACAGGATTAAATCATTTTTAAATATAGTAGAAAATGTAGGGACAAATAATTAGAGAGAAAAATCACAGCAATATTTTTATAAACCAGCAAAATTGACTCGTACGAACATCCCACCAACTTCTCCCCCTGAAAGAGAGAAAATACACAAAAGTTCATTTGGATCTGAAGATGTTGCCAGTAGGACACTAAAGATCTGCTGTCATACAGTAAGTCTGAAATATGTAATGCATCACTAACTGAAGGCATTTTCCCAGACAGACTGAAATAGGCCATTGTTAAACCCATCAATAAGAAGTGTAATAGGAGAGACGTTAATAACTACTGACCGTTTCACTACTGACACCATTAGCCAAAATTCACTCTTGACATACTTAGCCAAAATTTTTGAGAAGGTGATGTAATCTAGAGTATTATCACACCTGAGTAGCAACAAAATCCGCATTAAATCACAGTTTCGATTTCAGAAGAGTTACTGTACTCAAAAACCATTTACACGTTCACTCACCAAATTTTACAAGCATTACATAACGAAATAGCACCAGTAGGTGATCCGTGCTGCACCTCGCGGTGGCGCCATTGCTAGGTTGGCATCGTTTAGTTGGTACAGTTACGGTTGTCGTCTTCTTCTTGTGTTCATTGGCGCAACCCCGTTTGCAAGCGTTGTCCGTTCGCTAGTGGCAGCAGCGGCGGTTATCGATATCTAGTAACGGTGGTACTATCTTTGGGGCGACGTTGTGGAGTTTCCGCGTGTGGAGAGTCGGCGGTTCGGTTGGCGATGGACGAGCAGCCAGGTCCGCGCAGCGTGAGAACACGCTGGGACCACCGGTGGCACGCATGCACTGCTGGATGGAAGGGCTGTAATCGCAAGGGGTACAACCTCGATGTCAAACGGACCCAGGAAGTTTAAGTTGAGTGGACTTTAATTCAAGTAGAGAAACCTCCACCATTGTGATATCTCGCCATTTGCTTGCGTGTTGCTGCTCGCAGTGTCACCATGACAAAGAGCAGCGAGTGGAGCGTTTGGGGAAGGCAAACCTAATTAACCTTCCTCCACTTCTTATTATTAATTGTTGCAGTCTAGAGTTATTATTTGTGAAGTTCAACCAGTGGTATTTTTCCTGCCTGGAGGCAGCTAACGCCCCGGTTACCTGCCCTGGAGCTTAGTGTATGTTACGGCAGCGTACTTTTCCTCGCCTTGCCGAAGCTGTCCGGTAAGGTGTGTAGTTCGAAAGCTTCCTTGATTTGTGGGCCGGATGGTGTGCTTTTCTTCTTTCCTACTGTGGTATTAGTGGTTCCTTTCTGCTTCCAGATGCTCTAAACACCGGAGTCTGAAGACGTAGTGCTGACTGCCGGTTCCAGCTTGGGTGTGTTATTCCATCATTGCGTTGGTCATCGGACGTTAGGTATATTTGTCAATGATTATTGGTCATGCGTTTAAAATGCCATTAGTCTGAGTTACCATCTTGTGAGGTGAATGCAACTCTTGGCTACCTCTCTCAGTAGGTGTTTTCTCCGACCTATTTAAGGCATCTGACTGTGTGATGTTATACCCAACCAATGCATAGTGTCACATCTAACCAAAAGAACGCAGGAAGTTGTAGATAGTAATTCCACTAACGCAATCGGGAGAGATTCTTCCGACTGGGGAGAAATCACGTGTGGGATTCCCCGAGCCTCAATCTTAGGTCCGCTGTTGTTACTCATGTATATAAACGACCGCCGGCCTGGGTGGCCGAGCGGTTCTAGGCGCAGCAGTCTGGAACCGCGCGACCGCTACAATCACAGGTTGTAACCTCCCCACCGAAATTTTAAAGACAATAGTTAATAAAAATGGAGCCAAGAAGCAATATCGTGCCCACAGAAATATTTAAATAAACAATATAATAATAAATGGGAGCCAAGCGTAACCTCCCTAGCAATTAAATTTAATGACAATAAAAATGGGAATCGCAATCTGACTCAAAGTATAAGCTGTCACGAAAATGATGAAAAACAATTCAGTGCTAATGAAACTTCAGTGACAATGAAAATTCAATTAAACCGAAATATCGGTCTTTGGCCCTGTGCAAAAATCATAATTAAATTCTTACCTCAGTATAACTGCATGTCAAATTTCTGCTCTTATTGTTGCCCACGGCTTGAAGGAACTGCATTGCAAATAATATTTTTTTTTTTGAAATTTAACTGAAACTTTTCTTTAAGGGAAATGGAAGGAAATGGTTGGTTCAATTAAATGATTTTTTTTGTTAAAAATTGCTTTGAAATCAAAATTATTATTGGGGCACTTGTTCAAAATTAATTACAATAAATAAACTTTAGGTTATCTGATGGTTACCTACATTAACAATATACTTCATTCAGCATCTTGACCAGAATGCCATGTCGACGCTCGCCGACTCCTCACACACAACTGCACTCGACTGCTACTACCGACATACTGCACTGCTCACAGACTGCCCACTGACAGACTGCTCGCAACTGTACTGCACGACTACTACTAGCGTACTGCTGGACGCAACTGAACTGAGCTACTGCTATCGACAGACTGTACTGCACGGCGACTACTAGCGTACTGCTCGCAACACTCGCGCGGTCAAGCGCAGACTAACCACGAAAAAAGGCTCTCTGGTCAAAGATTTTATCATGCCTCATCATCGCTGCTACGTTACATACGTGTTTCAAGGTTCGAATCCTGCCTCAGGCATGGATGTGTGTGATGTCCTTAGATTAGTTAGGTTTAAGTAGTTCTAAGTTCTAGGAGACTGATGACCTCAGAAGTTAAGTCCCATAGTGCTCAGAGCCATTTGAACCATTTTTGTAAACGACCTTCTAACATACATCCAACAGAATTAGTATTTTGCGGATGACACTAGTACAGTAATCAAGCCAAGCATACATACAGCAACAGAAGAAATGGTAAACAATGTTCTTAGTCGTGTCATTGACCAGTTTTCTGCGAATTATCTCATTCTCAATTTCCAAACATACAAGTGTGCAGGTCTGCACATCTACAGGTACAGAAGTATGAAAGCGGAATTTCGTTGCGATAATTACATGTCTGTTGTTTGAAACTGATAAACGATATTTTATTCAAAATAATCTCCGTTTCTATTTGTACATTTCTCCCACCTCTCCGGCAGGCTATGAATGCCACGCCAAGAAGACAGTTGATTTTCTGAAGCGAAACCAGTGAGAGAGCCATTTTCGTACATTTTCATACGAACTGAAGCGTTGTTCAGCGAGAGCGTGTCCCAGTGATGCAAATAGATGATAATCGGACGGAGCCAAGTCTGGAAAATCAGCCGCACGCCCTAGTATTTCCCAACTGAACGCCTCGATCGTTTCCCTGACCCGTTTTGATGTGTGTGACGTGGCGTTATCATGGAGCAATATGACTTTTTGTTGCCTTTTTCCATATTCCGGTCGTTTTTCACGCAATGTTCGATTGAAATCGATCACTTGCTGTTGGTAGCGAATAGTTTAACGGTTTCGCCAGGTTTTACCAGCTCATAATAGATGACACCCTTCTGATCCCACCAAACACAGAGCATTGTCTTCTTTCCAAATCGATTTGGTCTTGCAGTGGATGTCGATGGGTTGCCTGGATTCACCCATGATTTACGACGCTTAGGATTCTCAAGATATATCCATTTTTCATCACCTGTCGCTATACGATGGAGAAACTACTTTCTTTTACGTATGGCGAACAGCATTTCAGAAGTGGTCTTTCGATTTGCTTTCTGTCCTTCATTCAGTTCATGCGGAACCCATTTTCCCACTTTCTGCACCTTCCCAAAGCTTTCAACTGAAGAGAAACGGCTTTCCGCGTAACATTCAATTGCTCCGCGAGTTCCTGTTGAGTTTGAATATCATCTTCAGCCAATAAGACCTGCAATTCGTTGTCTTCGAACTTTTTCGGTGGTTTCCCTCGCTCGTCGTTTCTCACGTCTAAATCACCACTTTTGAATTTTTTGAACTACTCTAATCACTGTGTTTCCTCAAGAGCAAGTTCGCCGAAAGTTTCGACAAGCATACGATGCGATTCTGCAGCAGTTTCTTCATATGATAACAGAAAACCAATGCTGTCCCCACATCGTACTTCGTAGGCAAAAAACTCGACATGTTTACGGGTTTGAAACAGATACCGATGTACGGAACGTGAGTTACTGTGTGTTGACATTCGCTGTCAGCCGTTACAGGAAGCAGATGGCACTGCAGACGCGGTCTCACGGGCCCTAAACTAACGGCTAGCACCTTCTACAGGGAAATTCCGGTTTCATGCGTCTACCCCTGGTAGAAGCAGTACACGAATGATGAGTGTAACACATGGCGAGGAAATAATAAATAGGATGGAAATTTCAATATTTGTAGGAGGCCACATTGGTGAGAACTTAAAGTGGAAAAAGCACATTTTGAATCTCCTGAAACAACCTACACACATTAAAAAAAGTTTTGCATCGCCCCGGTTGCCAGAACTTCTGAAGATAGACGTTGACTGAGGATATTGTATCACAGACACAGTCTCGTTGACTGTTCAGAGATGTCACTGAACCCGCCAAAGATGCAAACAACTCTGCATGAGCAGCGCCTTTTAGACGGAGGGGTCCGACAGCCGATCAGTTCCAGTGATTACACCAGGAAGGAGGTACGGCTCGTGTTGTCTGTACTTCAAGCATACCTAGATGGTTCGATCGCGTCGCATTGTCACTTTGTGCCAGGAAGGGCTCTCAACAAAGGGAAGTGTCCAGGTGTCTCGGAATGAACCAAAGCAATGTTCTTCGGACATGAAGGAGATACAGAGAGACAGGAACTGTCGATGGCATGCCTCGCTCAGACCGCCCAAGTGCTACTTCTGCAGTGGATGACCGCTACCTACGGATTATGGCTCGGAGGAACCCTGACAGCAACGCCACCATATTGAATAATGCTTTTTGTGCAGCCACGGACGTCGTGTTACGTCTCAAACTGTGCGCAATAGGCTGCATGATGCTCAATTTCACTCCCGACGTCCATGGCGAGATCCATCTTTGCAACCACGACATCATGCAGCGCGGTACAGAATGGCCCAACAACATGCCAAATGGACCGCTCAGCATTGGCATCACGTTCTCTTCGCCGATGAGTGTCGCATATACCTTCAACCAGACAATCGTCGGAGACGCTATTGGAGGCAACCCAATCAGGCGGAACGCCTTAGACACTCTGTCCAGCGAGTGCAGAAAGATGGAGGTTCCCTGCTGTTTTGGGGTGGCATTATGTGGGGCCGACGTACACGACTGGTGGTCATGGAAGGCGCCATAACGGCTGTACGATACGTGAATGCCATCTTCCGACCAATAGTGCAATCATATTGGCAGCATATTGGCGAGGTATTCGTCTTCATGGACCACAATTCGCGCTCCCATTGTGCACGTCTTGTGAATTACTTCCTTCAGGATAACGACATCGCTCGACTAGAGTTGCTTGCACGTTCTCCAGACATGAACCCTATCGAACATGCCTGGGTTAGATTGAAAAGGGGTGTTTGAGGACAACGTGACTCACCAATCACTGAAGGATCTACAGTCTGAAGAAGTTTCTCCTTGACAACTCCTCCTAATGCGCAGGGGGAGTTATACTATTGTAATGTGCAAAAGGTGGTGAATAGGAACTGTTAACTCACGTCTGGGGATTAAAAAGAACATGTAGCCATAATTACAAATTAATTTGTGTAGTGAATGTAAAATGACTTTTTCCAACTCATTACGATTTATCTTGCAAAATGATCCATGGAACATGAAACTAACCAACTATTTAACTAAGTAACGTGGATGGAGAGTGATCAACAGAAGTGGAAGTGACTCAAGGTGTGCCCTGGGGAAGTGAAAGAGATCACCCATTTATCTTGACCACATCAAATAAATTTCTGTGGAGCAGCAAAATAAAAAAAAAGAATGTAGTAAGCAAATATTGTTTAGCTACCAGGGGTCATTAACCATTAAGATTGCTTTCTTGCTTTTTATAACTGTGTTTGTTACGAAGGTATCTGTACTACTAAACTACTACACGGTTACCTAATTCCACTTGCAGGTTGGCTGTCTAATGCCTTCCGGGTTTGATTTTCCGTATTTCATGTTGTTGTGACTTGGCAAGACAGCCAAGCCACTATGAAGTAGCCGAAAGGCATGCGTTTAAGCTCACGCAGGCTGGCGTGAGGTCTGGAACAGTTAAAGGAGTTGAGTCTAGTAAAAAAAGTACGTAGCTTCTGGAATACTTAACTTTAATCCATAACTGGTAAACATCGGTCTGACGGTACATGCATCACAAGATAAATAGCAAATGATAATGGCGCCTTGCTAGGTCGTAGCAAATGACGTAGCTGAAGGCTATGCTAACTATCGTCTCGGCAAATGAGAGCGTAATTTGTCAGTGAACCATAGCTAGCAAAGTCGGCTGTACAACTGGGGCGAGTGCTAGGAAGTCTCTCTAGACCTGCCGTGTGGCGGCGCTCGGTCTGCGATCACTGACAGTGGCGACACGCGGGTCCGACGTATACTACCGGACCGCGGCCGATTTAAAGGCTACCACCTAGCAAGTGTGGTGTCTGGCGGTGACACCACACATGTAGTCATTGACCGAATTTAAAATTTTAAACTGCTGTCATAATCTACTCACTAATAGGAATAATACTGCGCAAAAAGTATAACAGCAACTACTAAAGTCACAAGCTGTCAACATCTCTTGTGGCAGCGTAACTTACGACGCGCAAATTACCCAGACTATATACATTCAGTACTTCAGAACGAGAGCATTTTTCGACTTCCAACACACCATTTCAAACCTTTTCGCAGTTTTTATGGCTAACATCCTCCACAAAAGAATGAAACGATAAGTGGGATGCGGCGGGAAGTCTTATTGCAGTAGATCGACATGCACCAATGATCACCTATCAGTTGTCAAACAAGCTGGTAAAATGGAAATGTCGTGTGGCTAGGGCCTCCCGTCGGGTAGACCGTTCGCCTGGTGCAGGTCTTTCGATTTGACGCCACTTCGGCGACCTGCGCGTCGATGGGGATGAAATGATGATGATTAGGACAACACAACACCCAGTCCCTGAGCGGAGAAAATTTCCGACCCAGCCGGGAATCGAACCCGGGCCCTTAGGATTAACAGTCTGTCACGCTGACCACTCAGCTACGGGGGCGGACAAACAATCTGGTGGAAAAATGGAACGCCCTACCACAATGACTCCTTACCAACCTTGTCCCTAGCATGTGAGCACGTTGCAAATAATGCATTGCCGTCCGTCGCTATCATACACTCTTTTAAGAACCATGTCCTGCCTTTTGTAATGCATAGGGGACCATCTTACAAGGGGAAAAGGGAAGGCCGTAACGTTGGAATCACGGAATTACTTAAGACTTTGTACACCTTTAGCGGGCCAATAAAACAACATAATGTGCAACTTGTAAGGTGCATTACTCTGCCAGTTCCGAGAAAATAATAAGTTTCACGCGTCTATTATGTGGCTGATGTATCTGTGCGCAGCTGCCAGGCGTTAGAGATCATGGTGGCCGAGATATTCGGTCAGAGAGCCGGTTGGCCTCTGTAATAAAAAAACTAAGTGGAAAGATCAACCACCGAACTTGAATAGGAAGTCTTGGGACGTCCGCAACGACCAAACACTACGAACAAAACGCAAAAAAAAGTGATTAGTGTTCAAGGTTCTAAAGAGGAACGCAATGGTTCGACACCCGCTAAATTGTTAACCTATTTTTTTTCATCACTGGTCATATTATTTAATTTTCAAAATGTGAAGGAGTTGTGTTTTCCCCTAGAAATTGAACATTACCTGTAAATGCGGGAAAATTGCATTCATTCGAAGTAGTAGATGCCGTTTCAATTTATGTTTCCCATGTCTCTGTGACAAATACCATCCTGCAATGTGTGATGTCCAGAGCGCACCTGACGAGTAACTGGACATTACTCCTGTGGCCTGGCGCATTGTAACGTACTGTAGTACTAATTGTGAATAACGTCATTCGCATCATCATTGTTCATCGAGGTTTGACTTGGCCGTTCCAACGCTGTCCCTCGTCCTTGAAAATTTAATAAAGTATGAAATTCTCAATAACTTCATGAGAATGCACGTGGTTTTTTATTATATTACCTCTCAAATGTCATATAAATTAAATAATGTGACCAGTGATTAAAAAATTTTTTGTGACGGCTCCCAAACCCAAGGTCCTCGGCGGTACTTTTGGGGCAGCCCCCACACATTGTATAAAGCGTGGGTAGTGACCAGGGTGTAGCTATGTCGGCCGAAAAATAATTAATGACAAGAATTGAGCCAGCTAGAATGAAGAGATAACTTATCTTTATTTCGGACGAAACGTGCACCAGCAATACAAGTCCAAGTATATCCGAAAGTAATCCTTGTACTGAGCCTAGTCGAATACAATAGCAAATATCACACTGCAATGGCTCCGCTATAAACTCCACGAAAGGCTAGCAATAGACAATCGACAATAGACTGTCCGTCTCGGGGCCAGCGCTCCTCCTTATATGCAAAAGGCACAGGGCGCTGCAGACCCGATCTCAGCCGTAGCGCGACCTCTTCCGTCGGCGGTAACGCCCTGAGACGCCGACGGCCGCGACAGGAACTGTGGCCAGCGATGTCACAGTCAGGGCGCGCGTGCGAGAGTTGGTTGGTTGGCTGGATCCGTGGATACAACAAAAATATATTAAAAAACGAGTGTTGGCGGGGTTCGATCCGCCGCCTCGCCCACTATCTTCTTGTAATGCTCGAGTGCTATCCACTAGACCACAAAGACTTCTAAAACACCACTCTCTCCGCACAGATACATGAATTACTTCAAAGACGCGTAAAACTTCTTTTGCGATTTTCTTGGAATTGCCAGAATAGTGCACCTTACTGCTTGAACATTACGTTGTTTTATGGCCTACTAAAGGTGTACCAAGTTCGAAGTAAATCTGTAATCCCAAGGTCGTGGCCTCCCCTCGTTAGATCGCGGTTACAGTGCAATTAATATTGTTGATTAAAAGTATCATTTCTAAGTTTTTGAAAACAGAAGTTTTAACAGTTGCTCCCCATGCAGCCAACGCCTGCTCTTGCTAAAAAGTATCATTTCTTTACGTTCTTTTACTTACCTTCTATACTGTACTATACTATACTGTAGAAGTTCTTTGTTTCTATATAAGGTCCAAGTTCCATGTAGCTGTGCGACTTGGCACTGACACAGCATACGAAATTTGCTTTCGCCCTTAAGTTTTGCGCACCAATGTATTTGTAGGCTGCACTACCAGTACAGATATTTAGTTAGGAATCAAGAGGTTAGTAAGTGTAAATGTTTCAGGATAATCGCAAGACCAAACTTTCTTTGCTGTTTTGGGTTCTTAATGTAATATTAATAAATTTTTGTTTAATGGTGCAGCTTTACCGATCGAACCTTGACATGAAGGTCAACCGAGGTTCCTTTCGTTCTTTTCTAGGTGATTTAGCCCAGCAGCAACCCTGTTATTCAATAGTTACTTTGTTTATAGTACATTCCAGAGACATCACTTGCCTTGTAACCATCATTATCGTCAGTGTTCTGGCCTAGCGCAGGTCTTCACATATAGCTCTTCTTGCAGTCTTGTCATCTGCTACCCTCTTCGTTTCCTCATAATTGTTTCCGATTCTTATATTATGCATCATCTCATATTTTCTGCGTCCACTTCTTCGTCTTCCGTAGCATCCATCAGTAAATAATCTCTCGTCATCCAATGTCTAAGCCAAATTATGTTTTCTCTTCCTGATTACCTTTAAAATTTCTCTCTCTTCCCCCTTTCTTCTCAACAGCTCCTCATTTCCCACTTTGTCTACCCATCCAACCCTTCCATCCTCCTCTGAGTCTACATCTCAGATGCTTCTATTCTTCGTCTTCCCTCAGTGTCCATGTATAAAGCCACGCTCCATATAAAGCACTTCGTCTGTCTCTTCCTCAGGTTCCTGTCGACGCGCCACCATAGAAGCCTGTCCTTGTTATTAAATGCCTCATTGGCAGTTTTTATCTTCTTATTGTATCTCATATCTTCCGTAATTACGCTTCGCAGATATCTGAAAGCACTAACGTGCTCTACATTGGCGGAAAAAATCGCATCATCAAAAAATAATTAATGTAGGGTAATGAAATTTCAGCAACACATTTTTCTAGACAAGGTATTTAAGAGCTTAATATTGCAAGATCACAGGCTGTGCAAGCTAGAGATAAGCCATAGCAAATGTGAAATGTTGGTAAATTAATAACCGGTGTAACCGCCAAAATGTTGCACGCAAGGGTGCAAACGTACATGCAGTGTACTGTACAAGTGGCGGATGTCAGTTTGTGGGATGTAGTTCCATGCCTGTTGTACTTGGTCTTTCGTGACAGGCTGTTTGTGGATGACGTTGGAGCTGTAGTCCGGTGACGTCCCACATGAGCCGTGGCGCCATTGAGTTAGTAGACTGTTCTGTCCGGCGCCACTCGCTCAGGTGTAGTATCGACTATCGCTCTTGCGGCACCATTGTCGATGTCTATGAGGAAGAGTTGGTATCTGTGGGTTGTGTCCTTAGACGGTCTTTGCTTGCCGATAAACCGGGTGATCAAAAAGTCAGTATAAATTCGAAAACTGAATAAATCACAGAATAATGTAGATAGAGAGGTACAAATTGACACACATGCTTGGAATGACATGGGGTTTTATTAGAACCAACAAAATACAAAAGTTCACAAAATGTCCGACAGATGGCACTCAATCTGATCAGAATAGTAATAATTAGCATAACAAAGTAAGACAAAGCAAAGATGATGTTCTTTACAGGAAATGCTCAATATGTCCACCATCATTCCTCAACAATAGCTGTAGTCGAGGAATAATGTTGTGAACAGCACTGTAAAGGATGTCCGGAGTTATGGTGAGGCATTGGCGTCGGATGTTGTCTTTCAGCATCGCTAGAGATGTCGGTCGATCACGATACACTTTTTTTTGTGGCGGTGTTCGTAGCGACAAACACTTGGCTGTAGAAATGGCTTACGAAGTCACCGCCACACTTTTAATAGCGGGCCGACCGGTCCGCTGGAACAGTGAACAGAAAGATGAAAGCCCAAACACTCTGATTAAATAAAAGTCGGTACTTATCTTTATTGTCGAAGATACAGAAACACAGTAGTGAACTTTGTGTCTACAGAAATCTGTCTAGTTCGAGCCGGAGCGGCTAGGTCAGCGTCGGCTGACGACAAACAACAACTCTGCTGCGATGAACACACAACTGTCTAGCAAGTACACAATTCGGTGGCGAGTATACAACTGAGCGGCGAATACAGAACTGTGCTAGCGCTCGCGACTCCAGCGCTTAAGAAGCAAGAAGCCAGCGGTGGCGCGCGCAGACTTGCGGCGATTTGCTGTCTCGCTGGCGCTGCTTATGCGGACGGCGTCCGGACTTTGATGCTGCCAACCTTTTGGCAGCGGGCTCGGGTGGCATTACTGGCTAGGACATAACACTTTTGACTTCAGGTAACCCTAAAGCCAATAATCGCACGGACTGAGGTCTGGGGACCTGGGAGGCCAAGCATGACGAAAGTGGCGGCTGAGCACACGATCATCACCAAACGACGCGCGCAAGAGATCTTTCACGCGTCTAGCAATACCTTCTTTTTTTTTTTTTTTTTTTTTTGTTCTAATAAAACCCCATGTCATTCCACGCATGTGTGTCGATTTTTACCTCTCTATCTACATTATGCCGTGGGTTATTAAGTTTTCAAATTTATACTGACTTTTTGATGTTCAAATGTGTGTGAAACCTTATGGGACTTAACTGCTGTCATCAGTCCCTAAGCTTACACACTACTTAACCTAAATTATCCTAAGGACAAACACATACATCCATACCCGAGGGAGGACTCGAACCTCCGCCGGGACCAGCCGCACAGTCTATGACTGCAGCACCTGAGACCGCTCGGCTAATGCCGCCCGGCTGACTTTTTGATCACCCGGTATATGCGGGGTTCGCAGAGATGAGAAAGGGAGGCAAAAGTTTTCGGGATTGGCGGTAGCGTCGCGACAAAAGGTGGTCATGAGGTCCGAGCGGCCGAAACCACGAGCTGCGCAAGGAGGGCCTTAGAGCGAAGATACAGGAGTACTTCACCGGGATCAGCGTCGACTACAAGCAGCAGGTCGACGTCCCGTCGGTTGGTTGGCAACATTCGTGTCTGACAGCCGCTCGCGGCCTGGCTGCCCCCTTCTACCTGGCTTTCATCGGCACCACTCAGTAATCGGTGCGACTCACCGTCGATCCATAGAACCGCTCGCTGATAAAGGAGAGTAACATTCTGTAATCCTCGTGGTGATTTGTTTCATTGCCTACCTGTCTTCCTTATTACTTTCTGGTTTGTACCCGACCCTCAGAGTTTTACTCGGTCGGCTCTTTACTCGTAAATATAGGCAGTAGTATTGTACTTAGACACCAGTTGTCGTTTTAAAATTTGTCCCGCTGTTATATTGTCTTTCCTTTCTGGATTGTAGCCGATCATTAATGTTGTAATTAATTAGCTCTTGGTCGTAAATACACCCCGAACAATTGTACTAAGGCACAGGTTGCCGTTAAACAAAAGGGGGACCTCGTGGTTAGATTTAGCTGTTAACCGGTACAATTCTTTGATTGTAATTGCATTTCTCAGTCATTAGTTATAATATGAACAACGTGTTGTACTAAGCAGTATGTTTCTGTGTTTGAAAGACCGTATTTTAGCTGGTTCTAGTTCCGCCGAGTGAGTTCTCTTGTAATAAGTGTTCACAAGTAATGTTTTAAGACGTTCCTTCAGAGCGGTCAGTTTAACGTGGAAAATATTAACAGCCAACTGTCACCCGGGCTTTAGTCAAAATAAAATTGTCAGAAGGGACGTTTTGGGATCCTTTCGCACCTTGGTTACTGTTTCAAATTAAGAGATTGGTTGCTTTGAAGTAAGCCTTATCATTGTCATATTGTTTGCTAATCTGTTTAACCTCTAAGCACAGGTGCGCATCTTAAAAATGGCTCTGAGCACTATGGGACTCAACTGCTGAGGTCATTAGTCCCCTAGAACTTAGAACTAGTTAAACCTAACTAACCTAAGGACATCACAAACCTCCATGCCCGAGGCAGGATTCGAACCTGCGACCGTAGCGGTCTTGCGGTTTCTAGACTGCAGCGCCTTTAACCGCACGGCCACTTCGGCCGGCGTGAGCATCTTAACCCCGAACCTTTCGACGTACAGCTTCCAAATTAAAAGTTATCTGTTTTCAGTGATTGAATCACTCTTGTCATCTGTGGTGCTTATATAGTTTTCATCTGTCGCAGAGGGGCATTTAATAAGACAGACTGTGTCTAGCACGGTAGTAAACACCGCTGTTTCACCCGATAACGGGCGGGCTGCAAGTCCGGCCGTCTTGTAATCATTGCATATTGTTTGCTGTTTTCCAATACAGCACTTCAGATTTCGTTTGCAAAGATTAAAAGCTTATGCAACTTAAGATTTAAGGTCAAAAGAATTTTGCAAGAATGTTCATTTTGTTAAATGCTGCGATTATCTGTAAAACACAGTTTATATATTGTCAAATAAACAGGTTGTGTGAAAAGAAGGTTATATTGGTGGGTCCTCCCTTCCACGTTTTCCTTAATTCCAGTAAGTACGACGTATCATTGGTAGCAGAGCGTACTGTGCTCGATTGGAAACAGACCTCGGTGATCGAGCAGCCTAAGGCAACATGTCGGCACTCCGTAGAGCGTTTTGGGCTACAGCAGCGGTGTGTGGGCGGGCGCTATCCTGTAGGAAAACACGCCGTGGAATGCTGTTCGTGAATGGTAGCATACCAGGTCGAATCACCAGCTTGCTGTACAAATTTTGCAGTCAGGGTGCTGTCATGCGAAATCGTAACCCAGACTATAACCCCAAGAATAGGTCCAGTAGTTCTAGCACCCAGACAGTTTGGTTATAGGCCCTCAAATGGCATCCTTCTAACCAACACACGGCTATAACTGTTTACTGTGTTAACTCGTCCGCTATTCATTTCTGATCCCTTCCTGCGTTCCTGTGACGACTGTTGCCACGCCACTCCGGAGCCCACCACTCCACACTGTTGTGTACAAAGTCATACACAACATATCCCATGGTACAATGCGTGTTCCCAACGGTGATGCTGTGTTCCAAGACAGGGGTCCCATTCACACAACTCACCCATGTAGGTCTGTTTCTGAAAGCAGGAGGATGAATTACTGCATCTGCCCTCGCCACCACAGTCACAAGCTCTCAATATTACTGAACCACTGCGGCCTGCTTAGTAGACAAGGGTCCATGATCGCTATCCGGTTCAGGGGCCCTTACCTCAAATTGATACATTTATCCTTCTCCATCTTCCCTGAAAGCTTGTAACATCAGCACGGAAACACTCTGCATATCATCATCATCATCATCATCATTCGTTTTACTCATTGCTGAGTGTCGTGACCTCATTTCCTGCCGGCCGGTGTGGCCGAGCGGTTCTAGGCGCTTCAGTCTGGAACCGCGCGACCGCTTCGGTCGCAGGTTCGAATTCTGCCTCGGATGTATGTGATGTCCTTAGGTTAGTTAGATTTAAGTAGTTCTAAGTCTTGGGGACTGACGACCTTAGATGTTAAGTCCCATAGTGCTTAGAGCCATTTGAACCTCATTTCCTCATTCATTCTTACACAGTTGAAACTTCAGATGTCTCCATCCACAGCGATCTTCGGCCTTTCTTAATATCATGTGAAGAGGCAGGCTAGTAATCTTCTTCGCTTGATCCAACCATCTGTTTGCTGGTCTCCCACGTGGTCTTCTGCGCTCAATTTTTCCCTGCTCGATGGTCTTCTCTAAATTATCCCAGGGAACTGAAGGTATCTTTGTCAGACACGATAAAATAACCTTCTTGTGATTTTAAGTTCTTCTTTTGTTGAAACATTTGTTCTTTTTTGTGTCCACGGTGGACGTAGCATCCTCCGCCAACACCACGTCTCGAAGGCATCAATGCGGCTCTTATCACTACCTTTCACGGTCCAGGTCTCGCATACGTATAAGAATACAGCAAACACCAATGCTTCTTCCAAGCGCATCTCCGTTGACTTGAATATTGCCCGATTCTGTCATATCTTAATGAGTTTGACCATTGAGGCTCGGCCAAGAATGATTCGTCGTTTTATCTCCTTGTCACACTTTCCTGTGCAATTGATCAGAGAGCCTAGATACATAATCATTCACTATCTCTAGATTCCTTACTAATCCTGTAAGTTGGTTTTGATCGATGCCTTGGCGATTTATAACCATTAGTTTGGTTTTTTCTTGTTTATCTCTAGGCCAAGGTTTAGACTAATATCTTAAAACTCTTGAGAACAGATTACCAAGTTCTTCCTGCTATGAGCGTAGTATCATCTGCGAAGCGTAAATTGTTGATTTTCCTACCGCCAATTGAAATCCCACCGTCCGAGCCAGCCAGTGCTTTTCTGATTACACACTCTGCATAGATATTGTAGATCTGAGGTGACAGTATGGAACCTTGTCTGACGCCATTTGTCAAATAGAAAAATTCCGAATATTCACCATCTACTTTTATGGTTGCAGTGTGGCTATTAAAAAGACCTTTTAGTAAGGTTACCAGGTGTTTTGGAATCCCAGACTCGTTGAGCACATGCCACAACTTGTCCCACATGACACAATCAAAGACCTTTTATAGTCTAGGAAGCAGATGTAGGCAGGGACACAGAACTCATAATTTTTTTCAATTATCTGCCTTAAATTCAAGACTACCCTTCGAGTACCTTTATCTGTCACGAAACCCCCTTGTTCTGCGGAAATCTGAGACTGCAGAAAATGTTTTAGGTGTTGATTTTTTATATGCAGGAGGACTTTACTAGCATGTGATATTAATGCTATGGTCGTATAGATGGAGCAGTCCCTAACTGATCCTTTTTTGTGCAGAGGAATTAGGATAGATGTAGTCCAGTCTTTAGGCCATTCTCCCTTTTTCCACACCTTATTACATATTAAATGTAGGGCATGCATTCCTTCGTCTCCCATAGCAATCAGCATTTCTCTGGAAATACCATCTATATCTGGGGATTTGTTGTTTTTCAGATGCTTGATGGCATTTTCGATTTCACTGTACAGAATATCAGGTTCTTTATTTGATGCCATACATTTCTCTTCTTCGATGTTATTTCCTTTGCAGTGTTTCACAGTGTTGTTTGTTTCCACCTAGCTATTGCTAATTGCTTGTCACTAATAATAGAGTCATCTATATCTTCTACCATCCACGTGCGCGGTTTGAACTCTCGGTTGATGCTGTTTATCTTCTTAAATAGGTCATGCGTTTCATTTAGTTTTTGAGATATATATATGTATAGGCGCCGGCGCCTCTAACTTTGACGCTCTGTAGCGTCGTTAGATGACATGGTTTCCTGTTAAAACTTGATCTTTCCGTTCTGCAACCTCCTTTCTGCAACCTACTTTCTGCAACCTCTAGAAGTGTGTAACATGAACGGTAAAATACTTTGTATGTACTGTGTACAGTATATAGTATGGACCCCGTCGGAACATGCAAAGCTAGTATGTTCCTGTCTTGACAGTTTCCAAGCGACCCTCATTTCTTCTCCGACAGTTTCCAAGCGACCCTCATTTCTTCTCCGTGGATTCTTTCTTCAGAGCACTTTGTCTCTGGTCTGGTGGCGATTTCATTCTCGTACAGTATTTCCCATTTACTAATTTTATGCCTTTCTGTTGAAAATCTTTTCCAAATCCTTTTTGACCTGCTGGATCCAGGGCATGGTTTTGACATGCTCTATGTAGTTCGCAATTTTATGGGTGGGTCTAGTTGTCGGAACTCCGTGAATGTGGCCATGAAATTTCAATCTTCTTTTTCTGAAGTGCCGCGAGCTTTGACAGTTTTCCAGTTGTTTTTCGGAGTTGCAGTCTGTTTACATCTTCTGTACTTTAGGGGGTCTAGTACCTTTCTTAGTGTTTTACGCTTTGCTATTAGGATACCCTCTAGATAACCGTTTCTGTGGAGTGTGACCGTTTCGATAGCGTACAAGACTTCTAACTTGATAACTGTGTTATGGTGGCTGATGTTCGTTTGTATGGACATCCATTTTTTTGTGTAGATGTTATAAATTTTACAGTGAGTTCTCCTAAGTTTCAGCACCAGAATGTTAAAAAAAATGGCTCTGAGCACTATGGGACTTAACATCTGAGGTCATCAGTCCCCTACAAGTTAGAACTACTTAAACCTAACTGACCTAAGGACATCACACACATCCATGCCCGCGGCTCCGGACTGAAGCGCCTAGAACCGCTCGGCCACCGCGGCCGGCCCAGAATGTTCTGTGCCATCTCATCGTCCCCTGTAAGTTCAAGGATTTCGCATAAACAAGTATGGAAGTCTCTCGATTTCTTCATTGCTTCACACTGCAAAAATTAAATTGCAAACTTTTGACGAAATACGAACCAGAGAAAATGCATCTGACGACTATTAGGACAGGCTCACTGTACAATGACATATAAATATCGATTTCCAGATTTTCAGTAAATTTAGAAGAATAAGCTGGCATGATGTCTAAGAGTCCAGAAAATGGTAAGGAGTCCTAGAAGCTTACATGCAACGCGATGCTTACCACAGGACGCTTTGCTGTTGCTTGTGTGATGAACCTGCAGAGGAGATTCCATACAGCTATTGGACCGAGTGCGCAACCCGGCTGACCTAGCTGCTGTCGACAACAAATCCGACACGCTGATTACACGAGTAGATCCAGCAAACCACAAGAGGTTGAGTAAGGGAAGATGGAAAGAGAAATATCATGCACAAAGAAAAAGAAACGACAGAAAGTCCGACTTCCCTAATGTACGCGGGCACGCCCAAAACAAGCGGTATTCCCCGCTATTTACACGCTCGTATAGCCATTGTTTGCAGAACAGTCTTCAAAATCGTTGTGCTTAGTGAAATACTGAGAACTGTGAGTGCACACTTGGATTTATATTGTGTCACTGAGGTGACAAATCCCATGAGATAGCGACGTGCACATAATCAGATGGCGGTCGTACCGCGCACACGAGATACAGGGTGTGGTAGATAAGTAATGAGACTGGCCGCCGCGCGGCGCCCCAGTCGCTCGCAGGGCGGCCTCCACCTGTACGTCACGTGGTGGGGGATCTGAGCTAACAATAGAACCGGTTCGCAGTCGCGTCGGAGCTCTGGTGCAGTGAGGGTCGAGCTTCGCGTATTACGTTGTTTGTGTGCCCGTGACACTTGTGAAAACGCTGAAGATGGATCGCTCGATAGAACAGGGGTATGCAATCAAATTTTGCTTTCTCTTGGGCAAAACTGCTTCGGAAACTTTTGCTATGATTACGGAGTCCTACAAAGAAGACTCCCTATCAAGAGCTCAAGTGTTCCGGTGGTTTAATGAATTTAAAAACGGGAGGGAATCCGTTGAAGACATGGAACGATCTGGACGCCCTTCAACGAGTCGTGTGGATGAAACGGTGGCCAAAGTGAAAGAACTCCTGGACTCCGACCGTCGTTTAAGTCTGAAAATGATCGCCGATGAGGTCTCCGTGAATAAATTTACGGTTCACCAAATTGTTACGCAAGATTTGATGATGAGGATAGTTTGCGCAAAATTGGTTCCCCGAGTGCTCACTGCCGAACAATAGCAACAACGAGTGGACGTTTGCCGTGAGATGTTGAATGATTTGGAAAATAATCCACACTCTTTAGACAACGTAGTAACAGGCGACGAATCGTGGACATTCCAGTACGACCCGGAGACGAAAGCCCAGAGCTCGGAGTGGCACACACCGGCATCCCCGCGGCCGAAGAAAGCAAGAATGTCAAAGTCCCGCATCAAGACAATGCTGATTGTGTTTTTCGACAAGCGGGGGTTAATTCACAAAGAGTTTGTCCCTCAGGGGAAGACTGTCAATGCCGAATTCTACATGAAGTCCTTCAGCGATTGCACAGAGCCGTCAAACGGAAGTGACAGGACCATGCTCAACGCTGGCGTCTCCACCACGACAACGCTCCGGCGCACACAGTGTTCCTCGTGACCTCCTACTTGACCCGAATTGGAGTTGAAGTTTTGCCACAGCCACCATACAGCCCTGACTTGAGTCCTCCTGATTTCTTCCTATTTCCGAAGGTCAAAAGATGCCTGAAGGGTCATCGTTTCGACGATATTCCCAACATCCAATGTGCTGTCACGAAGGTTCTAACTGGGATAACTCAAACGGACTACAGTGGGGCCTATGAAGCTTGGAAAACGCGCTTGGAACGTTGTGTCGACGCCCAAGGCGAGTACTTTGAAGAATATTAACGTTTTGTACAAATTGGATCAATAAATTTGTTTTTCTAGACTGAGTCTCATTACTTATCTACCACACCCTGTATAAAAGGGCAGTGCATTTGCGGATTTGTCATTTGTATTGAGGTGATTCATGTGAAAGGGCTTCCGACATGATTATGGCCGAATGACGGGAATTAGCAGACTCTAAACGTGGAATGGTAGCATAGATGCATGGGACATTCCAGTTCGCAATCGTTGCGGAATTCAATATTCCGAGATCCAAAGCGTCAGGAGTGTTACGAGAATACCACGTCGTAGGAGCTTACCTCTCACTTCGGACAACGCAGTGGCCGACGGCCTTCACTTAACCACCGAGAGCTGTGTCGTTGCGCAGGGCTGTCAGTGCTAACAGATAGGCAACGCTACGTGAAATAAACGCAGAAATTTGTGTGGGATGCACGGCGAACGTATCCGTCAGGATACTGGGGCGAAATTTGGTGTTAATGGACTATGGCAGCAGGCGACAACACGAGTGCCATTGCTAACAGCACGACATTGCCTCTCCTAGGCTCATCACCATGTCTGTTGGACGCTGGACGACTGGAAAACCGTGGTCCGATTTCAGCTGGTAAGAGCTGATGGTAGGGTTGGAGTGTGGCGGAAATCCCACGAAGTCATAGTCCCCCCAAGGCACAGTAAAAGCTCCATTAAGGTGTGGGCTGTGTTTACGTGAAATGGACTGCATCCTACGGTCCAACTGAACCGATCGTTGACTGGAAGTGGTTATCTTCGGCTACTTAAGGACCATATGCGACCATTCATGGTCTTCATGTCTCCAAATAACGATGGAATTTTTATAGGTAACAATGCGCCTTTTCACTTTACCACAGCTGTTCGCGTTCGGTTTGAAGAATATTCTGGAAAATTCGAGAGAATGATTTGGCCATCCAGATCGCCCGACATGAATCCCATCGAACATTTGTTGGACATAATCGAGAAATCAGTTCGTGCACCGGCAACACTTCCGGCTACAAAGGCAGCATGGCTGAATGTTTCTGTAGCGGACTTCCAACGATTTGTTGAGCGCCTGCATTGGCCGGCCGGAGCGGCCGAGCGGTTCTAGGTGCTACAATCTGGAACCGTGCGACCGCTACGGTCGCAGGCTCGAATCCTGCCTCGGGCATGGATGTGTGTGATGTCGTTAGGTTAGTTAGGTTTAAGTAGTTCTAAGTTGTAGGGGACTGATGACCTCAGAAGTTAAGTCCCATAGTGCTCAGATCCATTTGAACCATTTGAGTGATTGCCACGTCGAATTGCTGCACTATGCGGGGCAGAAGGAAGTCCGACACGATATTAGGCGGTATCTCATGACATTTGTGACTTCACTGTATTATTGCCGTATTAAATCAGTTTACATACTATATTGTTAATATTATTATAACTATAGACGTTTGTGACAGGTTAAAAGCGGCAGTGACGGTTAGTTAATTTTTTTTGGGGGGGAGGGGGGGAGGATGTAAGATACTGTAACAAATCATGACACCCCTCCCATCTCCAATCCCCATCTCCTGTTGTGTCAGCGGTATGGAAGATATGGACGAAGCGAGCGTGTTAAGTTTTACAAGATTAACGTTATAAAAAAGCTATCCCCTACGGCTGGTGTAACTTATTTGCGGAAACCATGGAAACCGAAATCTGGATTACTAGCTGCGGGTTTGAACTGTGGTCTTTGGCATGCCCTTTTAGTATCCCAACCACTTTGCCAATTCCGTTAGGCAATCCCGCGATCTTTTTTTCTGGTTTAAATGTTGTGTGAGTACCAAGTGGACATTTGGCTAACTGAATCTTCCTTGCCGTCCGAAGGGATGATTCTTCTTAGCTTTCTGTGCAGTAATCGCGCTGAGCGTATTCTCCATAATTATGGCATCATTTTTTCTTACAGTTAGGTGTCCCATAGAAACTGAGATGGCGTCATACAGTGACTGAAGAAGTTAACGGAGTATTTTCTGACATTACGCAGTTCATAGGGAAGCGTTATGCACAGCTAAACTGACGGTAATGTCTCTAGGATGTTCATTATCAGGCAAAATGTGCAAAACTCTTATGTAAATATAATTTTTCTTAAAAGTGTATGTAAATATGACCAGGTGTCTAGGTGTTCCATAATAAGGGCGTCCATACGACAATTTGTAGGGCGGGAGCGAAAAGGGGAGGGGTGGGGGTGGTGGTGGGGGGAGGGGCTAGGTCTGGTGATATAGAGTATTTTTAATATTTTGGAAGACGGATGGCGATTTGTCAGTAGTCACTAAAAAATTCCAATTACAACCCGGTTAAAAACCCATGTAATACCGACCTATAAATAACTCTCTTGAAAGAAAAACATCTGATACACTCCATTTTATCATTTCCCTCAGAGCTAGGGCGAAGCCCCCTTCCCTTTTCCCCATGTATGGGAAAGTCTTTGTTCCATAATCCCAAATCGAAATCTTTAAGATCGGTTGGAGAAGAGTTTGGAACTGATCTTAATGGCATATCCACTTTGCAATGTTTCGCCAAAGGCTTGTAAAGCCGGCCGGAGTGGCCTAGCAGTTCTAGGCACTTCAGTCTGGAACCGCGCGACCGCTACGGTCACAGATTCGAATCCTGCCTCGGGCATGGATGTGTGTGATATCCTTAGGTTAGTTAGGTTTAAGTAGTTCTAAGTTCTAGGGGACTTATGACCTCTGCAGTTAAGTCCCATAGTGTTCAGAGCCATTTGAACCAAAGGCTTCTAATTTGGTGAGATGCTTCTTGTCAAGGGCAAAAATCAAAGACTCGTTTTGTTTCGTTGTCCCAAGCAAAGAGGACTTGGGGAAGTTGAGTGATCTGTACCTACACAGCATTGCTGTGTCACGGGTGTTTGGTGCTGATCTTTACAGGAGCACGATCGTTTCCGATGGAAGCGCTAAAATATCTTAATCCTTGTTTGTATCTCTGAAGGCTTCTTTTTTTACTCTTTCTTACTCAAGGTATTCTGAATGATGCAGTTGGTATTTTATAACCAAATGGTTTAGCTAAAACTCGAGTTCCAGCTTTTTGATATTGGCCAAAATATTTTCTATAGGTGTTTTGGACGGTACACCAGACAAGACTCCCTCCCTGACACTTAATGTTAAATCTGGTTGGTTTATTCGCAGTGGACACTGAGCCTGTTAATTACTGTATGGTTCATGTCAGAAACTAGCAATTCAATTTCCTTCTTTTGCGGGTTGTCGGACTTCCTCTTCCTGCTGTCTGTGGTTATCGCAGTAGCCGCTTCTAGCCGCTTCCGTAATTTGATACGTTAATCAATACGTACTGTCCAGGTACATCCATACAACAGTTATTTGAGGAAATGTGCAGCTCCAGCATCATATAGTTCGTAGCAGCCTCGTCACATATCGTGTGATATCAGTTTATTGATGTGTGTCTTTTATTGCACCTTTTTACTGCCTGTTCTCCTCGATAATTCAGTTGGTATATTAGAGCTCACTGCATGCCGCGTCGGCACTGTACTGACTAATGTAAAAGTACAACCAATTTTATAATGAGGAGACAAAGGAATTAAAGACATTAGCTGCATTGATTTACAGCAATGCAGCAAGTTGAAAATTTATGGCGGACCAAGATTCAAATGGTTCAAATGGCTCTGAGCACTATGGGACTTAACATCTGTGGTCATCAGTCCCCTAGAACTTAGAACTACTTAAACCTAACTAACCTAAGGACACCACACACATCCATGCTCGAGGTAGGATTCGAACCTGCGACCGTAGCGGTCACGCGTTTACAGACTGAAGCGCCTAGAACCGTACGGCCACACCGGCCGGCACCAAGATTCAAACCGGATCTTCTGCTTACTAGGCAGATGCTCTGACGACTACGCCATCCAGACACAGTGATCACCGCAACTGCATGGACTGCCCTAGCACGACTCCTTGCAGACGCAAATTCTCAACTTATACTCCACACTACTGATGTAGTCTAAATGATCATTATCGTCATTACTCGCGGCATCTCGCCGATTCCCGTGGGCTGGAACTTGGTGTCCATCAGCGCTGAAGGGATCATTGGCCGCCATTGCCTTATTCATTTACGAATACAGGTTGTTTCAGAAGTGATGATCAATAATTAAAACACGAAAAACAGCTAAAAAGCTCTAATAAACACGGGTCCTCAAATCAACTGTTGCCAAGATATCGCATTAACTCGACTCGGAAACAACTATAAAAGCCCCTGGATACCGAGCTACGGTATCTCAAGGTTTGGGGTCGATTACCTGTTTGTTTACTCATATCCAACAACTTCCCTTTCCCACTCCGTGCACTGTGCCGTACGAGCCTCACAATCTGTTGCGAACGTGAAGGCACCATGGGCGGAGGTTACGCCAGTGAAGAGTATGCTGACACGCACTTCATGTATGACAAAGCGAATGGCAGTACCCTAGAGGCTGTACGATTGTATGAAGAAGCTTTTCCTCTCCGAAGGCAGCCCGACAAGCGTACATTTAGCCCGCTACATCAGCGCCTTAGAGAAACCGGGAGCTTCACACACAATGTGCGAGAAGGTCGACCCAGATCCATAACACCTGCTGTTGAGGATGATGTGTTGGCAGAAGAGCCAACACCGTTTTGCTAGAGGAGGCCGAAATGCACGCGTTTAATTACACGCAGACTGGCGCGAGGTCTGGAACAGTTAAGGGAATTTTTAGTAGCAAATAAAGTACGTAGTTGATGTAATACTTAACTTTAATCCACAATTCGTGAACATCTCTCTTGACTGTACATAATTTCCATTTCAATATAAACTGATAATGGCGCCTTGCTAGGTCGTAGCAAATGAAGTAGCTGAAGGCTATGCTAACTGTCGTCTCGGCAAATGAGAGCGTATTTGTCAGTGAACCATTGCTATGAACGTCAGCTGTACAACTGGGGCGAGTGCTAGGAAGTCTCTCTAGACCTGCCATGTGGTGGCGCTCGGTCTGCAATCACTGACAGTGGCGACACGCGGGTCCGACGTATTCTAACGGACCGCGGCCGATTTAAAGGCTACCACCTAGCAAGTGTGGTGTCTGGCGGTGACACCACAGAGGAAATGGTATTACGCATTGTACACGAGCGTCCGAGCACTTCAACTAGGATTGCTACCCAAGAGCGTGTCCTGAATCATAGCAGTGTGTGGCCGATTTTACATCGGCAAGTACTGTATCCATATCATACACAGCGAGTGCAAGCCCTCCACAATGCAGACTTCCCTTCTAGAGAGAATTTCTGCCAGACTCGAAGTAACGATTACCAGCCTCGAGCGCTACCAATTTTTTCCATCTTTATGTATTGTGTGCTTCGTGGAAATACTCGCAGAACACGCACCTTTGTTTAAAAATTTGTTTTGGCTGCGAATCGAAACAAGTCGACCCACATGACAGAGTAGAACTCTACCAGTCAGCAACTTTAGCTGTCACAAGAAGTCGACCGCACTTTAGCCTATTAAAGATGCTGAGGAAAGTCCATAGCCGATTTTGTTGAGAATTTTTTACAACTGCATCGGAATGCTATAGAGAATTGATACAGTTGTCAAAATAAATTTTGCTTGCTGTCTAAACTTTAATACTGAACGTTGAGATCAAAAAATATGTTATGATATCAATAGCAGCAGTCAACGTGCCTACGGTGAAGGAGCAGTGAGTGTGTGCAGTCCGTGGCAGCCGTGTCACCTGTAGATAGTGTCCGACCGAAGGCCGATTTCTGGCCGAAGCAGATTAATCGGCTATCGCCCTAACCTTCGGCCGAAGCCGAAGCTGAAGGTTTAATAGTCCCAAGAAATTCCGTTCAAGATTGCCAACATGTGAATAAAATAATGATTTTTTAAATATAATATAAACAGAATTTGGACTAGATCAAAAGACAAAAACCATCATAAAAGAAACACTCGCGGGGACCAAATCCAAAGTAAAACTTATGGGAGAATTGAGCACAGAATTTGAAATAGACACAGGAGTACGACAAGGGGATGGACTGTCCCTAGAGCTCTTCAATTGTGCCCTTGAAAAAGTTGATCGAGAATGGAGAAAAGCAGGTGCACCAGCACACAGACTGGGACCCAAACGTAAGGGCATAGAATTAGACTGTTTAGCATTTTCTGACGACACGGCGCTGATCGCCCAGGACATTACGGATGCACAGGAACAGCTAGTATTATTACAAGAGCAGACAGCAAAAATAGGATTACAAATTTCATTTGAAAAACAAAATTTATGATTGACATCAAAGATGCACCTTCTGATCTCAAAATTGGTAATAACTACATCTCTCGAGTAAAAGAATTTAAATTTTTATGGGAATGGATTGCAGGGAATTGTAATGAAAAGAAATCTGTCACATCAAGAGTCCAGAAAATGGAGACGGCGTTTCAATTAACAAAAAACGTTTACAACAAAAAGAGTCTCTCGTGGAACTGCAAAATACGACACTACACAAGAGTAATTAAACACGAAGCTCTCTACGCATCTGAGACACTAAACCTTTAACACAGAACACTAAAAGGGGCATTAGAAGTGAAAGAACGTAAAATAATGGGGAAAATCCTAGGACCAAGAACTAAAGATGGTGTGCATTATCCAAAACCCGATGCAGAAATATATAAAAATATCTCCAAAATAACAGACACATTGTGCATGAGAAGAATCCAATTCATGGGGTATTTAGAAAGAATGGACTCAAACAGGTTAACGTACAAAATCCATACATTTTTAAAGAACAAAACTACAAGACCGAACTGGTACAAACAGACGGAAAAAGACCTGAGAGAATTAGGGTCTCCAAACCTACATGACAGAAATGAAATCAGAAAAATCACAAGCACACGGGGTTTTGAGGAAGAAAGAAAAACTAACCGACATACGTTAAAAAAATGGTTCAAATGGCTCTGAGCACTATGGGACTTAACATCTGTGGTCATCAGTCCCCTAGAACTTAGAACTACTTAAACCTAACTAACCTAAGGACATAACACACATCCATGCCCGAGGCAGGATTCGAACCTGCGACCGTAGCAGTCGCGCGGTTCCGGACTGCGCGCCTAGAACCGACATACGTGGTCTACGCAACGAAAGCTAGCCCATTCGTTGCTTATGAAGGAATACTGGGCGAAAAGGAAGGCCAATTATAATATTTATTTACTTTAAATGTACTTGAACAATTACAAATTGAAAAACACATAATAATAGCCAAATGAATCTTAAATTTCTGTTAGCGTTTTGATATCTATCAATGAAAAAGAACAATCAAACTTAAACAGTCTTATGTTGTAAGCTAAATAAAATAATTAGTCTACATTTTTACCAATCAAGTTAGATCGCCTCCCCGCTTATATCTGTCCCACTGTGCTGCACTGAACACCTGCTCTCTGGGAACACTAATAGAAGGAGCAGATAAATATTTAAGCCCAATTAGGCGAAAATAAGTATATGTGCTTTCCACAAAATCAGTCTTCTTTTCTTCTCGATCAGATAAAAATATTTGCAGTCGTATGACAAAACGCCAAAGTAGATAATCTAATTCACGTACGAGCTTGTGTTCACTGACCAACCGAACACGCCAAGTAAGGGA